>NC_081855.1:39284467-39930738 GCF_963259705.1 Myotis daubentonii | reverse complement strand
GGGGGGGGGGGGGGGGGGGGGCGGTTGTCACCACAACCTTAGAGTCCTGGGCTTGAGGAGTTCAAAACCGATTTCCAAGTCGCTGATTTAACGGCGAACACGCCTCCCGCCCCCAGCCCGCCAGGGGTTTCAAACAAGGTCTTCCGGTGACCAAGGGTGTGTTTTAAAGCACGAAGGAGCTTAATAAAACCAGGGATGCAGCTTTACCTGGAAACGCCCAAGAGGCAGGGAGGCGACCATGTATAACCTGCCTAACGGGGAGGAAAATGAGAAAAGGGAAAGGCCACAGCCAAGACCGGCCCAGCCTGGGACAGAGGCGGCCAGGGAAGCGGCGACAAATGAGAAAGCGGCCAGGCCACCGGCCGCAGCCGTTGTTCTGGAGAGATGATGGGTGTGGCTGAAGCTGAGGGGGACGCTCTGGGGCCACCGCCGAGGGCCACCGTTATGCCGGTTTCTCAGAAGTGAAGTTTACAGAGGACACTGAGAGAGCCTCTCCTCCTAACTGTCTTCAAATGGTTAGACGATGTCTCCAGACCAGAAAGGGCCACCTGGGAAGGGTGCTAAGACCCCGTTCCATCCTGAGCCTGGGGAGCCCCCTCTGGCCTCTGTGCACACAACAGACTTCAACTTATTCCAGCATCACTCGCTGCATACGTTACAGGCACCGAAAGGGCCTCCACGGAGTTCAACCTTTGTGCTGGAACTTTCTTTGAAGGAGACCTTCCAACCACATTTCTCCAGCCCTTTCTCTGCATACATTTCAACTTCCTGCCTGTGTTTCAGGGGTCAGGAGTTTTGTTCTGTATTTGTCTTTGTGAAATTCAGGCCTGGGCCCATCTGCGCAGATAATATGTTACAAGCAAATACCCCTCTGTTTATCTTTCTGAATCACAGCGTTTGCTCATATTGTCCAACCGAAAGAAAATAAACCAGGGCTAGATTTAGATATCAAATGGCATCTGCCTTTTATAAATTCCTTTTTCAAATGTTTGTGTGCTTCTGCATGCCACAATTGCTCTAACAAATGGATTTTACAAGAAGCTACCATAAATGTATTTACGAGAGTAAAGAAGTAAAACATGTATTTCATGTATTATCTAGGTAGGCCTTACATTTTTGGGTTCTAACATAACACTGTGGGTCTTTTCTGAACAAGGATTTTTGTGGCTTAGATTTTGGGAAACCACTGACAATCCTCTGATCAGATGACCTTCGAGGTCCCTTCCAGCTACTTTCCATGAAGCAGATTTTGGTCAAAACTTATAAGAGTTCAAGAAAGAAGGAGTTCCTTGGAATACATTTATCTTGCTTACCTGACGAGGGCCAAGGAAGGCTTTTGAGGAAGGAAGCGACAGATCCAGACACAGGAACAGAGAGGTGCAGGTGAGATGTGTCTAAAGGGCAGAGGTCACGGGCAGAGACAGAAGCTAGAAAGTACTGGGGAAGTAAGCGTCCCTTTTTCACGACCTCCACCCTTGCCTTTCATCTGTCAACTGACAAGTGTCTTGAAATAATTCTTTGCATCTCCTGTCACCACTGCTCTTGAGGGACCATTATTCTGTCCACCCCATTGAGTGACAACACCGAGTCCTAGGCATGTCCTAAATGAGGACATAACTGAGAGGTTAAAGTCGGCAGTGTGCAGGCCGGCTAAATCGCCATCTCAGACAGTGATTAAAAAGAAACTGGGCCGAAACCGGTTTGGCTCAGTGGATGGAGCGTCGGCCTGCGGACTGAAGGGTCCCAGGTTCGATTCCGGTCAAGGGCATGTGCCTGGGTTGCAGGCACATCCCCAGTGGGAGATGTGCGGGAGGCAGCTGATCGATGTTTCTCTCTCATTGATGTTTCTAACTCTCTATCTCTCTCCCTTCCTCTCTGTAAAAAATCAATAAAATATATTTTTTAAAAAAAGAAACTGGGATGGGGGATGGGGAAATCCAAAGGGAAGGGCTCCACAGCACTGCGCCAAAGAGTACCGGATCCATAATGGCAGCAAAAATACACTTAGGACAGTGAAACCAGGAAGGGCATAGGAGAAGCCACAGGAGAGCCTCGGCGGGGCTGCTCTGGCTCACTGAGAAGTCAGGGAAAAGGGGGCCTTGGAGACAGGCCCAGCGGGTGAGCCCAGAATGAGCTTGCCACTGCCCATTGCTTCAATGGTTGCAAGTCTCGTGGGGTCCCATAGAGGTTAGGGGATAGGTGCCTGTGGGGGAAGGAGAGGGGAAAGGGAATGGCAGGGGCATGCTCCTTGGAGAGAGAGTGCAACTGAGTCTTCCGTTTTGAGCATATTTCTCTCTCTCTTGCAGGTGGCAATCTTAGGGAGGTCTCAGGGGAGGGTCTCAATAGAATATTCATCAGCTTCCCAGGTGTGCTCTTTCAGGGTCATGGTCTCCACTGATTGGCTGGCGCCCGGACAGAGGGTCATTAGTCAATGCAGCTGGTCCTGAGGCAGCCAGGGATCACTTGCCTGGTTTGGCTGCTTTTCTGGGCCTGGAGCTGAAATACAACTGAGGCCTAGATGTTATCTTTAGGGAGAAAAAGGTCAGGGGTCTAAACCGCATGACCAGGGATATGCCAGGGAGGACAGGTTACCCTGGGGGAGAGGGTCCTGTTTTCCCAGTGTTGTCCCTTGCCTGGCACCCAGGGCTTTCTGCCCTGGTGAGTTTCTGTATCTGGCCCATCGTCCTTGCTCTGCTCATGTCTGTATAACGATAACGAGGAATAATACCTTACGGTCCCGTCCTTCAGGAACTTAGCGTTCCATGGCAGATGGTTTAAAAATAAGTTGTAAGAGCCATGAGGGCGGGCGGGTTCCTCGGAAACACAGAGGGGCCTGTGGCCTGCCCCTCTCTGAACCTGCTGAGGGGTCCTGCTTATTCTGCAGGGCTCCGCTCAGACATCGCCAGGTGCCACGTTCTCCAACCCTCAGTGAAAACTGCATGCTTCCCTCCTCCTTGTGCCCTTGACACTGGGCTCCTGTTCCCGGTGCTGGGCGTCTGTATAGCTCGCGGCCTCTGCATGCCTTGCTCTTTGAAGGGAAGGGCCTTGCTTTCTTCCAACTCATGTTGGCAGTCAGAACCTCCCCCGCATCCTTTCCTCCAAACCTCTGCACAGCGGACAGTATACAGCCCTGGGGTCATGCTGGGACCTTGACCACGTGCATGCCCCAGAATGCTGCGAAGGAGGAGGCGGACAGATGGGGAGAGCGTGTGCAAAGATGCTCAAAGAGAAGAGGCGGAAAGTGCCGTCAGGAGGCCTCGAGGAGCAAGAGAGGAGCTTGAAGGAGCTGTTCTCCATGTGGCTGCCTGACCCCAGGTGTCTGCAGCCCGAGTGGCTTGTCCCCGCGCTCGGCCTGAGTGGGAGGAATGAGGCCGGGTTGGCTGTGTTCCCTACAGCACAGCACACGCCGCGTTTGTCCCCATGAGACGATTTTCTGAGCGACAGCACAGCAGCTGACAGACAGCCTTTAAGAACAGACAGATTTCCGGAAGTACTTTTTCCAGGAGGTTCAAAACCACCTTCAATTACCCTCGATCACAATTTTTTTCCAAAACGTTTTCTCTACCCCGCTAATAGCAGAACCGCCCGGTAGGAATTAGTTCAGTCCTAGAAAGCCTACAGGGTCTCCCCAAGGAGATGTGACTCACCAGGGAAAGCCGGTTTGTTTGCCCACCCACCTTCCAGCACTTCCTGCTGCTGTTGCCCCACATTGGGCAACTTACTTAGGCCTGGTCAGGAAGCGGAGGATTGCATCCACACAACTCTCTCTTAGAAGAGCCCCTCTGCCTAGTTTTGTAAAACCACGAACAAGTCCGCATTCCAACTAGGTGACAGACCTACCCAGCAGGTGGACACCGCCCCTCCCTGTTGGCTGCCAGTGTCTTTTGCACATAAAGGAAACACAACCCTGAGGACTGATTAGAGCATTTCTGAGTTTCCTTTGCAAGCTCTCCTCCACTTTCAGGCCCTCTGCTCACCTCAAGAGGGCTTGCCATCTGATTACATTTCTATTCAATTAGTGAGCAAACAACCTCAAAGCACATTCTCTCCGGGTTTCTTTGATCTTTCTTTGCTCAGAGCCCAGAGCCTGGGAGCAGCAGCCAGCAGCCACACCCACCTTCCAGAGCCCTCTGCTGGCTCACCCCTTCACCTAACCAGGGCCACTTCCTGCTCAGAGATGATCAACAGTTTCCCGAAGCAATGATTCAAAGCAATCTGCAGAGCATCGGTTTTAATGAGCTAGAGTAGGATAATACCCTAGACTTTTGCAAGCTGCAGCTTCTGTTCAATTTAATTACCTCCCTCTGAGAATTTAGCGTCAGCTGGAGCTTCAGACAAAGGGGGATTTCATCACTTTCCCGAGCGCTGCGCAGCAGGTATGTGCCCACAGACCCCGATGCTGCTCAAGTAGGCAGCATCCATCACGACCCAGGTAACCATGGCGAAGCTGTCAAACTAAGGGATCTAACAGTGACACCTGGCAAGTCACAAAATACCCATGAATGCTAATGCGTTGTCACTGCTGGGAGAGCTGAGTGGAGTGGGCGGGACGTCACTGCACAGCACAGCTTACTCCTCCTCCACCCCAAGCCAGCACCTTGCCATCTGGCCGCACATCACTGCAAAGGATGTCAGGGGGAGGGGAGGGTGTCATCTTTTTCTTTTTTAAATGACTTTAGAGAGGGGGTGGGGAACAACATTGGTTTGTGGTTTCACTAATTTATGCATTCATTGATTGATTTTTGTATGTGCCCTGAGGGGGAGCGAACCCACAAACTTGGTGTGCCAGGGTGATGCTCTAACCAACTGAGCTCCCCTGCCAGGGTCGGGGAGGGAGGGAGTGTCTTTAAGTTCTTCTCTCAATCAAGCCTGCGATCCATCTCAGCAAGTGTGCAAGGGCTGGCTGGCGCTGTAGAGGCCCGAGGACATAACCTCTGCCTTCCAGAAGCTCAGAGACTCCTAACTACAATCCAAAAACTGTGATGACAGAGGTATAAGGCTTCATTGCAGGCAGAGGAGTTGGAATTCACAGCCTTGAATAGTAAGTGGAGCTCCTGGTAGTAGGTGGGGGTTGGCGGTCTGAGTGCTGAAGGGCATACTCCAAGGGAAGCCCAGAGGCACGAGAAGCAAGGGCTGGGCCAGGGAGGGAAGGGCGACTGTCTGCCTTAGTGCGCAGTGCGCTCAGGAAGAAGATTTGGGGTGCCTCAGAAGTCCAGCTGAGGGTGTGATGGGAAACCTCTGAGGGCTTCTCAGAACAGAGTGGCACGATCCCATCTGTTGCAGGGAGGTACCTGGAGAAGGGAACCAACCGAGGCAATGCCATCAGCAAGGGGCTTCGGAAGGAAAGGACTTGCATCCACAGGGACTGGTTTGTTAGGACAATGCTGTGTAAATGAAGCAGCAGAGCCCATGTCAGACCAGACCGGGGCTCTTCGGCTACGCGAAATCAATGGCAGGACTATGTGGATGTTTCTAATTCAACCAAGTTAAGCCCAAACAATTCTGCATTCACTGAGCCAACTTCCCATCTTCACGCTTGGCCTGCACTCCACACACGGTGCTCCCACCTTGCAGTCTTGGTGAAATTACACTTTCCTGCTAGCTCCCACACCTTCAAAGAGCATGGACAGGACATAGAATTAACACCCGAGAGGGTCTGAATTGCATTTTCCCACCGCGAATGGGGCCTTGGGTTACTTCATCTAGAGCAGGTAGCAGCTCAGGGAGTCCTCCACATCCAGTTGAAAATACCTGTATTTTTTTTTTTTAGTTTTATTCATTTTCTTTCCCAAACCCAGAGAAGATTTATGTCATTATCACATCAACTCAAAGAAGCAAGGTACTTGGCTTTAAAAAATGACTCACCGTGATGAGTAAGAATTATAAGTCGTCCTTATGAAAGGCTGACTGTCCTACCTACTTATATTTACTAACTTTGAGCACAGTCTATTCCAGTTAGATTTATGGTGCCACATTAATAAGATGTTAAAAATAAAATCGCCAGGGCACACAAAGCATTCTGTGACCTGCTAAGGCTTCTCAGAACCGCCTCCCGGCCGATGCAAAAGATGATTCCCCAACAAAAACAAGACCCTGATTCGGGGCAACTTTCTGCACAGTCGGCATTGGGGGGAAGAGATAAAAGAGGGCGTGAGGTGGCTAATTCATGCTTGTCACCTGCCACCGTCAAGTGTATTCCTATATCAGTGATGGCGAACCTTTTGAGCTCAATGTGTCAACATTTTGAAAAACCCTAACTTAACTCTGGTGCCATGTCACATATAGAAATTTTTTTATATTTGCAACCATAGTAAAACAAAGATTTCTATTTTTGATATTTATTTGATATATTTAAATGCCATTTAACAAAGAAAAATCAACCAAAAAAATGAGTTCACGTTTCATAGGTTCACCATCACTGTCCTATATCCTCATAGTAAATTGCTCTAAACTAGGTTTACACATTCTGAAAGAAATTCTGGGCTGCATAAGCCCAGCATTAACAAGAGTCATTCATGATAATTTTGTTAAATTCCTAAGATCTGCATTGAATGACAACTTGAAAAGGGAACATTTTCTTGCTGACCACTGATGATTTTTAAACGTTCAGGTAACACTTTAAGCCTTTTAGGCCTTTCCTACTGCTGATGTTCAGAGATTTAAGTCAAGTCATTGTTTTCTGGCAACTAGAGTTACAGTTTTACAAATGAACACTGAGTTCTGTTACATTAGCTACTTTTTACCAAATTCATATTATGAATAAAAGCAAAGGGCTGTGTTTATGTTGATTTAAACGTAAAAGGAGGCAGAGAATGGTGGTTCACACAGAATAAACAAATGTCCACATTATTAAAAAGGCATTTTATTATAAATACATTTTAGTTGTAGCAGTAAAATACATTTTATGTTACCATGAATCTTTTAAAACAAAAGAACTTCACTGAGACAATGATCACAAGGGAGGAGCTATAGACCCCTAAACTGAAAACTTGTTCTAAGGAATCCAAGTGGCTAAAGTAATTCCAAAACTAAGTTTAAAAAGAAAGAAAAAGACCAAAAGAGGAAGAAAATAAAACCCCAGAGAGTGGCATTGGGTCTCTTCAGGTACTAGAACCTCTCAGACGAGGTATCATTAACATCAGGAAAAGAAATTGTTATAATTTTGCCGTAAATTAGAAATGGCCATACAACAGACTTCTCGGAGGTGGAAGTTGACCACCTCTGTGTTACATCAGCCTCCCGTTGGAAGACTTGCCAAAATAAGGCCCAGTATGAACGTAAGTGATTTATCATAAGAAGTTAGTTGAAAAGTTTAGATAAGAACTCTATTTTTGAAGCATTAAGGAAAAAAACACTATGTCACTAATAGCAGGACCCTTTAATAAAATGCAAACCCTTTAACAAAACCCATTACCTTTATACTCTAGAGGAGAGGTATCTCCATCACCATGTTTACCTAGGATACAACTACGCATCACCAGTACCTCCAGGGGTTTCCATGAATCAGGTCAGATGACTGGCACAGAAAGCGGATACAGTACAATGTCACATACGTGGGTTCATAGGAAGCAGGCATGGTCTAGAGCAGGGGTGGGCAAACTTTTTGACTGGAGGGCCACAATGGGTTCTTAAACTGGACCGGAGGGCCAGAACAAAAGCATGGATGGAGTGTTTGTGTGAACTAATATAAATTCAAAGTAAACATCATTACATAAAAGGGTACGGTCTTTTTTTTTTTTTAGTTTTATTCATTTCAAAAAGGCCGGATCCGGCCCGCGGGCCGTAGTTTGCCCACGGCTGGTCTAGAGACATGAAAATCCAAGACCCTTCCTCTGGATGGGGTGGGGGGGGGGGGGGGCTGAGAAACACTCTCAGGTGTGATTGACAGGTTAGGACTTCAACCCGGACAAGGGTGCCCTCGGAGCTACTGAAAGATAGAAGTTTCCGCATACAAGGTATCGTGCAAAGCAAAATGTAAATAAAACGAAGCTCCCTGTGAGGTGGAAGTGGATAAAGGAACCTGTGCTGAACAATAAACAATCCCCACTGAGGGCATGGAGCCTTGCGCGTCGGAGGTACTGGGTGAAGAATCCCAAAGCTGTGCAATCTGTGATGCTTATCATATGGGCTTCTACAGCTAAGTCGTTCTACAATTTATTATCTTAAAAATATCTTTTCTCTTTCTGGCATCTCAGTAAATTCAAAGCCAAACTAAAAATCGGAGGCAGAGCCCAATACCCCTCAAGCTACAGTTCAGAAAAGAATAGTAACAATGACATTAACACAAAATTTAAAATATCCAAAGACTTGTCAGGTTTATTATCTCATAGATAGTTTCCTTCTCAAAAAATAACTTGCTCATCCATATGCACCTATAGTTTCTGAATAACTCATGCTGTGTAGGTGGTAGATTCCCCTATACTATTTTGCAAACATATATAGGTGTTTTTAAGGTAACAAAGCAATCAATTATCAGTTTTCTGCCATATATATGTCTATATATTACTGCAGCCTCCCCTAATACCTGCTGACAAGGCAGAGAATCCAAAATAATTCTGTTAACCTGAGAAATACATAATTTGAAAAGAAATCCCTTGCCCCCCCCCCCCAATAATAAAAACTACAAATACATTATTTAGGGATTATCTATCTTAGGACAGGGCCTCCTGTGCCTCGTGCCAAGTGCATCCTTGCGACATTCTGATGGCTTCCTTCCACAAGTCTCATCTCCAGTGGCACAGATTACCGAGACAGACTCTATGCACGTCAAACAAATGCAGTTTCCAGACTAAAGCCCAGGCTGCCGTGAACACAAATTCAGACCCACCCTAGACATGAGCTTCTGCACCCTCATGAGGAGGAGGGGCACTGAGCTCAGAGGGGGCCGGCAACGGGTTGGGGTGCCAGGCAGCCCAAAGGGCTCCTCCCTCAGAGCTTTCTTCACGGATGTTCCACTCACAGCATCCGAATTATAAAAATGCCTTGAGAGCTCTGTGTTTATACAGAGTAAATAAATGCATGGTTGAAAAGACTGTCAGACTTTCTCTAGACCAGTGGTTCTCAAAGGGTGGTCCCTGAACCTGTTTCCATCACCTGGAAACATG
Organism: Myotis daubentonii; assembly: GCF_963259705.1. NCBI lineage: Eukaryota > Metazoa > Chordata > Mammalia > Chiroptera > Vespertilionidae > Myotis > Myotis daubentonii. The sequence goes on along the minus strand of NC_081855.1, from coordinate 39,921,634 downwards.
TTGGAAATGATGGGGCTCCAGCCGGGAAGCAGAAACTCAGGGCGGAGCCCGGCAACCTGTATTTTAATAAGCCCCTCCAGGCACTGCTGCTGCTGCCTTACGTTTGAAACCACTGCTCCATCCTGCTTGACATTCTCGAATCTTCAAACAGGACAGACTTTTAAACACACTTCTGAGTGGCTTCCACTCTGTGGAAACCTTTATCATTTGCCACCCCTTACTTTCTCAAAGATCAAAAAAAGTATGAATGAAAAAACTTATTTCAAAAAAATAGATTTTTTAAAAGTAATACTGATTTCTCCTCATCCACATAATTCTAAGGTAGGCCGTCACATGCTATAATGCAAAATCAAACACAAAAGAGACCTCACATAAGAGGTGTAGAAATAGCTAAAACAACTCCCCAAGAACACAACGAAAATGCCATAGTATCGATTAATGAACCCATAGAATTATATAAAACTTACTTGATTATGCTTAATATTTGTATCAAAATAAAATCTGTTGAACAACTTGCAAATAAAGTCCAGTAATCTAATACTCAGATTACTGAAACTACAGGTATCTGAAGGTCTCTGGGTTTCTTTCCTTAACATTCCTGTTTTAGAAGCTTTAGGCTACTATTGCATAATTGGGCTTAGGATTTAACCACAACAGCTCACACTACTAAGTCTAGATTCTTCTGTTAGGTAATTCCCCTCAAAAAAACATTTAGAAACTCCTGTGACTGTTTCCTTCAAGTTTATTCCAAAGTAGATATTTTTCAATCATTTCAAAAATTGTAAATGTTACATTAAAAATTTATTGTCCATCTGTTTAATCTGATATTCTTGTTTAAAGCAATAACAATGACATTTTCTGCATGTGTTTTATAAGAACGTTCAAGGTTAGTAACATTCATTTCTTGTAACAATGGTCTTGAAATGGCTAATTAAACAGGCATGAAAGTAGTAAGTCTGAATGTAGCAGCTTCACAGTAAAATCTCAGCAAATAGATACCAACCTCAAGTAGATGGAAATGTGAGAAGCCCAATATAATGAGCACGTTTAAGACTAACATGCCACTTACTCTTGAAATCTTTACGCCACGTGATGGACATAACTGAAGTGACCATTTGGACAAGAAATCATGGCTAAGACATTATCCATTATTTCTATCTGCTAGGTCATTTGTGGATAGATGGCAAAAAGAGGAAAGAAAAACCGGAACCATGGGAACATCTACTTGAGATTTAGGAAGACACACGGGGTGGTGTTAGAAATGAAGGGTTTTCATAAGCTAAGGGGATGGTTAGCAAGGAATAATGTCTGGTGAATCACAAAAGGCAAATTGCTACCTTTCTGGAGATACAAGAGAAAAAAAAATGGTAGCCTAAATAACATTTTAAGGCAGCAATTTGTAACTTTTAATATATTTAAAGTTTAGACTCTTTCTGGAATTCCCTTTTTAAAAACAACTCCAATAGAAAAAAATGCTATCTACCATAAGTATAACAGGTGTCTCTTTTTAAATGGCTTTTCCAGTAAATCTAATTTTCTTAATAACAGTAGTTGAAATCTAAAATTTATCTTGAAACTGTTTTTCACCCTGGCTCTTAGGCAAGATGGCTCTCTCTAGCCAAGGTACATAGAGATACATTCTTATATGTTTATAGCTTTGCTCTTGAGATGTATATATATGAACAATATTAAACATGTAAAATCAACTACACTAGAGCAAAATACTACTACATATTACCTCCAAGTTAGAAAATTCAGTTAGCTTTCTCAGCAATTTCAATGCCTCCATAAACAAGGAAGCTATTTTCACAAATTGGTCTTGGAGATTGCTATGTTTAATTAGGTAATGCTTATTCAGTGGGAATTCTGCTTATTTTACTTATTCTCCAACTCTTTGAACTGAAAAGACCAATTGATGTTTATACCAAACCTGAACTTATTCTAGACTCTCTGATGAAAAAACCCCACAAAGCAGTTTGTTATTTCATACATACAAAACGGCCTAGATAGAAAGCACATCTGCCTAAGGAAAGAAAAATTAAGGTCATGTTAGTTTAAATGGTCAATAATTAACTACCGATGAATCAAAAACAAAGTTCTGCTATAACAAGTTGGCAAGGCATATGCCAAAATGACAATCAAAACCCCCTTTAAAAACACACCAGAAAATATCCATGTTCCACTGAATGAGGCTCTTCAAATCTTAATAAAAAATTAATTTTCAGACCAGGAAAAAATTTTCAGCATGAATTTTTTACAAATTCTATCACCCAAAAGAATTTCTTTAAGGGGAAAAAAATCTTAGTAGCTGAAGAAATTAAAAAGTGAAACGAATAAAAAGATAGTTCTGGCAAGAAAGAGGGAGCTTCCTCATGAAACAAAGGACAAAGAAGTAAACAATGAACCTCACTTAGAAGAAATCTGTTCTAGAAGAAAAGGAAGTTGGTAATACTGGGTACTATTCAAAAGCTAACACAAAGTTTTCTTAATGCTAGGGTTGAAGCTAGTCTTTAAATTGTTTAAAAGTCTTATTTGTGGGTACTTGCTAATATTACCCAAACAACACCAAAACAGCATGACTGGTCCTCAGAAGCCAAGCCTTGTTTCCATGGAAACTTGTAATGATTCCTGCAGTAAGACTTGCTCAGAACCATTCAAGAGATTATGCATAGACAACAGGTTTAATGACCAACTGGAAGGATGGTATTAACTATTGCTGAGAAAGTAAACTTGCTGGGGGTGGAAACACGACCAAAGCCAGACTCTCAAAGAGGACCAGACGGAAACAGCATCCGACCCGATGGCTGCAGAAGAGACTCAGACACTCACGGCAGAGCAAGGGACTAGTAAGTGGCTACTATTTTCAGTTTTGTTTTAGAAATAACCACTTAGAAGAGGAGTGTCACAACTTAACAGCTCCCTTATCCAAAGCTCCCATCATCAATATATTTATATAAGGTGGCGGGGCGTGCACATGGCTTCTTTAAGTAAATATAAATATAAATAATTTTAAAACGGATAATTTTTAAAGGTTCAAGTATGGAAACCAGAAAATGAGGCTAGTATTTCATGACAAGAGGTCAACCTGACATGACAGTTTTGTCTTCATATTATTCAGATGCTTCTGAACATTTATCTGGTGTGTGTTACAGTCTGTAGATTTGGGGGAGAGGAGATCATCAGTGACGAGAAAATGATTTTCACAGGCATCCTCACGCCAGGGAGACCTAATTTTCATTTGGGCTATGTCTTCAGCTTTGTGACAGAGTTGGAAATACATAGCTAGATGGCAAATTTTTTTCTTCTTTCCTGGTGACTAAAGGATGCTGGGTAACATCTGGCATAGCTACACATGGAGACCTGACATCACACGGAGAAAACGTGGTGCCGTGACTTGCTGTGATTTATACTAACTATTCGCATGTCTGCACTCTGCACACCGAGACCCCTAGACCCCACAGCCACACACGAGCAGAAAGACAGCTCAGCGGGAGGCATCCTGCACCTGCCCTGCAGCCTGAGAACCTTCGGATAAAGGCACTCTCTCCTCCTAAGCTGTCGGGGGGTCACAGGGGGCTGTGGCTGCCCAACATCAGAGATGTAAGTGTTCTTTACCCTTGCCACTTCCCAACCGTTTTAAAAGCCTACTGCGAGTACAGGATGGCCCAGGCCTCCGATCGATCATCAGGACCCACTGGTTCATTTGCAATATTCCCAACCTCCTCTTAGTTTTTAAAAGTTATATTGTAGTTTCAAACTACTTCTCAAGTATAAGTGGTGGTACTAGATCAGGAAAACAACAAGGACATGCATCGCTTCAAAAGGGTTACGAAATCACAAGTTTCAAGAGGATAAATGTTTTCCCTTTGGATTTTTACAGAAGTTCATTCAAAACAGCGTTTAGACTGTAAAATATTTAAGATTGCTATTTAAAGTTTATATTTTTGTACAAGTTCAGTGGGGTTATTTTAGAAGAATCAAAAGACATGAAAACCAAAGGTAGCTTTTTGCCTCAGATTTTGACGAATTTTGATGCATCTTTGACAAACATGTTTCTTCTTTAATGATGTTCCTCAAACCAAACAGTTAGTAAAATATTTGAATTGCCATGTATAATGTCACATTGTTATGTAAACATTAAATAAGGTACCAAAATTTTTATGGGAGGGGGAATAACCTTAAAGCGGCACAATTTTTTATACCACTGGAGTGGGCAGGGGGCGACGGGGAGCCAGATTACAAACGTTTACACATGCATAGTGAGGAAAAAAAGATTTTACTAAATCCACGCATTTTTAAAATAGTTATCAAGTCTACTAAGCACCAACAATCCTAAAAATTTTCAGCTTCATGATCTGTTTAAAAAAAACACACTATCAAATTAACAGTAAAAACAAGCTTGAAGTGTAGCTTGTTCAAAAAAATAACTAAGTATGCCCATGTTTTTTCACGTTACAAAGAACAGTGGCATACAGGTACACCTGCGAAGAACGCCTCTGACTCTATCCTCAGTGGATGGAGATGACATCAGCACACCACACGTGGTCTAAAACTATCAAAGTTTTAGAATGCAGCATCTTGTCACCCAAAAAAAAGCTGATAAAACTTAAAGTATTTATAAGATGCTGCCCTTTATTTTAAAAAATTTTAAATGAATTTAAGCAAAAATAACATACATTTTGTACATAACTGGCCATTTCTGGTACAGAAACCCAGCATATGGTAATATTATTGAATAAATGTAAATGCTACTTACAACTTTTTTTTTCTTTTTAAATACATTTTAGACAAACTTTTTTCTCTTTTTTTTATAGTTGCACAATTAACCTCTTAGCTGCTAGCTCGATGCAAACATATGTAACAATACACAAATTTAAAAATATTTTTATTCTACATAAAAGCTGTCAAAATTCTGACTCATGTCAAAAATGCAAAATAATGGAATATACTTTTAAAAAATTAGTTGCAAGTCTAGCAGCGAAGCAATTAAGTGAGAACATATTTAATATTAAAACAAAGGGAACTGTGCATCTATAGATGAAGTCCAACTATCTTAATTCTATTGATAGAAACAGAAATTAAAACATTCTCCCTTGAGGCAAAAACAAAGTGATTATTTAAAATAGGAGTAAAAGCCATTGCTGCCTGCAGAGCTCCCCAGGCTGAGTTCCTGGAACAGAGACAGAGGGTCGCTACTCTTCTTGGCCTGCTCAGGCGGGGGCCTGGGCTTGGGGGGCGCCCGCAGAGCGCTAGCGTAGGACATGGCGGGCTTGCTGCCCCCCGAGGTCTGCTGGCCGCTGCTGTTAGCCGACTCTGCAATCTGCTTGTTGGGCATGAGGGGGGGGAACTGGCCGAGATGCTGCAGCACATTATAGTTGAAGGAACTGGACACCTCGAGGTTTTCAGACTTCAGTTGATCCTCAGGGGGTTTGATGGTCTTGGGAGGAGCTAAAAGCAGGAAACAGTGACACGTATTAAGGGCGAGCCTGGTGATCCTCATACATCTCATTAACGCATGTCACAACTGGTTCTCATCTCCAGGTACTTGGGACAAGGCAGCCAGGAGGAAAGGCAACTCTGCCACAGAATGTCAAAATCATAATACACCTAACCAACTTCTCTCTCTTATTAACACTCAACAAGAGTTCACTACATGAACTGGAATAGCTGGCATATAAAAACTAAAGGTCAAGTGTGAAGGTTTGCTTTCAAAACTCTAATATGTACAAGTGGACATTTGAAATTTATTATATTAACTGCTCATGGTTTGAAAATGGAAACAAACATGTTCTTTCTTAAATAAAAATAAGCTGTATAGGCAGACTTCTGGTCAAAATAGCTTTGATTAGTAACCTAAGTAAGAGTAGCACTGAATTCCATTGCTTACAAATGCTACCTTTTCTTGCAATACATAAGTAAATATGGCATAAAGAGAAACCGCTATAAACTTCAGTTCAAGTTTCCTATAATCTACCTGACTTGCAAGGTCCTTTAAAATTTGACTTGACTCCTCCTAATTTTACTGCCCACTAAACCATAACTTGTTTCCAAACACTGCTCTGGTTTTCAATCTTTTAAGATTTTAACTAATATTATATTGGTTTATAATCATATATATGTTCACTGAAGGTAACTTGGAAATTACACAAAAAGGCCCAAGAAGAAAGTCAGTCATTCATATTCCCAAATACCGGAGGATAAGCCTTAATTTGTTGGTGTATTTTTTTCCTAAGGGCAATATATAATGTAGATAAATTTTAAGTAACCTCTCATTTTTATAAACTTGGATTATAAGCAATATTTCACTGCCATACACTGCGATAAATGTTATTGGAAATAAACATTTATTAATATTCACAACTATTTCCTTAGGATAAATCCCTAGAAGTATAATGGCTGGGTCATATGGTATACACACAATGAAAGGTTTTCATAACTATGGTCAAACTTCCCTGCAAGAAGATACTCAACCAACAATGTTTACACATCTCCCTACTCAATCACCACATTGGTGTTATTACTTTTTTAACCTTAACCTATTTTATAAATAAACTAGGGGCCCGGTGCACGAAATTTGTGCACTGGGTGTGTGTGGGGGGGAGTGTCCCTCAGCCCAGCCTGCCCCCTCTCACATATTGGGAACCCTCAGGCGTTGACCCCCATCACCCTCCAATCGCAGGATCGGCCCCTTGCCCAGGCCTGACGCCTGGGCCAGAGGCGTCAGGCCTGGGCAGGGGACCCTCATTTCCCCCAATCACTGGTTCTGCCCCCAGCCCAGGCCTGATGCCTCTGGCCCAGGCGTCAGGCCTGGGCAGCGGACCCCCAGACCCCTCCGATTGCTGGCTCTGCCCCTTGCCCAGGCCTGATGCCTCGGCCAGAGGAGTTGACCCTCATCACCCTCCGATCACCAATCACTGGATCGGCCCCTTGACCAGGCCTGAGGCCTCCGGCAGAGGTGTTAGGCCTGGGCAGGGGACCCCCAGCTCCCCGCGGTTGCAGGCTCCACCCCTGCCCAGGCCTAACGCCTCTGGCCTAGGCGTCCGGCCCGGGCAGCGGGGACCTGCAGCTGCAGCGGCCCCGCGATCGTGGGCTCCGCTTTAGGCCCAGGCAAGGGACCCCTAGCTCCTGGGACTGCCAGCTTCGACCGTGCCCAGCTCCCATCGCTGGCTCCACCCCTACTTCCTGCTATCACTGGCCAGGGCGGAAAAGGCACCTGATTCTCCGATCATGGCTGGGGGGCAGGGCAAAGGCGGCCCCAGGGCCGCCTTTGCCCTGCCCCCCAGCTCTTAGCTCCCCCCTGAGTTTCCGATCACTGTCAGTGGCAGGGGGCTTCTTCCTGCTTTCCCTTTCGCCTCCCTGCATTGTGCCTACATATGCAAATTAACCGCCATCTTGTTGGCAGTTAACTGCCAATCTTAGTTGGCAGTTAACTGCCAATCTTAGTTGGCAGTTAATTTGCATATAGCCCTGATTAGTCAATGAAAAGGGTATCGCCGTACGCCAATTACCATTTTCCTCTTTTATTAGTGTAGATAATCTTGTTGTAGCTCTGATTTGCATACCTGTGATTACTGGTGGTTATGGGCATTTCCCGCATGTTTTTTTGTTTTTATTTTTTTTAAATATATTTTATTGGTTTTTTACAGAGAGGAAGGGAGAGGGATAGAGTTAGAAACATCGATGAGAGAGAAACATTGATCAGCTGCCTCCTGCACACCCCGCAGTGGGGATGTGCCCGCAACCAAGGTACATGCCCTTGAATGGAATCGAACCTGGGACCTTTCAGTCCACAGGCCGACGCTCCATCCACTGAGCCAAACTGGCCAGGGCTCCCACATGTTTATTACCTATTTGTGGATTGGGAGGTTAAGGTGAAAATATTTCATTTTTTAGTCTTAATAATTCATTGACTCATTATGCTAATTTCATAGTGTACTTTAAAACTTTAAAAATTCATAAAATTGTTAAAAATTATTTTAAACCACTTAACATCCTTCTAGAACACTTGTGTCTTTTCCATCTAAATGTCACTGACTTTGTAAGTGAAACAACTGCTTTTAAGAGCATATGTCCAACATTTCAATAAAAAGTGACAGTACTGCCTACCACAGTACATAAAGCAAACATTTAATTGGCTGTTAAAGAACTTACTGTTTTTATTTACTAAGATTTATTTTTAACCATGTTCTCATTTTCATGACAATATAATCAGTTTATAATAATAAATACCTACAAAATAGTATTTTAGAGGCTGTTTAACCTAATGTCTATGTTGTTATATCTAACTGAATTCAAAACTTCTGTTAACTTATATATTTAACTCCAGAGAGAGAAACTATCCTTTAAATGTCTGATGAAGTATGTCTCATTACCAAGGTAAGTGAATAGAACCCAAACACATCGTGTTAGAGAGGGACCTCCCCTGCCCAGGAACCACCATGCCCATGCGGAAAGGCCCTGCAGGGACTGGGATCAGCGCCTCACTGCACAGGATCTACTTTCATTATCTCCTTATCAGCAGACATTGAAAGAGCCTGAAATGTGATCAGTGCCAAAGTGGAAAATCCAATTCAAAAAGGTCACAGATATGGTCTCTGTTCTTGGGCTTATAACTGTGGAGAAACTATTTTGCTATTGATTCACCACTGGCAACTGCTACCTTCCTCTGAAAATAAATATATACGTATCTACATACATACCTGCTGACAGACAAGTTGTGCCAAGGATATTAGTGATTTTGAATTAATTTCTACATACTTAACTTTTACTTTCAACTAAAGAATAGTACAATTTGTCTCCTAGCAATGAAAAAAATAGTTTTATATTTGTGTAAAAGATACCAGGAATGACATGCACTTTGGGCATTTGTTCAGGAACTTTCTACCTTATCAGCTCAGGTTAAATTTTTATTGATTTTGGCCAACAGCTATCCTAAAACTTAAGTGGAAAAAAAGATTGAAATGATGTTGTCTTTAAAATAAATTATTATAAACAAATCAAGGAAAAAGTAACAAATTTCCATCACTGGTTTGTAATTTAGATGTTTCTCAGGAAATTCAAATGTGATCATAGGAGTGTATTTACGTTAGACCTTTAAAATGAAAAAGCAACCCCAGGCAAAATACAGCTTACACATGGTAGGTACTAATGAATGTTTAAAGATTAAAATGACAATGTCTTGCCAGGAAACAAAACCAAAATCTTCTTACTGCTTTTTGCCCTACCATGTCTATAGTTCTAAAAATATGCTTGCATGGCACACACTCAAAAATGGGTCAGTTACAGAAACAATGGGTTCACATTCTAAAGATGAACAAAATTAATTTCAAATACAAAGGTTGCTACCAAGCAGAAATTCACCAAAGATCACAGACTTGTCCCCAAAGATCCATGTCGACAGCCTACAAACATGCTATAGATTACAGAACGCAAATAGCAGCATTCATTTCTTTACATGCAAAATACACACACACACAAAGAAGGAACGAAAGAAAGATAAAAGCAGATTCATGTTCAAGGCTAAAGAGGAAGACTGTAGACATCCCACCATACATTACAAGTTTAGAGCCTTACCCATTCCAATGCCTTTCTATGCTTTTCTTTTTAACTCTTTAACCTTGGATTTCTCAGTTCATTAGAATACAAGAAATAAACAAAGGATTTCTAAATCTCAAAATGTTAGACTTTACTGATTTCTCTCATGGCCAAACTACCATATCTCAAACTTTATTGAGAATAAATCCTTGAAAACTGTTACTGACCTAACCAATTCTACCATCCCCCACTCTGAAGAAACCCTCTCCAAAAACAACAACAGAAAACAAACATTTCCCAAGCAAAGGTGAGTCTATCTAGTATTTAGAAATACATTTTAAGTTTTATTACCTCTTTCATTTGTTCACAGGTCAAAATGATCAGTTCCCCATAAATATTGATCCACTTACCTTCCAGACCATAAATATGGAATCAATATGGTTCTAAATTAATGTATGCCTGAGGCTACCTATGAGCTATGACCACTAAATATTGTTCAAAGTTAATAATGCAAATGGGGGAGATGGAAGAAGAAAACTCCATAAACAACCACAGTTTTAGCAGCCCGCCAACTCTGTCTTACCTATCAATTCTCTGGGCTGGGCTGCCCGGCTGGATCCATTGCACGGAATGTTCTGATAGGGGGTAGATGAGGTGGTGTTTACCCAGGACTCCGGGGATAATAAGTTGAAAGAGGATGGGTTATTGTGGTCCTGAAGCTCTTTACACCGAACAAGGCTATCTTGAGGAGTGCTTCCTTCTTCAGAACAAGGTTGGACTGAGCTAGAGGAGGTTCTTCTTTGGTACAAGGGCCGGCCAGGTCCTCTGGGTTCATACTACACAAAGAAAAGGACATTTCATCCATCAGTGGAACTTACACCCTCCCCCTTCCTGAGTGCACAGCAATCTCGCGGTATTAAGCAGAAAATCTCAAAAATATTCTGTCTTCTATGAACAGTGTCACCCTGGGCAACCGACTGAACCTCTTGGGAACTTCATCTGTAAACGTGGCTTCATTATCCAGGGTACCTACCTCTTAGGATTATTGGGAAAGTTAAAATGAGTTCAGCATGCATAGCATTTAGAACTGTTCCTGGCACACAGGATGGGCTTGCTGTTATATAATTGTTTTAATGTAACATGTAAAGATAAGATTCCTTGTTAGATCTTAAATGACAGATTGGGATTAGTTTTTATTGCCCCCTCTTGCTCCCCAATAATAATAAAATTGCTGTTCAGTTCGTGGTCACTAGGATTCTGAGGAATCTTTCCTTCACCATTGTTGCTAGCAATAATTGGAAATCAGGCACTGGAGGTTAGATTACAAAGGAGAGAGTTGAATTGGTACAGTCATAGCAGGATGCTTTTTGGGAATCTAAGCAAAAGCAGGTATTGTTAGGCCAGTTAAATGGGAAAACTGGTGGTGTAGGCACTATGAGGGTAAGGCCGCCACAGACAGAACCACCAGAATATAAACCAGGGAAGGGCATGGTCTGGACTGGCTGCCCGTGTGCAGAAAGGCAGGAAAGGGTGGAAGGAGAGCATTTCTCTAGCTATTAAGTGATGAATGCCCAGGTGGTTTCCGCATTTCTGAAGTCTTAGCTACTGGATGAGAAAGGTGAGAGATAATACTTCCATCTAGTTAATTCTTTCTCTCATATGTTTTTATTGTTGTTCTATATCGAAGAATAATATCTAAATTCATCTTTAAGTTTACTCTGCTGTAAAGGCAATTTTTCTTCCAATGGTCAAGTTCAGTCTGAATTTGATCCTGGTTTTCTAGATGATCCATCCTAAATAATCAGCACATCTGAAATTTCTTTGCAAAGGTCATTACAGTAAGGTATTGAGTAGAATAACCAACCTTTCTAAACTGCTTTGTATTCTCTATGGCGAGGCAATCCCTGGATGACTGATCCTAATAGCTTGTGCACTATGTCTTTTCTTACCAATCTTTGTTATGAAGATGATTAGCTCGTTGAATCTAAATGAAGTGCTTCTTTTTATTACCAGGCCCTGAGTGTTCAGCCCAGTCACAGTCCACAGGGGATCACATTCTAAAGTCTTTGTGTGTGAATACTTAAGCATAAAACTAATGTCAGCTCTGGACTCAGAGGGAACAGGTTATAATAAATCAAATCCCCTGCTGATACACAACACTAAATACACTCATGTGAATTTCAGGAGTTAATTCTCTAAGCCCTTTTTCATTAAATACTTAACATATATACACCAGCAGCATAAACAAACACCTTTTGGCAATGAACAGGTCCACAAACCACAAAGCTTAAATAAGGAAAACTAAAAATCAGAAAACAATAGAAGGCTGATATAAAAAGAGACAATATTAAATTAAACTTTTTAGAAAATATGTTTCATTTGTGGCTTCCAAACTGAAATTAAAAGGAAAAAAAATTCACACAGCTGACAGGCACAGCAGGACTTCACGTGTTTATAACAGCTCCTAAGCAGCCACTGACAAAGATGAATGTGTACATGAAATATGAAATTCAATTCCAAATCACATGATGAATACGACTGATCCTTTATGTTGGAAAAACAACCAAAACTTGAAATTATTTTTATGTTCTTCAAATTAGATAGATAAAATTGAAGATTTTATATGTATATATAAAAGTCTACTGTTACATCTATTTCATACAACATAGATGAAGTTAGATGCATGAAAATATGATTGCTACTCTGGAATCTGTCCTCCAAGGAAATTTGAGTATAGGCAGAGAAATCTTGGTGACAACTGAACAAAATGATTTATACACCAAATTAATTACATTTCAGCAATTTTGTAGTTTTCAGCATACAAAGCCTATACAAGCTTTGATAGATTTATACCTGAGTATTTAGTTTTTCTGAGTTATTGTAATGGTACTGGCTTTCACATTTGGGTTTCTAATTGTACAATGCAAGTTATAGAAATGAGATTGATTTGTCTGTGTTGACCCTATATTCTGAAAGCTTGCTAAATTCGCATTAATCATAGGGTTTTTGTTGGTTAGTTTTCTGGGTAGATTCCTTGGGTTTTTCTACATTGACAATCATGTTATCTGTAAACAGAGTCAGTTTTATTTCTTCCTTACCAATCTCTATGCCTTTTATTTCTTTTCTTTTTTTGCCATACTGCACTGGCTAAGACTCCAGTATAATGTTGAATATGAGTGTTGAGAGTGGACATCTTACCTTGCTCCTAATCTCAGAAAGAAAGCATTCAGTCTCCATCATTAAGTATGATAGTCGCTGTAAAATTTTTATAGGTAACCTTTAACAGGTTAGGGAATTTCCCTTCTATTTCTAATTTTCCAAGAGATTTTTATGAGTGGATGTTGTGTTTTGTCAAATGTGTGTGGGCTTTTTGTTGTTGCTGTTGTTATCTATTGGTATAATCATGTGGTTTTTCTCCTTAGACTGTTATTATGGTGGATTACACTGACTTACTTTCAAATATTGACCTAGCCTTGCATTCAAGGACTAACCCTCGACATGATCATGGTGTATTGTTTGTATATACTGCTGAATTCAACTTGCTAATGTTTTATTGAGGATATCTGTATCAATGTTCACAGATATCAGTCTGTAGTTTCTCATTTTGTGCTGTCTCTGTCTAATTTTGGTATCAGAGTAATGCTGACGATGTATAGGAAGCTGAGAAGCTCTCTTTTCTTCCATTCTCTGGAAGAGACTGTTAAGTTGGTGGCATTTCTTCTTTACATGTTTGGAGGGGCAGGAGGACAGAGAAATAAAAAAGGGCAAAGAGGCCGATTTGGCTCAGTGGATTGAATGTTGGCCTACAGACTGAAGGGTCCCGGGTTCAATTCTGGTCAGGGGCACGCACCTCGTAGCAGACTCGATCCCCGCCCAGGTTGGAGCACGTGCAGGAGGGCGACCAATCGGATGTGTCTTTCTCACATCAATGTTTCTCTCTTTCTGTCTCTCCCATCCCTTCCACTCTCTAAATATCAATGAAAAAAAAATCCTCAGGTGAGGATTTTTAAAAAAGGCAAAGAGGCTTTGCCCACAGTTCCACCAAACAAAGATGGTCCCCCTCCTTTAGAGTTTTGGCTCATGCAGGATTTTGCTGTGACCAAGGCCACTGCAGGGGAATTTTCTATTTCATTTTGCAACTAATCTTCTACCAACTGCTGATTTTTGGTGTAGTATCAAAGAAGAATTATCTGAAAAAGTTTTAAAATTTCCTTTTAAGTACATACCTATATGATGGAAATTTTCTTTATATACATTAATCAAAATGACATACTGAAATATATTTGCAAAACTGTGAAAAATGGCACTCTTCTCCAGAGATATTTTTGTTTTGGAAAATATAGTTATTTTCATTAAAATAGTATGTTAATAAGTATTAGGTTTATTATTATAATGTTAAAATAAATTAATTATTTTTAAATTCTCAGTTTTAAATGTATACAAACTATTCATAGATTTTTAAATATCACAGAAACAAAAACTCTTTGTTTTTGCCTAAGGCTATTCACTGAAGTATCTCACAAGCAAGAGTGCTTACAACTTGCAAATAGTGTTGACCCACCACGCAATAGTATTTTCCTACATCCTAACACAAGGTATTGAAGGAGATACTAGAATGAATGCACTATTACAACCAAGAGAGAAATGTCAGATTTACTGCTGTGACATTTTAAACTACTTGGAATCTGACTCTTGTTTACTCTTCCTGAATATGAAACAGTCAAGTTATCAATTATAGACCACAACACCTCTTATAATGAGAAAATGCCAGTTTGAGTAGAAAATAAAAATTCATAGATGTTTCCCTTTAACTCATAATTATTTGTATTCTCTCTGAGAATCATAATTATCACAAATCAATTTTCCAGCTTTAAAAACCATGGTAATACCTGAGAATTTTTGTATTATTCTTAAAGGACATGTATAAGTAAAGTATACTAACGCTAATTTTCTTGCATTTGAGGTCTCTATGTTAATCATCTCAGCAGTCAAATAATTTAGAAGCTAGAACTGGCTAGCTTTTAAGAATCAAGAATCCTAAAATGAACCAACTCCTTCTCTTCTCCATCACCATCCCCCAACTCCAAAACAGAGAACTTCATACAACTGAACATTTAATTCTTTGGTCCCAAGAACATAATTTGGCTTTTCCCACATCTGCTTTATGTAATGGCAATCATTTCTCATTTTCCAGCAGTGAACCTTACTCCTGGCATAAAGATCTGAATAACACAGGACTGGAAGTCAGGAGTCTCGGCTCTACTTAATCAGTACCTGTTTAAGCTACTAACATCCTTCTAACATCTTAGTGCCTCAGTTTCCTTTAACAAAGAGGACTTAGATAAATTATCCTCAAGGCCTAGCCTAGTTCCAAAGCTCTAGTTTGTAAAGTCTTCAATAAATGAAAACTTCTGTCAATGAGTATTTTAACTTTTTATCATTAAAATATCCATACAGCCCAGCTCAGTGGTTAAGTATCGACCTATGAACCAGGAGGTGACGGTTTGCTTCCCAGTTAGGGCACATGACCGGTTCGATCTTCAGTGTGGGGCATGCAGGAAGCAGCCAATCAATGATCCTCTCTCATCACTGATGTTTCGATCTCTCTCTCCCTCTCCCTCTCTGAAGTCAATAAAAATATATTTTTAAAAAATATATCCAAACATAAACTATAACCAACTTTAACGATCATCAACAATTTGATGTATTTGTTAAAATAATTCAAGTGTTATGACATATACAAGCCTATTTATTTAAATTCAAAAAACTACAGAGCATGCTAATTGACTATAATAAAATGCATTCTGGACTTATGATTTTAAAATTTCAGATTTTTTTCCCCCACAGAGGGAAATTTCTATGAAGTACACTGAAAGGGCCCCAAAACAAAAATTTTAGAGGAAGATCCCTGTTCTGCAAATATATATATATTTCTGGCAGAGAATACCCTTTATATTTCCACCTACACTTCAGTCTTACGGGCCCCTAGGCTGTTTAAATATATAAGCTATACTTTTTTCTTCTTCTTTCTTATTTCTTGGCCATTTTTTGTTTCCTGTTATTTTGCCCAGTTCTCAATTTTCTCTTAAAGAGATTATTCTTTCTACATATAGATGCCAACCCTATTTATTAATGATGGCAACCTGACACTAGGGTCTAATTTAGAGTCGCTGGGTCTTAAATAATTTCATTATTTATTGCTTAAAGGCTCATCGTACTCTGTCAGAGATCCTTACTCTGGGTACAACTCCATATACGTTTGTGTGTCTATAGATATTCTTATGTTAAACTGTGAAATCGCATGATCATTATTTTCTAAGTCTACTGCTAATATCTTTTTCTAAATATCAAAATATGCTAAAATTTCAAAAGCCATTTAAGAAGGAAAAACTAAATGACTAAATTCACATATAAATTTCTAGTGTTGAAGATGGTTGTCAGTTGAAGTAAGAATTAATAATTTTCTTATCACTGTCTTATAAGGTATATCTCTAATATCTGAGGTTAGCAAGCTTATTTCACATGTGTATGTATAAATAAATAACTGGGTGAAAGGTTAGCAACCTAATGAATTAGGGCTCTATTTACAATTATACTATCAAAACTCATCTAAGGAAGAGCTAAATACTCCAGTGAAAACTCCAAGTCTCATTAACTATGGTGCCGAAAACTTTAATTAAAACAGAACACCTCATTTAAATGATTAGCTTTGACAATTTAAGCATGAGTATAGGTCTAATTTATTAATTTGTTGATCACTGTCTCTGTTATGTGAATTAGATGCCATACGTTAGCCATGTCTCTGAGAAGACACTTCTGAGAAGACAGCAATATTACCACCTGGTTATACCACCCAAGTCATGAGCTGTCACCATCCACTTAAAAAGTCCCAACAGGAAGAATATGTCATCAG
Organism: Myotis daubentonii; assembly: GCF_963259705.1. Taxonomy (NCBI): domain Eukaryota; kingdom Metazoa; phylum Chordata; class Mammalia; order Chiroptera; family Vespertilionidae; genus Myotis; species Myotis daubentonii. Next base: position 39,905,187 of record NC_081855.1, on the reverse strand, counting down.
CCAAGAATACAAACTTCACGCTACCTTTGTACAATACTTTGCTCCATAAAATGGAATTGGGAACAGGGGGTGATTAACTAACAATACTGAAATAAAAACTATCAACTAATTTCAAAACTAAACTTGTTTGAAGGAAAAAAATGAAAATGAATAGATGGGTCAAAATTGTCTTTTGTTCAAAAACCAACTTATAGGTAAGAAATATTTCAAAGCAGATACATCACAGAGACATACATGTCATCTCTGATGAGATAAGTAAATGCTGAGTTAATGAAAACTGATCAAAATGAATGACTTACAAGCATCCCATTTTCAATCCAAGGCTGTCACAATAGCATCACTGCAACACCCAACCCTGCAGCTTCATAAACAAATCCTAGACTTTTAGCCCTGACTGGAGTGGTTCAGTTGGTTAAGCACTATCCTGTGCATCTAAACGCTGCCAGTTTGATTCCGGTTAGGGCATGAGCCCGGGTTTAGGGCTCCACCCAGGGCAGGGGTGTGCAAGAGGCAGCAATCGCTGCTCTCTCACATCAGTGTTTCTCTCTTTGTCTCCCTCTCCCTTCCTCTCTCTAAAAGTTACTTTTACAGTGACGCTTTTAAAAATAATTTTCTGTTTATATTAGTTATAAGCACTTTTAATCTATTTCATGCGAAGCATGTCTTAAATGGCAAAAGCTTTGCTCTGCACCAGTATCAGTATTACTGGTTCTGTGTTAAGTGAAAGTTTTTAACGTGGTAAAATTATGCCCACTTACGACGAATGAGGATTTGTCTCTCAAGATAAGAAAAAATTGGGAAATATAATGGGGGGAAAAAGGTCCCATTCATTACCAAAAATAAGGAAAAATCAATCTAAGACTAAATTTAACCAGAAATGAAGACACTCCGGAGTTTCACAGAGGAATATTAAAAAATAAAAAATAAAACAAATGGAGGAAGGGAGAGAAAAAGAGGCAAGGAGGGAAAAAATTAAAATAATGAAGATTGCACAAATACCTAAATGAGAGGTTTAAAATATTTATAAGGACACAAGTCCCTCAATTTAAGCTATACATTTAATGTAATTTAAATTAAAACCCAAGAAAGTGTGTATGTGTGTGGTTTTTGGTGGGGAAAGGGGTAGAGTTCAAAAAGGTATTCTAAACTTCAAGTAGAAAAATCATAGAATGACCCTCCCCCAACCCCAAACACACATACAGAAAAAGGGGGAAAAATACAGTAATAAGGGAGACTTTACACTATCAAATTAGAATATTACAAAACCTCAAAAGTTAAGACAGTGTAATTCTGGTACAGAAACATATAGATAGATGAGGAGAAAAATATAAAGTCCAGAAACAGATCTCAGTACATACTGAAGAACTGCATCTTATTCAGAGATTAGATTATAAAGTTATCACACAAAGTGAAAATTCTCATACAGGCAAAAATTACCCAAGAAAAGTCCTGGATCATGTCAAAATCAGTAGAAACTGAACCAGAGGAAGCTCAGAAGTCAAGAACTAACTTTTATTGTTTCTCTTTACATTTCATCTCCCTCATCTCCACAGTCTTTAGTCAAAATGCAAGGATGATATACAGTGCTATTACAGAGAATTAAGTATTTGATGAGAGCTGCTATCCTATTTAGTGAGACCACAATCCTATATAATAAAAGGCTAATATGCAAATAGACCAAACGGTGGAACAACCAAACAACCAAACAACTGGTTACTATGATGTGCACTGACCACCAGGGGGCGGTGGGCGCTGGCCACGGCAGGATGGTGGAGCAGGTGAGTGGGGGTGCCAGACCAAGGCGGGACGAGCCTCTGGTGGTTACTGAAAATTCTTTGCTCCCGCGCACCGTGGTCCCACCCGGCGCTCACACCTGCTGCTGGCACCAGTCCAACTCACACACACTGCCAGTGCCAGCCCTGCTCGCACCTGCTGCTGGTGCCTGGTGCTGGTCCTGATCACTCAGCACCATCAGCAGGTGAAAGCAGTGGCTGTCGGCCCCAATCACCCCTGAGGGCTTCTCTACCTCTCCCTGCTCCTGAGGGGCGATCGGGGCAGCAGCCACCGCTCGCACTCACTGACTGCACTGGCCCCACTCACTCTTGCTGCTGGTCCCAATCGCTCCACGCCATCAGTGGGTGCGAGTGGAGCCAACACTGTCAATGCGTGGGAGCAGCAGTGGCGGGAGCGGGGCTGCCAGCAGACAGGGGATCAGGGGCTGCAGCAGGAGAGGCCAGGCAGGGGCGTGGAGGATGGGCCGAGACCCGCCCCTGTGCCTACCACAGCCTCACAGCCCACAGTTCCAGGTGCATGAATTATGAATTTGTGCAATGGGCCCCTAGTAATATAATAAAGAGTATGGAATAGCCTGCAACATGGCCCAGGTAAGGATGGCACCTTTGCCCTTATCCATCATACCAGGAAAGCAGCAGCTGTGGGAGAGGCTGCAGGCACTACTACCAGACACGTGCCCAGCCTCATCCAGGCAGCTGAAGGTCAGCGCTTTTGCTGTATTTGAGGAAGGTAATGAAAACCTACAGATCAAGCCTTAAGCATCTAAATGAGAATACTCTAAAAATTTTAAGTAGCAAAAATGTTGTTCAATAGGATCAAGATCCCATTTAGGGAGTCTTGACCTATGGAAAGAAAGATTTCATGGGGTGATGTCACTGAGCACCCCAATTAGGAAAAAAATTGTTTCAACTTTTCTCAACACCCAATGCCCCTCCATTAATCAACCACACCTTCATATATATGAATGCTTTTGAAAAGTGAAATATTATAGTAGCAGGCTTTGTATAGTAAAATTGGGAATAATTTCTCTAACTTTTACATTTTCCATACTAACCATGTACTTCATTTGTTAAAAGAAACTTGCAATATTATAAAAAAGAAAAAACATAATATGAAAGACCACCTCCATTCAAGTTAAATGTTAAGCTAACATCTACATGCTTTCATTTTATGTAAGATTAACCTACCAAAGTTTCTAGCAAGGAAAGAACTCACAGTAGGGAGGAAAATATGACTTTTCTGTATTGTTAATGTTAAAGAAATTATTTTAAAAGGCTAGAAGAAACAGCAAGCATATAAACCATTCATTCTGTAAGATGATTCATGCAAAATCACTTTGTACAACATAACAGTTACAAAAGTTATCCTAATGCACTGAAAACATCAAAACCTGAAATATGGTAAAAATTATATTTTCCTTGTCAAGGAATTTTTCAGTGTTGCAAGTTAGTCATGATTTGTGAATCTCATTGCATCAAAATAAAGGTGACCAAATGTTTTTGGAAAAGTAATTTCACTCTAAAAACCCATGATAATTGAAGGTATTTACTCATACACTCACAGCTAAACAGTAATATGTTAAGAGCTCGGGGGTACATAGGACTGAATTCCAAAACTAAGGAACATTTATAAGTACCGCGCGCTAACCGATTGCGCCACTGGAGCTCCCAAAACTAAGGAACATTTAAATAGGTCAATGATTAAAGTACATTATTCAGTATTTTTTGTAAAGTACAAAACGTGGTTAAGACCTTATAAAAACTCTGGCACGTGTTATGAACTTCATTGGCAGGTTAAGTCAAAACATCATCACAGGTGAAATTAGTAAAAATGGTGGCGTAAAGAACTCCAAAGTGCAGCCCTCCATAAAAGCAACGAAAAAAAAAAAAATGGCACAACTGTCACAATCAGCTTTCTTGGGATTCGGGAAACTAAAGCTTGCCGCAGCCAGGAGAGCACTTTATGAAGAAAAACCAGGACATTTCAGTAAGAACAGAGAGTTTTGTGGTATATTACCTTACCTTAGTCCCATCCCCCAGCTCTCCAACTCAGCAGTAGCCTTGAAGTAAGACTGCATGTCAGCCACCAGTACCAGAGGAGCAGAACGGGGCCTCATTCTCAAATAATTTTAATTATTTGTTTTGACCTGTCTGGTGGCTTTTAAAAACAAAACAAGTCCAAAAAAAGTACTTGCCCTATTTTGTCCAACTCAGCATTCAACCAGTGCTAAAGGGACCATATGGAAGACATTTACCAGCGAGTATGTTAGTTGCTGCGGCCTGAGTTCATGGGTAATAGTTGGACTGAACAGTAGCCTAACTGACAGCTTTGAGGAAAGGGTGGGGAGGGAGTAAGGGCTTTAGGGAATAAGGGCTTTGAACAGCTCTGACATATTCCTGGGAACCCACAAGACCACACACATGCTGAAAGACCCAAAGAGAGCTGGGTGGCCATACAAATATCAGAAAAAAACACGCCTGAAGACAAAAATTGTTATGTGAGAGAAAGGACATTTTAAAATGACTAGAGGCCAATGCATGGATTCGTGCACCGGTGGGGTCCCTCGGCCTGGCCTGGCTGCCGGAATTGGCCGAAACCGGCTCTCTGACATCCCCCAGGGGTCCTGGATTGCGAGAGAGCAGTTCTCGGGTGACGCACCCAGGAATCAGGCTCCCTCCTCTCTGGTTCTGGGTGCATCACCCGAGAACCGCAGCTGCCAAGTCACCACAGCTCGGCAGCTCCTGCATTGAGCGTCTGCCCCTTGGTGGTCAGTGCGCATCATAGCTACCAGGTGGAGCCTCTGTCCCCTAGTGATCATTGCGTGTCATAGCTACAGGTCGGACAGTTGAAGGGTCACTTAGGCTTTTATATATATAGATTTAAAAGAAAGTCAATCCATCAAGAATATCAAGCAATTATAAATATATGTAAGCCTAAAGCAGAGTCCCAAAATACATAAAGCATAAATTGATAGAACTGAAAGAAGTAGGAAATTCAACAATAATAGTTGGAGACTTCAATACACTACTTTCAATAATGGATATAAAACCTAACAGGAGGTCCAAAGGAAACTGAAAATCTGAACAACATAAACCAAATAGATCTAACGTATCTACAGAACAATCCACCCAACAAGAGCAAAATATACATTCTTCTCCAGGGCACCTGAACATTCTCTAGGACAGACCGTATGTTGGGCCACAAAACAGGTCTCAATAAATTTTAAAAGATTAAAGTTATACAAATATGTTCTACAAACAAAATTAGAAATCAGTAACAGAGGAAATGTGGAAAATTCACCCTGGATATACTTGCTTTCCTCTAATTTTGCCAAGTATGTACCCTAAACATTATAATAGAGGTTTTGGCCAAGGCGATTAGGCAAGAAAAAGAAATACAATGCATCCAGTTTGGAAAGAACAAAACTATATTTATAAGATGGCATTATCCACTATATAAAACAAACAAACAAACAACAACTAATGTATCCACAAAAATGTCTATTAGAGTTAATAGAGTTCAGTAAGTTTTTATACTCTATACCATTTTGGAAGCTTTATAACCTGGAATTACTGAGATTTTTCATATCAGTGATGCTCTTTGCAAATACCTAAATAGTTTAAGATAAAAATTCAATTTACCTTAAAATGCTTAGTTTAACAGAATCAATTCTATGTTAAACATGGCTAATTCTGACATTAGGGAATCAGAGTATGATTTTATGTCAACTGCCTCTGTCTAAGAAACCACCAGATGAGTCACAGGAGAAAGAGCACAGAACTTGGAATTGGCCACTGGCAGAGAAAGCCAACCTCTATGGAACGCTCTAATTAACAAATTTGTAATTAACAAGTGTAACCTAGGCAAAAAGATAAATCACTAAAAACCATTTCCCCAGATTAGACAGGCCTAAGCAAGCCTCAAGTCAGTCAGATGTTTCAAAACAACAAGGAAAGACTCTAAGGGACTTCGTGTTTCAACCAATAATGGACATTCTAAAAAGTCTGAAATACCCCAGTAAGGGGTGGGAATTAAAATAAGCTCCAGGAAAAGATCAGCTTTAATAAACCATTAAATTCAGTAAGATCACTATTATCAAATCAATAAACATTGATATTTTTCACAATCAACTAATCCTCCCAAAACCCATACCTCCATCCCGCCCCCCCAAAAAAGGAAAAGAAAGGCATTTACCTCTTCTAAGCTAGGGAGCGAAGAAGAAGATACTGTTCGAGATGACAATGAGTGAAATGGCTCTTGACCAATAGCGTGTTGATGATTCTGTATTTGTACAAAAGGGTTTTGTGGTGGCCTGTGAGGCAATGGAGGTAGGCCATAGGGAAAACCTGGCCCCATCAGGTGATTCTGTTGTAAGTTAGCAAAAGTCCATGCTCCATCAGATGCCAGGTATTTCAGGGGAGGAGGGGCAAGGTGTTCAGATGGCAATGAGAAAGGCGAGCTGAATATCTGGGGTGGTAGTCGCTGCGGAAATGCTGGGTTGTTGGCTACTTCAACGTCTCTGCTATTGTCGTTAAAGTTAGAAAAATGGCTACTGTGGTCTGTACTGGAAGGGGGAGAGGGGACTGCTGGTGGGCTCCTGGTCTGAATTTGTCTATACTGCAAAAGTCTTGATTGAGGTGGTGGCATCTCAGCTAGTTCCCGTGCTTCACTTTGATCACGATTGGACAGTTCTCTGAGTAAGTCCTGAAACCTACATGAAGACGATAAAATGTGAGGAGGAGAAAACAAAAGAAAGGCTCCATCATGTTAAGGAGAGCTTAGTCAGCTACGTGTGCAATTTCTACAAACAAAATCATAACACATAACTTGAACATTAATTAATCTCAAATATAAGCATTAATACTCGACAGATGTGGAATTAAAGACACTAAATATGTTCAAGTACCTGATTTCTTTCTTCTCCCTTTGTATTAAAAACAACTGTCCTAGTCTCTACATGCCCTTGATAACTGGCAGTGATAAAAGGTCACCATAATGGTGGGCCTTAATCAGAAGGGATTAGGAAACACTTTGGTGCATTCACATGACACTAGCCCTAAAAACAAATTTAGTGTTAGTAATGAAAACTCATAAATACCTGTAGTTGAAAGAAGGTAGAATTCTGTGCTATTAGGAAAAAGTTAATAACAAATTTATAACTTTTAACCACTGATTTACTTCTACCTTCATTCATTCTTCGTAAGTATTATTACTGAGTAAGAAGAAACAATAAATTACTGAGTAGGACAGTATGTTTCTCTTTTAGAAGAGACCCCACATCACTTCTCGGCCTTTCGGCTAAGACCAAGTGCAGAAGAGACCACGAAGCACAGAGCCATGTTAGCTTAGAGTTCACAGCAGGTTGTCCATACCCAGATTTGCAGAGTTAAATTGATTCTCTATATTTCAGGGTCAATCAATAGAACTGTGTAATATGTGTCCAGAAGGCCAGTATCCAATTTCTTTGGGACAATATTCCAACTTAAGGCTAAAAGGATAGCATTCAAGAATGAAAAGAGTAGGTGGGTCATGTTTGAGGATGGTTTTAGTTGCTAAAATACCTTGACTCTGTTGTTTCTGCTTCACCTTCGGCACTGCTGGGCAGCTTCCAGTCTGCCTTCACTGGCGACTGATGTAATCCAATGGGCGGCTGAGGAAGATGCTGGAGGTGAGGATGAGGCTGTTGATGGTGTGAGTATGGAATACTGCCCTGACTCAGGTAGGCGTGATGCTCATTCCACTGCTGTAACCGCACTTGCTGCTGTCGTAATGTGTCCAGGGCTACACTCCCATGCATACGATCTGTAAAAACATTTGCGAAAAGTTTAAGTTTTCATGCATTCAGGGTTTCCAGTAACTTTTTTCACGAGTTTTTACAACCAGATTTTCTCCACAAAGAATTGGCTACAGTTTGGGCTTTGGAGAAAGCAAATGTTTTTTAAATTTGCCAGTAACCAGAGTTATCATAATGATGATGATGATAATCACATAACCTGCCATTGACTGGACGCTTAATGTTATATAGCATTTGGAACTAGATTCTGATTATTACACTAAGTGACTGATTTTTGCTGGCATTATTTAAAGAAATGAATCAAACCTGATCCACATTATATTGCAAAGTACATGTCATTTTAAGTAAATAATCTCTGAATTTGTCACATTGGGTAGTGACAGGGGAACTTACCTAAAGCCTCTCCTATCGGCAATCCTGGGGGGTTCTCATCAGTGAAGTTATTCAGATGTGAAGGAAGAAGGGGGCCAGGCTGTGCAATGGCTCGCAAGGGACTGTGGCCTTCTTGCAGCATGGGAGGGGGCTGCTCAGGGATCACAGCCTCTGCAGGAGGGGACTGTGGTCGATGAGAAACTGCATTATTAAAAAAAGCATTGTTGGGCCCTGCCTGGTAGGCAGGAGAAAGCTGAGGAGGTGGCTGTGGAGGCAGCTGATTCAAAGGATTCTGCTGCTGGACTACCTGATTTGGTTGGGGTGGCATTTGGTTTGCTTGTTCGGGCAAATTATTCTGCTGCTGGTTTAACAAGGCATGCTGCTGCGGAACTGGAAATGGTGCTCTTGGTAACTGGGGAAGGGGATGAAAATGGCGACCGGGGATGGCATACTGTGCAGGGGGAGCAGGAAGGGGAAGGTTTATGTGTCTTGGGTTGAGATTATCTTTGCGATGAAATTTGGTATTGGGATAAACAACACCAGGACGTGATTCAGGACTTCTGTTCTGTGGATTTGATTCCAAATCAATCTAGGAAAAAATGAGAAGTCTTTTTTAACAGCGGAAAATCCAAGTCTGGTGGCTCTCCTCCTTTCCCCACCCCTAGCACATCTTAAGGATATTATACATTCTTATCAGTAATAGCAGGAGTACAGGGTACCCAATCAATCACTTTCTGACAATAAAATTAGGGAATAAGTATTTTTTAAATTAGGAAAGGTGAAACAGATAAACAGCATATTAAATCTGAGTCATAAGAAGAGATATTGCCATTTTATTAACATATCCACTTTAATTCCTTCAAAAAACATTATTTTTAATTTCACACTTTCTTCCTTAGAAGATAACCATTTCTTTCTTTAGGATATAAATCATTAAAATGTGTTCTTTCCTTCTGATTTTATTATTTTTATATCTCTTTCTTCAAACATACCTCTATTAATTTAAAAAACGTGAAGTGAACAAATAATTTATATATCACCTTTGTATAATCAGTTTGGTTATCAATTTTTGCCATTAGTTACTGACATTTATTTATTCTTTCAAGAAACAATATTTGAGGGCTTTCCAAGGGCATTGTACCTGGTGCTGGAGATTAGACAGCAATAAGAGGATTTAGTCTGTGCCCACAAGAGCTTAGAGCAGCAGGGGTTAAACAGCTATGGCCCCCAGGCCATTTCCAGCCCAACAGACTTTGGTAAGTTTTGCTGGAACACAGATCATTCATTTACATGCTGGCTATGGCTGCTTTCTCACTATAGTGGCAGAGCTGAGCAGTTGCAACAGAAAACATGACCCACGAAGCCTGAAGATTTACTATCTGGTCTTTGGCAGAAAAAGTTTGCTAAGCCCTGGCTTAGAGTCCAGTAGAGGACACCAACACGTAACTATAAAATGAGAAGTGCTGTAATGGAAATGATGAGATCCTAGTGCCTGGAAAATTAAAAGTGGCTTTACACAGATTACGGCAATTCTACTGAATTTTGCATAAAGAGCTGGAATTTTCCAGGGAGGTAAGGGCATTCTCGGTAAAGGTAATAGCTTATACAAAGGTGGAGAGAGGATAAAAAGTAGGCACATTTGAAGAGCATGATAAGTTTTGTGTACAGAGAGGTGGAACTTCACTTGTTTATGTATTAGTTTTCCCCTTCTTGACAAATGAAGATGCAAGAGTTCAATTACACATGACCTCTTGAATGATTCAATACTGGGCATAAACATTTTTTCAATCCTGTAAATTGTGACAAGTTCCAAAGGCTTATAAATAAACTAGGGAATGCAGCCATCCTGAAACATGAGTCTGATTGTAAGTGGTGGCAACGTGAAAAATGAAATATAAGGTGGAAAGAAGCAATTTTTGTTTTCCATCTCTGACAAAGCACTCAATGAGCTCCTTTGGTATATCAATGTCCTTACAAGTTTCAATGTTGAAATAGTCACTGAAAATTACCTGCCTCACCAAAGGCTCTCAAGTTAGAAATGGAACTGGCCACTCCCAAGAACACAGAACAACTAGCTTGTTCCTGAACTGAAGCTGAGGTACACCTAGTGAGCAAGCTATGGCAACTGATGGTTTCAATGTGTCAGTCCAATCCCAAGTGCACTCTCATCTCTAATCACTAGCCCTAATGGACTGCCATTACATTGGGCCAATAAGTTCCTTAAGATTACTAGGTGTGCACAAATTGTCTAGAAAACGAAATGAGCAGGATGACCACTCTGTCCCAGTGGGCCCAAGCTGCTGCAATACCTGCTTTTCAAATGTCTCAGAGCTTGATTAAGGTTCTTTATAAACAAACATTTTGCCCCATAAATTTTTTTATTTTAATTACTGACACTACATTCAGCTGGGATGTACTTTTTCAAAGACTGTTGATATGCACACTTTGATTGCACGAGAGAGACCATGATTAGATGTCAAGGTTGTCTATGGATAAGAGCTGTTCTAATTGCCTCCTTCACTTCTAACTTTGACATAGACAGGAAGCTAGGCCAGTGCCAGAGAAATTTAGATCAAGACGTGCTACTTTATGATAGTACAAAAGGCTAGGAGAATAGAGAACTGTAAGGTCTGAAGGAGTCTGGGTCTACAATTATCAGAATTAAACAATCACTTTCCTCTTAATAGTGAGTTCCTGACTCAAGGAGAACTAGGAAGTCCTCTCCCCCCCACCCCTTTGCAGGACAAAGCATCAGGGTAGGAAAGAAAATAAAACATGTCTATTGGGTTGCCTAGTCTTCTAACAGGGAAGGATCATAATGGAAATTTTAAAACAAGGACCTAAAAGACACTTAGCTATCCTGGCTTCAGTTGCTCTGACAGCACCTAAAACTCTTATCCTGGATTTTGACTACCGCTACACTGTCCTAACATGCCCTGTTCTCTCCCTGCTCATCTCCCAAATACACATGACTTCCACTTTCACTGCCACAGCCCTCTTTCTCTATTGGGAACTTCCCTGGCTGCCTCATTCCCACTGCAGTCCCTCCAGGGGAACTGAGTCCTCCCAGCTGTTGAAACTGAGTGAGAGCTACTTATGAGACATAATTAACTGACTATAGAGAGCAGTTGCTCAAAGCAAGGCTGGGGCTGGAGATCCAGATTTGGAAGTCATTATCATGGAAATGGACTAGTGTATAATAAGAAACCATAGTATGCAAGGAGAGGTGTGGGGCAGTGACAGAACCCTGAAAACCCTCAACTTAAGGATTAGGAAAAGATGGGAAGGAGGTGGACAAGAACTTATAAAAGAGACAGAAGGTCATGTTAGAAAGAACTGTGAAAAGTAAAAATGTGTGTCACAGAAACCGAAAGAAAATAAGATGGTCAAGATGAAAGAAGTAGAAAATAGTGCCAAATACCAAAGATAACTCAAATAAGACTACAACTGAAGCATGTGCATAGCATTTGGTCCCTTAGAACCCAACAGTTTTTTTTGTTGTTGTTGTTGTTTTTAAATATATTTTATTGATTTTTTACAGAGAGGAAGGGAGAGAGATAGAGAGTTAGAAACATCGATGAGAGAGAAACATCTATCAGCCGCCTCCTGCACATCTCCTACTGGGGATGTGACCGCAACCCAGGTACATGCCCTTGACCGGAATCGAACCTGGGACCCTTCAGTCCGCAGGCCGACGCTCTATCCACTGAGCCAAACCGGTTTCGGCGAACCCAACAGTTTTGATGAAATGTTGAGGCCTGATACTAGACTGTGCTAGTTAAGAAACATAAAAATAAAGATGAGGTAGGAAGGAGAAATTAGGTAGTAGCTATAAGAAGATGAAGATAAAGAAAGTGTCTTTTTAAAAAACAGTCTATCGATCAATTTACTTACGGACTGAAAAGGAAGAACCTGTAGCCAAAAAGAATCCAAAGATAAATGAGAAGAGGAAACAAGGTCGGTGAGGTGACCAAGAGAGAGATTAGTTTTAATGAAAACTTCTTCTCTAAGCCTGGTGATAAGGAAGCAAAGATGTTCAAGGATGTAGAAAAGTGCTAAGTTTAAGGTTTTAAATTAACAAGGTGAAATCCTGATGACCGAAGTCTAAGGCAAAATCGTCTCCTGACCAAAAGGATAACAGAAGTTGGAAGATAATCAGGCATGAGAAGAGCTGCTGAGAAAACTGGGCAAAAGAAGCTGGGTACATGTAAAAGAAATGGGGAGAGCACCTCGGGTTCCCCAACGTTAGACAACATAAATGTGTGATGGCACGAATTCAGTCAATACTCTGGTTTTCCCTAACTAGCTCACAAGCACAGATGAAAAAATGGGTAAAGAGTTAAAGATTTATACAGTGGGTCTGAGGCGAGAACAAGGTGAGTGACTTGAGAAAATCAAGTCTTCCTCTGAGGAAGTTAATTTTTCCTTCTTCTTCACTATACAGCTTCTCCTATTCTGAGAATTATTTTTTTAAGACAATTTTTAATGACACATCTATTAGCCATGTCTTCACTGACTACTTTGTCATGGAAAGTCTCTAAGTTCAAGTCTATCACCGATATCACAATTTGAGAAAAGTATACTGGTAAGTTAATAATGTAGCCCAAAAAAAAAAAAAAAATATGGAAGGAGAGAGGGTAACATGACCCACCAGACCACTGTGAAACAATAACATTAAAAATACACATAAAAAGGTAAATTTTTTATAAAACATTAAGATCCCAAGATGACCAGTCAGACTAACTCCATTAGAACAATGCAGTCACTAAATGTAGGCAGCATACCTGTTTTGATTCTGTAAGCTTTTTCTCTGGTGTTCGAATCTTATTAATTTCAGGTCCAGGATTATTTGTATCACTTTTACCTAAGAAGATATTTTAAAATTTTTATAAATAGTCCCCAGTAAGAATGTTATATTTCCAATGACTACCCAATATTAGACAAAAGAAAAACTTTAAACATTTTTCAGCCATTATTATCAATTTGTATTACTGCTTGAGTTTTGTTCTTAAATTTTCAGAGGCAGTTTCTCTGCAAGAAAGAAAATTTATAAGTATAGCAAACCACAATGACAAGGCAAAAGCTTTATAAAAGGATAATCTTAAAACATCAAATAATTCCAAAGATAACAGCCCAATCTCCAGGTATTTACAGCCTAATTTTTCTTAAACTAGACATAGAAAAAAACCTGGCATTCTTGCTTATTTATAAAGGTTCAAAAATTTGATCATTTATAAATGCAATTAAGCAAAATCTAAATAACGTGTCAATCTAATTTAGTAAAGAAATCTAAACTGAGTAAAAATATTCTGAAACGTACGTATGCTGTTTAAAAAGTAATAGATATTGAACTAAATATAAGTGAAGGAAGCAAAATTAAGGTTAAAAATATCACAATTATAATAGACAATGCCATTTCATGCATGTAAAAAGCTTTTACTATATAAGAATTAACTGATGGAAATTTTCAATTCCTGAAAGAATCCTTGATTTGGGTTCTTGTTCAAAAACATAGGGCCAAAACTTTAAAATAAATCACTACTAACCTTCAAGAAATAAGAACTACAATGTCTGAGATGAAACACACACTGGATGAAATTAGCAGCAGATTAGACAAGCAGAAGAAAAGATTAGTGAAGCTGAAGGCAAAATATGCAAAATAAAATACAAAAAGGAAATTGATTTTTTTTTTAATGAAAAAGCACCTGTGAAGTGTGGGGAAACTTTAAGCAGACTAAAATACGGGTAGTTGGAATTCCTCTGAAGAGGAGAGAAGGTTAAGACAGAAAAAAAAAAAATCTAAAGAAATAGTTAAAACTTTCCAAACTTGATGAAAACTGTAAACTATCCAAGAAGCCCAACAAACCTCAAACATAAGAAGCATGACAAAAACTATACCAAGAAGTGTTATAATCGAATTACTAAAACTAGTATAAAAGAAACTCTTAAAAGCAGTTAGGGGAAAAAAACACATTTCATACAGAAAACAAACATAAGGGTGATTTCAGATTTCTCTGAAAAACTTCACCACCAGCAGACCTGCACTACAAGGAATGTTAAAATTACTTTGGGCGGAAGGAAAATTGTATCAGATGAAAACATGAATATATAGAAAAAAGTAAAGATTACCAAAAATGCTAACTACATGGGTAATGTAAAATATTATTTTTCTTACTAAAAACTCTTTAAAAGTACACGGATATTTTAAGAAAAGTAACAATGTTTGGAGCTTATAACATATGTAAAAGTAAAATGCATTATAACAATATGATAAAGTCAAGAAGAGAAAAAAATGAAATGTTGTAAGGTTCTTTTACTGTACATGAAGTGGTAAATATAAATTGTAAACTAGACTGTGGTAAGTTTAAGATGTATACTATAGAGAGAAACCAAGATGGCGGCATAGGTAAACACCGGAGATTGCTGCCTCGCACAACCACTTCAAAAATACAACTAAAAGACGGAACGGACATCACTCAGAACCACAGGAAGGCTGGCTGAGTGGAAATTCTACAACTAGAAGGAAAGAGAAAAGCATACCGAGACTCAGAGGAGATGCAGTGCAGAAGTAAAATACTAAGGTGCGGAGGAGGTGCATGCGGAGCGGGCTGGCGGCTGAGGGCACGGTTGTCTTTTTCAATCAGGAGGGAGTCTCAGACTCTAAGCTCCAGTTCCAGGTGAGTCTCTAGGGACCCAGACTCATACAGGAGAAGCGGGACTGTCTGGCAGCAGTCGGAACCTGAGGGCAGCTTTCTCTCCGAGGGGCTTGCAGCGATTACCGCGACATTGAGAAGCAAAGCCTCTGAGGGCAGGACTGAGAGCAGCCATAACTGCTAGCCCCACCCTGTTGATCCTGTGGGACCCGCCCCACCCAAGCCCTGCAGGGAGGCTTTTGCTGGATAGCCTCAGGCAAAGGCTAGATTAGCACCTCCCTAGAGATTCAGGAGTCAGGAAGCCCAGAGATCAGAGTGGGACCATCCAGTTTGCAGCTCCGTGGAAACATAAAGGACACACTCAGGGGGCAGACTCAGTGAGCACCAAAGCCCCATTGAAGCAAGTCTTGCCCCAGAAGGGTGTCTCCAGCACAGAAGTTCTCCCACTGCAGACACAGCTGATTCTCACAGCCAATTGGCCTGGAGGCCAATTCCTCCCAGTGATACCTACAACAATCAAGGCTTAACTACAACAAGACTGTGCACAAAGACCACAAGGGGGTGCACCAAAGAGTGTCCTCCTCAGGTAATTGGGGAGGCTGAACCACTGGGCCCTAGAGGACACTTAGCCAAGAAAACCATTGTATCAACACAGGGAAGCATAAAAAATGCGGAGACAAAGAAAAAGGACACAAATGACAGAAATGGAGGAAAGCAAACTACTGGATATAGAGTTCAAAACCACACTTTTAAGGTCTTTCAATAATTTTCTAGAAATTGCCGATAAACTTAATGAGATCTACAAGAATCTAATGAGGCCCTCGATGTTGTGATAAAGAACCAACTAGAAATTAAGCATACACTGACTGAAATAAAGAATATTATACAGACTCCCAACAGCAGACTAAAGGATTGCAAGAATCAAGTCAATGATTTGAAATACAAAGAAGCAAAAAACACCCAACCAGAAAAGCAAAATGAAAAAAGAATCCAAAAATACGAAGATAGCGTAAGGAGTCTCTGGGACAGCTTCAAGCGCACCAACATCCGAATTATAGGGGTGCCAGAAGAAGAGAGAGAGCAAGATATTGAAAACCTATTTGAAGAAATAATGACAGAAAACTTCCCCCACCTGGTGAAAGAAATAGACC
This sequence comes from Myotis daubentonii, assembly GCF_963259705.1. Taxonomy (NCBI): domain Eukaryota; kingdom Metazoa; phylum Chordata; class Mammalia; order Chiroptera; family Vespertilionidae; genus Myotis; species Myotis daubentonii. Next base: position 39,889,423 of record NC_081855.1, on the reverse strand, counting down.
TACAGGTCCAGGAAGCGCAGAGAACCCCAAACAAAAGGAGTCCAAAGAGGACCACACCAAGAGCAAAAGACAAAGAGAGACTCTTAAAAGCAGCAAGAGAAAGACAGTCAATTACCTACAAGGGAGTACCCATACGACTGTCAGCTGATTTCTCAACAGAAACTTTGCGGCCAGAAGGGAGTGGCAAGAAATATTCAAAGTGATGAATACCAAGAACCTACAACCAAGATTACTTTATCCAGCAAAGCTATCATTCAGAATTGAAGGTCAGATAAAGAGCTTCACAGATAAGGAAAAGCTAAAGGAGTTCATCACCACCAAACCAGTATTATATGAAATGCTGAAAGGTATCCTTTAAGAAGAGGAAGAAGAAGAAAAACGTAAAGATACAAATTTTTAACAACAAATACACATCTATCAACAAGTGAATCTGAAAATCAAGTGAATAATCTGATGAACAGAATGAATTCGTGATTATAATAGAATCAGGGGGATAGAAAGGGAGTGGACTGGCTATTCTTCGGGGGGAAAGGGGTGTAGGGGATGCGGGAAGAGACTGGACAAAAATCGTGCACCTATGGATGATGACAGTGGGTGGGGAGTGAGGGAGGAGGGTGGGGTGGGAACTGGGTGGAGGGGAGTTATGGGGAGAAAAAAGAGGAACAAATGTAATAATCTGAACAATAAAGATTTAATAAAAAAATTTAAAATAAAGATGTATACTATAAATCTAAAGAAAATACTAAAATAATAGTTATAGCTAATAAGCCAATGAAGGAGATAAAAGGGAATCATAAAAATATTCAAGCAATCCAAAAGAAAGCAGAGTAAAAGAAAAAAGGAAACAAAAAAAAAAGTTTGGACAAATTAAAAAAATCAATAGAGCAAGATGATAAAAATCAAGCCTAACTATATTAATAATCACCGTAAGTATAAATGGCCTAAACAATCCAATGAAAAAAAAGAGATTATCATATTGGATTTTTTTAAAAATCAAGAGCCAACTATATGCTTTCTAAAAGAAATGCATTTGAAATATAAATACACTAATAGATTAAAGGATCAATAAATGACATACCGTAATAACAATAGTTAAAACAATTATTGATATTAAGCAAAGTAGATCTCAGAGCAAAGAATATTACCAGGGATAAAAAAGATCATTCCGTAACGGTAAATTAGTTAATTAATTAAAAGCACGGTATTTTAAATGTCTATGTACCTAACAACAGAATTTCAAAATTCATCAAGCAAAACTTAAAGAAAAATAGACAAATACTAATTATATTTGAAGATTTCTATTTTTATTTACATATATATGTAAATATATATGTATACATATATATATATATATTATGTATGTATCCTATCTAATAAAAGAGAAACATGGTAATTGGCGTATGACCGCTACCCTTCCCATTGGCTAATCAGCGAGATATGCAAATTAACTGCCAGCCAAGATGACGGCCGGCAGCCAGGCAGCTTGAAACTAACATGAGGCGTGCTTGCTTCAGTGACGGAGGAAACCAACGTTCCCCGCCTGCCTTGCTGGCCTCTGAGACTGAAGTTTAAGAAACATTGTAACAAATATAGAAGCTAAACAAAACCCCAGAAACCTGCTTTCAGCGAGCCAGGGATCTCAGAGCTGGAGTTGATACAGAGTTTCGATTATAGAACCTAAACAAATCAGATACCTACTTTCAGCAGCTGAGGCCTCAGAGGTGGAGCCAGAGCTAAAGCTAGCCCAGAATAAAAAGAAAAAAAGGAGCAGTTGGGAGCTTCAGTCCCAGCCTGAAAACAGCCCTCATCCCCTCACCCAGGCTGGCCAGGCACCCCAGTGGGGACCACCGCCCTGAAGGCTGTGTGACCAGCTGCAAACAGCCATCATCCCCTCACCCAGGCTGGCCAGGCATCCCAGTGGGGACCCCCACCCTGATCCAGGACACCCTTCAGGGCAAACCTGCCAGCCCCCACCCATGTACCAGGCCTCTATTCTATATAGTAAAAGGGTAATATGCCTCCCAGCACTGGGATCAGCGGAGCCGCGAGGCCTCCCGGCACCGGGATCAGCGCGACAGGGGGCAGTGCCCAAACCCCCTGATCGCCCTGCGGCTCTGTGTGTGACAGGGGCCGGGGCCACAACCTCTCTATCGGCCCTGCTCTGTTCCTAACAGGGGAAGGCGCCTCAACCCCCTGATTGGCCCTGCTCTGTGCCTGATAGGAGGAGCTCCCCAACCCCCTGATCACCCTGCGGCTCTGTGTGTGACAGGGTGCGGCACCCCAACCCCCCCACCCCACAGGCCCTGCTCTGTAACGGGGTAGAGCCATACCTCCCCATTGGCCCTGCCCTGAGTGTGACAGTGGCGGCGCCCCAACCCCCTGATCCGCCCTGCTCTGTGTGTGACAGGGGACAGTGCCCCAACTCCCCTATCGGCCCTACTCTGTGAGTGACAGGGGAGAGCTCCTCAACCCCCTGATGGGCCCTGCTCTGTGCGTGACAGGGGGAAGCTCCCCAACCCCCTGATCGACCCTGCTCTGTGCGTGACAGCGGGGAGCTCCCCAACCCCCTGATTGACCCTGCTCTGTGCGTGACAGGGGGTGGCGCCGCAACCTCCCCATCGGCCCTGCCCTGAGTGTGACAGGGGGCAGTGCCCCAACCCCCCAATCGGCCCTACCCTGAGCGTGACTGAGGGTGGCATCGCAACCTCCCAATCCGCCCTGCTCTGTGCATGACAGGGGGCGGCACCCCAACTCCCCAATCGGCCCTGCTCTGAGCCCAACCAGAGGCTGCACCTAGGGATTGGGCCTGCCCTCTGCCACCCGGGAGCAGGCCTAAGCCAGCAGGTCGTTATCTCCCGAGGGGTCCCAGACTGCGAGAGGGCACAGGCCGGGCTGAGGGACCCCCCCGCCCCCCCCCAAGTGCACAAATTTTTGTGCACTGGCCTCTAGTATATATATATGTATGTATATGTATTTACATATATTTTAATATAGAATGCTTCAAAAATTTGTGCGTCATCCTTGTGCAGGGGCCATGCTAATCTTCTCTGTATTATTCCAATTATAGTATATGTGCTGCTGAAGCAAGCACTTAAAGATATCTTTTTTATTGAATTCAGAGAGGAAGAGAGAGGGAGAGATAGATAGAAACATCAATGATGAGAGAGAATCACTTATAGGCTGCCTACTGTACGCCCCCTACTGGGGATCAAGCCCACAACCCAGGTATGTGCCCTTGACCGGAATCGAACCTGGGACCCTTCAGTCCACAAGCCGACGCTCTATCCACTGAGCTAAACTGGTTAGGGCATATTTGAAGATTTCAATATTCCTCTCTCAATATTTATTTTGTTTTTATTAAGTAGGTAGAAAATCAGCAAGGATATAGCAGACTTAAGCAATCCTATCAACCAATTTGACCTAATTAACATTTATAGAGCACTCCTTTCTTCTCAAGTGCACAGGGAAAATTTACAAAGATAGACCACACAGTGGGTCATAAAACAAAGCTCAGTAAATTCAAAAGGATTCGATTCATATAAAATTTGTTCTCTTACCACAATGAAATTAAAGTAGAAGTCAATAATAGAAAAATTCTTAGAAAATCTCCAATGATTAAAAAATAAAACTCGCCTTCCTAAATAATCCATGGATCTAATTTGAAGAGAAATTATAAAGTGTACAGAATAAAATGAAATAAAAATATAACACTGTACTACTGAGGAGAAAAATTATAACATTAATTACCTGTATTAATCTTTCACCTTAAAAATATATATATGCAAGAGCTGTATACTGAAAATTTTTTAAAAAATGAAAAAGATTAGCCAAAACCGGTTTGGCTCAGTGGATAGAGCGTCGGCCTGCGGACTGAAAGGTCCCAGGTTCGATTCCGGTCAAGGGCATGTACCTTGGTTGCGGGCACATCCCCAGTGGGAGATGTGTAGGAGGCAGCTGATCGATGTTTCTCTCTCATCGATGTTTCTAACTCTCTATCTCTCTCCCTTCCTCTCTGTGAAAGATCAATAAAATATATTTTAAAAAAATGAAAAAGATTAAAGATCTTGAGAGGGACATGTCCTCTTCATATATCAGAATACTCAATATTGATTAGATATCAATTCCCCCCATATTGACCTACAGATTCAACACAATCCCAATCAAAATCCCAGCAGGCTTTCCTGTTCTGAAACTCATGAGCTGATTCTAAAATGCATGTGGAAAAGCAAAGGACCTGGAATAGACAATTTTGAAAAACAACAAAATTGGAAGATTTATACTACTTGATTTTAAGGCTTATAAAGCTATAGTAATCAAGACAGTGTATTTGGAATAAACACAAACATGTGCATCAATAGAAAAGAACAGACTTCACATATGTAGTCAACTGATTTCCAAAAGAGGCACCAAGTTAGTTTAATGGAAGGACAATGTTTTCAAATGGTGCTGAAACCACTGAATATATTTACTAGTATATGCAAAAACAAAACAAAACCACTTCAATTCTTACCTCATACCATATACAAAAATTAACTCAAAATGAACCTACTGTAACAGCTAAAACTATGAAACTTATAGAAAAAAATAGATGATCTTTGTGATCTTGAATAAGGCAAAAAATTTTAGACTGTTATGAAAATGAAAAGGCAAGCCACATCCTGGGAGAAAATATTTCAAAACATATGTTTAATTAAAGATTTGTATCCAGAATGTATAAAGAATTCTCATGATGTAATAAGACAAACCAATAAAAATGCGGGCAAAAATTAAGAATACATGCTTCATTAAAGATATACAGATATCAAATAAGCCCAATAAAAAAATATTCAACATCATTAATTATCAGGAACATGCAAATTAATACCACAATCAGATACTATCAGATAACCACTAGCAAGGGTAAAGTTAAAAAGACTGACAATATCAAGTGCTGACTAGAAATCTCATACATTACTAGTAGAAATGAAAAATGGTCCAGTCACATTTGAAAATAGTATGGCAACGTCTTATAACATTTCACTCCTGTTTGTTTATCCAAGAGAAATGAAAATACATGTTCACACATATGTTCATAGCAGCCTAGGAACCAAAAATTAGAAATAACTAGGGTGTCCATCAATTGACAAACAGATAAAAATACTGTAATGCATCCATGTAGTGGAATATTAATCAACAGTAAAAATGAACAAACAATTGACACAGGTAACATGAATGAATCTCAAATGCATTAGGCTAAGTCAGTGGTCAGCAAACTGCGGCTCACGAGCCACATGCGCTCTGACCCCTTGAGTGCGACTCTTCCACCAAATACCGACTTCTGCGCATGGGCCACGAAGTTTCAATCACACTGTGTACATGCGCGCCCGCACGTGGTATTTTATGGAAGAGCCACGCTCAAGGGGCCAAAGACCCGCATGTGGCTCACCAGCTGCAGTTTGCTGACCACTGAGCTAAGTAAACAAAGCCAAACACAAAAAAACTACTTCCCCTATGACTCTATTTATGATATACTAAAGTAGAGACAAAAGTCAGATTAGTGGTTGCCCAGGGCTGGGAATTGGAGGAGACTTACTGCAAAGGGATATGAAGGAACTTTTTGAGGTCATGTGAATATCCTGTATCCTGATTAACAACTCTGTATATTTTGTCAGAACACATCAACATTTTAAAAGAGTGAATTTTACTGCATATAAATTATACCTCAATAAACCTGATGTTAAAAAATAGAGTAGGCCCTGGCCGGTGTGGCTGTTAGTTTGAGCATCGTCCTGTACATGGAAAAGGGTTTGATTTCTGGTCAGGGCACATACTCAGGTTTCTGGTTCGATCTCCAGCTGGAAGGTATATGGGAGGGCAATTGATTGATGTTTCTCTCTCACACTGATGTCTCTCTCTCCCTTCCTCTCTCTTAAATCAATTAAATAAATGTCCTCAGGTGAGGATTAAAAAAAAACAAAAAACACCAACATATATATATATGGTGGCTAATTTTCCTTTATTTACAATTCTAGGAGACAAGAGACTATGACTTGAATAAGAAACAACTAGTTTAAATCAACTATTGCCACAGTAGTGTTAATGTTTAGTATACAACAAAAATATCTTGGACTAACAAAAATGTTTAACAAATAAGGGCTTTCTGTCTCAATATTAAATGACTACCATTTGAAATACTTTAAATATTAAAATTTAATATTTTTTCAGGAAATTAGTAATGCCAATCATAGCTGGTAGGTTACAAGCAAATTTTATATCTGTGTATCTTTGAGAGAGAATCCACAGTTTTTATGTCAGATTTTTCTCCAAGAGGTCTATGACCTATAAACAAGTTAACAATCATGCTGTTAAAGGAACTTTCTATGTTGATACAGGTTGGCATATCATCAGTTTAGGAACATGAGACCAGCAAAGCAGCTCACCATTTCGATGTTGCTCATGCTGATCCTTCTCCTGATGTGGGTTCTGTGGCTGCCCTATGCTGACAGGGGGATGATGCCCAAGGCCATAAGGTAGAGGAGACCCCCGTCCATGCGTCTGTAAGAGGTTCATATTGTAGGCCATTGCTGCCTGATGTGTAATGATTCGAGGATCAACTGCAAACCTACCCTGGTATCCTGTCCATGGTACCTAGGTTATCACAAAAAACAAAATAACTTCTTTATATACATTTTGGAAGGCAAACTGCTATAGGAAAAAGCAAACTCACACAGAGAGGTGTTAATTTTATCAAAATGAATAACCAGTCAATGCTAATGCTAACAATTGACAGAATTACTGCTACATCTCAACTAGCCTGAAATGGCTCCCTGAATCTTTAGTGTATAAGGGAAAATATATCACTTAACAGGTTAGAAAGAAACTGAGAACTTAAAATTGGTAATTATTTTTTGAAGCATTAAATCATCTTATAATCTTGAATCATTTCCCCTCAATCTGAATGTATACATGTCACAGATTATCCTGAAAATTATCTTTTAAAGTCCTAAGTGAATTGTTACAGTGTTTAATAGACTGAATAAGAGAACAGGGGGGAAAATTAAGAAAAAATTTAGTCTAAGGAGTCTCAACTCAAAAAATAGGTATTCCACCTTAATATAAATAACCCAATCATTTAATGTTCATGTATGATATAGGCAAAATTTTAAAAGGTCATTAATTTAATCAATGCTTTTGATTAGTTCAACTCTTCCTTTAAATACAGAAACAGAAACTTTCTTTAGGTGTGTGTATATATGTATATAATCCCTGTATATTAACATAAAAGGGATAAATACAAATGACATCTGAGCTACCTCACTATTATTTTATTATAACTGCTAAATGCAGACTCTGAGAAATCTTATATAATAAAAGCCTCTTTGACCTAGTAAAATGAAATATAAATCCTAAGGGACTTACTATTTAAAGCAGATGATGTATAATGTTGCCAGGCTGTCTGGGAAGAAATAACTCAGCTAAAATTGAAATCTGTGGGGAGTGGGCATGAATTACGTATTTCTTACTGACAGTTCTTCTCATTGGCTGCTGTGACTGTGAACGATCATGATCAATATGGCTAGAAATGTTTGCAGCTTGACATTTTTCCACTTTGGGGGTGTGGGCAGGGGTGCCAAAGATCCTTGGCAATGATCACCTCTGCCTGAAATTACAACACTTTCCTTAAGTGAAAGAAAGGTTTTCTAGGCTAAAATTCCTGAATTTGGAAATATTAGTATATCAGAAAATTAACAAAATTATTAAAATATTCAGTATGTTAAAGGAAATAAAAATGGGGTTTTACACAAAATGGAAGCTCTCTAAAGATTAGAGTCTTAGGAAGGATTTAATAATGTTTTTAAGTACCAATAAGATTTCATAAGGTGTGGATTTCTCTGATAAATTTAGATTCAAGGGAGTTAGACTAATCTAACCTTCTTTGCCTTCTCCAAAGAACTATATTTCTTAGGAAGAGTTAGTGAATTATCTATATATATAAAAGCCTAAGCAACCATAATGATTGAACAACCAGAATGACCAGTCGCTATGACATGCACTGACCACCAGGGGGCAGATGCTCAATGCAGGAGCTGCCCCATGGTAGTCAGTGCGCTCCCACAGCCACCCTTCCCTGGCTGGCCAACCTCCCATGGTCTCTCTCCCCAGCCCCGGGCTGGGACGAGGAACTGGGAGTCGGTGGTGGTGGATGCGGCCCCTTTCCCAGGGGGGCCGAGGGCCAGCTCCCTCCTCGGGGCCGGTGGCCAACCTCCCATGCCCCATCCTTCCGCCAAATCGGCCTGCCGCCCACCTGCTGCGGTGGCAGCACAGCGGCGAGGGAAGGAGGAGGGGGGAAGTGGGGAACCACACGTTGGTGGTGTCAGCGGCAGGCGTCTGTTCCTTCCGCGCCCAGACCAGCGACCATCACCTCCTCTCCTGACCCTGCTGGGGCCTTGGGGCCCTGATCACCCCAGCCCGGATCGCCGGCCAGGCTTAGGGTCCCCACTCATGCACAAATTTCGTGCACCAGGCCTCTAGTACAAGAATAAAATGCAAAAGATCCAAGAAAAACATCACTTTACAAAACAAGAGACCAATTTACTAGCTCTGTTAACTTTTGGCTCAATTTCCCAGTAAAAATATTTTAAAAGAATACAAAGGCTTCTCAATCAAAATAACCAATTTACAGATTTCTTCATAGCCACTGATAATCTAGTAAGCAAAAATTCACATTTCTTCGGTCATTTCAAAAATTAGAAGGTTAAAGATAACAACTGCTTTAAAAGAAACTTACAGGCATTGAAAAGTTTTTATAAAAAGCTGGTAGGACACTATATGGGACAGTCACTACTTTAGTGAAGCCTATTTTATTTTATTCAATAGAAAGTATCTCAAACATCCACTTACAGGTAAAGGCACCGACATAACTACATTCCCTCCATAGACAGCAGGTACATAAAGAATACTTGTCCCAGTGTGAGGATCTATTCTCTGGACAGGGCTTGGAGATTTTCCCAAATTTGGATGAGGTCCAAGAGGGGGTGGAGGAGTATATGCTCTAATAGGATTGCCAATAAGAACAGAAGGATTGGGTTGAACTGAAAAAAAAATAGAGAAAGGGTATACTCACTAGCTGTACATATTCACCTACACAAAAATAATTCAAATCATCCAACAGCAAAATATATTTCCCAAGTTTGCCACGAGATATCTTATAATCAAAGAATTATTAGTGTGGAAGAGTAATGCATATTAAAAAAACATAACATAACCATTTTAAAATATTCCCTAAAATTAGCTTGAGATATGCAAAGTATTTCTTTTATAAACTAGCATATTTTTAAATGTCTTCTGAGGCTGGAGATGTGTCCTTCAAGAGAGAAAACCATGCGCACACCTACACTCTCAGTAAACATTCCTCCAAGACTAGGAAAATATATACAAGTCTTCAGAATAAAGTTTTGACTTGCAATTGTAATAAAGCCACATACAAAATGAAGTATAAACCATTATTATTTTAAAAGCATAATTCTGCAACATTTTAAATAACTGATATAAACTTTATCTTGAATTCTGTATGACCCAACATTTGTAGGATATAAATATGTTCCAAAAACTTAGGTTACATAGAAGGCTTAAATGTTTTTCCTATTTCTGGATATATACTTTGGTACCTACAAAATTACCCCTTATAAGAAATGACATATGAGCCCTGGCCATGTGGCTCAGTTGGTTGGAGCGTCATCCTGTACACTAAAAAGTCAGGGCACATATCTGGGTTGTAGGTTTGATCACAGGTGGGGATGTGTACAGGAGACAACTGATCAATATTTCTCTCTCATACTGATGTTTCTCTCTCTTTCTAAAAATATTTCTCTCTCAATAAAAATATTCCCTTGGGTGAGGATTAAAAAAGAAGAAAGAAAGTAATGACATATGAATAGAATAGTTAAATGAGTTCCAAAGTGTCCGTGTGTCCATGTGTGTGTGTGTGTGTGTGTGTGTGTCTCCCTCTTCCCACCTTTCTCTTTCGAATAATGAAATCTGTGGTAAATACCATATCATAAAAGTGAGTTTTCATAGGGCTGTTTCCACTTACCAATTCCATCATTCTGGAAATGATCATTCTGGGTATGTTGGAGGCTTTTCCCCTTTAAGGAAAAAAAAACACAAAACACATTTAATATTAGAGAACAATACCAGTTCCTATGCAAATCACATGTATACAGCAACAATTAAAATGTAAAGACTACAAGCTCATAATAACTATTAAACTGTTCTGAACTTTTTTTTTAAATATTAAAGTCATGGTGTTACATGTTCTCAGCTCCAAGTTAAGGATATCTAAAATTCTTTTTTCATAGTAATCTATATATATAAAACCCTAATATGCAAATAGACCGAACGGCAGAACAACCGGTCACTATGACGTGCGCTGACCACCAGGGGGCACGCACAGACTATGGCGGGCATTGGCCGTGGTGGGATGGTGGAGCAGGTGAGCGGGGGCGCCAGACCAAGGTGGGGGGCCGGTCTCTGTCATCAGGGCAAGCCTCTGGTAGTTACTAAAAATTCTTTGCTCCCACGCACCGTGGTCCTGCCTAGCACTTGCACCTGCAGCTGATGCCGGAGCCACTGCTCATACCTGCTGCCGGAGCCTAGTGCCGGTCCCGATTGCTCGGCACCACCAGCGGGTGCGAGTGGTGGCTGCCAGCCCTGATCACCCAAGGGCTTCTCCACCACCTCGTTCCTGAGGGGTGATCGGGACAGCAGCTACCACTCGCACCCTCTGACAGCGCCAGCCCTGCTTGCACCTGCTACTGGCACCGGCCCCAATCACTCCGCACTGTCAGCAGGTGCAAGCAAGGCCAACACTGTCAGCATGTGGGAGCGGCGGCGGCGAGAGCAGGGCTGCCGGCAGAGAAGGGGCCAGAGGGCAGCGGCAGGAGGGGCCAGGCGGGGGGGCAGAGGATGGGCAGAGACCCGCCCCTATGCCCATCGCAGCCTCGTGGACCACAGTTCCTTTCAAGGTGCATGAATTTGTGCACTGGGCCCCTTGTTTTTTATAAAAAGAAACACGCAACCAATACAACTTAAACCTAAATTCTATTCCTTTGCAGTTTCTCTGTAAATTTTGTATGAAATAAATAACAAAATGTAAAAGTTGTATTTCAAGGAAAAAATATTAGTCTTCAATTCTTGAGGATGAGAACCTTTAAAACATGGCCCTAGCTGGTTTGGCTCAGTGGATAGAGCGTCAGCCTGCGGACTGAAGGTTCCCGGGTTCAATTCCAGTCAAGGGCACATGCCTGGGTTGTGGGATCAATCCCCAGTAGGGGGCGTGCAGGAGGCAGCCTATCAATGACTCTCTCTCATCACTGATGTTTCTATCTCTCCCTCTCTCTCCCTTCCTCTCTGAAATCAATAAAAATATATTTTTAAAAAAACACAGTAACATGAATGTAACTATAGTTTGGGAATGACAATAATTTGAGTATGATTCATGGCATCTTCAAGTGTAAAATTTACTGGGAAAAAAAACAGAAAGATACACTGATATAATGTACTTAAGAGAATATACAAATTTTCCAGAAAGCAATTTGGCAATACCTATTGAAAGCATCCAAAATGTACATACACTTTAACCCAGTAATTGCACTTCCAGAGATGTCTCCAAATGAAATAATAATGAATTTGGCACAGATGTTGATCACAGCATTGTTTATACATGGGATGATATGTTAACAACCTAAATGTCCATCAATGAAGGATTTACAAAGTAAGCAATGGCAGATTCATATAATGGTATACTAGTCTACTGTTAAAAATGATGACTTTGGCGCAGAAACAGTATTTGAAGAGACAATAGTTCTGAATTTGTGGACTTGGCTAAAAAAATTCTTTCTCTTTCCATTGGCTAAATGTAATACATAAAGCCTTTAAAAAACACAAGCAGCACATTATACAATTTACCCTTAGACACATACAAATTGCCATTTGTACATTATATCTGAAAACTAAAGGGGGAGATAATAATATCAATAGCAAGAAGAAAAATCCATTCTTGACTAGAGCAAAAGTACAGTGATGCTTCATTTATCTCTGTCAGCAACATTAAATATTCAGATCAGTACTAAACATCAAAGGTCAGTTGGTTAGTTATGAATGTGAAAGGACAGCTAAGTTCTAACTTTAAAAAGTAAAAAAAAAAAAAAAAAAGAAGTCAAAATAGAATCATATTTGATTCATTAGCCAGAAGAGAGTCTTCTCAGTGATTGCCACTAGCTATAAAAAACAAACTTCTGAGGAACAGAGAAGTGATGAGAAAGGAGGAAAGTGAAAGGAGAAGATGGCAGGCAGCAGAGCTGGCAGAGAAGGTGGGAAGATCAGAAGCAGAGCAATTAGAAGTGACAACAAGAGCAGTCAGGGGCACACACACTGACAGAGGAAACAAGAGCCGAGGACATAGAAGATAAGATAGTTCTAAGAGGGTAATAAGCCATTTAGATTTCTTAGTCTCTAAGAACCCATCAATCAGGGGCAACTGTGTAGTATGTGAAGAAAACACAGGGATTTAGGCAGGGTGGGAGCAGAATGGCCCCCCAAAGATGTCCACACCCTAGTCCCTAGGACCCTTGAATATGTCATGTTATGTGGCAAAAGAGACTTTGCAGATATAATTAAAGTTATGGACTTAATATAAGATTATCCTGGAGCATTTGGATGGACATAATCTATTCACATGAACCCTAAAAGTAGAGCAATTTCTCCAGTTGGGGTCAGAAGATGCAGCAGAAGGAAAGGAAAGATGAGGTGGAAGGGGAAGTCAGAGAGGTTCTAAGGGAGAGAAGGCTCTGAGATGCGGGGGCCACATGTGAGAACTGGAGAATCTACACTAATAAAAGAGAAACATGGTAATTGGCGTATGACCGCTACCCTTTTCATTGGCTACTCAGCGAGATATGCAAATTAACTGTCAGCCAAGATGGCGGCCGGCAGCCAGGCAGCTTGAAACTGACATGAGGCTTGCTTGCCTCAGTGACGGAGGAAACCAACGTTCCCTGCCTGCTGCTGCAGGCCTCTGAGCCTGCAGTTTCAAACATTGTAACAAATACCGCCAGACTTCAGCCAGCAGATTCACAACATTGTGAGCAAAGGCCAGAAACCTACTTTCAGCCGGGAGGCCTAAGAGCTGGAGCCAAGCCTCAAAGCTAAAGCTGGCCTAGAATAAAAAAGAAAAAAGAAAAAAAGGAGCAGTTGGGAGCTTCAGTCCCAGCCTGAAAACAGCCCTCAGCCCCTCACCCAGACTGGCCAGGCACCCCAGTGGGGACCCCTACCCTGAAGGGTGTGTGACCAGCTGCAAACAGCCATCATCCCCTCACCCAGGCTGGCCAGGCACCCCAGAGGGGACCCCCACCCTGATCCAGGACACCCTTCAGGGCAAACCAGCCGGCCCCACCCATGCACCAGCCCTCTACCCTATATAGTAAAAGGGTAATATGCCTCCCAGCACCGGGATCAGCGGAGCCATGAGGCCTCCCGGCACCGGGATCAGCGTGACAGGGGGCAGCGCCCAAACCCCCTGATCGCCCTGCGGCTCTGTGTATGACAGGGGGTGGGGCCACAACCTCCCTATCCACCCTGCTCTGTGTGTGACAGGGGAAGGCGCCCCAACCCCCTGATCAGCCCTGCTCTGTGCCTGATAGGGGGGAGCTCCCCAACCCTCCCTCCACAGGCCCTGCTCTGTGTGTGACGGGGTAGAGCCATAACCTCCCCATTGGCCCTGCCCTGAGTGTGAGAATGGCGGCACCCCAACCCCCTGATCGACCCTGCTCTGTGGGTGATAGAGGGCGGTGCCCCAACCCCCTGATTGGTTCTGCTCTGTGCGTGACAGGGTACAGAGCCCCAACCCCCCTGATGGGCCCTGCTCTGTGAGTGACAGGGGGCAGTGCCCCAACCCCTGAGTGGCCCTGCTCTGTGCATGACAGTGGGTGGCGCCGCAACCTCCCTATCGACCCTGCTCTGAGCCCCACCAGGGGCTGCACCTAGGGATTGGGCCTGCCCTCTGCCACCCGGGAGCAGGCCTAAGCCAGCAGGCCATTATCTCCCAGGGGGTCCCAGACTGCGAGAGGGCACAGGCAGGGCTGAGGGACCCCCTTCTCCCCCGAGTGCACAAATTTTTGTGCACCGGGCCTCTAGTAGGTAATATTCAGAAATGGAGCCTTTGAAAAGACCAAAGCATTATTTTATAGGTTTTAGTTTGTGAGTTGTTTTTCACCATCTAGCCTCTGAATAGTTTTTATAGTGTATGAATCTGTTCAATTTTATCAAAGCTTCCAAACACTGCTCCCAGCAAGTGCCCTAGGAGGAAGCAGAATGAAGACAGGGATATTGGTTTTCTCCCTGCTAATTGTGCAGGTGCCCATGAAACAGACATTGTTATAAATGATTCCTGGAGGGAGTGAGGCAATGAGGATTGGCTAGATTACTCTCTCTTGCATCCCCTAACATTTTGTACCTTTGCTAAACCTTATCACAGAACTGATTATCTTAGTGAGGAGAATAAAGTTATTTGCTAAGCAGCAAAAGGTATGTTTTGTTGACAAACACAGCCCTGAGGTAGCAGTTCCTGGAACATTTTTAACCATGATCCAGCCTTCTGATTATTTTATCTATATGAAATCTTACTTGGATTTTAAAACTTAGTCTAACATTGACAATACTAATTTTTAAGATTTCTTATGCCCAGAACTGTGTTGAAAGTTAAACATTAATAAATCTAGGGGGAAATCATATGGCTTAGTATCATGTTTTCAGAAATAGCACCTTTTTCTAACAATGAAGTAAGTTTTCCTTTATCAAAAAACTCCAGCACATAGAATAAATCATCTAGTATTTGTTTCAAAATTTTCTAGTCGGTGTATGTGGTGGTGGTGGAGTGGAGGAAATAGAATATAGATGAAACAAGATTAAGTTAATAATTAATGAAGTTGAATAAGAAATTTGTTATACTATTCTCTATTTAAGTAAATGTTTGAAATTTTCTATAATAGAAAATTAAATAAAAAGGGACACCAGTGCAAATTCAAACCTCAAAACAATTTCATGGAAATAAAAAAGAATATGGGGAGAGGAAGGAGGTAAGGTGATAGAAATAACCTTTGGTTCACAATACCTCAGTTATTTATACTACTGATTATTGCATATGACATAAATAATAATTTACAATAATCAGGTAGATAGATGATTTGGTGAACCACTGTGCTATTGATATAAGAATAACAGATACTATCTACTGATTCAGTGAAGATTCTCTAAAAAGTTTTTAAAATTGGGGAGGTGGCTGCTTTGGACTTTAATTACACAATTTTCTCATTGAAAGAAAAAAGCCACACTACTGGCTGCATCATACCCATTATTCACTTATCAGATACTTACTGAGCACCCACTATGTGCAGAAAGTGGGGCTAGACTTCAGGGAGTTTATGGTTTTGGAAGAGCAAGTGGATTCAACAAATATTTTCTTCACCTTTCAAATAAAACCAGCCCAGCGGTTTGGCTCAGTGATTAAGCATTGACCTATGAACCAAGAGGTTACTGGTTCGATTTCTGGTCAGGGCACATGCCCGGTTTGCTGGGTTTCAGGCTCAACCCCGAGTAGGGAGCGTTCAGGAGTCAGCCGATCAATAGATGTGTTTCTCATCAATATTTCTATCTCTCTACCAGTCTCCCTTCCTCTCTCTAAAATCAATAAAAACATATTTTAAAAAAGCAAATTGCAGGATCTTGCTTAGGATCAGCAGACATTTGCTATGATGGCTTGAATCTAGCTGAATCTAAAGCACATTAATTGATGCTCACTTTGCTCAATTAAAGGAAGAGTTTATTGTATTTAAGAATGTGCAAAGGGTAGAATGACTTTGCAACATTTTAAATAAAAATAAAATGTAAACATGTCTACCTGGGGTCCTTACTCCTCACATACCCAAAGCTTAAAGCCTTTTGCATAAACTCTTTCTTGAGCTTCACTCACTCATCTAAAAAATACTTCAAAGCACCTAGGATGAGCCACATGTTGTACTAGGCACAGAGGCTAGAGAGCGGTAACTAATACAGGCAAAAATCTCTGCCCTAATGGAGCACATGTTCTAGTTTTTGACATGTCTCCCCACTACCTCCACCCACTCAGTAGACCCCTAAACAAGATCTGGCCATTACCCTCCAACATCTGCCACTGGAGGCTAATTTGCTTATCTCTACTTCTCTAGCACCTACCATAATGGCTGACATGTAGAAGAAACTTACCTGTTTGATTAAAACTATATATTATTTATTAATAGTTTAAGCTTTAGAAATCTAGAAGGTTCATTTAAGTAAAATTCTTAATCCCCTAGTAACCCCAAGTCACTAACGCATTATTGTACACTAGAGGCCCGGTGCATGAATTCATGCACCAGTGGGTCCATCGGCCTGGCCTGTGGGATTGGGCAGAAACCGGCTCTCTGACATTCCCCAAGGGGTCCCGGATTGTGAGAGGGCGCAGGCCAAACCGAGGGACCCCACCAGTGCACGCTCGGGGCCAGGGAGGGACGTGGGAAGTTGGCCAGCCAGGGAGGGACCGCAGGAGGGCTCCAGGGCATGTCCGGCCCATCTCATTCAGTCCCGATTGGCTGGAACCCAGCAGCAAGCAAACCTACCGGTCGGAGCGTCTACCCCCTGGTTGGCAGTTCACGTCATAGCGACTGGTCGACCGATTGACTGTCTGCCCCATGGTGGTCAGTGCACATCATAGTAAGTGGTTGAGCAGCCTTAGCATATCATTAGCATCTTACACTTTGATTGTTTGAACAGCCGATTGGTGGACTGGACACTTAGCATGTTAGGTTTTTATTATATAGGATTAGGTTCATTTTTATTAAACTAAGAATATACAACAGTATATTACATAGAAAGTAGTTCTATTTTCGGCTTAATACCGATTTAGCTAAAAAACTTTCCAGATAATAAACCATTAATTATTGCTTACACATTAGGTTTTACGTTTTTTAAATGAAGCCCAAAACTGACATACTCTATTAAATACACCAAAACACTGGAACAAATACTAAACATGTCATTCTCACAACTTTCTGTCCTAGATGATAAGTGAATTTTTTTTTTCAGGCAGTATAGTAAATAAACCAGCTATCTCTGCCCAAAATAACTATGGTTCAAAAGTAGAAATGGCTTTGACTTTCCCACCTCCACTTCCTCTGACTGGATTACTTCTTATACAACAAATACAGGTCAAAATCAACTAAAGTAACCTTCAAGAAGTTGGCCAAATTTTCTCACTGTGGCAAATACCACTTGAAATGAACTAGTATTGAAATGAACATGTCTAGTATTGTAGAACATACAAAGTGTGCTCTCAATTAATTTTGGCTGATCAATTGCAAGTAACATGGCCAATGCTCAACTATCCACATGGACCTAGAATGATGGTTTTTGTTATCCACATAATAAATAAGGATTTCAAAACAGATAACTCATTTTATAGAAGATTTGTACTTCTAGGCATACTTAATCAAGAAAGGATTAGACCTATTTTCTTCACACAGATATCGTTATGTTATTCCTTACAAAAATATGTTTTTAATAAGTGTGCTAGTCTAGTCTTTTAAATTTGCTTTGTATTATTCACACCTTGCTAAAATAAGTCTATCAGTAGAGAGGGCTAGGATATTATATTATTCAAAGGACACAAGAAGAAATCAGGTAATTGAAAACTTTTTGAGGATGACCATGACATTAACCATGGCTAAACACCATACTGTATTTCCACACTAGACAACTTCCTTTCAGAAACTATTTGCTGAATACCTAAAGTAACTAGCAGCTCAATAAACCTTTGACACCTCTGCACTTTTCTCTCACTTTAGCCTCTTCAAATTTCATTAACAGGCTTTACCTTGGGGGGTGATTGCTGCAGCTTGTTGGCACTTCCTGAATGCTGCAGTCTTAGGGCCCGGGGGATAAATTCGGGTGCCAGTGGATTCAACACATATGTCTTCTTTAGTTCTAAAGCCTCTAGTTGAGCTTTGATCTGTTCAAAAGTGATTCCGTGTAGGCTATTATTTTCATGACACAGGGCAATAAACCGCTCCCAAAATTTCCTACAGAAAAGATTGAAAAGATCAGTTTACTATTTCAGTGGGTGAGAGCACAGAAATAAACATAAGCTACTGAAGATCATTTCAAATTTCCTTCCCCCACCCTAACTCCTCAGGTTCGATATTCATCTATGATTCAGATATAATCTTCCCACTAAGTCATAAAACTTCAGAGGTTGATTCTGAAATGAGAGCCATGTCTAGTATGCTCTCAATTAATTTTGGCTGATCAATCTCAAGTAACATGGCCAATGCTCAACTATCCCCATGGACCTAGAATGATGGTTTTTGTTATCCACATAATAAATAAGGATTTCAAAAAACATAACTCATTTTATAGAAGATTTGTACTTCTAGGCATACTTACATATACATATATGTACACAGATACATTATATACACATACACATATCATATATATCACACAAATACACATGCACACGCAAATTAAACTAGTTTAAATTATAGAGCCGACATAGCCTGGTGCTGGATAACAAAGAAAAGCCAACTCAGGACATAAATCTGATACACAAAGTAGATAAACCCCTCATGAGGATTCTTAAGAAATAACTAGCTATTCCTGTATTTTTCTCTTACTTAACAAATGCTTGTCACAAGCACAAGTTATCACATTGATTAAGTTGAGTTAAATTAATTATGAAAAATACAGGAAGTTGGAGCACTAATTTTAATGCTGATTATTCATTTCCTAATCACATTAATAAATATTAAAGGAGAAAAATACATTCAAAACTTGTTGCAGTTGTATACTGTTGCTCCTAGAGGTGTGAAAATTGATCTCTAATATAAATAAAATATTAAAAACAGATTATAAAAGACAACATATAAAATGTTTAAAAATTTTAAATGACTATTGTAAATATGCATGCCTATCTTTAATATGAGGTTCAAATAATGTTTTATTATGCTATAAAAGACATGTGAAATGGATTCCCAAGTTGGTATCCTTGTGTCCATGTGGATAGCAGGTAATCAAGATGGCTTCAAGAAGCATAAGTGAAAAGGTTTATATTATAAAAGTTAGCATATGAATGAAAATTAGGTTATTAATATATTCATAAAACTTTGCAGTTTGATTTCAAAGTATGTTTCTCTCACCTATGCCTTCTACCATCTTTTCTAATTTCTTAAAGATGAGTTTAAAAGATGGGTCCTGAAAAAATTTAAGGCCCAAATGCCAACAACAGGAAAAGTAGAAAATGCTACAAAATATTATCATGTATTCTTGACAATAAGTCATAAAGGCTAACAATTTAGTCATTCAGTTATAGGATGTGTGTGTTTTTAAGAAACACACACTAAAATCTGCTCTTTATTTTTTATTCTTAAGCACTCTTCTGAAGGAATCAAGAAATTTTTTCCCTCATAGTCTAATAGCTAAGGAAGGACTACCTTTAATTAGCACTCAGGATCTAAAAATCCATAAACTTTCCCACCCTTTTGATTTAAAAAGCCACAATATTCAACTGTATGAATATTTATCAACACAATTCTACTACATGCTGTATTCAAAAGGAAGTTTTCGGTCTAATTGATAAAATATCAGTTTTATAAGAGTGTCATTTCATATCTGTATGAAACCTCAAGACACACTAACACAACAAGGAGAGAATGGATTGGCTTTTATTCTAGCTCAGTTGTTAATATCAATTTCTTACAATATATTTTCAGCTTACTTGGCCAAAATACTAGAACTTTGCTCTATTTTCAAGCTACCTTTTAAACTCCATACTTTCTTCCTATACTGCCCTCACTGACCTCAAATGCAAGGAACAGGAGTTAAAGTCCCTTCAAACAACCTCAGACTCAACAAGAAGCTAGTAGCTCCCTGACAGTCTTTGTCTGCAAAAACTCAGGAATCTCAAAGCAGCAGCCTTTACACTGAAAGTCTCCAATTCAGAAGTAATACTAAACACTGTAAGTTAATCAAGTTAAACTAGTTCTGAAAGTAACCTGAAATTTCCATTTGAAATCTCACTTCTATTTTAATTGCCCCATTGATATAGCAAAATTGGTCAAGAGCCTGGATTCCAGAACTAGACTGCTTGGATTCAAAGTGGCTGTCATTCATTCAGTAGCTGAGTGACTTCAGGCAAATTACTTAACTTCTCTTTGTACCTCAGTTTCTTCATGTGTAAAATAGGGCACCAACAGTATTATTATTAAACTTTTTATTATTGAAATATTTTATTATCAACAGTACTATATTTTATTATTGAGAAGACTTCTCACTTTTAAACTTCTCAGAAAAAGATTTTTATTCCTTTAAAAATTATTTGTTTTAAAGCTAAAACTTTTCATTTTTTCTCTCTTTGTAAAGGCTCAAGACTATTTGCACTGACCTTGAATTCCTTAATACTTTAATGAAGCACTATGCATGGCATCATAAGACATTTCTGACCACTTAACTGAAAGATCAATTGAGAATTTCATCTACGCTCAAAATGAGAATAAGAATTCACCACTAAGGCTTCACCAAGTCTTAGACACTCCCTAAAATCTGAACCTATTTTTTATGTTAACAATTTTTTCAAGTGTGTCTCTACACTTTAAGTATTTCAAAAGACATAACATTAGTTTTAATCACTACATGGACACAAAATTTGGTTTTATTTTTTATGGTTCAAGGATCACTGATAAAACATTGAAAAATCACTTGATGTCCTTAGGTGACAGAGAGTGTGTGTTTGTGTGTGTGTGTATGCAGACACACATACACACATCTCTACACATATGTGAAATACAGTTATATCTCACAGAGTAAATGGAATTTGCAAATAAAGAAACTCAGCTAAATAGAAGACCTTCCCCAAACACATTGGTTTGGAGACATGTATGACTCCCCTCCTTGCCTCTCTCCATTTACAGATTTATCCTGGGAAAGGCAGGGTAAACCAGTGAGAAGAGCTTGGGTTTTCAAGTCAATCTGACATCTGTGTGAGTGAACCACTTAACAGCTATGTGACCCTGGCAGTAATTTCAACTCTCTGAATCAGGCAGCCCATCTAAAATGAAAATAAAACACCCACATTGCAGGGCTGTCGGGATGACTGAACATGGCAAAGTATGCAAAACACTTAACCTAGCACCTGGCACAGAGAAAGCTATCAATAAACAGCAGCTATCCTATATAATAAAAGAGTAATATGCAAATTGACCCTAATAAAACTACCAGGAACGACGGTCGCTATGATGAGCACTGACCACCAGGGGGCAGATGCTCAACGCAGGAGCTGCCCCCTGGTGGTCAGTGCACTTCCACAGGGGGAGCTCCACTCAGCCCCAAGCAGGGATGATGGCTGCGAGCACACAGTGGTGGCGGGAGCCTCTCCCACCTCTTTGGCAGCACTAAGGATGTCGGGCCTAAGCCATCAGTCGGACATCTCCTGAGGGCCTAAGTTGGCAGGTGGACATCCCCCAAGGGGTCCCAGTCTGCAAGAGGGCACAGGCTGGGCTGAGGGACCCCCCACCCCCAAGCACACGAATTTTCATGCACTGGGCCTCTAGTAAATAAAGTACAACAAAAAAGATTATATAGTCGGTTGCCTTCTAAAGTGATAGTATATACACAGTAATTATTCCTTGAAAACTTGATCACTATTTAGAAATATCATATTAGTGTTTTTTTAAATAACAAATGGGCGAGAGGGTGAATGATTAGATCAAATTATAAAAAATGTATGCCTCCATTTTTATAGTACCTAAGAATCATATTATGATCTCCAGGTTTACTTGTATTGTGAAGTTAAATTTCTAACAAATTTAGAAAGATTAAAGCATAAATATCCATAGTCCTCAACCATCAGCTCTTGGATGCAGTGGTTCTCAACCTTCTGGCCCTTTAAATACAGTTCCTCATGTTGTGACCCAACCATAAAATTATTTTCGTTGCTACTTCATAACTGTAATGTTCCTACGGTTATGAATCGTAATGTAAATATCTGATATGCAGGATGGTCTTAGGTGACCCCCGTGAAAGGGTCGTTCAACTGCCAAAGGGGTTGCGACCCATAGATTGAGAACTGCTGGAGTAGAGCCATGATTAAACAGTCCAAATAGCATAATCAACATTCCTATTTAGCTATTGGTCACATGACTTTTTTCTCCCTACACAATATACTTACTTCTCTGAAAGTATTTTGCTTAGCTTACAAATTAATTTGTAGTTTCTCGAATACCCCAGCTTAGCAGTAAGAAATAAGCAACCAGTAGAATTGGCTTCAAGTTAAAAATTAAGAAACTAAATCTGACAGCATGGCCTCAGAAAGAATCATTCACCCATTTGCTCTGAGAAAGTAACGGTTTTTATCAGAGATGGGGTGAAAATGCTGATCTCATACAATTCACAGTCCTTAGGAAGGGGTAAAGATTTTTAAAAAGTGTTCATGTTGGTAAATATTTGAGGTTATTTATAAGGAGAATCCAAAACACATGCGGCTCAACATTATTTTTTTACCTATTCATTCACCCAACAGTTTTTAGTTAGTTTTAATACATGCCATCCCATTTTACACATGTGTTTTAATGTATTAAATTCAAATCAAACTATATGTATTCTCACGTTTATCAAATAGTAAACAGAAGAAAAATGATACAATATCACAGCAACATTCCACCTACATACACTTTCAATAAACAATAAAATAACTAAAGTAAAATTATCGGGAGGAAGGCCAAATTAATATGCTTAATTTTATTAATTTGTAACTTGAAATTAATATATTTCCTTCCCCAAGTCTTTGTCATTGCTAGCTAAAAATAAATGGATATCTATATTTTAAATATGAAATCAAACGTATTTTACAGCAGAATTGTTTAGCTATACATTCATAAACCATTGAAGTTGTGTGCTTTTGTTGTTGTTAATCCTCACATGAGTATATTTTTCCACTGATTTTTAGGGAAAGTGGAAGAGAGAGGGAAAGACAGAGAGAAACATCGATGTGAGAGAAACACATAGGTTGGTTGCCTCCTGCACGAGCCCTGACTAGAGGAAGAGCCTGCAACCAAGGTATGTGCCCTTGACTGGAATAAAACCCAGGACCCTTTGGTCTGAGGCTGATGCTCTATCCACTGAGTCAAACTAGCTAGGGCCATTCAAGTTTTAAAAGGTTATTTTTCATAATGTAACCATAAATTAAAGCTCCTCTTGATCCCTTTGTTAATGGTTTTCCCTATAAAGAATATTAACTTCTTTTGGAGTCCTAAACTCTAATACTTGCAGCTTATTCTTAATGGTCTCAAATGGTAACCCTTTCCATAGAATGCTTTTTTGCTGCTGAAATAGAAAAAAGACAGTAAAATATTGCCATATCTATATTGCAACAGAAAGCCTAGTTTAAAGAGGGCCACTTCCTACTTTAATTCTAACATATCAAAAAGGCATATTTAGAACTGTCTATATCACTTTCTACTATTCTGAACTCATTTTGACAGGTACTACAATACTTAAAAAATTTTAAGTAGACCTGGCCGGTTTGGCTCAGTGGATAGATTCAGCCTGCAGACTGAAGGGTCCCAGGTTCGATTCCAGTCAGGGGCATGTACCTTGGTTGCGGGGACATCCCCACTAGGGGGTGTGCAGGAGGCAGCTGATCGATGTTTCTCTCTCATTGATGTTTCTAACTCTCAATTCCTCTCCCTTCCTCTCTGTAAAAAAGTCAATAAAATATATATATTTTTAAAAAATTTTAAGTAATCCCTACCATTTTTTTCATAAAATAATATTATAAATTTCTATTCTAATGATTTTTTGTTAATGTTAACATAGTTTTTAAATACTGCAAATGCCAAGTCTTATATTGCTGGCTTCATGCAGTTAAAATCCCTGTTAACTGGTATAAATCAAAAGTGTATAGAGAAATTTTTTATGTTAACATTTTAACAGCACTTTAGTAGAAATAGTTACTATGACTACAAATCTAAGGAAAACCAACAATGATATCCAAAGACAAGTAACAAACAACTTTTAACCACCCTGATTTTCAGAACCTTTGGATTAACCAGACAGGAAAAATTATTTACATTAGGAAGCCTTGAGAGAAAAATGAGTGGAGAAGGAAATTCATCAAAATGAGCTGAAATAATAATGAAGGGAAAAAACAGTATCGATATAAAATGTCATTTCCATCAAAGAGACACACACAAAACACCCACTCAGGATCCTTGTATTAGCTGTTCCCTCTTCCTGGAGCACTTTTACCCCAGGTCTGCACAGCGCACTCCCTCACCACCAGTGTTAGCTTCTCAGCCCGGCCTCCTCTGACCACACTATGACAATCACAAGCCAGCCCACCCCACCAGACCCGTCATTCCTAATTCCCCTTAATGTGCTATTTCTCTTCCATTGAACTTCCCATGTAAAATACAACACTATCTTATTTTGTTTATTGTCAGTCTTCTTTTCCTCCCCAATAATATGTAAGCCCCTCAAAGGCAGAGATTTTTGTCTATTTCATTCACTGACCGGTCTTCAGTGGCTAGAAGAGTGTTTAGAACATAGTAAGCACTTGAGAAACATCTGTTGACTGATGACTGGATGAATGAATACACAATTAAGTATAAAATAGACTCAAAGCAATATTTTTTTGTGTTCCTTCTGTTTATCAGGTAAAGTTAAACTTGATTTTAATTAGCCAAGAGGTCATATAAATAAATGTACACATAGGTATACAAATTACTCTACATTTTCCCCTTTAATTTCTCAAATCAGGAACACATAATTACCTGCATCTTCCAATGGAGCACAGAGCAATGGGATCACCTACCACAGCAACCAGGGACTGTGCTCTTGTGATGGCAGTGTTGAGAAGTTTGTAGTTAGATAAAAAACCATAATCTAAATCCTCTGTGGAATCTTCCAGCAGTTGTTCTTTCTTTTTAATTGGTGTCTGTTTATGTTTACAAGTATGCCTTGTCCGTACTGTGCTAAGAAACAAAACTCTGAATTGCTTTCCTATTAAAAATAAATAAAAAAGACTTAAGATTGTTATTCTGAAGGACTGATAAAATAAAAGCATTTCTTTCTGCCTTTTTTAATGTTATTGCTAAATGACAGGTATTGGCAAGGATGTGGAGTAACTGGAACTCATGCACAGCAGGCGAGAATGTAAAATGGCATATAAAACACTATGGAAAATAGTATGGTGGTTGCTCAAAAAATTAAACATAGAATTAACATGATCCTGCAATTCCACTTCTGGGAATCAATCCAAAAGAATTAAAAGCAGGGACTCACACAGATATTTGTATACCCATGTTCACAGCAGCACTATTCAAAATAGCCAAAAGGTGAAAACAACCCAAGTATCCATCAACAGATGAAAACATAAATGTGTATATACATATATACATAAATATTATTCAGCCTTAAAAAGGAAAGAAATTCTGACACAGGCTACAACCTGATGAACCTTGAAGACATTATGCTAAATGAAATAAGCCAGTCACAAAAGGACAAATAGTGTATTACTGCACTCAAATGAAGTACCTAGAGTAGTCAAATTTATAGATAGAAAGTACGATGGTGGTTGCCAGGGGCTGGGAGGAAAAGGGAAGTGTAATGAACACATAAAAATGGTTAAATGGTAATTTCTTTTAAATTTTAGTATTGCTGGAACCAGCCTTAGTGATTCCGAAGTCCCACTCAATACAAGGAACCTTCATTAAAGCAGGGTCATCTAACCTCTTGCTGATTCCATAAGGAACCCTTATTGAATATAGTTCGTACAATAAATTTCTAATTCTCTTGCTTATAGTAACATGTATATTCCCTCTTTTCTATGACAGACCTCCAAATATTTGAACACAGTTTTCACATTAGTCTTTTCTTCTGTAGGCCAAACAATCCTACTTCTTTCGACCACTCCTGACTCCCATGTGGCAGTTTCTATAGCCAGATCTCCGTTGGGTGCTTCCTAGTTTACTAGTTCTATTCCTTCTAAAATGTACCCAAATTCTGTGTGATCTGGACAACATGTGGTACAAGGGAGTTATTTTTCCCCATATTTTAGAAATTATATTATTCTTACTATTGTATATTACCATGAAACCTGAGATTGTACTAGGCTTTTTCAGCATTCACATCATAGTGTTGTTTCATTATTTAAAAGCACAAATTTTATAGCAACTAGTTGCTGGTAACCATTCACTGAGGAAAGTCTGTAGATGGAAAACAAGCTGTGCCTTTAAAAATGCATTTAAGCAGAACTTGCTTGCCAGGTACAAGTTTGTAAAAATCTTTATGAACAAATTAGTTCTCAGAATGTAACAACAGTAGGCGTATGCTACAGATAGTGTGTGTAATTTATACAATTACAGTCATAGAAAAAGTTAATTTGTTCATACTTCTTTTATTTGGATATAAAAATCTAACAAACATATAAATGAGCTCAACCTTTAATTGCCAAATTTGGCATTAAAGAACTTGATATGAAATGAAGACATAATTACTTCTCCAGGAAAGAGATCTTGAGAATTAAAAATCCAATGTGCACACACTTTAAGATTTAATCATCTGAATAACTTAGTTTGTTTCAATTAATACTCACCTTGAACATTTAGCACCCTTTCTACATTAACATCAGATAATCTCTTTTTTCGAAGTTCAGCACGTATCCTAAACACTTGATCAGCATATGGAGTCACCACACCGATACTGCCATCATCTAACTTCCCCCATGCTACTGGCCATTTCCTTCTTAACTCTTCCACACGCTCCACCACTTCAAATACCTTTAAACAAACATACATACACATATTAAAAGTTACGCAAGTGTTTAGAGAAAAGAATATGGTAACTGAAATAGATGTATAAGGATTCCATTTTATCATTTTAAAATTACCTCTAAATAAGAAGAATGCTTTGCTTTTATAAACACATTGAGAATTAAAACATTTTATTTACATTCCAAACAGTAAATTCTATAATGCACCCAGTGAAAACATGAAAATGAGACAATGTAATGGCAACTGGCCCCTCCCTTTACCCAGTCTCCTCCGTTCTTAAATAAGGACAGGTTTAAGTTCCTGTGTAGGAAGAAGGACAAGGATATGGCCATAAAACTGACAACCCCATTTAGGAAAACAGGGAAGCAAATCCTGACAGTCTCAGTAGTTCTCAGTCCACTCTCTCCAGATCAGGCAAAAGAACCTAACCACCAACTAGAGATGCCTAGAGTGAGTGCAACCATTCAGTCTCAGCAGTGCAAGGTCTGGCACTGCCCTTCCTCCACTGATATAACTAAGCAGAGCAGCCAGCAGCTGGTACCTAACCACTGCTGGGACTAGGACAAATTTGGATCAGAGACAGACCTTCAGAATTCACTGTTATCTAGCAGTACAACTTCACCCAAGCCATTTCATGAACCTTGCAATAAAGTAATGGCATATTTTACCCAAATGAATATTTTAGATGCCATTTATTGGGCTCTTAATGTAGGTCAATCTATTTTAATTCAATGAATTGATCAAACCGTTTCAATGCTTAGCACAGTGGGAAATACAATAATTAAGAAAACATGTTCCTTGCCTAAGAGATTACTGTGCATTTAGAAAACAAATTCCCAATTAAAAATATATATATAACACAAGCTCAATAGAGGATCAGACAAGAGTCTAGAGAGGAAGGAGAAATATTTTTAATGTCTTTTAAATATATTATTTATTTATTTACTGCTAGAGGCCCAATGCATGAAAATTCATGCACTGGAGGGTGAGGGGGGTCCCTCAGCCCGGCCTGCCCCCTCTCACAGTCTAGGAGCCCTCAGGGATGGGAGGCGACCCGGCGATCAGGGGAAGGTGACTCCCCCATCACACCTCTGCTGCTGCCACTGCCTGCAGCACAAGCCTCGGCCAGCCCTGTCTACCTGCGCCTCGGGCCAGCCCTGGGCGGCTGGGCAGCCACCATCAGCAGCTTGCCTGTTCCTTGGGCTGTGCCTGCTTGCTTGAGCCTCAGTCAGTGGGGGGGTGCAGGAGGACCCAAGGTCCCCAGCGGGGCTGAGGGAACTAGGCACCGCCATCTTGTGGCTGTGGGCGCCGCCATCTTGTGAGGGTGTGATGGTCAATTAGCATATTCCCTCTTTATTATATAGAATTTACTAATAGTATATAAACTGACAGCATTAAATATAGTGAGTAAAATTTGACACTTTTTATTCCTTTCAAGAACTTGAAGATTATTGAATAGAATGTAGTTCCCACTTCCAGATACAAATTCAATGGATGATAGTCACCGTACTGTTATGATGATATAACAGCAAGGGCATCAAATACACAGACTGTCCAAGGATTCTGAAGAACAAACTGGGCTGAAGATATGGTGATCTCATTGTAAGGAATAAGACAGGTGGGTCTGAGTACAAAGGAGGTGAGTGAAAATTGACAGATGGTAACTCAAATCTACAGAAAGAAGTTAAAAGAACCAGAAATAGTAAATAAGAAGGTTAATACAGCAAACTCTCAGAGTCCTTAAAGGCATAAAATTATATAATTGTAACAATGTATTGCTGAGTTGTAATATACATAAGTATAATATAAAAAACAATAATAGCACAAAAAAGGGAATAGAGAAATGTAGGAGTAAAGTTTCCATATCTTATTAGAATTAAGTTAGTTTAAATCTGAAGTTGATTCTGATAAGATGTATACTGTAAGACATAGAGAAACCACTAAGAAAACAAATCAAAAATCATTAATGAATAATTAAAGGAATTAAAATATGACAAATGAAAAATGCACTTAATGCAAACAGTGGTAGTAAAAGAGAAAAGAAGGGCCAAAAAACACATGATATAGAAAACAAAAAGCAAAAGGCAGAGGTTAAGCCCATATCAATAATAACATTATTAGTAAATTAGTGGACCGGTGCACAAAACTCGTGCACATTAAAAGAGAATTAATAAGTGGAAACATTTTAATATTGCTATTTGCCCTTTCTCTATAATAGAAGTGTCAGAGATGAGAGAAAATTAGTAAAATGTATTTGAAAATCTCCCTCCTGTCAGAGTCTGGGGTGTGCCGTGGGACCCAGAGTCAAGTTCCCATCCACCCACGCACGCCTCAAAATCATGCGAGACCCAGACCCGGCCAGCCCCACACCCGTCAAGCCCCGCAGGGTGGAGGGGCACAGCCTCAGGTCCCCCGTCAAACTCTGCCAGGCAGGGGGTGCGGCCTCAGGTCCCCTGGCCCCGGTGCCAGGGTGAGGGGCATGGCCTCAGGTCCTCCGGCCCTGGCGCTGGGGCGGGGGCATAGCCTCTGGTCCCCCGGCCCAGCCTCAGGTCCCCCAGCCTGGGGCAGGGGGTGCGGCCTCTGGTCCCCCGGCTCTGGCATGTGGGCACAATGACCATTTGCATATTAGCTCTTTATTATATAGGATTTATTATGTAGGATGTAAGCGATTTAGACAATTTGATCAAAAGGAAATTCTTTTTAGACTAGAATTAAAATAAAAACATAAAAACACGATGCAATGATTTGGTCTATAAGAGACATACTTTAGATTCAAAGGTAAAGATAAAAGGATAAGAGTGAAAGGGTGGGAAAACATGTCATGCAAACAGCAACCATGAGTTAGCTGGAGTAACTATGCTAATATTAGACAAATTGATTTTAAAACCAAAAACAAAATGTTACCAGAGATATAGATGGACATTTTAAAATAATAAAAAGGTCAATCCACAAGAAAGATATAACAATTATAAATATATGTAACAACTAACTACAGAGTCCCAGTATATATAAGGCAAAAAACATGTCCCCTCTCTGCCATAAGTTCCATCATACCTGGTGGATTTGTTTTTTAATAACTGTACAAGTCTTTCTACCTCTCACTTATCCCATCTTAATTGTTTCCATAGCTCCTCTCTTCACACTGAATTTCTCAAGGTTAAGAATCATGTATTGGTGCTTAGTGTTTAAATTCTGCTTCCCTCCATCCACCAACTTGGCATTATATTGAGACCATTTCATTATTATAGAATATGAGTACAGTCAGAATCAAGAAAAAGAAAAAAAAGGGCCGAAACCGGTTTGGCTCATTGGATAGAGCGTCGGCCTGTGGACTGAAAGGTCCCAGGTTCGATACTGATCAAGGGCATGTACCCTGGTTGCAGGCACATCCCCAGTAGGAGATGTGCAGGAGGCAGCTTATCGATGTTTCTCATCAATCTTTCTAACTATCTCTCTCCCTTCCTCTCTGTAAAAAATCAATAAAATATATTTAAAAAAAAAAAGAAAGAAAATAAAAGGGATGACCTTTCTCACTCTTTTATTCTGCCATGTTAAGCGTGTGAAAGACACAAATTCATATAATAGACAAACACATGATATAAAACAAAAAAACATGTTCCCCAAAGGACAATTATACACAACAAAAACGATGTAAATATTCAGCTCCAGATTCTTTTACTTTTAATTTCATCCTCTGTTCTAAGATCCTTATGACTGTAAGTCTGTGTGAGTCAAAAGTATTTTTATAATGATGAAATCTAAACCATTCTCAAATCTCATAATGTCCTCCTAAACTTTAGTCAGAACCTCTATACAAGAAAAAAATCTCATGTTTCCCCTATTGATGTAACTGGTACCACTTGCTTTAGAACACTTGCCTCTCTCTGTCAGCACTCACCCTACCATGGTTGGTTTCCTAGATCTGAGTTTCACTTATACATACTCTACCCTCAAAAAAAGTCCAAGCATGCCTACACTGGTATTCAAAACTTGAAAATCTTGCCTATAAACCAATGAGCTTCTACTCCTAGCCCAAGCAATATCTATCCCACTCTATCAGCCCCAGTGAACAAGGATTAGTTTTTGCCCCTTGAAGAAAGAGCCTCCAGGCTCTTTTCACTGGAGTAACTCACTGGGCTGAAGAAAGTGACTAAACAACCATGATCTAGTTAGTGGTGAAGTTCAAGGTGGCTTCACATTTCTCTAAAGTTACATAGTTAATATTTAAAGTTAACACAAATCTTTGTGTTTAAAATATGAAAAATATTTCTTTATCCAATCCCCCAAATTTTTTTAGTATATTGACAATCTAGGGCAGTGGTCGGCAAACTGCAGCTCGCGAGCCACATGCGGCTCTTTGGCCCCTTCAGTGTGACTCTTCCTAAGCCTTAGGAGTACCCTAATTAAGTTAATAACAATGTACCCACCTGTATAGTTTAAGTTTAAAAAATTTGGCTCTCAAAAGAAATTTCAATCGTTGTACTGTTGATATTTGGCTCTGTTGACTAATGAGTTTGCTGACAACTGATCTAGGGTGATGCACCTTATTTACTCTATAGCTTGCAGGTTTCCTGGGAAACACACATGTATGTCCCCATGAAGGAACAAGTGGCCCTGGCTGAGAAGCTGAGCCTCTGGCAAACACCAACCCTGCCTCAAGATTACAGTTAGGGCTCAGCTCTGACCCCTGGTGGCAAGGCAGGACCACCAAGCCTGCTAGAGTTCAAGCTTGCCTCTCCCTGTCAGCACTCACCCCACCATGGCTAGTTTTCTAGTTTCTAGGTCAGTGGTTTGCAACCTGAGAGTAAAAGTAATAAAGAAAAACCTAGAGTTATTTGTCAATATTTCAAACATTTAAAGAAAAGTTTACCTTTTCTTAAAATTAAATGGCACAGACTAACTGAAATGTCAAGTTTCTTGGCTTTCAGCTAGGATTTTATCAAGTGGGTGCTATTGATTTTCTTGTACCAACTTCTAACTACAGGCCTCTGATCAATTTTTTAAAGAAAAGTGAATTACTATTATATCATAAAAGCCATGTCTTTGAAAATAAAATGAGTAAAGAATGGGACTTAAGGAATAAAGCAAGATGGATATCGTAGATCAAGAGCAATTCCCCCAATGATTAACCAGGAACCTCCTCCCAGCCCTTCTCTGGGTTTCCTGAAGTCCAAAACTCCATGCACTGTGATGACCAGAACTTATCTAAAGGGTCTCTGGCTTGCTGGCCCCTAAAGACTTCACCAACTTTTTGTCTGCTGCCTGATCTGACCCCTCATACTACTCACACTCTTCTGAAATTAAAGTCACATTGTAAGAGGACCATATAAGTGGTAGCACGTAATGGGTTAGCAACATCATCACCTCAGTCTGTGTGATCTCTCTGGAGCACAGAATTCTGCAATTCAAGTCTTACTCACTTAAAATGATATGTCATTTGAGTATGCACTATAAAATATAATCATAGTCTATTTTAGATGGCTAACAATAAACCTATATAATAAAAGGGTAATATGCAAATCGACTGAATGGCCAAACAGCAGAACAACCATCCGGACGACCATCCAGGACCACACTATGACACCCACTGGTGCCAGGCCAGCCAAGGCAGGTGCAATGCAATTGGTTGGTGGCCCAGCCATCACCCCATAATCACCCCGCAGAGGGAGGCCCAGGCCACCGGCCAGCGGGGCAATCAATAGGGGGGGCTCCACGATTGCCCCAAAGAGGGAGGCCCAGGCCACCGACCAGCGGGCAGGTGGGCAGGGCCTCCTTCTGTGTAGGAAGCTCAGGTCCCGAGTGCCAGAGGCCAGAGAGAAGCCCAGGTCCCAGAGGGAAGCCGGTGTTGGCAGCCGGGGGAAGGCAGGCCTACTCTTGCACAAATTTCATGCATCGGGCCTCTAGTAATATATATAAAATAACACCAACTTTTCTTTTCAATGAAGTCATGTATTTTGTATTTTATCATAAGACAACATGTAATTCAAAGGTTTTGTTTCCTATAGGAGATTCATCTTAACCAATCAGTTACACAAGAAAGAATGAACTTTACATACTATTTTCATGTAAATGAAGTCAACACCTAATAAGATGTCAACCCAAGTTTTTAAATAAATGCTCTCAACAAGACCAGGCTATGTGACTGTGAACTATTAACAATTTGCAAAAGAACTAAGGTACCTCTGCATTATTATAATAAGCTGTGCTATTTTTTTCTTGTACATCTTCCCCTCGAGCTGTAAAGAAAGTGAGTGGGTAGAAATCCTTGTGTGCTGGTTGCTTTCCACTGGCCATCAGTTTGCCCTCATAGAAGAGCTCAGAGGTGTAACTGCAGAAAAAGACCAAAATAAATAAGTAAAGAGCAATCTATTATCAAAATTCAATTCGCCCATAAGAAAATAAATATATCAGTCAATCATAAAAACATTGCTTTATGTCCATGATTAATTTTAATCCAAGCATCTAATACCAATGAGGCCAAGATTTCCTCCAAAATCACAGCAATGACATCAGAATAGGCTCCGAATTGCTAAATGAATTGATTTGGGTAAGGTACAAAGCCAGAATACAGAACGAAAAGGAATAAATGACGACAGTTCAATACCAGATGAGAATCTTGCTCTATGAGGAAATGTGCTAGCTAGTATATTTTCCTGGTTAATAGATTTAGATCATATATATGCAAACAAAGATATTCAGATATTGAAACAATACACACAACTGAAGGACATTCAAGTCTTTAACAATGAATACATTTTGCAGAAGAAGATACCAGCTAGTACTTGATTCATCAAGGACTGCAGCGAATGACTGGCAACAATCAAAAAGGAAGCACATACTGAGATATTAACAA
This sequence comes from Myotis daubentonii, assembly GCF_963259705.1. NCBI lineage: Eukaryota > Metazoa > Chordata > Mammalia > Chiroptera > Vespertilionidae > Myotis > Myotis daubentonii. Next base: position 39,855,697 of record NC_081855.1, on the reverse strand, counting down.
AGCCACAGTTAAATCTAAATTTTTATATTTATTCTATTGCTTTCAGAGAAACCTAAAAATGGTTTTCACATGACTGACATAATCAACATTATTAAATCATACTAAACTTTAAAACATTTTAAGTTTTTGGTTGAAGGAGGGGCTTTCCAGAGTGCTGGGAATGTTCTGCTTAATGATCTGGGTGCCAGTTACATGGGTGTACTCAGTTTATGACTATTCCCTGAGCTGTCACTTATGATATTTTTATTTTTATGGATGTGGATGTGTACTATATTTAACAGAATCCTTTAAAAAGTTTATTACTAAGTTTCATGGTTTTCCTTCCTCCCTTCCTTCCTTTCAAACAGATTCCTTGTATAAGATGGACACAATAAGCAAACCATTATATAGTTTATCAACATATTTATTTATTACATCATGTATTTTTACACGTATACTATATATTCAGTCACAGAAAAATATATCATAGCTAGTAAAGCTTAAAGTGTTAGTTTCCAGAATTGCCCTATTCTGTGAAAAATTACAGCTCTGACTTCTGAAGTTTCTTTTACAAACATAAAAGTAAACATAATCTGCAACTCAGGAGACCATGTAACACTGCTGGGAATAATTGGTCCCTAGAAACAGTGCTGTTTTGAGTCCCCTCCAGCCAGATCACAGGAAGTGTGATACAGAAAGGGCAGTTCACACCTACTTGATGATAGCTTCATGGGACCGGTAGTTCTCACAGAGGAGGATCCTGCATGGGAACTCAGCGGGGTAATGCTCATAGAGTCGATCAAGTAATGAAACATGAAGGTTTCTCTCCCTGGCAAACTCGCTGTAAACAAAAGGACTGAGCTGTAACAGACAAACATACAGAGAAAACTTAATTAAATATATGAGTAGTATTTTTTAACCTACTCATTAAAAAATCCACTATGCTGGCCCAGCCATTGTGGCTCAGTGGTTGAGCATCAACCTATGAACCAGAAGGTCACAGTTCAATTCACAGTCAGGACACATGCCCTGGTTGCAGGCTCGATCCCCAGTGTGGGGCATGCAGGAGGCAGCCAATCAATGATTCTCTATTATCACTGATATTTCTATCTCTCCCTCTACCCTCCTCTCTAAAAATCAGTAAAAATATATATATATTTTTTAAAAATCCACCATGCTGAAACTTCTGATGTACTAAACTTCAACATGCTGAATGTTAGAACAAACAAAAGAAAATATATTTTCTATGAACAATTTTACTACTATGAAGAATGAGGCTAAAATTTCTAACTTTTCATTTCACTCACCTAGAGTTCCTACACATAGGTTAATAAAGGGCTCCTCCAACATATTAAATAGCCACTACTCAATAATTTCAAGAATGCAACCCTTTGCATCATTGGGGGAGTCAATCAGTCAGTTATTTCACTAAAATTGATGAACTATTCATAATGGTGAGCTGGTAGGACATTTTGCATATGAATATAATTTTTTTAATAATTTGTAAAATAATCTTTTTCTCATGACAAAGTATAAAAGGAGCCATTCTTGATTATACCTCTGGCAGCTAAAAAATAAAATTAAATTACTTTTGGCAAAGAAACAAAAACAGAATTTGTTCCTCTACACATTCAACTCTTTGCTGGATGTCTTGACAGCTACAGCACTATATAGGTTCAATCTTATCTGTGGCAAAAGATATTGTAAAACAGATTTTAATAGAAAAATCATATTTCTCCTTCATGTATAGTACGCAAATACATAAAATCAGACCTCGTTTTGAGACTTTGCCCATTATTTTTAATTAAGCACTTTGTTATGATAGCAAAAAATTAACCCTACAGGAAAACAAATGTAGGAACAGGACTTGGGGAATTGTAAAAAAAATAATTTTGATTTAAATTTGCTTTATAAAAAAAAAATAAGACTCAAATATTCATACTACAGAGAACTGAACTTCAAATTAACAAGCATGAAAATGTTGTAAAACATTGTAGTGGGATTATAATTTTCCTTCAAAAATACCAGTCTGTTTCACTATGAGTGCAGAAATATTTAAAGTACTTAAAGTATAATACATGGCACAATTTCATTGGGTATTTTAGAAAATAACATTAAACATCAACATATAATTCAAAGTTCTTTTGAATATGATGATGCAGAGGGCAATTACCTGCATGTGGTCACCAGCCAAGACAACCCGAGTGCTTTTAGTTGCTAATGCTAGAGGCATAATGGTTTCACACTCCATGGCCTGGGCAGCTTCATCTAACAGAATGTGCGTAAAAAACCCTACAAAGTACACAGTAAACACAGTAAAGCATATTAAAGCAGCAATAGAGGCCAGAGCAGTTTTGTGTGGTTGTGTGTGTTTTTTTCATTTCTATTAAAGAAAAAATTTAGTGTGCCAATTTAAGAGTTGTGAATCCTCAATTTAGAAAATCATCCATTTAAATTATTATTTAAAAACCAGAGGTTAAAAGGAGTAATTATCTTACTCAATAATAGATACATAAATGCCATCTGGTGCTAAAGCCCCCAATACTAACAGCTGAATTGCTATACTTAAAGATATTTTAAAAGTACCAAGTAGCAACTCTTCACCAAAAAGAAGGGCTGGCAACTAAACACTAAGGGCCAAAGTCCTTTCACTATGTATTCGATGAAACATCAAAAATAAAACAATGGTAGTTCATAAGTAACTTTAACCTAAATATGCGTATTAGACATTAAAATAAAGAAAATCACACTCAAAATCTAATAGAAAGAAGAGTTACAATTTTAATTTTAAAATCTAAGATTATCTATTAGCTTATTCACTAATTTGATTAGATTTAGTGTGTGGAGGCAAAAGTAGGTTTACAGTTGTGAATATGCAAAGTTTATTCTTGTATTATTAATTATTGTATTATTCTCCATACAAACAACTGTAAGCCTACTTTTGCCCACTCTGTATATACAGATAAGAGATATATATATGTTTTTTAATCTAAGACCCTACAATGAAAATATCATGCCTGGGGGGAAAAAGACTAATAACAAATGTCAAAAGCACATTATCACAAGTCCCCCAGATGCAAACACCTACAGTAGGAGGCATCCTACATCTTGGTTGCTACTGCCACTCATACTGGGGCACAGAAATCTGTGTACAGGAAGGAGGAAAAGCCCCTTTTCCTCTAAAAGGGGGGGAAAGAGGCAAAAATCTCCTTGCTGTCTCAATGTAGAGAAGGAAAAACTTGTCCCCTACTGCCAACTCAATGAGGTCAGAGGGGACCCTCTTTTTACTAACATAGCAAAGAACAGGAAGTAGTTTCTCAACAGAATGATGACATAAAACTCTGAGTTAATCAGCCCACTGTGAGTTGGCCCAAGAACCTAGCCTCTATTTCCATCCCTATTTCTATAAATATCAACGAATTCCAAACAATCTGTTCATACAACTTTCTAATGCAGTAATAACTCTCAAAATCATCCATTTAAACAAATAGCTATGGTTGACAATACAAATATTAATAACTGTTGTCTATTTACCCACAGTGGCTCAAGCAAGATATGGACACATGCATTTTTCTCCCTGTTGAAAGAATTGTGCTTCTTGTTCCACAAGACTAATTAAGGATGGTGATTACATAAACACAGAATTAAATTGGAGGGAAACACTGAGACCAGTGAAAAATACCTACTGTTTTCATTATCATAATTAAATAGAGCTAGGTTTGAATCAAGAACTAGATAAATCATTAAATTATTATACCTATTGCTTAAGCTAATAAAGGAACTTGAATTACTCAAACTGAGCCTTGGTTTTCTTATCTGTAAAATAACCCTCCACAGGGTTAATATGAGAATTAAACACCCAGAACAAAGCATAGTTGACTTCTACTAAGTATTCTTCTATACGCTCACTCTTCAAAGCCATTCTTTACTCCTTCACACAAACCTAAACTGTTTAGGAGGTTTGGGTATTTAACCTGTACGGCAAATATGCAGAGTATAACCATAAAGTAATGAGACTGATTGTTAAATAAACATACCAAAATTTACATTTCAAATAAGTGTTGTTCCATTCAAAGAAGTCAGTTGGGAAGAAATATAACTCATTCCAATGATGCAGTCACTGTTCAAAACATTTTTGAAACTCTGCTTTTGTAACTGCCCTCACCAGCCAGCTATGAGCTGCATGCACAAGAAAATAAGTCTCATTACTGAGAGGCACGTCTTTTTTTTTTTTTCCTGTCTTTTTTACCGCTAATGGTATTGCTCAGTTTGATCACCTACCTACCTTATTTACCAGTCTCAGAAAGACTTACATGTCTCAGAAATATTTTGAAGCTTTTCTAAAATTAAATCTACCTTCAAAAAAGAAAGTTGGCCACCATTCATTATTTAAGATAAAAAGAGGTTTATCAAGGGCCTCCAGGTTTCTATATCCTGGGCCAGGTGCCAGGAATACCAGATGAACAGAATAGTCTCTACCTTCCAGGATGTTCAAAAGAATTTGTCACTGGCTCTGAAAGCAATTCCAAAAGGAGAGAACAAAAAAGTGTTGAGCCACGCCAACAATTATAATATGGCAGCAATAAATGAATATTCTTCCAAAGCAACTAATTTAAAGTGATACCATTTTTTGATGGTTAAGTTCTGCCATATTTATCAGAATTTCTTGTCATTTTATATCTGTACTTTGTATAACATTAATTTAATTTTATTTAGCTCCTGTCTTATAACAATCGCAATAGTATGTAAAAAAACAACAACAATCGTGATTGTTGTTGTGTCTACACTATACAAAAGTATTTTAAAGCAAAAACTTGAGAAACTGTAAAAAACACCCCAACATTGTCCAAATTTGAATTTTTCATATAATCAATAGTAAATAAATACCATCTGATCAATTAGAGAATAAATAGAATAGCCGTCATTAAAATGTCTAAAATGTCTAAACTAGGGGTTGACAATTTTCGTTTTTTGTAAAGGACCAAACAATATATATTTTAGGTTTTCTTGGCCGGACAATTTCTTTTACAACTATTCAACTAAGCTGTTGTAGCACAAAAGTATCTATAGGTAATAAATAGGTAAATAATTAGGCATGGCTCTGTTCCAACCAATAAAACTTTATTTACAATAGACAACAGGCCACGGTTTGCCAACCCCTGGTCTAGAGTGAATGCAGAAGCCCTAGGCATTCAGAAACCCCCTATTTGTGTCTTGAGTCAGCATACCAGGTTCAAGGTCCAACTGACAGAGGTACTGGGAAGTATTCAAGGTAACAACAACCACTCGGTGCTTAAGAATATCTTCTTTCTGTGGCATCTGAAAGGTGGAATGTGCGCTTGAGATCAAACAGTACTGATGCACAACTGGGTGAACAGTCTTTACCCAGCGATTTCTGAAATATACCCTACAAAAGAAGATAATATTTCCTATTTGTATTTATTAAGTTCTTACCAGTATTTGATTATCAAAATAATGACATTATTATTTAAGACTACAATATCTGGAAATTAGCAAATAAATTGGATAACCATTAACACTCTACTGGATTAGAATTTCACGTACAACTGTGACTTCCCCCTACCAAAAAAGACTCAAACAGAAAGAATATGCACTACTATAAAATGAACATCTAATAATTTTTGTGTTCAGATTTTCTTACAAACAGAATGACACGAAAACAATTTCATAAGCATCAAATTTAAGTTCAAAGCACTGCCATTTAGGAATTACTTTTTCCTAGAAAATTCTTATTTAAAAAATACTTATTGTATTTTAATTATCTATGCTAATTTACAACAGAATTACATACATACAACAGAAATTAAAAAGTTAACTGCATTTCACTTCAGAATATATTCTTATAGCTATATTTAAATCAACCTCTAATGTTCTAGAAATTTAAAAATCAAAATAAATTTTGGACAATCAGAAAATCTTAAAAAATAGGATCTCTTCCATTAATTGCAAAAGAAAAATATTAGTAGGCCGCATGCAATAGGTTACTAAGATGGTACGAAAACAACCTTTCCATCTATCCACCCACTCACCCTCATTGAAACACTGTCTTCCCTCAGCTTCTATGACTCAACCTTCCGCTGCTTTCTTTCTCCCTCTCCAGGGTCGGTCGGCATCCTCAAGTCTTAGTCTTGGCTCTCTCCTCTACTCAAGCTCTGTTCTCTACCCCGACAATCTCATCCAGGCCCTTGGCTTCAATACCCTAATGACTCACACATCCTTCTCTCTCCAACCAAGACCTCTCCTCTGACCTCCAGGATGCATATCTAACTCTTTATTCAATACTAGAGGCCTGGTGCATGAATTCGTGCACCAGTAGGGTCCCTAGGCCTGGCCTGAGGGATCGGGTCAAAACCGGCTTTCCAACATCCCCTGAGGGGTCCCAGATTGCGAGAGGGCACAGGCCTGGCCGAGGGACCCCACCAGTGCATGATCAGGGCCAGGGAGGGACGCAGGAGGTTGGCCAACCGGGAAGGTACCACTCCAGCTCATCTCACTCAGTCCCAATGGGCCAGACCCCAGCAGCAAGCTAACCTACCACTCAAAGCGTCTGACCCCTGGTGGTCAGTGCACGTCATAGCAAACAGTTGGGTGGCCTTAGCATATCCATTAGCATATTATGCTTTGATTGGTTGAACAGATGACCGGACATTTAGCATATTGGGCTTTTATTATATAGGATCTGTCTCCTCTAAGATATTTCACAGGCAGCTCCAATATAAAATGCACAAAAACAAATTTCATGATCTTCTAAAATGGATTGTAACCCTCCATGAAACACTTAAAACTGGCTGTTTTCTTTTAAGCAAAGAAAAAAAAAAAGTACTTAACAAATGTCCCTAAATAACCAATATCATTTCTTAAAGATGCAAAAATTTTAAACATGTTTTAAGTGTTAGTTTAAAAAATGTTAATCAGATCAGCAAAGCAGAATTTACTTTAAGATGTATAAAAAATTCATTTTAGCAGCTACCTAAAAAATCACTAATAAATTATGATTACATTAATTTAAAGTATATGTATGTAAATACATAAATTACTAGAAATTAAACTCTAAAATGTTAGTAGTATTTACAGCTGATGAAATTATAGTTTTTATTTTCCTCTTTGTTCTTTTTCTATATTTTCCATATTTTCTTAAACATTTCATGTAAAATCGAAAAGTGATTTTTCAAATTATTCATTAAATCTAACTCCAAGCACTGCTTCTTTTTCAAAGAAAAGGCAGAAATTGAAGTTCTAAGTCTCACTACTAACTTTTTGGTCATCACCTTAGAAAGCTACCTCATGTTGAAGCTAGTAAGAATACAAAGTTTGCCGAAACCGGTTTGGCTCAGTGGATAAAGCATTGGCCTGCAGACTGCAGGGTCCCAGGTTCGGTTCTGGTCAAGGGCATGTGCCTGGGTTGCGGGCACATCCCCAGTGGCAGATGTGCAGGAGGCAGTTGATCGATGTTTCTCTCATCAATGTTTCTAACTCTCTATCTCTCTCCCTTCCTCTCTGTAAAAAATCAATAAAATATATTAAAAAAAAGAATACAAAGTTTGATCATTAGGTCTATCTTGCCTTAAAGGTACAATATTCTAGTGCTGGCTTTAAAAAGATTTAAATATTTTCTTGGTACTTTCATTTTGTGCAACATTTAAGGGAGACACTGTCTATAAGATTATTTAAAACACATCAAGAACATTTTCCAAAATTAGAGAATTGATAGTTGCAAGTGACACTTTCAGGCTTATAGTATAAAATGAACCAACTAATTTACTTATCTCTACAAACAAACCATTCACATATCCCACAAAAAGTATAATGATACTTAATATAGGAAACTGCCTGGTAATATAAAATTTTAATTCACTGAAATTTTATTCATATATTGAATTCATATTAATAACTTCCCGAAAAAAGTTATCACTTTAAGATACTACAGAATCAGAAAGACCTGATCCGAGAAGAAAATCTGCTTCTTTAAAAATCTATATAAAACAAATAGCTTCTATTTGCCCCAAAGCAGTACTTGCACACTTTATCCATAATCTCTATCCACTAAGTGATAACTATTCCAGTGCCAGATACCGATCTTCAGAACTATACATAGAACAGAACTGTGCTTTCCTCTCTACCCCACTTGAAAATCTAATTCTAAGGAAGTAAGAAGTAAAACTGAAACTAAATGTAATCTAAAATGGTTTCTACAAATATTTTAACAATGACTCCTGGCAACTAATAGAATTCTATGCATTTTAACTGTAAGGATGCATATTTAAACATTTTTACTGCATTAACTATTTAATGTTTATGAGTATTTTCACACTTAATCACATTTACCAAGCCTGCTCTAAACTATACTGTGAAAAAAGCAAACTCCTCGTCAGTCCTACACCTTAGAGACACCACATCTTCAAGGTCATATGCAGACGCTTTGTGCATTCTTGTGTTCTTTCCCCTGCATTTTGGGACAATTCAGATAAAGCTCATCTCCCCAGAGTGCTCAGCCATTCTAATTTTCTCTATCCCATCTCCCAGACCTTTCAAGATTATTGTCCATTAGGAAAATTATAAATAAAACTGAGTTAATGTAGTGATAGTGCTAATAAATCCTAACATTTCAATGCATTAATCCTCATAGGAAATACATTCATGAGTTAATACCTTTCCCCAAGAGAAAAACTATTGTAAAAATGTAGGGCCACATTAAAAAAAAAAAATACCTGGAGAATTCAAGCCTTTTCTTTTTTTTATTCCATTATTAAAATGAAATAACATAAAATTTGTATTTAAGTATACTTAAATATTTTTCCTTCTTGGCTGAACCACTCCTGAGATTTGTGGGGAGGTGATAACTTTCTGCTTAGATGCCAAATTTCTGAATTGGGGCCATTACAACTACACATATACCCTATTGAAACATAATTTGTGCATATTCACATGCACTATATTTTGAATCATAACTACCAACATATAATAATTTTACAAGGGAAAGCTAAGCATAATGATAGTCAAACGATGGATTTTAATGTTTATCAACAGTTCTACTGCCTCACATGTCAAATGACCTATGCTAGGCTGACCAACATTTGAGAAGCTTTTACTCCATTATTTCTAAGCCAAGTAGACCGTGATAATTGAGATTGCCATGGTTCCCACATAACACAAAAATAAACACACATGCACACGCTCTACCAACAATAAAGCAAACAAACATCTCCATTAAATAAGAACACTCATAGCAAAAATGCTGCTAGCTACCCAATTGTCACTTATGAGCTAAAAAAGATCAGAATCTGAAGCAAACTAGCTATTGACAAATTTTAACCACCGGCAAATACCACATTTTCATTTATAGTGATTGTATACATATGATGTTTTCTTATTAAACACAACTGAATTATACTGAAAATAATTCTTTCTGCTCTAATTTCCAAGGGTGAAAACAAAGTATGACATAAAAACCTGTATTCACAGGCCATGCCACTTTTTTGTTATTTGTTCTTTTTAATGCAACTGCAAAATCATTCAAATGGCTTGGGTTATGAATAGTAAAGAATTAAATAGCAAAATCTCATTTTCCATGCCTAGGCTCAACAAATAAAAAGTTAGTAAATTATGATTCAAAGGAGTGGTTAGAAATTAATTTTTAAACAATAATTGTACTCAAACAACATAGGGCATGACATATTAGTTTATAAAATGGCAAACTAAACATTAATTCATATAACAATGAAAGCAAATGGTGTAATAAACAACCATTTAATGATTCTTTATTGTTTTCTGAAGAAAAGGATTTTATTCCCCCACAATCCTATATTTAAGTACTTCCATCTCCATATACACTGGAAGGACCTTTCTATATGAATCTAAAATTTTCTTGGACATTTTGTCTCGTAAATGATAAAAGTTGTAAATACCGGTCAATTACATTTTGTTGCAGAAATCACTTTAGTATTTCATGCTTCTCTAATGTGCAACTTTTATGAAATTACCTGCATGATCACAGTCAAAATCTTATTTCCATAAAGAACTATCATGCATGACTACTCTGCCCCACAAAATATGTTAAGATTTTAATTACATTTTATGTAAATCATATTTATGATACTTCATCATAGTAGCTTTTAGAGGTACACATCAAAATCAGCTCAGACTATAACAACATTTTTACATACAAAACTTAAAAAAGGATGTCTTTTTCTTTACTTAATGTTTAAGATGTGAACAGTCAAATATTTTCAATTTTTCTTTAATTTTAAATCATTTCTTCAAAAGGCATTACCTCCAAATGCCAATGCAGAGTTAAAGATTTTGGTATTCTCAAAGTTACTAAAATCTTTACAGACACCTTTTCTTAAGAATACAGTGTGATACAGATACATAATAAGCCTTAAAAAATACCTGAGAGGTCTTGCCTGGGGATTGCCTGCTTCTACATAGGGATGTAAATAATCCTTTATGTAGAGATCAGCAGCACTATTAGAATGGGTGCAAATGAGAATCCTGCTGAAATAAATGGTGCAAATAAAAAGAATGATAAAACACAAAACTATACAAGCAGTATAATACCAAAAAAATAAAAATAAAAAAGCAGTGGCCATCTTAACATTATACATTTCCCTCAACCTACTCAGTAACCTCTATCATATTATTGAATAATGCTCTGAAGCAAATTGTATTACTCTTTATGCTATAACAGAAATAAGTCCCCTAAAATTACAAAATCTAACATATAAAATTACTTTTTAAAAATCCAATTCTTTGGCTCTAACATATAATCAAATTCTTTAGCAGACTTGGGGTTTCGCTGGCTATTTAAAAGCTATCATTCTCTATGTTGTCAATTTTTAAAACAGTATGTTTTAGGAGAATTCAAATTTTAGTGCTTTAGGGTTTGAATGTAGGTCTTTTTCTCTTTTGTATTTTTTAAAACGTTTACAAACTGGATGAAAATTTTCTTGTTAGCCCTCACTTTGAATTCCGAACAAGAACAAAGGCTGTGCCCTAGTAATGAGATCGGAGCACACCCCTCACCATCTCACCTTGTCTCCTGTTGCTGGAGTATGTGCTTTACAGCCTGAGCTAGAGTGAAGGTTTTGCCTGTCCCATAGGGTCCGATGATGAGAACAGGAGGCAGCTGTATTGAAAGTGGGGTTGTAATGGCTAGAACAGCTTCTTTCTGTTTTGCATTTAGTCGAGGATCCAACTGTTCATCCCACTGTCTGTAGAAAATAAAATTTTAAGTTACTTTAAACAAGCACATCTTATTAATAAACAGAACACAACATACAAGTATCCTGAATTTCACTGAACCATTAAAAATACTGAAATAAAAAAATACTGAAATAACATAGCGTCTATAAAAATCAAAGCTTATTCTAAAATTACTTCTTAGAAAATTACCCAATTTTACTATGTTGATCAAAACTCACTTTAGTTATGTTGTCCTATTCCAAGTGCAAAAAGATAAGTAACTTAAAGACATCACACACTATTAGTCTAGTTTCTGCCAAGTCTCTATAGTAATGACAATGTTAAAATGTAGATACCCCCGGGGACATAAAAAGCATCAAATAACCTTTTTTCCTGGCAATAATGAAGTAGTAGTTTCTTTGCTTAGCAAATAAAATGCAAAAGGGAAACTAACTGATTTCCAAATTCCAATCCATTCAAAGATCTCTTAGTAACGTTTAAAATAAGGGGGAAAGAAAAAACCTGTATATCTCTACTTAAGAGATATCAAACTTTTCTGAAGTTCTTAATTCAGAAAACAGCAGTTTTTTTAAAAGCTGGATAACATGAAATGTTCTCTAGTATTTTCACACGCACAAGTATTATACATATGTCCTATTTTTCAGAGTAGAGAACACCTGTCATGGCAGCACAAATGGCTGCTGTAATGAGATCCAGCTTCCTAGTGTCCCTTCTATGACTTGGCTAAGTTTCGAAGATTTAAATGGACAGCAGATGCTGAAAGGGATCAAACCAAGTGGAGGACCAACAGCATTCTTTCCCATAACTAAAATTAAAATACTAAATATCGCAACAAGTATGGTAAAAATGATAGGGATGTGAACCAAAATAGGAAGGGTGTGTAAAGAGACTTAGAAGATGTGCAAAGTGCCTACAAAATAAGCCTGAAATGGGAGGACATTGTGTAGTGAAAATTCCCCCGCTGTGAGGCTGTACTCTACTTAAATCTGAAGTTAGTTATTTATGGGAAATCTTAACACTTTCAGTTTTTAAAAATTATTATGATAGATCATTTCAAACAAAATTCTCCTAAAAATGTAAAACTTTAGAAAATAAACATTGGCCATCTAAGCATTCCATTACTTATTTTTCTGAAATTTAAACCTTCCTAAGTAAAAAACAAAAGGACTCTGACCGGTGGCACTCAATTTCCTATAAGCCAGTCACTAAAACCCAAGCATTTTACTCCACAGAATTAAGCATTAACCAACTTATTTCCTCGTAATTCTGCAGGTCCCCGGCAATGTTTCATCTTCTACAAAGGAGAAGTTCCTTTAGATGATTGCTAAGTACAGATCTGGTACACAGTGGCAGACACTGTGGAATGGTTATCCCCACGCCATCCACAGCAGCCTCTCTGCCTTTCCTCTATTGAACCTAAATAGCTAAATACACCATTTCCCAGCCTCCTCTGCAAGAGACCCAATTCCGGTTAATGAGATGTAGGAGGAAGTTCTTCAGAAGAGCTTCTATCTATACCCAATAAAACAAAACGAAGCCTCACTAGAAGAAAGCTCTTTCTGCTGCTTTGCCTTCCTCCTTCACCTGGCTGAAATGAGCTCGTGGCAAATAAAACTGCAGCAGCCATCTCCTATTGATGAGGCAATGGGCATCAAGAAGAAAACCAGTATGTTGTGTATGGCAGAGAGGAAAGGAGAACCGTGGTCCTTGGTGGCACTCCAGCTCCTGCACTAGCTTTGGACCACCTACCTCTGGGCCTCTGTCTCTACATGTTGATGCCACAGTTAGGTCAATACCTGAGTTACTATGATACCTGACCCCATGGTTCCTGTGTCTTTACATGGAGATAGCATACTTGCATCAGATGGTTACTGTAAAGATCAAATGAAATAACGCATACAACCTGATTAGAAAAATAATTGAGCAACAAGCGCTCAATTAATGTTTGTTTCCATTATTATAATATTTTCTAAGGATTTCAAAAAAATGATATATAAGTTGACCAGTACACTTTCAAAAAACAAGAAAAAGTTTTAAAATCAACCTCTAATCTTTCAAATTCAGGGATTTTAATGATTTTATTAATGAAGAGATATTAGGTTTTTATATTTATATATATATGATTAAATGACAGATTTATGGGTATAATTCTAAAATATGTCAATGTTTATTTATATAACCTATTCTACTTATTAATTGTTTCAGTGTACATAAATGCTTCAAGGCAGATCAGAAATTTTAACAATGTTGGTCAACTCTGAATAAAACAAATTGTCTTTATTGTGCCACCTACTAAATAAAGGGAAGATTTACAATATATATGCTGATAAGAGTCATCTCTAATTTTCACAGTTTAAAACAATATAAAGTCTCCTCGAGTTTATTCTGAATAAGTATTATTTTAGTCCCTGAACCAAATTAATTCAAAGTTCTTTTTTTATCCTGGTCTAATACACTGTTATAATTAATTTTTTGTTATAATTAATTTATATACCACATGCCCAAGAATAATTTCTCAACTTCTATCTTATTCTAGGAAAAATTTTAAATGGATAGTGATTTCTCAGTATGTCCCCAGACCCAGATATATTTCAATTACTATTTGTAATAATAGTGCTATGGACTCTCTTCCTACTTAAAAGTTTTCTGCCACTTGGCATTTCCTTAGTTAACTTTTACAGTTAATACTTGCAGTCAGGGGTACTGAATACATTGTCATATATTATATAATTTTCAGAACTGAGCATGTACAGTAAATGCCTAATAATACTGGTAGGACCTCACATTTGAAACCCTAATATTTCTTTAAACTTGAAATTCTTATTAATTTAAATGTGTCATATATTAACAATGTGCAAGGCCCTGCTGGAGATTCAAAAATAAATAAGATGTGGTCTCTTCCTTTAAAGAACTCAGTGGGTACTAGACTTTGGGGGTGGGAGATCACTTCATGAGTTATACAAATGTGTAACAACTGTACACCTGAAACAAATACAATAATGAATTTCAACTATAATTGGAAATTTTTAATTTTTTTAAAAGTTCAAAATCTAATGAGAACTGTAGACATGCAAAAAATTAATGAAAATTAATTTGAGAGAAATTATGCTTAAAAGCACAAAATTAACTGAACGTAGCACATAGTAGGCACTCAATAAATATTTGTTCAAATAATGAAATGAAAGGATAAGATTTATCTACTTGAAGGAGAGAGCATTTGAGATGGACTAAATCTTGAAAAAACGACAAATATTCAATAGATCAACTTTTAGCAAAGATTACTTCAGGGAGAGAAGATCACTTACAGATGAGAAGACAGGACTGGGGAAGGGAAAATGCGGAGTTAAATGGGTATTAAGTTTCAGTTCTGCAAGATGAAAAAGTTCTACGGATTGCACAACAATGTGAGTATACTTAACAACACTGAACTATACACTTAAAAATGATTAAGGCCCGGCCAGTGTTGCTCAGTGGTTGAGCATCGACATATGAACCAGGAGGTCATGGTTTGATTCCCAGTCAGGACATATGCCTGGGCTGCAGGCTTGATCCCCAGTTGGGGTGTGCAGGAGGCAGTCGATCAATGTTTCTCTCTCATTGATGTTTCGATCTCTCTATCCCTCCTTCTTCCTCTCTTAAATCAATAAAAACATAGTTGAAAAAAGAAAGATAAGAAGGCAAATAAGTGGAGGACAAATTAGGAGATTTAGAAGGAAAAAAAGGGTTCCAAGTAGAAAAAAGGAAAAGAAACTGAGAAGATACTGTTCAAAAGCACTGTTAATGAGACCACATAATAGAGTTTAGTATCAGCTGCTCAGACTTTATATACATATCAAGAGAAGCCTTCAAAGATATATAAGTAGGGAAATAAAATTATTATTTTAGTAAACTCACTCTAAAAGAAATCTGAGATCTGGCCCAGGGAACAGAGACACAGACAGCAGGACAGAAGACAAACTAGAAAGGACTGAAATAGTCCAGCTCTAAATAAAACCTGGGCTATAAGGATAGGAAGAAAGGGAAGGATGCAGAGACGCTGAATCAATGAGACCTGGGAAGTTTTCACTGAATTTCTACAATTAGTAGATCAATGGTTACTTCCAGGAGAGTGAGGAAGTAAAAAACAGAAATTACAGAATGAATAAATAAAGAATATTGGAAATATGTAGACTATTCCTGCTCAAGAAATGTGGCAATAAAAAGGAAAATGGGGATAGAATAGTTAGGGCAAGTAAACAAGGGACAAATTATTTAGTTTTTGTATTGAAAGGCATGTTTTGTTTTGTTCTGTTTTTAGGACCAGAAGAAATAAAATGTGAGGAGAATATATGCCACCTTTAGGCCTGGCACATAAAACTTCCTATATGATGTTCTGTGCTCCGTCTTCCCCCGTCTGCCAGCTGGATGCCAATACCCAGGGTGACGTTGGAAACGACTTACTGAAGATACCAGAGCCTCCATCAGAGATGGGAGGACCACCCTACCATGACTGGATTGACAAGTGATAAACTACTATTGTGTAGAGAAACTGAGATTTAAAAAAGAAAAAAAACTGGAGTGAGCTGAGAGGAGCAGGGGCCACGAGGATAAAACCCAGTGAAAAGGACGAAAAGAAAGATGTAGTCATGCAGGCGTCACCGCTGTTATTCTGGAAACAAAATAGAAGTATCATATTTAATTACGCTATGTAAAGAAGTGCCAAATAGAATTTAAGCAGAAAAATATTTACACAACCATTAACTTGAGAATGGTTTCTGAAGTGATATCTTCTATGACACTGTTTCCATTTTGCTAAATTACAAAAATATCTTCAATATTCAAAATTTGTTTGAAATTAGTTAAACACTATAGGAAGGCCCTAATTTTCCCATTCAACTATTCAGACATATTTCTAAATTGCTTGTTACTCTATAAAGGCTGTTGAGAAAAGCAATAGAATTCATTTAGATGCTGAGGAAAAGTAAATAGATGATGGCCTTCAAATGCTGCATTCTTTTACTCTCATGTTTCAACTAATAAAATGTCTTCTGAATAATAAGGAGAAACTTTCTTACAAAGGTATGCCTGAGTTGTCCAGCACAGACATTTAATTTAACGTTAGCATAACGTCCTTTAATGAGATACCTCCTTTTTGTACCTGTTGGGACTCCAAGGTATGGTTGGAGTCATAGTGATGTCTGGAAATAAAACCCCATTGTCCTTGATCCTGTCTAGCGCATAATGCATTTCACAGAGGGGTAATCGATTTAATTGAAACTGAAGTTCAACCTGAAACATAAGATTAAAAATAATTTTTTTAAGCATGAAAGTAAACATCAGCACTTACAGCTTACTAGAATACTTTGTGAAGATAATCTTTTAGGGGAACCAAGTTTAGAGATTCTTTTAAAGTACAATTATATTCTAACTAGAGGCCCAATGCACAAAATTTGTGCATGGGTAGAGTCCCTAGGCCTGGCCGGCGATCAGGGCTAATCTGCAGGGCAACCAGCAGGGCGATCAGCAGGGGGGGTGGGGGGGCGCCAGGGGACCCCGCTGGCACCCGCCTTGGCAGGCCTGGGGCCTGTGGGCAGCTCCTGTGTTGAATGTCTGCCCCCTGGTGGTTAGGGTGCATCATAGCAACCGGTCATTTCACCAGTTGTTCCTCCATTCGGTCGATTTGCAATTAGGCTTTTATTATATAGGATAATAATTATCATGGCTAATATTTGCTTAGTTTATTTAGTGCCAAGTACTATATAATAAACACTTTACATATACTATCTCATGTAATAGTACCAATAATGTATATACTATCATTAACCACATTCTACACCAAAAGAAACTGAGGCACTTGGAAATTACTTAAGCTCTAAAGGTTATTTGATTACACCATTCCTATCAAGAACACATTTGCTACAATCAGTAGAACATCTGTGAAATATCATCTCTCAAGTGATAAAAACAGCCCTTAAGACACTATCAACTTCTATTAATAAACAATATTCACTATCTTATGGTTAAAAAGAAAAAATATTAGCTTTCCAGTTAAATATGGAACCTGAACACACAGTTCAGCAAAGAATCCAAAGATAAAGAGAACAGGAGCAGATACAACTTCAGATGAGAACTGTCCCAGGGTGTAACTTGGTTTCTATCTGTTCCTCCATCGCTGATTTTAAACTCTAATCAGAAAACTTGACCTTGTATAAAACTGGAACATTTCAGATGTTACTTAGATTAAAGAGAATTGCTTTTCTCTGAGAGTTACCAGAGGTTCAATTCTCCACCCACTAGTATAATACTTTGGGTTATGGCAGAAGAAAGAAAATCAAACCAGAAAAGTATCAGCTGATATGGAGACTGTTGCCACACTTGAAACATACCTGTGTGTCACAGTCAGGCCGAAGATTAAGTTCTTCACAGCATTCCCTGGATATCCTTAAAAATATATATTCTTTTGTTTTTTCTTCAATAGTAGCTTCATAAACCTTCTCTTTGGTTCCCTGGGTCTGTACTAACTTCTCTTTAGGGACTGGTAATAAATAAACAGCATTGACTTTGGTCATCACAAGCCGTCCTGCCAAAGTATCTTCAGAAAGTGTTTCAGTAAGCTTAAAACGACCAAAAAGTTGTCCATTCTGAGCATACTTTGCACCTCCAGAAACTCCAGTGAGCATGAAGCTTGCCAGAATCTGCAATTGCACTTTAAGATTGAACCTAAATCAGAAGTGGAAAACGAGTTTGAATATTCTACATCAAAAACTTAAAAACTAGAAGAGTAATAGAAAATAAATCAAATATAAACATACAAAAAATTAAAACTTCATTATCAATTCCACTCTCTTGGGATACAAACTACATACTGTCCAACTTTAATCCAAGCTGGAAACAAAGAAAACTTTTTTTTTAGTGAATTAATTCTCATTCAGTAACCAGACACACATTAAATTGTGTTGAATACACACAATTTTTAAAGTATGAAGATTTAAATGAAGCTAAGTATGATTTTTTTAATAAAATGAAATATTACATAAGTGTCTGACCACACCATTGGGACAAATAAGGCTTTAAAATCACCTAGAACCAGAAGGAAAGGCACTGCATGCAAACTCAATGGACTTTCATTAAACTGATGTTCTCCAAGTGGATTTTACCAAAAAATTCTAATCATAAATTTCTCTTTCAATGATTAACATTTCTCTGTTAATAACATCCAAAATAAATTCCCATTCATGGCTACATAGAGGCAAGGTTCAACCTTTCTAAAGACCCTTATTACAAACTGCCAAACAGCCCTCTAGAAATAGACCAACGTTGTTTGCCACCAGTGCTCATTTTGTATTGCAGATACTTTTAGCCCCCTCTAAAAGTGGCTTGAAGCTATTCCAAGGTGCTCTTGCAGTAAATTTTCATCTACTTAATTTCTTGATCAAAATAAGACCTCCACAAATTTGTAGGGTTCATTCTTTTTTCATTCAGATAAATTTCTACTTAAAAACAATAATCCAAAAGCTTATTGATATTTAACTATAAGTTCTAAAGTAATGTATATGGAATAATTTGTAAACTTTAATAAAATATTAAACAAGCATAAGTTAATTTATAATATTTTCTAAATTTCTGGTATGGTATTCCAAAATGATCTCTCAAGATTCCTATCACCCAGCCAGTGGGGCTCTGTGGTTGAGCGTCAACCCATGAACCAGCAGGTCATGGTTCAATTTCTGGTCAGAGCACAAGCCCAGGTTGCAGGCTCGTTCCCCAGTGGGGGGCATGTAGGAGGCAGCTGATCTGATTATTGATGTCTCTCTCTCTCTCTCTCTCTCTCTCTCTCTCTCTCTCCTTCTCTCTCTCTGAAATCAATAAAAGTATTTAAAAAAACAAAAAGATTCCTGTAAGCTTGTAAGCTCTGTCTCATCACAATATTTATAACTTACCATAGTGTTCCTTTCTCAAGGAAAAATACTCTACAATAATATAAATAAAATACATGCATATTAATAATGTGAATAACGAATATGATATAAGCCACTGCCCTTGCTATTTGATAACTGATCATTTCATTAGAACTGTCTATAGAAACAATTGATGTCTTTTAAGAGACCATCAATAGGCCACAATTGAAAGTCTTAGAGTAATGAAAACGATATTCTGATTTTGTAAATCTTACATGTATTTAATTTGAATAAAATACTTCCAAAAGTTAGATCATATTTAATCTATAAGTAGAGTAACACAAGGTATCTTTTAAGTTTTCACTTTTCCTTTTCTGAATATATCCCTCAGTGAGTATTCAATATCTATTAATAATATTAATGATAAGGTATTGATAAGGCACCTTGGAACTCATGTATTTTATTAATCACTGTCACACCAATAAATTCCATAAAAAAGGGGGGAGGGGAATAAGGCAGCTTGGGAAAGAAAGATGTGTTGGTTAGGGTATATTTAAAGGGAAAACTACTTATAAAAATGTGTTTGTGCCTCATAACTGTGGTTCAATTCTTAAGGTTCGTTTCATTTTATTAAAAAGCAGAATGGTACTACCAAATACAACAACTATTTCATTAATATCTTCCTTCACTCAAACTTTAATTTTTCAGATTATCTTTTCTATAATGATTCAAATAAGTTTTCATTTAAACACTTGGTCTTAATCTATGGAATATGGATAAAATGTAAAATATTTTAAAGCATTTATAAACTGCTATAAAGGTATTTTATTATTATCAATTAGTTTTCCTGAAGATTTAAATCATTTCATACTTAAAATTCCTTATCAAAATATGAAGTCTTTCAGTTTTTGTACATTTACTAAACAAATATTCACTGAGTGCTTGCCCTGGCTACCATGAACAGAAACCTCCTAAAGAGCTGGGCCCACAGGTTTAGACTCCCAGCACCTGGCAGAGTCTTGTGGAAATGAACTATGTACAAAACGCTAGGACTACCAGGATGGGCAAGACACAGTTCTTGCCTCAAGAAGCTCATGTACAGCTACTAAATAACACCCACTGAATAACAACCATTTTACTATCTGTCTTCACATAGGAACACCTCCATTTTCAAAATGAAAAATAACATCCAAAGGGGAGATAACCAAAAATTAAGAAAAGTGTTTCTAATGTAACTTACTTGCTTACTTCTTTATACTGAGCTATCTCCTCAATATAAAGAAGGTCATGCAACCGTGACTGATAGTTGGTCTTGGTCAATGACTTGTCTAAAACGGACTGGGTAAATAGCTGGTCAGCAGAGAGAGGAATTTGGTATCTGATAAGAAGGCTCTTCTCCAAATCAGTAGTTTCATTAGGTTCAAACTCTATAATAGTCTTAGAAGAAGAATCCCAACGCTTAGCTGTGGTTACTAGCTGTTGTTTTGCGTGCATCAGGTACTCAAGATCTAGATGGAAACAAAACACATTTATAAAAGAGCACAACATTAAAATTACCAAATAATGCCCTGTATATTTGGTAAGAGAATTTTATATGCTAAAGCTCAAATTCTTAAAAACAGAACAATATAAAAACCCATTTGACAGTATTTTCCCCACATCAGAAATATTTTTTGTCTAGCTTAACAAAATAACATAAATAGGAATCCATATAGAAAACATCTTTTTTAACACCAGACTAGGCCATTCTAGAAAGTGTTATTAACCACTTAAAAATACAGATTAACATTTAGTACTTAACTCTCTACTCAAGAGAAATCTGATCTAGGAAGAAGATATGATAAATTCCTCATAAGACAAAAATCTATCAGGTGACAATCACTTTTCTCCTCCTCCAACCAATACCTGTCCCATGATAGAAAGAGAAGATCAGAAAACTGTGAAAGGTTAAATCTCTCCTCGTGTGGTAAAACAGTGAAACTCTGAAAGTCAACTTACAACAAACAAAACCCTTTTAGGAAATATTCATGAGAAACACCAATAATTCCACATTAAAATGAAATATGATGTACCATTCAAATGTCATTTTTTTTAAAAAATCCAGTTTAGCCTCAGTTAAATTATATTTTAAGTAGGGCACAATATCGAAATGAATGACTGTTCAAATCTGCAGAATACCAGCACAGGGTGAAATACGTTATAACATAGATTCTGAGCCCTGGGTAGCCTCCGTCTGTCTGCAGAGCAAGCACATTACTTTTTTATTGGGTGGAACATACACACACCTATAAATATGAAACTTAACCAAAAGAAAAAAGGTTCCTTAACTGACTTATCAGGCCGAGATTCAGTTTTCATCTAACGTAATTGGAAAGATGATTTCACAACTCAAGTTAAAGTTTTAGGGAAAAAATAACAAAAAATGTAAACAGAGATTAGAGTTAGCCTCCGAAGTACAAAGAAAAGTTATCGTGTGCTATCTTTGACATGAGAGCCTAAGGCATAATTGCCATGTTTTGCTTAATAAGAGATTTTGCTATATTAAATGTTACATATAAATTATAAACATGTAGTCATCCACCAAGAGAAATTTCTCAATATTAGAAAGTAGCTTATCCTAGTATCTTAAGAACGATTACAATGTAAAGGCCCAAATTTAAAAATAAAAATGTTGCCGAAACCAGTTTGGCTCAGTGGATAGAGCATCAGCCTGCGGACTGAGGGGTCCCAGGTTCGATTCCGGTCAAGGGCATGTACCTGGGTTGCGGGCACATCCCCAGTAGGGGGTGTGCAGGAGGCGGCTGATCGATGTTTCTCTCCCATCGATGTTTCTAACTCTCTATCTCTCTCCCTTCCTCTCTGTAAAAATCAATAAAATATATTTTTAAAAAAATAAAAATAAAAATGTAATAAAAAGAAAAACAGTAATTGCTCTAATCTCTAATCTTTGTTCCCTGAAAAGCATTTTATTACTATATACCAGTTTTATTATTTCTCAAATGACAACATAAATATAACTATAATCATCAAGCTCTAAAGATGGTCTGCTCATTAAACATTTGTATTTTAAAATACTCTGGATGAAACGATGATGGTTTATTTTGCAATAGCGCCACAATTACAGCTGACCCTGAACAACAACGGTTTGAACGGTGCAGATGCACTTATACATAGATTTTTTTCTAATAAGTACCATATATTTCTTTTTTCTTAATAACATTTCCTAATAACATTTTCTTTTCTCTAACTTACTTTAAGAATACAGTATAGCCCTAAGAGGTTTTGCTCAGTGGTTAGAGTGTTGGCCCACAAACTGAAGGGTCATGGGTTTGATTCCCAGTCAAGGGCATGTACCTCGTTTGCAAGCTTGATCCCTGGTCCTGGTCAGGGCATGTGTGAGAGGCAACCAATTGATGTGTCTCTCTCACATCAATGTTTCTCTCTCTCCGTCTCTCCCCCTCCCTTCCACTCTCTCTAAAAATTAATGAAAAAACATATCCTTGGGTGAGATTAACAACAACAAAAATAGAATTCAAGATTGGAATAACTAGTCTGGCACAAGATATGCTTCCCAACGTCCCTTGCCCTCTGATTACTGACAACAGCTCTCATTTCAGCCACATAATTACTATTCTAATAAAGCATCCAAAGGGCTGGTTTGTTTTGTCTTGCAGTAAGTAGTACAGAGCAGACTTGAAAATATCCTTAACCGGACCTGGAGAGTGGATAAGAAGAAAGTAAGGAGGAAAAAAACCCAGTGTTCTACATACTCAGCACAAGAGCCGGCACAAAATAAGCATGCAATAAATGCATGTTAAATATGGAATTTGCTCAAAACAGCTATATTTATCTAGGACTTTAAAAGAATGAGATGAAATGTTTCCTAATTCCAAAATTAGGTAACACACACTTATCCTTAGAAAACATTTTTGTCTGGCTTTACAAGTCTTGACTGCCCAAATTAACAATAAACTAAAATCCAAAAAATCCCAAACTACCATTTCTGGTATCCATTTCAACATCACTTCACCAAAACTGCTACCTAGAAGATAAACACTTCTGAGCTTTTCCATGTTGTCTGTCCCTATTTTCAATCTCTTTGCAAAGCTAATAATTTTAAAAAGTTAAAACACGAAAGTAATAGCATAGGAGTATTTTTATACATTTTACATGCTTCCACTCAGTTACATTTATGTTTTGACAATATACAATTTTTAAATATATTTTTATTACTTTCTGATCACATCATATTAAATATTACATAACATGTTCTTAATTTAGCAACTAAATTTGACAGTTGAAGATCATTTTTAGGTCATACTAAATTGTAATGTTAGTGTTACCATACACTGCTAGACACAAAGTAGAAAAATGTGTGATACCAAATTTCCAAATTTAAATATAAGAATTAATCTTCAACATGTAACTTTCAGAGAGAGTCAAAGCAGAATTCCAAATCAATTTTGCCCAGCAAAAATTTTCCATTACTCAAAGTTGTGGTAGAAGGCATAAATGCAGTTTTCTAAGTAAGGGGAAAACTCACTAACTTCCTTCTTTTGTAGATGTTTTTTACCACACATTTTTGAGAGGCACATCTTTAATCCAAAAAAGTTTTTTTGAGAACATATTGTATCCTTTTCTGAACCCAAATTGTACCAACAAGGGGAAAACACTGAAAAAAGCAAAGTTAAAGTTATATATGTTTCCCACTTTGCAGAATTGTCAAACGACTAGAGGGGGGAAATTCATTCATGACCTGCAAACAAAAAAGGTTTGGATGCTTCGTGTAAAAGACAAACAAAAAAAACTGTGGAGTATTTTCCCAATTCAAATTTGAATCACCTAAAGTAGGCAGCTTTTTTTAGTTCAATAATGAGCAATAAATTAGAAAGGTGGCCAGCATGGCTCAGTGGTTGAGAGTTGACCTATGAACCAGGAGATTACAGTTCCATTCCCTGTCAGGGCACATACCCAGGTTGTGGGCTCAATCCCTGGTGTGGGGGGTGCAGGAGGCAGCCAACCAATGATTCTCTCTCATTATTGATGTTTCTCTCTCTCTCTCTCTCTCTCTCTTCCTTCCTCTCTGAAGTCAATAAAAATATATTTTTTAAAAAAAAAAGAAATCTCTGCTATGTAACTTGATTTTAAGTTTCAAGGAGTAATAAATGAATATAACTAAGTTCCATGATCAAATCAGTTTGACAGACACTGAGCCCTTAATTACTGAGATGCACTGGGAAATAAAGCATGCACCATTTTCAAACGTATTTGGACATGAAACTCTTTACCTATTATTAATATGTATAACCCCTATTAATTTCTGTGGAACAGTTTTAGAAACATCACCAGGGGTTCTCAAACTTTTTAAACAGGGGGCCAGTTCACTGTCCCTCAGACCGTTGGAGGGCCGGACTATAGTTTTAAAAAAAAACTATGAACAAATTCCTATGCACACTGCACATATCTTATTTTGAAGTAAAAAAACAAAACGGGAACAAATACAATATTTGTATTTGCATGTGGCCCGCGGGCCGTAGTTTGAGGACCCCTGCATCAAGATAATAAATAGATGACCCACAATGGCCCAAATTTATAACTTTATGGAAGAGAAATATATGTCCCCAACATTAATTTAAGGACAAATACTTACTTAAACAATGAATAGCTAATCAAGTGGAAGAAGTGACAGAGATTATTTCCTATTCAAATTCTAGTTTCACACCATCACTGCATTTTTGTGTGCGTAAAAACCAAATTATATTGTGATATAATTTATAATGTTATGAAAACATGATAAAGCTCAGACCTAATTTAATTCCCCAATTCCCAACTGCCTTTTGGCCAGTTTGTACATGGAATAACACTTTTCTCAGAATTCTAGGCCAAGGAAAATCAAACAATGAACTGGCTGAGGCTAGCGGTGAAATCAACCAGACTGTCAGTTACATTGTCACCAATTTAACAAAGAACTTCTCTTGCTCTCAATGTCCCTGAATGTTATCCACACAAATATTCCAGGAAATGATAAAAATGGGAGACTCCCATTTTACATTTTAACTATTTCAGAATGTTTTATAAAATTGTGATTACACATAAACAAATCTTTTGCCCTCAATTTTTTTGCTGACAAGCATTCTGCTATAATAATCAAAAAACACTAACTAGTACTAAGATAGACGCAGGAAACAAATATTGTTGTTTATGTCCTACTTTCATTTCTCCAAAATTCTGTTGGGACTCTGTACATAGTCACACTGAAACAAATACAGTCACACAAAAAAAAATTTAAGAACTTAACAAAAAACATCAAGATATTCAATGACATCAATTTTAACAGTATAAAAGTGAGGGGGGAAAGGTGACATATGTAATACTTTAAACAATGAAGATTTTTTTAAAAAGAATTTAAAAAGTATCTGACAAAGAAACATTAATTAGTACAACCAGGTCAGCTAATTTAAGCAATGACAAAATAATCAACCAAATGTCACCCCGCTTGCCTAAACCTAGATTTGTTTTCCTTTTTATAATGTTAAAATCTCGTATCATAAAATATATTTTGCACATTTTGCATTGTTCTCCTGAATTTTATTTTTCCGGCCCTTGAAAAACCATTTCATTATGTGAAACTGTTTCAATGTACCCAAATTAGTTCATGAAAATGTTTAACTTTTCTCAACTATTTTCCTTAACTATGTAGAAGTAAATCTTGTTTAAAAGAAAATAGGCAGCCTGGCTGGTGTGGCTCAGTGTCTGAGTGTCTACCCATGAACCAGGAGGTCACAGTTCAAAGCCCAGATTGTGGGCTCAATCCCCAGCAGGGGAAGTGCAGGAAGTAGCTGATCAATGAGTCTCTCTCATCATTGATGTTTCTACCCCTCTTTCCTCTCTCTTCCTCTCTCTGAAATCAATAAAAACATATTTTTAAGTACTCATTAAAAGCAATAGGCAAAGATATCAAACTGCAAAGAGGTCACTTTATAGTATTATTTTTAAAAAGGTAGGCTATAGTATTGTTAAGTACTCTGCCCAGGGTCACACAGGTAATAAATAGAAAATCAGGATTCAAATCCAATTTTATTTGACTGTGAAGTCTATTCCACTGCTCTTTCTCCAACTAGAAAAGTAGAACATATCTGAGAACAAGTAGCCAAAGTAACCTTAATCTCTCAAGTCCATGAGGGTGCCTGAAATCCTCTTCAGACATTTAACACTTTATATTATTAAACAAGCTTTTATTAGCTAGTACAGATTCTTGACAACACAAACTATTTCTATGAGAAATGAGTCATGCGTTACAATCCACCAATCTAAAAGCAAACTTTTAAAATACAACCAACATGTAAGCCAAGACATCTTTTCAGAATTCTATTTGAGGAAGGGATGCATGTTGATTTAAATCTCCTTATGATTGAAAAAGGGTGCTCCCTAGTTATCTCAAGTTCTAGTCTCTAAAAGCAACTTACTAGTACAGGCATAGGCAAACCACAGAGTGCAAGACAAATCCATCCTGCTGCTGTTACTGAAAATAGTTTTATTGTAATATAGTCACGCCATTCACTTACATATTATCTGGCCCTTTACAGAAAAAGAATTTATATTAGTAAATATAAACCAAATATTTTCATTTTGTCAATGATCACAGTTATTTGACTATGGGAAATAACATTTTGATTTCAAAGATTACTAAGATGACAAAAACAAAATACAACAGAATAAACACAAGTAAAATAAATCAAAGTAAATGGGAAATCAAAGTGGAATGAGTCTGGGGAATAATATTAGCATACATACAAGGGAGTAATGCCTAATTGTTCAATTTGGACACAAATGTTGCTTTAACCTTACCAGCAGCTCAAGTAAAGGAGACAGAACCAATTCCACCTGTTTGCTATGTCCAAAAAGTTAAATCCTAGCATTTGCTCATGAAAAAAACAAATTTTAGTTCTTATAAAAGGGACGGGGGTACAAAGGAAAAAACATCCTCCCCAATATGGTGAGTTAGTCAATACCAAAGCAAGTTTCATACAGTTCTGCTACATGAAGTGTTTGTTAATACTTAGTATTTAGTAAATAAAATAAAGCACCTATATATCCAACCAAGCGCCAAAGAAATGTAGGCTAATGTGACCTTTTCTTTTGGATTCTGGCATAATATTTAGGTGTATGCAGCAATATGGTAATGACGGAAATTCATCGTCTTCTACAGGTGCTTACATGTTGAAGTCACGGACTTCTTCCTAAGGGCACATGGGTGCAAAGGCACCTGGGTCTCCTTTACACTAGTGAATGTACAAAACCAACCTATGAAAGCTTATATTTAGGACTTTTCATTCAGAGATAATGCACTAACATCATCAAATTGGACAGTCAGTCAAACATGAAATAGACACTGTAAGTGTACTCACGATTACCATTAAAATTATACTCTATCCAAAGCAATATTAAAAGCTTTTATTGAGCCCTGGCTGGCTTGGCTCAGTGCATAGAGCATCGGCCTGCGGACTGAAGGGTCCCAGGTTCGATTCCAGCCAAGGGCACATGCCTGGGCTGCGGGCTCAATCCCCAGTGGGGGCATGCAGGAAGCAGCTGATCAGTGATTCTCTCTCATCATTGATGTTTCTCTCTCTCCCCTCTCCCTTCCTCTCTGAAATCAATAAAGAAATATATTTTTTTAAAAAAAAAAAAGCTTTTATTGTGCTAAAGTCATCCTACTTTAAAAATGAAGTTGGGAGACCAAGACAGACCTGATCATCTACTCATACAAGCTTTGCCTGATGACTGTATAAAGAGAAAGGGCATAATGTGAACCATTCTAATCCTATTACATAGTAAATGAGTGAATTAATTTGAGATTTTTTTTCCCCCCTAATTATTCCCTCCCTATTCATGGAACATAGAGGGGCCAATACATATCTTTCAATGTTGTTATGAGCATCTCTTTTAATACATCGTATCAGGGGAAAAAAGTCTAAATATTACCTTCTGTAGAAGCTGCATCAATCATTACTCTTTGCATGAGTACTGGTTCCAATCCAAAGTCGAAAACTATGGTTTGGCGAAAAGTTCCAAATATTTCTGTGTTAAATGCTATCCCGACTTTATACACGTAATGATCTAATCCATTTTGGGCCATCTTTCCTCCTATCCATTCTTGACAGTTTTCTGGGACTTCTTGTGATACCTGGGTAGTACTATCTCCGGCAGATATTGCAATGATACTAAAATGAGGACGATGAGCATCATAAAGCAATGCTACACGATACAGCATTCTTGCAGGCTACAAGGAAGTTAAAATAATTCATTGAGTACAAGGGGGTGAAAAATCCAATTGTAATTGGGCTCTTCAATGAAAATATTTCCATAAGGGAATTTTACTTTCCCATGCTTCTAAGATAATATTTTAAAAATACAAATTGTGCTCATAAGGCATTTAAGAAAAAAAATCATAATGACTTTAAAAAATATGTTGTTAAAAAATAATATTTATGTCAATTATACTTCAACAAAGCTGAAATTTTTTAAAAATGATATATTTATGCTACATCACTAGCTCCCCTGCTCTTTTCTGTGATATGTTCACCTTTCACTGTGGCAAAGGCTATCACTGTATGACCATCGACCTCCAACTTTCCATGCCCTTGGCCTAAAAAAGTTTTACCTATCCTCAAGTAGGAAGTCTTCACAGGCGGGCAGTTACCCCTGAAAGTACTGGATTGGGTTCAAGGCTGAAGCTAAATGTTCCCAGAGTTTTCATCCCAAGATGCACATGGTACAGTGGAAGAAATGCCACCAAAAAGTACACAAACTTTTCCACTGCATATATTTACAGAAATTTTTACTTTGCTTCATTCTTAAAGTCTGAATATTTTACTTCAAGATGGGATGTACTGTGAAATGTCTCATTTTAAAACCCCATTATTATAGAATTTGTGATTTCATCAAATCAAATGTAAAAATAAGTTGCCATTATTTTAAGATCTTAGAACTGCCAGATTAAACAACTTGATTTTTAAATAGTTAATTATAAGCCATGAACCCCATTCCATGTTCCAAGTTTGGAAGACAACAAATCGAAGACCTCTTTACCAAATCAATAAATAAATGAGCAAGCATCAAACATCTAGAAAGATTTTATCTCAAAATCTGAAACAAAAATTGTACCTTTAACGATCAAAATACAGAAATACACGTTAGAGTAACATAGAACCTACATTAAAATGTACTTAGATTAAAACATTTTCAATGCTCTTTTAACACAGAGATTTAAAGGTTTTAAGAAAATTGGAAAAAATTCACATTATTTGAGTAGCACAAAATTCATACCTTATCAAAAAAAAAAAAAAATTCATACCTTACAGGTGAGAGCAAAAGTCCATGTCTGGTGAGACTTTTTGGTGTTGACAGTAACCGTCAGATCAGGATTATGCTCTACCTTTACTCCTTCAACACATTCACTAAGCTGAAAACAGAGAGCAACTAATGTTACATTTCCATTCCTAAAAGCTCATACCGAACTTCAGGCATACTAAAAACATTAAATATCAACAGTAAGATGTGATGGAACTGTTTACAAAGCAAAGTGTCTTATACATTAATTTTCAGTTTTTTGTTCTTACAAAATATAATAAAGCTAAAATAAGAGACATAGAAAACAAACAAAAAATGGCAATAAAAACTCTCTGAATGAAAATAAATTAATATAATACCTACAAAATCTCCAAACGGCTTAGTTTTTACTCTTTATTTTTTAGCAAACAGCTCTACTTTTGCTACTAAAAACGCTTTATCAGAATCAAGCTCTTCATACAGAGGATAATGAAATAAACCAAAATATAGCACAAAATAAAGTCAAGACTCAAACAAAATCATTATTTAAAACAAACAAACAAAAAATGCAGTTTATTTTCCTCACCACTTTCTCAGGAGATAATGAATTCATCCACTTTTCTATCAAGGTTTCCATGTAACTGCCTGAGAACTGTTTATTCTCATTTTGCTGTTTCAATTTTATCAACCGTGAAGCATATCTTTTCTGCCATTCTGCTAGTTCTTCCTGGGAATGTGCTGAAGTACACTGGGCACCATACCTACAGATTCCTTGCTCTAAAAATCTAAGTAGAATAGGAAAGACTGTTTTATCATATACTTTGTTGGACCATTTAAAAGATAAACTTTCAGCATTTTCCTTCCAACTCTTCAATAACAAAAACAAAACTTAGTCTCCTGAAAGGCCATATTTACCACAATGTCTTGCACAGAGAAGGAAGGAGAGGTTTAGAGAACATTTACAATAGTTCGTCAAAACAGCAACTCCCCATATTAACTGACCTTCTCCTTGAGAGTAAGGGGGTGCTAAAGCAGAGCATAATCATAACCACCCCACCCACAAAAACCACCACCGAAAAGGTAGCTTCCTTCGTGATGAAACAACTCTATCAGTTCCTCTTAGAGCAGCATTTTTTATAGCAACACTGACATCAAGTGGATTTGCTCGTCAAACACAGGTATGCCCTACTCCCCAAAATGATACGACCTAAAGAAAAGGTTCCACAAAGAACTTCATTCTAGAAAAACTTTACTATATCAGTAACTTATCATTTTAAGGCTTCTACTTTTTACTTTTACTCTTTTCTCTATTTCTATTACCAATATTTCACTGAAAATATTGGACTATATTAATTTGCTTGAAGTTTTAAAGATTAAAAGTTTTATATTAGAAACACAATTCAAGAGATTAAATTCTTTAATAGCTAAATTCATAAATGTTCATTTTAAAGGTTATAGAACTAATAGTCTCTCAGTGTTTATAACTCAGAAAATTAAATTGACAATTCAGCCAAAAACTGATAAAAATACAAGATGTCGATCAATCATTTTTTTAAGTTTTAAATATCTTGCAGAATTATGGGTCCAACTA
Source organism: Myotis daubentonii (assembly GCF_963259705.1). Classification (NCBI taxonomy): domain Eukaryota; kingdom Metazoa; phylum Chordata; class Mammalia; order Chiroptera; family Vespertilionidae; genus Myotis; species Myotis daubentonii. Next base: position 39,824,698 of record NC_081855.1, on the reverse strand, counting down.
ATTTTTAAATGATCGAAGCATAATAAAGCATCTGACTTATGATAAGAAAATTAAACTATAAATAGCAAAATGAAGACAAGAGTGATATTATATCATAGTTTTTCAACTGGTAAAATATGGATAGTAAGAAATACAAAATGAAACACGGCACAATTTAAATTATCAAATGGCTCACTTTATTTGGAAAGACAAGTATATATAAAGCTTTTCTTGATGATATACAAAGCATTTGAACTTAAATTGTACTACTTATGAAGTTCTCTTATGCATCATAAAACATCTTTAAAACCATGCATTTATTTCTCTTAAGTATGTCTTAGTGAGCCAAATATTTCAACTTTCTATTGCTGTATTTTAAATTATTTCCCTAGAAACTGAAGATTGGATACTCTCATTTGGACTATAAATTTTCTTACATTTCCTTTGCATAAGTGGATTGTTATCTAACTCTCCTACAACAGGATGCCACCAGGATTTTCAAAATTCACTACTTAGTTTATTTCTACTATAAAATCAAATCTGATGTCTTAACTATTCAATCATCAACATTACATATCAAATTTTCTTCATTATCAAAAGCAATCTAGAGTAATGAGGTTTTATATCTAAAATCCCACTAGTTACTAGTGCTTATAAAAAGAACTGAAGGGTTCACCTTTCTAAATGTGACTAATAATTCTTTCCACTCAATACATAATTATTAAGTTCTGAAAGGTTAGCCCTTCAAATATAAATTACTCAAATTCTTTATAAGGATTACATGAAGACAGTATATTTTTAAAAGGTTATTAAAATAATTTAATAATTCTTCATCTATTTTATCTTCTATTTCAGTGTATATAATTTCAATGACCATAACAGATAAATTTCACATAAGCAAGAGACCAGCAATTAAATTCAGTCATATTAATCCAACTGGTATTATAAGAGACTTCTAAACAATCTCCATTTATATCATTGTTTTTGTAATTAACAGAAGACTCATCAATATGGCTTTGATTTTTATTTTTTAATGACAATGACCATCATGGCTTCTGTTTCAAACTGAAAATAAACCATTTTACTCAATCATTATATTTCTTCCTTCACGTATTTTCTTTAAAAAAGTGAAGGAAAATTAACTATCCTTTGAATAAAAACATGTCATGGGTTTAAAAAAAAAATTCACGTTACCTTTTACACAAAGTATATTCCTCGCTGCTTGTGATTCCCCTAGGTGGTGGGCGGAAATGCCAACCATTACAAGATCCTAGAGAGTAATCAGGATATAGTCTTATCATTTGAGGCTTGCTAATAATTCTGATATTTTAATGTGTAAAAAATTCTATAAACCCTCCACACACATCATCCCAGATGATGTAAAAAGAACATGATATACTTGCCTCTACCAAAAAAGTAACTGACCAGTCAAGTGAGTTAAATCAACCATATGAAACTTAAAAATCACTGAAGAAGCAGTTACCAAGCAGCTAAGTCAAATCTATGACCCTGACTCTATCCTAGCAACTGGTGGGCATATTTCCAGTGTAGTCTCTTTCAAACAACTAACAGGGGGAATGTTGGCATGTTTATCATTTTTCAAGTATGAGATGTGTCTCTACTAGGAATACTTCAGGGATGAGAAAATTATGTATCCTGGGAGGAAATTTTAGAAAACAAATTCCAGTACTGAATACTGAGGGAGAAGTTCCATGTCACTACCCATGTTCCTCAGGATCTGTCTGACATGTCATTGCATAAAGTAATCCTTTTTCACAACTGAAATAAAGTTCAAAAAGTCGAATTCTAAGGTAGGAGCTAAAAAAAATAACATGTTTACTTCTAAATACAATGAGCTTTTATTTGTTTAGAACAGGGGTCCTCAAACTTTTTAAACAGGGGGCCAGTTCACTGTCCCTCAGACCATTGGAGGGCTATAGTTTAAAAAAAAAACTAGTCGGCTGCTAAGCAACAGGCAGCGGCAGCAAAAAACACCCGGCGGCCGGATAAATGTTTTTGGCGGGCCACATGTGGCCCACAGGCTGTAGTTTGAGGACCCCTGGTTTAGAATATACTAAACCAGGGAAAACAGGGCTTCAGCGAGAAAAGACTAGAGTTACAGAGGCTGAGCAGGACAAGTTTCCAAGGACCTCCGAGCCATTACCTATACCTTACTCCCTCATGAGTCACTGTGCCTCCCTGCCCCATCAAAAAATATTCAGCCAGGTTGAATTTAAAGCTGGGTTTCATCCCTTACTAGCTGTGTGACTGAGGAAATTGCTGGACCTTGGTAAATATCAGTTTCATCACCTCTCAAAAAAATGTGGAAGGGCTCTAAGAAGTCATCACACATTTGGCGAAAGCCACTACAGCCGCCCACAGTATCCAGCAAGCACTCAGTGAAGGCGGGTCTCTCTTCCCCTTCCTCTGGCAAGAGGAGATTTTAGTGGTGGCAGAACAACTCAGTTCACAGATTAGAACTTCCAAAAAGTACTAATTGTACTGGCCTGAGAGAGAGAGAGGAGGAAAGACTCCCCCCTCTAAGGACTGCTAAGAATGAGTTTTAAACTATGTGGAGGCAAGAAAATGAAATAGATAACCTTTAGAGCTACCTTGTACCACCATTACTTCATTATTCTAAGGAAAGGGGCCAATGAAAACAATTGCTTTCATCCACACATTTTTTAGAATTAAATTTTTTTATTTTTATATTCTCTCCTACAACTCCACTTCCATGTATTGTAACTCAATAAATTTCCTCCCAATAATCAATTAAAAAGCAATGTCCAGATCATAGTTACTAGAAGTTATGCAGAGTTTGGTACTTACCCTCTTCTAAATCTTCCACGTGATATCCAGAGAGGACGTTACTAGTTGCTGTCTGCAATTTTTGAAATGAAAGATATTTTTATAATAAGAAATATCCAATTGATGTCAAATTAAACTTGGACATTTTCAATATTTTTTAAAGCCTGAGTCTGAATACTTAGAAAAATTTAACATTAATATCTCAGACATGTTTTGCTCTATGTTAAACTATATTTAAACACAGAAAAGAGTAATTGTGTGGCCCTCATTAAGAACACTGATAAGATTTCCTACATAAAAATTACCTGGTAGCAAAAGAACAAAGGTCTAAGTCCCCAATCGGGAATCCACAGAGTAGCGCCTTCCATCCACTTACTCTTTTCGCTCTCCTCTTCCAAACACCCAGAGAATGACCAACTAGCCTTTTCTCCTCTATCAAGCGGAGCGCCACTTGGGGGCCTCGGAGCACATCCCACTAAGTCCCCCTCACTAGGCGACGAGCCCTTCTCCACAATGGAGACCACAGAGGGGACCCACTCACTCTGACCTGCTGGTTTTCTTGACTTCCTTGGTGCAGATAAATCCTCAACCTGTCCCTTTGACTCTAAGTTTACTCTAAGCTCCACACCCACAATTCCAACTGAGTGCCACCCATAGCACTTTCTATTAACTATTCTACAACATTTTACATGCTGATCACTGCCAGCCATGCACAGATCATTGTCAAAAAGCCTGCAACTTCCCCTTTACGTTCCCGCCCCTCACAGGGGATCTGGCACATACTGGGTACTCAGTAAATGGTGATGAATGGCTGGATGCACTTCGAACACAATATGTCCAAAACAAAATTCATCAACTTTACTGCAAATCTAATCCTCTTTCTCTGCTCCTTATTTCAAGTTCATCCACTCAAATTTCCCAAAGAGAGGACTGAAATTAAGAAAACCATCTTGAACTCTTCCTCTTCTGTCCTGCTCTGAGAATTTTCCAAATCCTGCCCAACCAGGTGTAGAATTCTCTTATTCTCTCTACTCCCACTGCCACGTCCTAGGTAAGGCCCTCGTTACTACCTGTCTCATCTATCCTTTAACCAACTGATTGCCAATCATACCCTGCGCCAAGTCACCTCTGGGTCTTCACTTAGCTACCTCGGTGCTTTGACCTCAGTTCCCACATTCCTGCCTCCCTGGTTTCCCCAGAGTGTTCGCCTCTTCTTTCCCTGCCTGTACTTCCATTATTCAGCACTTACTACCCACAAGCTGCCCTCTGGGTACAGTAGCTTATGCATCTTAGACTGGTCCATCAGATTGTTTTTCATTAATACCTCAGCTTTCAAAACCCACAGAACCTTGAACAGCATAGGCACACAGTGAATGCTGAACTGAATCAGGAGGAGGAAATGTTATCCCAAGGTGAAATGTGGAATGTCTTGTACCACAGAAAGAATGTCATAAATGCTAATTGGGTATAACTGAAACAATAATATCACTATAATTCACATGTTGTTAATTAAATTGGACTTTCTAGGTTGGGCTGGAACTGAATCACTATAATAACTCTACTGGAAAATGCCTTCTTATTCTCAACACTGCTTACTAATAAGTTTTTAAAGACAACCCATTCTTTTTGTAAAATGAGGACTGTATATAAGAATGCATAAGCTAACAAATCAGTTGTAATTGCTCACATTAGAAGGATTCTATTCTCGCAAGAAAAGATACATTAAAAGATCTCTTCAAATTTTATGAGCAAGTTCTAAATGCCATAGTCCCACACCTGCCCTTAAAAAAATGATTCCATCTACACAGAATCTATAATAATAAATAATAAAAGCATAATATGCTAATTAGACCAGATGTCCTTCTGGACGACCTTCCGGATGAAGCCGGGACTGCAAGGGAAGCCCGGGTCCCAGGTGCCTGCTGGAGAATGCAAGGGAAGCCCGGGTCCCGGGTGCCAGAGGGAAGCCAGTGCCAGCAGCCGGGGAAAGGAAGGCCTACTCTTGCATGAATTTCATGCATCGGGCCTCTAGCATATAAATATAAAAACTTGCCTTCAAGTATGAATTTAAAGGATCCCCTCTAAAATATTTATCAAAATAAATTTATCAAATATGCAAAAAAGATGGGCATAAAATGTTTTGGTCATAAAATGAAGGCTAAAACATTTATGATCGTTAACTGTTAGAAGGGAAAAACACATGGTGTGTTTCCCGCATCAGCATCTGCAATGGTCTGCGAAGGGGCAAAGGAAGCCTGAGCTGACACTACAACTTGCAGGCTGGGAGGGTCTCAAACACACAACCTCAGAGCTGGTTAAAAGAGAGAAAGAGAGAGAGAGAGAGAGAGAGAGAGAGAGAGAGAGAGAGAGAGAGAGAGAGAGAGAGAAGAGAGAGAGGGAAACTTGGCCTTGATGAATATTTGGTCACCATTGCTTTTAGGTTCCAAAGTACTGCGTTTGGTTGTGTGTGTTTTTTTATGTGCTCGGATCCCAAGACAGAAGGGCAATATGAATTAGCTTATGATCTTCAGTCTTCATTGATGCCTTCAGGGAAAGCAGTCAAATTTCATAGTGCTAGAATTCCTATAAATTCACCATCAAAACTATTGATTTGATATTTTAAATTTTACTAATATGTATTGTTTTTGTTCCCATTAGCTAGCCCTCAGTTGCATATCTTTATCCTCATCCACTAGCATTTACAAGTTAAATACCAGCTCAGCCCAATCCTATATAATAAAGATGTAATATGCAAATGGTCCTTACGCCATGAAGCCTAACAACCGACCACATCACAACCAGATCAGCAGGAGTGTGGGGCAGCGAGCTACAAGTGGGCTGCAGAGAGCTACAGGAGGGGGCAGGGCAGCAAGCAATGAAGGGGGGGGGGAGCTACAGGGGGGTGTGGCAGCGAGCGGAGAGCTACAGGAGGGCAGCAGCAAGCTACTGGCGAATGGATTCATGTGCAGGGCTACTAGTCTTTAAATAAAAATTGTAGCTATTTTTAAATGTCATGTGCAATGATAAATAAGGGAAGCATTGTTTATTAACTTTTTCTAGATGGATTTTTAAAAATAATTTCAGTTCACTAACTAAAAGAATACTACTTTGGTTACATAAAAAAGAAATTATAAACAAAACTGCCCTAGCCGGTTTGGCTCAGGGAATAGAGCCTCGGCCAACGGACTGAAGGGTCCCAGGTTCAATTCCTGGTCAAGGGCACATGCTTGGATTGTGGGCTCGGTCCCCAGTGGGGGGCATGCAGCAGGCAACCGATCAATGATTCTCTCTCATCGTTGATGTTCCTATCTCTCTCTCCCTCTCCCTCCCTCTCTGAAATCAATATATATTTTTAAAAAATAAATTATATACAAAACTAAATCATTTCAAAAAGTACAGTCACAAAATAAAAGTCAAGTGATATTTGTGACCTTAAATGTCACAGTATTATAAATATTAAAAATAAAATTTTACTAATATCTACATTTGCATATGACTCACAAGCTAGGTTATAAAGGGTCAGAAGGTTCCACCACCCCACCCTTACAGCCTTGCTGTCTTAGCCAATGCCCAATGATTTTCCAAAATTTAATACAAAACACTTACTAGCCAGACTGAGTTAAACTTTCCAAAGAAATCCAGCGAAATAGTCTTACCTCTGTTTCTGTGAGAAGTGTTTTTAGTCTTGTTAAATCTTTTGTTACCATCCCATTCTGAAAAGGTAAATAAAAAAGGGGAAAACCGATTAGTATATTAGTTCTTGACTATGGGGACTTAATTCCTCAACTGTTTCTTTGTAAAGAAAACAATGCTACTCCTCACCTCCCATCCCCTGTCATTAATCATGATAATCAAGTTAACTATCTATGAGGAAAGTTAAAAAGGTTAATTTAACAGAATAAAATATATAGTGTACTCTAAAACACTGTATTCACCTTCCATAAGAGCTTAAAATCAATTCAATAAAATATTCACAATGGGTATCACCAAAGAGCAAGATAGGATAAATGAAAAGAAAAATAAGCCTAAACTTTTTTAAAACTTTTTTCCCTAAAACTAATGAGCTTATATTTGCAAAGTGGTGAATTCAATCAGTTACCCATGAATCAGATTCACATAAAATAATAATGGCACTTTAAAGTTGGCTCATTAACAAACCTGATAAAGGAAAATATACAAAATATTCTCTCATCTGAAATTCAAATTTCACTTGAGATTTAAAGGCAAATTACTTCTTCCTAGTTTAAAAACTTAATAGGTAAAACTGTGCAATATGCTAAACTTATATTAAAAGGTTCCTTATTCTTAATAACAGAGGTATATTATCACCTACTTAGAACTAAAGAGCTGTAACATTTTGCTATATTAATACATTTAACCTTTAATGTGAATTTGGTGAAATCAAAAAACAATGGTAAATCAATTAACAATATACTACACAATAATTCCTTAGAAATAAACTGTTCTCTGAGATAAGTCATTACATTACACTCAGCAGTATACCAAGTACTCTCCTAAATTCTTTTTTGTCACCAAATATATTTATTTCCATTAAAAACACAACTTTATGCCTGATTTTCATAATTTCTATCAATTCAAAATAAGGGAATAAAATAAGGGATTCATGCTATATAGCACAGTATACATATACTTTCTTGCTTTCACTGTTTTTCATTATGATTCCTAAAAAATATCAGAGAATTTTACAGCAGTTACCAACTGGTGAGAAAAAGAGTTATACTATCTTCTTATCTTCCAATTCCTACAGATTGCCAACTCTCAAGTTCCAAAAAAGAGTTTTTCAATTATGTCAACCAAAAACAAACTCTAGAAAATTAAATGCTACATAAAAAAAAAAATTAATCCCAAAGTCTGAATAGAATTAAATAGCTCCATCAGAATAGTCATGAATATCAACTTACACCCATACCTTCTTCAAATATAAAAGTAATTATTATATAGTTTAGATAAATGTAAACATTTTATGAAATTAGTGGCCGAATTTAAGGACCCCATAAAATCATATATCCACAGGAGAATTTTAAAACATAACAGAACCAAAAATATTTTCAAGTTCTGAATTATTTAGCTATCCTACACTTTCAAAGTTTCAAAAAGCACCTGCAATTCATATATATATATATATATATATATATATATATATGCGCACAAAACTAAATATATATAATCACAAACTATAAGAATCCAATGGTTAAATATCAGTTTGTTGAGGAGAAATGTACCTATGAACCTCATTTCTGGTAGGAGAAAATAAGAAAGAAAATGCACACTAACTGTTTTTCCCCACAATATTCCTAAGGAGTCAAATACATGAATCTCTTTTCAGACACTCAAAATTAGAATTCATTACCATATGATTTCACTCACACGTGGAATATAAAACTGAAAGCAACAAATGAACAAATGGGATGATCAAACAAACAAAAACTCATAGACCAAACAGTATGATGGTTACCAGAGGGAAAGGGTGTGGAGGGAGTAGTGTAGTAAAGGGTAAAGGGGGTCAAATATATGGCGACGAAGGAGATTTGACTTTGGGTGGTAAACACACGATGCAATATATAGATGACAAATCATAGAATTATACACTTGAAAACTACCTAATTTTGTTAACCAGCCACCCCAATAAATTTATTTCTTTTTAAAGCACTGAAAAAAAATTAGAGTTCATCAACGTACCAGGGACTCTCCTGTTAGTGACTTGGCAAGAATGTTGGATACAAGTTGAAGCTTTCCTTTCAGCTGCATGCAGCAAAGCACTGCCTGAAAAGCACCATCTCCCTTGGCCAGTCCTTCTCCCAGCACTGTCAGAAAAGAACAGCTATGCTTAATCACATGACATGTAATACACATTTTCCCTGATTTTAATATTGGCATACTATCACAAGCGTGACTTCTTATACACTAAAAGAAAAACTTCAAGTACTAGAGGAAGGGTGATGTTTCAGTTCTGTCCAAGACATGCATAAAGACAAGAAAATAAAACTCTGGCCAGTGTGGCTCAGTTGGTTGAGTGTCATATGGTATACCAAAAAGGTGCTGGTTTGATTCCTGGTCAGGGCACATGTAGGAGTTATGGGCTTGATCCCCAGTAGTAGGCGTACATGAGGCAACTGATCAATCAAAGTTGCGCTTTCTCATCAACGTTTCTCTCTCTCTCTCTCTCTCTCTCTCTCTTCCTCCCTCCTCCCTTCTGCTCTCTCTCTTTTTCTTTCTCCCTCACCCCCCATAGCCCAAAGTATTTTTCCCAAATTTTTCAAAAGGAAAATTTTAATGACCATAAAAACTAAACCCTTTGGTCATTAATAAAGTAAAATCATTCACTGCTTGGATAAAATTACATTCTCTGAACCAACACTTCAAAAATAAAAACAGATTATTTTTAAGAGAATATAAATTTATAATTTATAAATTCTTGTCCTAAATATTAGCCATTTAATGCTTGGCAATAAACCTCATTTTCCAAAAATATATTTGGGGGCGGGAAGAGTAGTATATATAAGCAGACTCCAAACACTGGAAGGCCTACCAGGTGTACCAGTTAATAATGCGGATTTCTTCAATGGATGGAGTTACACATCCATTGATATGTGATTTGTTATGTATGCTATTTCGTTGTATTGACAGCAAGCTTCAAAACCTCATATGTCAAATTTTCTGAAGGTGTTAACATCATAGATATCTTTACGCTTAAAAATGTGGAATTTCGCCCTAACTGGTTTAGCTCAGTGGATAGAGCGTCGGCCTGCGGACTGAAAAGTCCCAGGTTTGATTCTGGTCAAGGGCATGTACCTTGGTTGCGGGCACATCCCCAGTAAGAGATATGCAGGAGGCAGCTGATCGATGTTTCTCTCTCATTGATGCTTCTAACTCTATCCCTCTCCCTTCCTCTCTGTAAAAAATCAATAAAATATATTTTTTTATAAATGTCGAATTTCGTGCCAAAAAAAGAGCATTTGTGGGAAGTTTTAATTCATTAATTTATTCTGAAGAAAAGTGTTGCTGAAAGTTATCGTATACTCCAGGAAGCATATGCTCCATCTCAAGATACTTGTGAATGCTGGTTTAAATGCTTTAAAAGTGATGATTTCGATGTGAAAGAGAAAGAACATCCATGTCAGATGAAAAAGTTTGAAGACCAACAGTTACAAGCATTATTGGGTGAAGATGCGTGTCAAACTAAAAAACAACTTGCAGAAAGATTAAACGTTGCTCAGCAAGCAATTTCCGATCATTTACAAGCAATGGGAAAGATTTTAAAGGAAGGAAAATGGGTGGTCTGCCTCAAAACAAGAAAAGTTCTATTGGGACGGTATCCACAAATTACCTGAAGGATGGGGGAAATGTGCAGCTAGCAATGTTTTGAGGCAAACCATTCAGAGACCCAATTTTCCACTTCTTTGTATGTTTTACTTTGAATAAAGCACTTTTGAGGTTTATCTTGAAATTATCGTGTTTTCTTTGATTACAAAATCCGCATTATTAACCGGTACACCTGGTAAATCTAAGTATTAACTAGAAAGTAAAATGTCCATATCTTGTAAGTATCAAAAAGTATAACATCACCCAGAGTAAGAACGTAAGAACACTGTGGGGCAAATCTCTGACCAGTATCCCTTTGGCCAAATCTGGGTTTTCCCCCAATATTCTTCTTCTCTGCCTGGATCCTTTTCCCTCGCCCTCACTTTTCTTCCAATTATCTATATATATAAAAAGCCAGTGTCCAGGATGACCAAACAACCGGTCACCATAAGGTGGCACTGACCACCTCTTGGTCCCTCCCACCCCCCCCCCCGCCCGCAAGCGGGGTGGGGTGGGACTGGGGACTGATGAGCGGGTTGAACGGCTGACCTCTTGGTCCCTGGCCCTGGCCCGCAGGCTCCGATGGCTCAGCGATGGTGAACGGGGGAATAGGGGTAGGTGGTGGGAGGACCAGGCTTGGCTGTCAGACCGTTGTGATTACCAGCTCATCCCCGGCTGCTTGGGGGCTCAGGCCTGTGGGAAAGCAGGCGCCAGTGACTTCACCTCCATACGCATGCACCGGGCCAGCCACTGATGGAACAAGCTTCCTGCTCGGGGCCACTCACGCCGGGGCGGGTAGGTCGTGGGTGCGTCACACAGCATCCATCAGCACCTCAAGCCCCAACAGCAGCGGCAGCAGTAGCAGCGCCCGCGTGAGTGGCTCCAAGCGGGCAGCGCGTTCCATCAGCAGCTGGCCCAGCGCACAAGCATGGAGGTGAAGTCACTGGCACCTGCTTTCCCACAGGCCTGAGCCCCCGAGCAGCCGGGGATGAGCTGGTGATCCCAATGGCCTGACAGCCCTGCTGCGGAGGCAGCAGAGGACTGGGGACTGGCGAACGGGCAGAAGATGGCCCTGATTGCAGGAGGCTATGCCTAAGGACCCTATCCGCACAATTTCATGCGCTGGGCCTCTAGTAATAAATAAACACTTTGGACATGTGGGCTGCAGCTGTTGTGACATATTGTGTCCTTCCTACTAAAGACTTTTATAGATAAAATGTTCCCTTTATGAAATACTTTTGGAAAATGAAAAGCCTTAACACTATTCAATGCTATCTATACCTAGAACCTTCTGAATATTTCAGCTTTACATACTGTAATACGCTTTTCTTTTTAATCCCTGCTATACCTTGCTCCTTTCATTATTAGGTCCTTAATCCGGTCACACAAATTGTGATCTCCTTGGGTTTGCAATGAGCATTAAAGTTAAGCTCTTATTGCATACTAGAGGCCCGCTGCACGAATTCATGCACTCATGGGGGCGGGGGGGGGGGGGGGTCCCTCAGTCTGGATTGCAAGAGGGCTCAGGCCAGGCCAAAGGACCCCACTGGTGCATGATCGGGGCTGAGGAGGGATGTGGGAGGGCTGCAGGCCGTGTCTAGCCCGTCTTGTTCAGTCCTGATTGGCCGGACCCCAGCAGCAAGCTAATCTACCAGTCAGAGCATCTGCCCCATGGTGGTCAGTACACATCATAGAGAGGGGTTGAGAAGCCTTAGCATATCATTAGCATACTATGCTTTTATTGGTTGAATGGCCAACCAGACGACTGGACACTTAGCATATTAGGCTTTTATTATATAGGATTTTTGGAAGGACTCTTTCCTTCAACTGCAATTTATTGTAAAGAGGCTTGGACTCCTTCCTTCTCAATATTTTCATACTTCTCAATATTTTCAATATTCCAGTTTAAATTTTAGAGATAATTCATTTATGTCCCTCAACTTCCTCATTACTATACAAATCCTATATAATAAAACCCTAATATGCAAATTGACCAAACGGCAGAACGACCAGTGGAACAACCAGTCACTCTGATGCACACTGACAACCAGGGGACAGACGTTTAACTCAGGAGTTGCCCCTGATGGGGGCAGCTCCTGAGTTAGGTGTCTGCCCCCGAGAGGGAGGCGACCGGTGGCAGTACCAGGGGGCAGAGCCAGGCAGCAGGCGGCATCAAGCCTCCAGCCAAGGTGGGTGCCAGCAGGGCCCCTGCCCGCCCCCCCCCCCCGCCCTGATCGCCCCACCTGCAGGTCGCTCCACAGATGGCCCTGATTGCCGGCCAGGTCTAGGGACCCTACCCTATATATTGGAAACAGTCTCTTAGATTTAAAAATTAAAACCTGGCAAGGCTACTCTAACACTGAAAAAACAGGATGATGCAGCTATGACATGAATGGACTCTGGCTTGCACATTTTGTGGTCAACCCTGATTCTGACACTTATAACTGTGTGACAAAGCCATTTACTTAACTCTCTCTGCTTCAGTTTTTCCACCTACAAGATGGGGAAAATGGTACTACTGCCTCAGAAGCATCATGTTATGTACTATTTTTTATAATCAGGGCAAAAAAATGTAGCTGACCATACAAAGGAAAAAGCATGAAAAAGCTAGAATTCTAGTCAGTCTCTTCTCTCTAAGGGATATCTTCTAATGAAGGGGAAAAGCCTTTTAGAAGGGATAGGCCCAGCCTTTCAATTTATCCAAGCTTAACATTTTAATCAATGTTTGTTACAGTTCTTAAAATTTGGCTCCTATTGCCTGAAAATACTCACACAAACTTTAAAGGACACTATCAATGTTCCCAAGGGCGAGACCAGAATGTCAACACTCATGAGTTACTAGGAACCATGTCCGTGTGTACACACATCACAGCAGAAAAGTCATCATCCATGTCAGTCACTAGTCACCACAGTAAGGTGGGTTTTTTTAATTTTATAATCACTTTTGAAATTAGCATCGGGAAAAAAAATAAATCTTAAACATTGCACAAATTATTCAAAATCTTCAAATCAGAGTCCCATTTTCACACATACCATGCCTACAATCTTCATCAGCTTGTCCATACTTTTTCTGCAAAATAAAAGATATGAGATGAATATCATTAAGTAGTTCAAGGGCTGCTTACAATAGAGATTTTATCCAAAAAAATAAAAGCTTGGCTTTGTTTCAAAGTTTAAGCATTAATGTTGCAAATTTAATATTCACAGAGCAAAGCTAATTCATGTGCTCTCTGAGGATTACACAATACTCTACAAATAAATACCACAATATACTTCCCTAGTCCATTTACTCATACTCCTACTTCTTACTTTCTCTAACCTCAAATCACCAGAACCTCCTGAACCCCCCATTCTTATTCTCAGCTAGTGACTTTACTGAGAAAACCATAGGAACGAGAAGAAAATTTCCGCAGACTATCACTACCACATCTACCCATGTCCTAGCACACTCCATCTTCCACCTGTTACCAGACGAACCCCCCATGCTCCTTTCTAAAGGCCATCCTACCACCCATGGAGATGTGATCTCTGGCCCAGTGAAGAATATCACTCCAGCAAGCCTCCTCTATTTCTCCTATATCACTAATTTTTTGCTTTCTACTGATTTAGTCCTATAAACAAACATACTGTTATTTCTTCCATCTAAAAAGAAAAATCATTCTCTTGACTTCACTTCTCCCACCAGCTACCATTCCATTTTTTTGTGCCTCTCTGGGGCAAAATGCCTCAAAAATTGTCTATAATTATGTACTTAAATTCCTTCCCTCTGACTCTCTCATAAATGATCTTTAATCAGACACTCATCCACTGCTCTATGGAACAGCAATGGGCCTTGCTGAACATTCCTTGTTTGGACACACTTTCTTTACTTAGCTACCAGGACACCATACTTCTCCTAGTTTGCATTTACCTCAACGTTGCCCTTCAAGCTGCTTTGCTTATTCCTCTTCTTCTCAACCTCTCAACACTGTGGAGCCACAAAACTAAGTCCTTGGCACTCTCCTCTTCTCTATCAATACTCATTCCCTTGGTGATGTGACCTAGGCTCAAGACTTTATATATCATGCATAGGCCACAACTCTTCAATTACTATCTTTAGCCCAGACTTCTCTCCCAAACTCCATACCTGCATATCTGGCTACTTGTCAACATCTCCAGCTGGATATCTAAACAACATCTCAAACTCAGTATGTTCACAATGAATTCTTCCCTCACAGAACCTGCTCCCCACCTATAGCCTTTTCATCTCAGTTGAAGGAAAATCCATTCTTCCAATTGCTCAGACAAAAAATGTCATGGTAAGTAATCTGTGACTGTTCTGTATGCCTGACATTCAATATATTAGGAAACTTTATTGGTTCTAGTTTCAAATTATAACCAGAACCAAATCACTTCTCACTATCTCCACTGCTACCATTTTGGTCTAAGCCACTGTAATCTCTGGCCTGGATTATTCCAATACCCTCCAAACCAGTATCCCTGCATCTACTCTTCCCCCTTTATAGTCTACTAGAGGCCCAGAGCACGACATTCATGCACTAGTGGGGTCCCTCAGCCCGGCCTGCGCCATCTTGCAGCCCAGGACCCTTCAGGGGATGTCCCTGGCGATCGGGCCTAAGCCAGGAGTCAGACATCCCTCTCCCAGTCCAGGGCTCTCGCAGTCCGGGACCCCTAGCTCCTTACTGTCCACCTGCAGCGGAGGCAGGAGAGGCTCTGGCCACCAACACTGCGCTCACCAACCGTGAGCCCAGCTTCTGGCTGAGCAGTACTCCCGCTGTGGGAGCACACTAACCACCAGGGGGCAGCTCCTGCATTGAGAGTCTACCCCCTGGTGGTCAGTGCGCAACATAACAACTGGTCGTTCTGCTGTTCGGTCGATTTGCATATTACTGTTTTATTATATAGGACTCAAGGCCCAGTGCACAAATTCGTGCATGGTTGGGTCCCTCAGCCTGGCTGGCAAAAGAGGCCTATTGGGGGGACAGCCAGTCATGGGGAGAGACCCCGGGGGGGTTGGCCGTCCGGCCTCCCAATCAAGGCCTATGGGGGGGTGGGGGGAGGGGGGAGGGACCGTGGGAGGTTGGCTGTGGAAGCGTACTGATGCTCCTGCATTGAGTATCTGCCCCCTGGTGGTCAGTGCGCATTATAGCGACTAGTCGACCGGTCATTCAGTCATAACAGTCACTTAGGCTTTTATATATAGAGACTCTCAAAACAAAAGCCAGGTAATTCCTGTTAAGTCAGATCAAGACACCCCTCTGATCAAAATCCCACAATAGCTTCCCATCTCAAATATAATACAAACTAGTCCTAGAGGGTCCCAGAGGATCTAGCCCTCTTACCCCCTTCCCCCAATGTACTTTACTCCAGCACAATGGCCTCCTATCTGTTCCTCAAAGATGGCAGACATGCTTATGCCTCAGGGTCTCTGCACTGACTGTCCCTCTGCCTATAATGATCTTCATCCAGATTCCAATATGGCTCACTCCCTTACCTCCTTCATATCACCTTATTAATGAGCACTACCTGACCACCCAATTTAAAACTTCAACCTTAGCCCTGACTGGTGTGGCTCAATTGGTTGGAGAGTCTTCCCATACACTGAAAGGTCATGGGTACAATTCCTGGTCAGGGCACAAACCCAGGTTGCAGGTTCAATCCCTGGTCAGGGTGTGTGAGGGAGGCAATCGATTGGTGTTTCTCTTTCACATCGATGTTTCTCTCTCTCTCTCCCTCTTTCCCTCTCTAAAATCAGTGAGAGCATGTCCTCAGGTGAGGATTACAAAACGATAATAAATATAAAAACTGCAACCTTATCCCTAACCCTAGTGGCCCCAATATTCCTTGCCCTGTTCTACTATTTTTCATACAGACTGTTACTTTCTAACAATCTAAAGTGTTTACTTAGTTATGTCTCTAGCATTTATTGTCTGTCCCCCTACTAGAAAAAGTACCATGAAGGGATCTTTCTTTATATTTTTTACCAATGTATACCAAGCACTTAGAACAGTGTCTAACACATAGTATGTCCTCAATAAATATTTGTTAAATGAATGAATACTCCAAAGTGCTAAGTACAAGTTTCAAGATTTAAAAATACAGTTGCTTGCCATCAAAGATATCCAGCAATCACTAGCCACTTCAATCACCTCCTCAGCCCACATTTAAGTGACTTGTAGAGGGAAGTGACCAGCAATAGTGCCCACTCAATGAAAAGGGCCATTTTACATGATTTGGCACTGACTTATCAACACTGTTTACTTACCAGTTGCAAAAATGAGGCAATTCTGTAAAGAAGACTCTCAATTTTGATACTTTCTATTTCCAGTGAACACGGCCCTATGAAGTCAGCCATGGAGTACTGGCCAAGAGAAAGAAGGGCCTCTGTGCAGTGCTTGAGGGCCATTTCATAGTCCTGCCTCTTGAGTGATTCACACGCTTGTTCACATGACTTCTCAGCTCTTCTGTCTTCCATGACTCAGGGACAAAAATCCTAAAGACGGGGAAAAAACAAGTCAGAGAAGTTTTAAAAACATATTAATTATAGCCCTAACCTGTTTGGCTCAGTGGATAGAGCGTCAGCCTGCGGACTCAAGGGTCCCAGGTTCGATTCCGGTCAAGGGCATGTACCTTGGTTGGGGACACATCCCCAGTAGGGAGTGTGCAGGAGGCAGCTGATCGATGTTTCTCTCTCATCAATGTTTCTAACTCTCTATCCCTCTCCCTTCCTCTCTGTAAAAAATCAATAAAATATATTTAAAAAAACTTATTAATTATAAATTCTAATACCATTCCTGACTCAGCTGGTTTAATTATCTATCTGAGTAGTTATTCTCAACCAGCCTTTTGCTCAAGGTCACAGCTGAGCAGCTATTAATGCTACAAAATCTATACTGCTCTTTTATATTTTATGAAGTCTTTAATAAGATCCAAGCAAAATATCAACCATAAATCAGGATCATACCAACAATACATCCAATTTATAAATGAGACGAATTTATAAATGAAACATGACTTTGAATATTGCAAAGTGCAACAAACCATAAAGGCTTTCCTCTTTTTAATCAGAAGGTGCAGGAATGTTTCATATCCAAATCTTCCAATTTCAGTTTTGTAATTCTGTGACTGTGTTTACAGAGAATAAAAATCTACACCATGTAGAATTTTTCCCACCAATATTAAAAAACTGGATAAAATGCAAATCTGAACTGCCTATTGAATTCAGCAAACATTTCCTAAGGCTAGGCCCTGTGCTTCAGCACTGAATTCAAAGACAGAGCATGTCATCACTACTTTTAAGAAACTCAGATTCAAAACAGACATACAGATCAATGGAACATAATAGAGAGCCCAGAAAAAAACCTACGCCTTTTATGGTCAATTAATATTTGACAATGGAGGCAAGGACATACAATGGGGTAAAGACAGTCTATTCAAAAAATGATGTTGGGAAAATTGGACAGGAAAATGCAACTAGACCACCTTCTTACACCATACACAAGAATAAACTGAAAATGGATTAATGACTTACTTTTAGACTCAAAACTATCAAAATCCTAGAAGAAAACACAGGCAGTAAAATCTCCAACATTTCTGGCAGTAGTATTTCTTCTAATATATTGCCTCAGGCAAGAGAAATGAAAGAAAAAATAAACAAGTAGGACTACACCAAACTAAAAAGTTTTTGTACAGCAAAGGAGACCATCAACAAAATGAAAAGACAACCCACTATATGGGAGAATATATTCACCAATGATACATCTGATAAGGGGTTACTATCCAAATTTTACAAGGAACTTATAAAACTCAACACCAAAAAATCCAATTTGAAAATGGGCAAAGGACCTAAATACACATTTCTCCAAAGAGAACCAACAGACATATGAAAGTTGCTCAATGTCACTAATCATCAGAGAAATGCAAATTAAAACCACCTCACACCTGTCAGAATGGCTACCATCAATAAATCAACAAACAGCAACTCTGGCCAGTGTAGCTCAGTAGGTTGGGTGTCATCCCCTACACAGAAGGGTGGCTGGTTTGATTCCCATTCAGGGTACATATCGAGGTTTCAGGTTCAATCCCCAGTCAGGGTGCATACCAGAAACAATCCATCAATCCAATCGATGTTTCTCTCTCACATCGATATTTCTCTCTCTCTCCATTCCTCTTTCTCTAAAATCAATTAAAATATATATATATATATATATATATATATATATATATATATATATATACACACACACACACACACACACACACACACACACACACATATCCTCAGGTGAGGATTTCTTAAGTCAACTTTATGAGAACATTCCTATCACTAACTTACTTCTCACTACTTTTATAAAATAGAAACCTTTTTTAAAATCTATCCATCTTAGTACAATCCAAAAACAAAAATTGATAAATTTGACTTAAAAATTTCCACTCTTTGAAAGATACTGTTACAAGAATGAAAAGACAAGCTCAAGACAGAGGAAACTATTTGCAAATCGCATACCTGAAAAAAGATTTGTATCTGAATATATAACAAAATCTCAGAACCCAACAAAACGAAAACAACCCAACTGAAAGCTGGGCAATAGACACCGCACAAAGAGGATGTAATGATGGCCAACTATGCACACGAAAAGATGTTTAATAGCATTAGTCAGCAGAGAAATTCACTTTAAAACCATGATTAGCCATTACTACATACCTATTAGAATAGCTACATTTAAAATATTGATAATATCAGAGTTGTGGAATAACTGGAACTCATATAGGTTGCTATTAGAAATATAGATTATACAGCCACTCTGAAAGAAAAGTTGACAGTTTCTAATAAAGTTAAAAATATACTTATTAAATATTTTTAACTTTATTAGAAACTGTCAACGTTAATCAATAAAGAAAAAAATAATAAAAAATATAAATCATTAATTGATGATAGCCATTCTGACAGTTGTTGGGAGGTATCTCATTGTGGTTTTAATTTGCACTTCTCTGATAATTAGGGATGTTGAGCATCTTTTCATATGTCTATTGGCCATACTACTTGAGTATAAAAAGAAGGAAATCTTACTTTTTTCCACAGCATGGATAGACTTGGAGAGTATTATGCTAAGTGAAATAAGCCAGTCAGAGAAAGACAAATACCATTATACTTGTGTGTATAATCTAATGAATAAAATAAATGAACAAATAAAATAGAAACAGACTCATAGATACAGAGAACAGACTGACAGCTGTCAGAGAAAAAGGTGAAGGGATTAAGGAAAAAAAAATTTTTTTAAATACTCATAGTCTCAGGCAATAGTATGGTGATTATCAGAAAGAAAGGGGGGTGATGGGAGGTAGAAGAGGGTAAAGGGGAGATAAATGGTGATGAAGTTTTAACTTTGGGTGGTGAGCACACAATACAATAAACTGACAGTGTATTATAGAATTGTACACTTGAAACAAATTATATATACTAATATATAATTTTATTAACCAAAGGCATGGCATGGGCCACGAAGTTTCAATCGCACTGTACATGCGCACCCACACGTGGTATTTTGTGGAAGAGCCACACTCAAGGGGGCAAAGAGCCGCATGTGGCTTGCGAGCCGCAGTTTGCCGACCACTGTGCTAAGCGAAATAAGACAGTCAGAGAAAGACAAGTATCACATGATCTCACCCATATGTGGAATCTAATGAACAAAATAAACTGATGAACAAAATAGATCCAGAGACAAAGAAGCATAGAACAGACTGTGGCATCTCAGAGGGAAGGTAGGGAGGGAGAGTGGGTGGGAAGTGATCAACCAAAGAACATGTATGCATACATGCATAACCCATGGACACAGATCTGAGGTGGAGGGCAGGGGTGGACTAGAGGGAGTCAATGGGGCAAAGAGGGGGCAAATGCAATACTTTCAACAATACAGATTTTTTAAAAATAAAAATGCTCTCCTCCCAAAACCAGCATTACTTCATACAGACTAATCTAGCCTCATAATCATCTATTATCTTGCATTAAATATATCATGCCAGATGCCTTAACTGCTCAACATAACTACCTTATAAATAAGTCACATTTTATAGCATTTATGTCCCCATGACAAGCATTCAATTCACTACAACCACTTAATACTTTAATTGAATTTCCCACAGAGAGGATCTAAAATAACCTAAATTCCAACCATTCCAAGAACTATCCTATACCAAATTCAGTTCTCACTAGAATGCCATAAAGAGGAATGTTGTATTATCTTTAAATTTATCTGTTTTTATCCAAAACTGGAACCTGTGATGTGGTTGTATGAGATACACAGACAAAATATTCTGCAAAGTAATAAAATTTTATTTATTGTACTATGTTAATATTCAGCCAGACTTGCATTTTTCTCTAAAACTCATAAAATCACTGAGTATGCAAGGAGCATTAGAAGAGAGGTTACCCATACTAAGAAAACTAGAAACTAAGATCATCAATCATATTCTATTTTAAATAATCTCTTTCATAAAGAAGTAAACTCTCCTAATGAGAATGAATAAAATTCCAAAATGAATAAAATTCAATATAGCAAAGTAAAGTTTTTAAATACATAAAAGAAATATCCCGATGGACCTGCTACCATCTGTTTTAGTAACTAAAATGATAAAAAACAAGAACTACATTTTTTAAAAAGTTATATCAGTAGCTAAATTTGAGATTTTCCCCCATCTATTACTTTGATTTTCCCTGACCCATTTTAGAACTGCCAGCAATTCTGGAGATAGCTTTCTTGGATTCAGTTATTCCAAATTATTTCCTGAAGAGTTTGAGCCCCCTCCCAAATCATTTAATATGCTTACTAATAAAAAAGATATGAAAAACAAAAATCCATATTTATAATGCAGGCAAATTATAGTAAAAGATGATTTCTAGAAAAGGTTGCTGTTTGCCAAAATATTTTATTATAAAACATTTTCCATTCTTTGTATTTCATTTTCTCTTCCATGTTATCTGCTTAGACTTACAAATACATTATCATACCAGAGGCCCGATGCATGAAATGTGTGCAAGAGTAGGCCTTCCTTCCCCCTGCTGCCAGCACCGGCTTCCCTCTGGCACCTGGGACTCGGGCTTCCCTTACAGCCCTGGCTTTTGTCTGGAAGGTTGTCCGGAAGGACATCCAGTCTAATTAGCATATTACACTTTTATTATTATAGCTAAAACAGGTGACCTTTATAAATAAAACATAAATCAATATAAAAGAGCCAATGGCATAATTAAAACAAAAGGGTACCACTGGCACTACCACCACCATCATTATCATCATCCCTATTTTCTAAAGCTACATTTTCAAATCAATGTTTGAAACTCAGAAGAGTTTCTACAGAAACAGTGTTAAGAATAGGGATTATTGGAAAATAAATTGACCACAAAATAAGACCCAAAACAGGGAGGCATGGGACAGACTGACATACCTCGATGTGGAGATGGGGGGGAAGAGAAGAGATAAACCAAAGAACTTAAATACTTATATGCATAGCCCATGGACTTGGGCAATAGGGTGTTAAAGGCCTAGGAGGAGGGTTAGGGGCAGGGAGGAGGAGGGTAAAGGGGGGAAATGGGAGACATCAATAATATTATCAACAATAAAAATATATATATCAAAAAAAAGAACAGGGGTTATTGGAAAGATGTAAAGTAACAAAAGCACGTTACAAAATACTATTTATAGGGTAATCTGACTTCTAAATAACAGACTACAAAATAATATGATGTATAATCCCATTTGTATAAAATGTGTATTTGTGTGTACTGAATAGTTTACATAAAAAGCTGAGACATATGAAACAAAATATTAAAAGTGAGTATAGCCCTGGCCGGCTTGGCTCAGTGGATAGAGTGTCGGCCTGCGGACTGAAGGGTCCCGGGTTCGATTCTGGTCAAGGGCACATGCCCGGGTTGTGGGCTCTATCCCCAGTACGGGGAGTGCAGGAGGCAGCCAATCAATGATTCTCTCTCATCGTTGATGTTTCTATCTCTCTCTCCCTTTCTGGAATCAATATATACCCATTTCCCAATATGCCCTGCCCATGAAGGACTGAGCTGAGGTGGAAAATTAGTCCCAATATTAGCCCCATTTAATCAACTTAGAAAAGTCAAAGCACAGCGTAGGTTGAGAAAGGCTGGCAGACGCAGGCGAGGGACTGAAAAGGCAGAGCACAGCTATGAGAAAAGGAAGAACAGAGAGTAGGAGAGACCAGAAAAGGGAATTACCCCAAGGTGAGGAGAGGGGGGAGTGGACGGAAGGGGAAAAGAGAATTATAAGCAAGCAGGGAATTCATTCAAGAAGAGATCCTGCTCAAGGGCCAGCAGAAAGATAACTTAATTGCCTCCCACTGAAGTGACCATTTGTATCTAAAGAAACAAAGAAACTGGCGAAGCCTATAGAAAGTTAAGAAAAAAAATATTGTTCTATAAAAGAATATTATCCACAGAGAACTACTGCCTTTGTTTTTTTTCATTTTATTTTGTCTTTTACAAGAAGAGAATGTTTATTTGTTTTGATCTGGACCTAACCTTTTTACTTGTATCAAACACTAGTATGCCATTACTGAGTTAAAGATGTCCTATGACATAGGAGTTAAGAGTACAAGCTTGAAGCCAGATCTGCCTGAATTTGAATCCTGGCATTGCAACCTGAGGCAATCTGCATACAAATTTGTCTCATCTCCAAACCTCACAGGATTGTTGCAAGAATTAAGTAGGTTAAAAAATGAAATCACTTAGAACAGTGCCTGGCCTCCACTAATCACTATAAAAGTATTAGCTATAACAACTATTAATCACTATAAAACTATTATCCTCTGGATCTGGAACATAACTCCATGAGAGCTGGGATTTTGTTTTGTTCACTGTTGAAGCCCCAGAGGCCTGACATAACAAGAATTTGTTGAATAATATAAACTTCATGCCAGCAACACAGAAGCCCAAAGGAGCAGCACTAAAATCTCTATAATACTTTAGCCTCAAAGTTTAGAGTTCATGGAGGGTTTTTACCTACATTAGTTCAAGTGATTCACTGAAGATGATATCTCCACCTCACAGACAAACTAAGACTCAGAGGACTTATGTGATTTGCCCTAAAACAAAGTCTGAGGCAACACAGGAATTCTGGAAGTAAATCCTACTTCTGTTCACTCGGGACCCTACCCCAGAAAGCTTGAAACATACCCTATCAAACGGTTCAATTCTCCTTACCTGCAAATACAACAAAGGTTAAAGTCACCAGAACACCTTCTCCCATTTGCTTCAATATAATTGAT
This sequence comes from Myotis daubentonii, assembly GCF_963259705.1. Lineage (NCBI taxonomy): Eukaryota > Metazoa > Chordata > Mammalia > Chiroptera > Vespertilionidae > Myotis > Myotis daubentonii. The sequence goes on along the minus strand of NC_081855.1, from coordinate 39,801,298 downwards.
GGGGAGGAGAAATAGATGAAACAACATTAATAAATGTTGAAATTGGACAATGGGTCAGTGGGATTGATTATAGTCTTCTTTCCACTTATATATGTCTGAAAGTTTCCGTAAGAAAAAATATAATTAAAAATAAAGACCTTACTCGCCAACATAAACTCTCCCACTTCCAACTTTCTACTGAGCACACCCAGGTGTGAGGAAAACACCACAGCTGAGAACCTATAGCACTTCTCAGTCTGAAGCTGTGAAGAGAACTGGACTGGGAATCAGGAAGCTTGCCTAGGCTATGCTTTAACTGGTGTGAGACCTCACCCACCCATCTAACGCCTCTGGGCCCCAAACTTCCTCATCAGTTCCCTAAAGCAGCAGTTGCCAACCTTTTGGAACTCACAGACCACCAGTGGTCTGCGGACCATCGGTTGGCGACCGTTGCTCCAAAGGTTTCCTTAGCCAGTGGTCGCCAACCTTTTGGACCTCACGGACCACCAGTGGTCCGCGGGACCACCGGTTGGTGACCGCTGCCCTAAAGGATTAAATTTTTTATTTCGACTTTCTACTAGGTCCTTAATCTCAATACAAAACCCAATTCATCTTTCTCTATTCTCAACCTCTGAGACCTGTTCTTCCTCCTGACTTCCCTATTCCTGATGCCCCATTCTGCCAGCCACCCAACCATAAAAACTTCATCTCTGACTTGAGACAGAACTGACTGTTCCCTTACCTTTCTAATCAGTGACCAAATCTTTCTGTTCAGCCTCCAAAACATCTCTTAAATCCATCTCCTGCTTTCCATTCCCAAGGCCATCAATTCACTTCAGGCCCTCATCATCCCTCACTTGGAGTATTACTATGAACCAAAGTCCCTGTTTCTAATTTCTCCACACTACCAATCCATCATACTGATCCTCAGTCTGACATTTAAGATCCTCCCAAACCCAGTCCTGATCACTTGGCAGCCTCACCTTCCACTATGTTCCTTTATGTATCCCAGGATCTAGGTAATTTGGATATGCAGTTTCCTGCCTCATTTTCAACACCACCCCACAGCCTTTGCTCAAGCTATCCTTCCCTCCGAATGCCCTCTTCTTTCTATTGCTTCTGACTGGCACAGTAATACAATGTAAATGCCAAGTGTTTCTCCACATCCCCAAAGGGGCAGTATCACTCCTTCCACTTACTGCCTAAGCACTTTGTCTAAACCCCTTTTATGGCACCTATCGAATGCTTATTGGTCCTTTCATTTTTTTGGTGCTCCTATTCTCCCTACGAGATGACTCCTCCTTGTCTGTAGGAATGATGTTTTATTCATCTTTGTATCCCTCAGAACAGAGCTGCTTAAGGAGAGTGCCATGGAATAGTGGAATTTGCCATGAATGAATTAAAGATGGTAGACAGTGATCCCCTCAGCCCTCCAAACAGCCACAAAGGGTCTTCAGCAGCCAGAGTCCCCATAGGTCAAACCTCAAGCATTATCAAGCAGCCTCCTCCCTCAACAAGGTAGAGGCCATGATGATAACTTGAGAAGCATTCAGAGGAGGCAACAACACCTGGTACACAGTGGGCGCCCAATAAATATCTGCAAAATTGCACATATTCCCTTTTCAAACACTATTCCCAAGATCACTTACCATCTAAACCAGACTCTCTTTGAACATTTTCACTGACGTGTTCTAGTAATCTTTTTAATAATCACCTGTTTATTACCTGGTTATACTTGCTTTATCATCCAAAGCCCAAATCAATAATTTATTGAATAAAATAGCCAAGAATATGAACAAACAATTCAATATGAAGAGGTTCAAAGACAAAATTCAACATTATAGAAAAAGAAATGTAAGTGCCACTTTACACTATTAAATGAGCAAAAACTTTTAAGGAAAAATGTATTTCTGCCCAGTTTTTGTGAAACAGAAATATCCATGTATCTGTTAGTAATACAAACTGGTAAAATATTCTTGAAAAACAGCTTGGCAAGCCATAAAAACATTCTTATCATGTCAACAATAATGTACTCAAAACTTTATCCTAGAGATATAATTAGTCAGAAAAAAGTACAATAATATCTACAATAATGTAGATTAAAGTATTAACTGAAAACCAGCCAGCAGCATAAGTACCTAACATAAAAAGATTTAGGTAAACTATGAGAGTATGACTTGATGAAATATTTTGCAGCCTTTCAAAATGTAATCATATAAATTAAAATAGTGACACCTTTAACATGGAAATGTTTCATGATCTAATAAATAGAAAAAAATCAAATTATATGCACCATAATTTAAAAACAGTAAAATGTATTTTAATGGAATGCCAAAAAGAAAATTAACTATTTGAGTAATAACCTGAATTTAACTATTTAACTATTTAACTATTTAATATCAATTCTTAAATTATCTCATAATTTAAGAAAGAAAGTTACACCACACTGAGGAGAGAGAGGGGTTCCAGGATACAAGCTTAATATAGTGTCAAGAAGAGGTCCGCCCCGCCCTCTACGGCTCACTCTGGCCTTAACTGGAAGCTCCCCTGCTCTCCTTCCTTATCATGATAACTATGACATCCTCAGATCCCAGCTTTCCAAGGACCAAAAAGCTACTTCAACCCGTCTTCAGATCATCCCCAGGAAGCCGTGGGGGCTGCATCGTGCAAAACAAGTATATATTCAAGAATCCCTACAACCAGATATATTTGAGCAATAAGCAAGTAGCCAAGCCCAAATCCAATTATAAATCCCAAAAGTATAGAATAGTGTCACATTAAAGTCTCTAGGGTTCTCAAAGAACTTGCTGGCTCAGTGGTGGACTGTCACAGTTAAAAAACAGTATGGACTGGTGGACAAACGAAAGCATTAGGGGCCAGGAGACTCTGGTACAGTTAAAAAAGGGAAAAATGTTTAAAACAAAATATAAGCCCAGCTGGCATGGCTCAGTGGTTGAGCATCGACCTAAAAAGGGAAAAATGTTATTTGAACTATAAGGAACAGAAAAACTAAAAACTCCAGCTTAAAAGAGATGGGTAAAAAGTAGCTGGCAATGTCTTATAAATCTTACCCAGCCAGATTCCAAAAGGCAGGATGGCAAGTCATTTTATTAACACATGAAGTTTTCTAGAGCTGGTCATGTTTAAAGACTAGTATTGAAAATATATCAAAAAATAATTTTAGCACTGATAACCCACAAGGGCAACATGAAACAGTCTTCTCATTGTTTTTCTATAGTATTACCATTTTCTAAGTCTAGTAATGAAAGATCAAAGTACTATAAGGAATCAAGAAGATAACTTACTGTGAAATAATATGTATTCCTTTACTTACTAGTAGCAGAGCATTTCAGCAAAAGATAAATAATTTGAAGGACTATTACAACCATTGTGTGGAGGGAACACAACCATTAGGGGAAAAGTTTAAACTTTTGTTCCTATTGATGTATTCTCGGTATCTAGATCCTCTAAGATGCAAATATATAGTCACTCATGACAATATATGCATGGCAGATAACAGAAAAAACAATTTAATAGTTAACCAAGTTCATCAGAGCATAGGGTGATTACCACTCAAGAATGTTGACATAAAAACTGAAGGACCTCTCCAGTTCCAATCATGCTGATAGGTTGAGTCCCTGTGCAGTTACTCATTCAGAACAGAGTGGAAGATTAACCTACCCTCACTTCTCTTCATACAGACTGACAAAGCGGCAGGCGGTCTCTGCAGAGGCTGCTCGGCATCATCCAGTCTGTTCCAGAAGCAGCCACTGCAGTCAGGACCCACACCTCAGGTCACCACTCTTCCACCCTGTCCCACCTCATACTTTCTGGCCAGAAATTCTCATCTAGATGAGATCTCCCCTGTCTCTCTCTCACACATTACCAAGTTCTTGTTTTCTAAACAAGGCTCTCATATATTTTACTCACCTGCAGTTCACTGCACTGGGTATCACCCAAATAGCCCATCAGAGCTCTTTATAATCTCTGAAACAGAGAGAAGGGAGCTTTTAAACACAGGGTAGAAAATACCATTGCTGACACAGTGCTGAAGCATTTGTATCCAATATTCACAGCATATGGTCTTTTGGTCCACAATATTTCAAAAATATGTAGCATAACCAGCCAGGACCAAGAGTTCTGAGATAAGAGTCCAGAGATATAAGTTTGGTTTAAAGTTGCTACTACTTAGTTGTGTGACCTTGGGCAAATCATCTGACTCCTCCAGGCCTAAAAGTCCTTGTCTGGAGAATAAAGACAGACAGGACAGAAGCAGGAGAGCACAATGGAAAGAGCACGGGTTCTCCAAACCAGAACACCAGCACCACTCCTTACCAGCACTGTGCTGTTATGTTAGCTCACATTTAATCTACATTTCCTCCTCTGCAAAATGTAAATAACAACAACTATTTGGAGTTGTTATGAGAATTAAAGGAGAAATAATAAGTTATAAAAAGCCAACAGTAGATACAATCCCACAGATGGTAATTATCACCATTAACTCAGCCCTATAGTTATATGACTTCTATTCATAAATATTTATTTCCTTAAAATATCCACAAATCAAAAACTTTACGAATCTGACAATCGAATTAACCGTTTGGAGTGTTTCAATCACCGTTATCTTCAACTGCTGGTAGTTTAAGATTATCAATATTACTTAACATCACAGGAAATGAGTGGAATAGCCCCTGCATGACACCTGAACAGTGCAGTGGCCAGGCCTTCCCTATTTCTCCCTCTGCTCTCACTGCTACCAATACACCTCGGCACCAGAGAGCTCTCCCAAAAGCCAAATGACGCCAACTGTTTTCTATGGTCAGCTCAGGAGAGCACGACTAAAGATGGAGGGAGGAGAACACAGACTTTCCCTCTTATTCTATTTTTACTTCAGACACTTAAGTACTGCTCATATTTGCTTCCTATAGCATGCATCAGTTTTGCATAAAATAAGTGAATAAAAATAAAAATCTTAAGACGATTATTAGTTACACATAATGCCTACTGATAGGAAGCTCGCCTTATAGGACTATTTTTCACAAGAATTTCCACAAAAGAAATCAAAAAGGCAAATTCAGATGTGCCAAGAACACCTCAAATGTGGCACAGAAATAACAAAAATCACAAACATTCACATTGCAGAATGGTTCAGTCAAAAAATATGCTATGTACTCTCTGAAGAACCTTGTGGATGAATCAATTAGTTTTGGTTTTCTGTTTATTTGTTTTTGTTCAAAAGCAAGATGAATATACAAATTCTGGTTTCACCAGACAACTTTCTGCTCTTGGAAAAAGTTAACCCAGTACAATTGACACAAGTAAACAAATTGGTATGACTGTTTGGTAGTATGTTGAAAAACTTTCAATGTTTTAAACAGATGGTAGCTTTTTAAAAATTATTATATGTAAATTAAAAGTCTCCATGCTACATCTACAACATTATTTTTTAAAGAATTATTAACTCTATTAAATTCAGGATTACTCAAAAGTTATTACTCAGCCACCACTGAAGTGACAGACCACTGTGTTTTATGCTCCTTCTAGCCAATGCTACAGAAATAATCCTGACTACACCCATCAATTTAAGTGAACTGTAAGCTGGTATGGCCACACTCTCCACACATATCATAGTTCTCTCCTAGAAGACATTTCAAAATATTACTTAGAAATCAAATTATATTGGCATGTACACTTATCTAAGTTTACAAAAATAAACAACCAGAACTTGCTTATAATTTTTAAGTAGCCCCTCCCCCTCCCATGTGAGTTGATATACTTGGCCCTAAAATCTTCTATGCATTTGAAACAACAGCCAAGGACCTTATGTCTTCTGCTGGGCCTATATTTGGCTCTTAAATATAGTCTGACGGACAATTATAGACTAATTTGTGTTTAATGCCAATACCAAGCCTACTTCTTAAAGAGGAAACAAAAATGCATGTATAAGATCTGGTCTACTTATTTGTAGTCCCTCTGCAATATATTCTTAGCCATTCATGAACATGCTGTATACTTTTAAACTGCACAAGGCCCTTTGCAAGTAGGAATGGTTTCTCCTGTTGTTTGGCACCAGTCCTCTCTCTCTCTGGTAAAACACTGGACACTCCATAAATGTATATGGACTTTAAAACAATGCAGATTAAATATTTATGGTATCAGAAAATGAAACTTCTTGCTAACAATTGCAAAAGTTTACCAGCTGATAGAGAGGTACTTACTTACTGGCTCCCAAAAACTACAGCCTTACCTAAAAATAGTGTCCTAGCTTCCCAGCCAAAAGGACAGACTAAAAAAGCTATGTCTTTATTGAGCTCAAAGACGCAGACTTCTACTTCACCACAACCTTCAATACTATGGTATTTCCCATTTTAGAAGAATTTGTGTAACAACTTGTTTGGTGGCCAACCACTAACTTCACTTTGAAGTGAATACTAGCACTTCACATGGTCCACATGTGTGAAAACTGTGGAAAACGTCTTGACACAATACAGGCCAAACAACACTAGCCACACAAGATTACTTATTTCTAAATATTAAATTTTAGACTACAAATGAACATCACCAGAGGCCAAAAGGCAGGTCACTGGTTCCTTTCCACGAAGTAATCTGTAAATTTTTTAAAAAAAAAGATAAAAGTTTCAGATCGGGAAGCCTATGGCAAGAATATGCCTCCATCTATAAGCTGAAAATAAATTTTAAAATCCACATTTGCTCTTCAAAGAATAAAAATAAATGTAATACACACAAGCACTGCTGAGTTTCAAACGCAAGCAAATGTGATGCGTGCACTCACAAAAGTATCTCAGTTTATGTCCACTTTTCTCTCCTGAGTTTTTTTTTTTAAGGTAAAATGTCAATTGTATGCTTCAATCTGCAAAAAAAATAAAGCACAGCTTACTCTTCTTAAACAGATGTTGTGATAGATATGAATTTCAAAACCCAAATGCTACCCAGATGTGTTAAAAAAAACAAAAACAAAACAAAACCTGGGGTAACCAACCTACCATAACTTAATTTTCTCAATAAATCATAGTAAAATATGTGTAAAGTTCAGAAGATTGCTTGTGGAAAATGTAAAATTAGCAAACTTTTCTCCTTTTCCTCATGTGCTAAATGCCAACTGTTTACTAACACGTTATCAATGTCCTTTAAATCCAAAGCATTCGAAGTTACATTAAATAAAGCAACGCTTTGAATTCACACGCCAAGTGTGACCAGAAAATAATGACAAACCAGACTTATCCTTAGTAAGCGAAACAAAAACTCGACGCTATCCTTTTTATTTCAAAATAACTATGAGAGAGACAGGTACTATTCCATTTTTCAGAAAATAAAAGCAGGAGTGACTGATCTGCCTGACATGATTCTTTGCAATGGAAACGGTGTACGTCCGTCACAAGAGTCCCACCGTCTGTGGGCACACAAGACCCACAGACACAATCACGGACCGTCCATGGGGCGTGAGTGGACTTACACATGGACACCAAAACATGGGCAAAATTAAGACATCCAACTAAAATGACACAAGGAAAATTAAACAGGCAAACGATAAGCGCCCCTGGTGAAGATCCTGATCAAAGGCAGCTGCTAAGAGTATGTGGCTCTGGGTAAGCTCCTAGGGCAGCAGGTGTTGGAGCCACGGAGAAAGGTCGGTACGTTTGTTTTTGTTTTTGTTTTTCTTTCTAAAATCTAGCCTTGCCTGTACGCCCACCTGACAGAATGAATTGTTTGGAAAATAAAGGCGGACCCCATCAAATTACTTAGTCCCGGCCTTACCCTCACGAGTTGATTAAAATAAAGAAGGGGAAAAAGGTCGATCCTTTTTAACTGCCGGCTCACCTTACACATCTCACCAGCACGGTAGTTCTCTAGTGATCAATTACTTCGTCCAATGCCTGAGGTAAACAGAAAAAAGTAAAATGTGTCTGTACACCCACCAGCCACAGTCACCCACCAGCAGCCAACGTTTTCTATCAGCCTGCAGCGAGAGGGCATCGGAATTCCCAATGGAAAAAGTTACCACGATGGTACAGGGGCTGAGGCTTGTAAACAAGCCTTACTTCCAAACAAAAAAAATTCCAGCGTGATAAAGAGATTACAAAACGTTCTGAAAATCCACAACTTAAAAAGTCATCTCTTTCGGCACTGACTGACCTTACTTCCAAAAAAAAGAAGAAGAAATGAAGGAGAAAAACCCATTAACGTGAGTTTGAGAGGGTGAAATGAACAACAAAACTAGCCAGGGCCACTCCCCCAGCCCCCACCCCGCCCAGGGGGTTACACATATTCCATTAATGACTGGCCTGAAAGTGTAAGTTGTGAAGGGGCAGGAACAACAATCTTTTGAGTTCCAAACAAAACCCAAGGAGCCCAATCCAAAAAGCATCCTCAGACCCTGGCTCCCAGCTCTACCTGAGGCCCCTCGGCCGGGGGGCGGGGGTAGAGGCTCGAACAACTTGGGGGGGAGAGGCAGCAAAGCCCCTAGGCGGAACTGCACCCCTGAGCCCCAGGACAGGGGCGTCCCGAAGGACCCTCCGGGGAGGGGAAGTGTGTTTCCATGTTTATTGATGTGCTGGCGGCCCAAAGAGAATTTCCGAAAGGGGGCGGAGAAAGGGGGGAAGAAAGTGAAGCGGAGGCCCCAGCTCCGGGCGGAGGAGGGCGGGGGCGCCCCCCTGACCCACTTTCCCCGGCGCCCACCCGCCGGCCCCCGCCCCGCCCCGCCCGCCCGCCCGCGTGGGAGTCCGAGCCCTGCGGGGGCGAACGAGCGGGGCGTGGGAGGCCCGCACGCTCCCCACCCCCAGCCGCGACCCGGAGGGCAGCGTGCAGGGGGCTGACTCCCCCTCGCGGGGAGCCGGGGCCCGGGAGCTCTCCCGCCGACTCGCGGCCCGGGACACAGGGCCTCCCTCCGCCGCCGGGGGCCCGGGGCGCCGCGGCCCCCAGCGGAGAAGGGGACCGAGGAGGGAAAAAGCTGTAAACAGCCCCAGCGTCCGGGCCTCGCCTCGAAGCGCCCCGCTTCGGAGGCCCCGCCGCTGGGCCGCCGGGGCCCTCAGTCCGCCGCGGGGCCGCCGCTGCCGGGGCCCGGGGGACCGGAGGGGAGTCCGGCCCGCTCCCCGGAGGGCTCCGGCACCGCGCGGAACGGTCCCGGCAGCAGAGAAGGGGGAAGTCAGGACTTACCTGTCATTACTTTCTACGCCATCTTGGATCCACTTGTCAACGTCCCCACAAAGCATTATGGGTAAGAAAGAGCCTTTAAAGTGACTCCCCCCTTGGCCCCCGACTCCCGCCTCCGCCGCCGGCGCCGCCCCTCGGGCCGCACCTCCCGCCCGGAAAGTTGCTCCCCGTGGCTGGCCGGCCCGGGCGCCCTGGGCCCGGCCCCTTTCCCTCCTCTGGGTTCTTTGCCTTTAAAAGTCACCCTCGTGTTTTTAAAGGTGGCTTTGGGTTTTTCGCTCGGCTCCAGCCCCGGCCTCCCTCCGTGCCCCCCACCTCCCACCCCTCGCCTCCACGCGGGTTCCCTGTGCCCCGCCACCCTCCTGCTCTGGCAGACACCCCACGTCTGCATTTAATCAGCCCGAGGTTTCCCTGCCGCTGGCAGCAAAGAGTCGCTCATGGGTTTATTTATGCGCATGATGTGTCTGTTACTGCTCCAGATCTCGGGTGCGCGGCGGCGGGCTCCCGCGACCCGCTTCTCGCTCCGGGCAGCCGGGGGTCGCCTTCAGGGCCCGGCCAGCCCGCCGAGCAGCCGGCGCTCTGACTCCCGCATCCGTGGACCGAAAGGTGCCTCCGCCCTGACAAACCGTTCCGGGGCCGTCGGACTCCGGGATCCGGCGACTCGGTGTCCCCAGTCAACCAGCGTCGAAGCGCGTTTGGGGGGGGATGGGGAGAAATCAACAAAACGCAACTTTTACGCAGTTTACTCTCCCTCCCGCCGTCTCCTCCCCTCGGCCGGTAGCAGGATGCAAGACCCTCTAGATAGGAGCCCCTCCCCTAGGAATGCGGGCTCTCCCGAATCCACACTTTGGCTGCCCGGGGTGCGTGCAGATCGTGACTTCCCGGGGCAGGTAACGCGGAGCGCGGCTGCGGGCTCGGGCTCGGGCGCAGAGGCGCGCCCGGACTCGCAGGAGGGACCCGAGAGGGTCGGGGGCTGCAGGGAGGGTGTGCCCGCCGGGGTCCACCGGGCGAGTCCCTGCGGGGTGCTGAGTCCAAGCTGCCGGGCGAGGGGAAGACTGCGGGCACCACCCCCGCCCAGGGGCGGTGGAGAGACGCACGTAGTCGCCCGGCTGCGACCGGGAGCGATGGAAATAGGGGGCGCCACGATGCCGGCGGGTGAGCCGGGCGTGTGACCCCTGGGCTAGCGGGCTCTGCGGGGGAGCCGAGCTCTCTCCGCGATCCTCGCCGCCGGCTTTCGGTTGCGGGGGGCGCCCTGGCGCCGGTCGGTCTGTCCCTGAGCTTCTGGGCGACCCTGCAGACTTTGGGGGCCTGCTCTGGTTGCTTCTTGCTCCCCAAGCAAATTTTTAAAGAGGTGACCAAGCGGGGGGAATGCTCCAGGACATCAAGACTTGCGAAACTGCACTCAGTACAAAATGCTGTTGGATGACTGAAATTAGAGGAATGCACCGGCATTCACACCCCGCCTGCTTGGGTGCATGGGGAGGGCCTCGGGCCTTGGGGCTACCCCAAGGGTTCTATGCTCCTCCGGACCCTTCGAGAAGCCTCTCTCGAGGAACCTGGTCGGCTGCTGACACGAGCCCTGCCCCGGGGAGCTAAAAACTCCACCAGGCAATTGTCCCTGCCAGATGGGTAGAGTGAGGTGTAGGCTCATTAAGGCATTGGCCCGGGGTCAGCCGCGAGGGAGGGAGCGAGGTAAATGAGTCACTCCCAGCCGAGAAGGCGGCGGCGAGCCGGGGAGGGACCTCCCCTTCGTCACCCGCTTTGTCAGCGCTCGTTAGACGTTGGGAAACTGGAGCCTGGAGCCACGGTCTGAGACCTTCCAGCGCAGGCAGCCACGCGGGGCCGAGGGCCCGGAGCCGGGACCCAGCCGAGCCGGCTGTGGACCGGAGTCTGCCGCCGCCCGGTTTAAAGGTTCCAAAGTCTCTTCGCGGGGTGCCCCGGTCGCTCCCTTTCCAGTTCCCCTTCAGCCACAACTGTGCACTGATTTAATGGTTGCTTTGTGTTTACACGACACCTCTAGGTGTGTGGCCTGTTTCCTATAATTAAACACTAAATACGCTGGGGGCAAGGACTGTGCCTCCCAAGCGTTCTTTAAGTAGGTCCCTTGCTTTGCCCACAGGCCTTGATCCAAAGAAGTGCTTAATTGACGTGCCTGCCTGACCCATTCATGCACTCAAGGGTGCATCCCGGTCCTTCCTCCTCCCAACACCAAGTGTTGCCAGGGCTGGAAAGCCTCCTCTCCTCCCTGCCTCCACTCTGCCCCCTACAGTCCATTCTCAATCTGACCTGGATCTCCTTACTCCTCTGCTTAACCTCACCAAATGTGTCCCCGTCACACTCAGAATAAAACCCAAGTTCTTGCCATAACCGGTTTGGCTCAGTGGATAGAGCGTCGGCCTGCGGACTGAAAGGTCCCAGGTTCGATTCCGGTCAAGGGCATGTACCTTGGTTGCGAGCACATCCCCAGTAGGAGGTGTGCAGGAAGTGGCTGGTCGATGTTTCTCTCTCATCAATGTTTCTGACTATCCCTCTCCCTTCCTCTCTGTAAAAAATCATATTAAAAAAATAAATAAAACCCAAGTTCTTAACCAAGCTCCTGTGTAAAGTGGCTCCTGCCCCCCCTTCCTCACCATGATTCTGTACTGGCCTTCTCGCCTTCTCTCCTTCCCTGCAGCAACCCGAAGCAGCAACCTGAACTTCCTTCCAGAGGGAACCTTCCTTGTTCCCCAGCTCTGATGATCATCTTTTCAGCACTCAGGTCTCAGCTCAAATGTCACCTTCTCAAAAAGACCACTTTCGTGATCCCCTTAACCAAAGCAGGTCACTCTCTATTCCCTTAACCCTGGGTTAGAAATTTTCTTGTTTACCATTTTGTTGGACTGTTTATTATCCGCGCCACCCACATTGGAGTTTAAGCTCCATAAGGGCCCGACCCATGTGGTTCAGTTGGTTGGAGCATTCTCCCTTGCACCAGAAAGTTGTGGGTTCAATTCCTGGTCTGGGCACATATAGGAGGCAACAATGGGTTTTTGTTTGTTTGGTTGGTTTGGTTCCTCTCTCTCTCTCTCTCTCTCTCTCTCTCTCTCTCTCTCTCTCTCTCTCTCTCTCTCCTTCCTCCTTCTCTTAAAACACTCCGTAAGGACACAGGCCTTGTCTGGTTTGTTCATTCAGAGCCTGGACCAGGGCCTGGCACATATATAGATGATGCTCAGCAAATGTTTATTGAATGAATGACCAAACTTATCAGAGCTAGGGGTAGGGATGAAAGAGGATGCTGAAGAATCCTGGAATGAGCTGCTAAGGGCCCTGTCCTTCATCTCTTCAGATCACTCCAACTATGCACAGCCAGACATGGGCAGATAAGAATGGAGTTGGGGGAAATAGAGCCTTGGCCAACATTAGTGCCACCCTCATTCTGCTTCTGATCTGATGAACACACAGCACCGGATAATTCCTCAATCACTCCACTTGCTGTTCCTCGTTTTCCCTCTCCATTCCCTTCATGGCCACAAGTCTCAGTCCCGGGTCTCTTCTTCAAATGCACACTCGTCATTCCTTCAGTCTCAAGGCATTTAAATACCATCATTACCATGAGTGAGGAAGGACTTCAGACCTAAAGCTCTAGCCAATAGCTTTCTCCTGAGCTTCACTCTTATCCAACAGCATCTCCACGTGGCTCTCTCCTACACATCCCAAACTCAGCATTCCAGGAGTGAATTCTTTTATTTTTTTATTTTTTTATTTTTATTGATTTCAGAGAGGAAGGGAGAGGGGGAGAGAGATAGAAACATCAGTGATGAGAGAGAATCACTGATAGACTGTCTCATGCCCACCCCCAATTGGGTGGGGATCAAGCCCACAACCCCGGCATGACCGGGAATCCAGTCGTGACCTCCTGGTTCATAGGTCCACGCTCATCCACTGAGCCACACCATCAGGGCCAGGAGTGAATTCTTGATCTCCCCTACAGACATGCTCCACCATGGTCTTCCTCAGCTTTGTTATTAGAAACTACATCCTTAAAATTGCTGAGGCTACATTCCCTTCTGTCTTTTTCTCAAACTCCACCTCCAATTCATCTGCAAATCCTGGTTTGCCTGTAAAATATTCGGCATCTGACCATTTCCCATCACCTCCATTGTGGCCACTCTGGTCCAATTCACTACAGTCTCCACTTGGCTCCCATCTGGTATATTCTCAACGTAGCTGCCAACACTGGTATTGATACAGCTAAATCAAGTCCTTTTCCCACCTCTGCATATGGCTCTCTAATTTCCACTCATTGAAAGGAGAAACTGGAGTCTCATACATTTTGTCTCTTCTCATCTCTTTGATTGTCTTCATCTGCCACCTCTCTACCTCTGGCTCAGTTCAGCCATAATATCCAAGTGGCTCACTCCTTCACATCCTTAAAGCCTTTGCTCACCTCAGTGAGTCCCTTTCTCATCATTCGATATAAAATTCAATATTCTTCAACACCATTCTATATTCCCCTGCTTTTTTGTTTCCCATAGCATTCATCGCCTTCTAACATAATAAGTAACTTGTTCAGCTATTGGGTTTCTTGTCTGTCTCTCTCCATATGAAGTGTTAGCTTGCTGATCACCAAAGACGTGTGCTTGTTGCTGAAAATTAGGTTTCCTAGCTGCCCTTGCATCTAATCTAACTGGGCCATGTCACTAGTTCTTGCAAATGGACTTAGAGCAAAAGTGTGACTCTAAATGAGCACGTGGAAGTCTGCCTAATCAAATACACATGCATTGGACTCTAAGCTGATCAGACCAGACAACAGGCCTTTAGTATGCTAACCCACTGAGAACTTGTGATCTATTTGTTATAGCATTTTGCATCTTAATTACTATGGCTTAGCTACTATAGCCCACTAGAATTGGAAGCTCATGAAGGCAAGGACTTCTGAATATATTTTTTTTTATTGTGCCTATCTTCAGTGTCCAGAACAGAGTTTGGCAAAAAATACATACTTAATAAGTATTTGTTGAGTGAATGAATGAATTGCCTTTTCCACAACCAATCATGAAAATTAGTGAATGGTTGGTAAGGAAGGAACAATAAAGGATTTCTTGTTGTTATTGTTAAGAAGTAGAAACTGTGAGTTTCTAGAAAATCATTGGCTGCAAGACTTTGGTGAAACTAAAGAGAGTTCTGGGGAGAAACCAAGATGGCGGCATAGGTTAACACTGGAGATTGCTGCCCTCGAACAACCACTTCAGAGATATAACTAAAGGACAGAACGGACATCATCCAGAACCACAGGAAGGCTGGCTGAGTGGAAATTCTACAACTAGGAGGAAAGAGAATATCATACCCAGACTCAGAGGAGGCGCAGTGCTGAAGTGAAATACTCAGGTGTTGAGTGCACGCACGGAGCCGGCTGGCGGCGGAGGGCGCGGTTGTTGTTTTCAATCGGGAGGGAGTTTCAGACTCTGAGCTCCAGATCCGGGTGAGTCTCTGGGGACCAAGACTCAAACGGGAGAAGCGAGACTGTCTGGCTTCGGTCGGAACTCGAAGGCAGCTTTCTCTCCGAGGTTTGCAGCGGTTGCTGGGACTCTGAGAGGCAGAGCCCCTGGGGAAGGAACTGAGAGCAGCCATAACTGCTTGCTCCGCCTGCCCTGTAGATCCCCAGGGACCCGCCCCGCCCAAGCCCTGCACAGAACCATTTGCCGGATAGCCTCAGGCAAAGGCTAGATTAGCACCGCCCGAGAGATCCAGCACAGAAGCCCTCCCACTGCAGACACAGCGGACTCTCATAGCCAGTTAGCCTGGAGGTCAAATCACCCCCGGTATTGCCGACATCAATCAAGGCTTAAAGGCAACAAGACTGCGCACAAAGACCAGTAGGGGGTGTACCAAGAAAGCATAAAAAATGCGGAGACAAAGAAACAGGACAAAACTGTCAATGGAGGATATTGAGTTCAGAACCACACTTTTAAGGTCTCTTAAGAACTGTCTAGAAGCTGCCGATAAACTTAGTAAGGCCCTCGAAAAGACTGGTGAGACCGCCGATAAATGTAGTGAGATACTCAAGAAATCTAATGAGACCCTCGATGTTGTGATAAAGAACCAACTAGAAATTAAGCATACACTGACTGAAATAAAGAATATTATACAGACACCCAACAGCAGACCAGAGGAGCGCAAGAATCAAGTCAAAGATTCGAAATGCGAACAAGCAAAAAACACCCAACTGGAAAAGCAAAATGAAAAAAGAATCCGAAAATGCGAGGATAGTGTAAGGAGCCTCTGGGACAGCTTCAAGCGCACCAACATCAGAATTATAGGGGTGCCAGAAGATGAGAGAGAGCAAGATATTGAAAACCTATTTAAAGAAATAATGACAGAAAACTTCCCCCACCTGGTGAAAGAAATAGACCTACAGGTCCAGGAAGCGCAGAGAACCCCAAACAAAAGGAATCCAAAGAGGACCACACCAAGACACATCATCATTAAAATGCCAAGAGCAAAAGACAAAGAGAGAATCTTAAAAGCAGCAAGAGAAAGAAACCCAGTTACCTACAAGGGAATACCCATACGACTGTCAGCTGATTTCTCAACAGAAACTTAGCAGGCCAGAAGGGAATGGCAAGAAATATTCAAAGTGATGAATAGCAAGAACCTACAACCAAGATTACTTTATCCAGCAAAGCTATCATTCAGAATTGAAGGTCAGATAAAGGGCTTCACAGATAAGGAAAAGCTAAAGGAGTTCATCACCACCAAACCAGTATTATATGAAATGCTGAAAGGTATCCTTTAAGAAGAGGAAGAAGAAGAAAAAGGTAAAGATACAAATTATGAACAACAAATATGCATCTATCAACAAGTGAATCTAAGAATCAAGTGAATAAATAATCTGGTGATCATAATATAATCAGGGACATAGAAAGGGAATGGACTGACTATTCTTGGGGGGGAAAGGGGTGTGGGAGATGCGGGAAGAGACTGGACAAAAATCGTGCACCTATGGAAGAGGACAGTGGGTGGGGAGTGAGGGCGGAGGGTGGGGGGGGAGCTGGGAGGAGGGGAGTTATGGGGGGGGAAAAAAGAGGAACAAATGTAATAATCTGGACAATAAAGATTTAATTAAAAAAAAAAAAGAAACTAAAGAGAGTTCCCTTGAATTTTGTTCTTCCCTGTTTTTACCTTTTTCTTTTCTTCTACCTCTTCCCAAGTCTGATTCCCCTCGAATCCATCTTCACTCTTCCTTTCTACTTTTCCCCCTCCTTTTTCCTTCCTGGATTTTCTTTTTCTTCCTATTTAATCCAACAAGAATTCACTGCTCATTAATTTGAGCCACTGTAAGTACTCCATCAAGATATCTATTCTGCGGAAACCGGTTTGGCTCAGTGGATAGAGCGTCGGCCTGCGGACTGAAAGATCCCAGGTTCGATTCCGGTCAAGGGCATGTACCAGGGTTGCGGTCACATCCCCAGTAGGAGATGTGCAGGAGGCAGCTGATCGATGTTTCTCTCTCATCGATGTTTCTAACTCTCTATCTCTCTCCCTTCCTCTCTGTAAAAAATCAATAAAAATATATTATTAAAAAAATATATCTATTTCTAAGTCACTTAAAATATAGTAGTGGGAGATAACATGAGTTTAAAAAAAAAAGAAGAAAGAAATATTGAATCCTTGGAATCTTACCACACCCCTTCTACTTTTTAGCTCAACTTCATTTCTACTTGAGATATAGAAAAGAAGTAATGGTAGTCCAGGTGATTCAGACTTAAAACGGACAATATATTTTTCAAAAACCTATGCTTGAACACATCTGGAAGGTTTAACAAAAGTGAAAAACTACCAAAGGTAGACAGAACAGGGAGGAGATGCTGAAATTCTTGTGCCCGAGGTCCCTGGGCTTTGGACAACTCGAGTCAAGAGTAAGTATCACCTCACACCCATGAGGATAGCTATTATCAAAAATTAAAAAAAACAGCACAGGAAATAACAAGTTTTGGCAAGGATGTGGAGAAATCAGAACCCTGCGCATTGCTAGTAGAAACATAAAATGGTGCAGCCACTATGGGAAACACTGTGGCTGTTCCTCACAAAATTAAACAGAATTGCCCTAGCTGGTTTGGCTCAGTGGATAGAGCATCAGCCTGTGGACTGAAGGGTCCCAGGTTCAATTCTGGTCAAGGGCACATAACCTCAGTGTGTGGAAGGCAACCAATCACATCAATACTTCTGTCTCTGTCTCTCCCCCTCCCCTTCTACTCTCTCTAGAAATCAATGGAAAAATATCCTCAGGTGAAGATTAATAAAAAAAAAAAAAAAAAAAAAAAGAGCCCTAGCGAGTCTGGCTCAGTGTACAGAGCCGGCCTGCAAACTAAAGGATCCCCAGTTTGATTCTGGTCAAGGGCACAAGCCTGAGGGCCTGCTAGAGGCAGCCTATCAATGATTCTCTCTCAGCATTGATGTTTCTATCTCTCCCTCTCCCTTCTCTCTGAAATCAATAAAAATATTTTTTTAAAAAATTAAACAGCCGAAACCGGTTTGGCTCAGTGGATAGAAGAGCGTTGGCTTGTGGACTGAAAGGTCCCAGGTTCGATTCCGGTCAAGGGCATGTACCTGGGCTGCGGGCACATCCCCAGTGGGAGATGTGCCGGAGGCAGCTGATGGATGTTTCTCTCTCATCGATGTTTCTAACTCTCTATCTCCCTTCCTCTCTGTGAAAAATCAATAAAATATATTTTTTAAAAAAAATTAAACAGAATTAACATATGACCCAGCAATCCCACTTCTGGGTGTACACCCAAAAGAATTGAAAGGAAGGATTCAGACAGATATTGTACACGCATGTTCATAGGAGCCTTTTTCACAATAGCCAAAAGGTAGAAGAAATCCAAGTGTCCATCAACAAATGAATGGATTAAAAAACATGGTATATCCATATGTTTACAGTTGTTTGTATGGAAAAATAATATAATAATAGTACAAAAACTCTGAGTTTCCTATACTCACAACTGTAGACCTACTTTTGCCCTCTCTGCAGAGAGTACTGTACCCACTACTGCACATCACAAGTTCTTGTTAGGTGTGCATGGAATGTTTATGACAATACTAGACAATACAGCAAGTCTCGGCAAATTTTGAGTGATATAAATCATACAGAGTACATTCTCAGACAATGATGCAATTAAGCTAGAAAATAAGAAAAAAGGTAGTTTTCAACCAGGTAGGGAAGTAGTTGTTTCTTGCTAATTTTTTCTGGGTTGTACAAAGTGATACTTTTAAGGTGGACAATATGATCATTTAATATATGTATACACTGTGAAATGATTACCACAACCAAGTTAATATATCCATCAAATTACATAGTTACCTCTTTCGGGGCCTGGGGTGGGGTGAAACCACTTAAAATCTACTCTCTTAACAATTTCAAGTGTACAATACAGTACTGTTAACTATAGTCACCATGTCATATAGTGGATCCCCAGAACTTGTCACCTTATAAATGAAAGTTGTGCCCTTTATCAACATCTTCCCATTCCCCCTACCTCTCATCCCCTGGCAGCCAAAGTTCTACTTTCTGCTCGATTCGGCAGCACATATACTAAAATTGGAACGATACAGAGAAGATTAGCATGGCCCCTGCGCAAGGATGACACGCAAAGTTCTACTTTCTGGTTCTAAATGTTTGACTATTTTCAGATCCCACATATATAAGTGAGACCACACAGTATTTGTCTTTCTGGGTCTGGCTTATTTCATGCAGCATAATGTCCCCCAAGCTCATCCATGTTGTTTTTGGTTTTCAGTTCTTTCTTATGATTCACCCCCTTCCATCTCCCTCCCAGTCAGATAGCTTCCCTGTGTGAGCTTGCACAGGCACCTCTGTGGGGCTGCCTTTGCCTCGGGCGCTCTGACCTTTTGCTGGCTCCACTTTGCTGAGTGTGCATCTCTGCAGGCAGTCCTCACACTGATCATGACAGGAAGCTAGGCTTCCTGGGGTCCTGAATCAGCAGAGCAGGAAGGAAATAAAGGCCACAGAGCTGTTGAAGAGGAAGGAGCCAACTTGAAGGCAGAATCCATACCTCTAAAGATAGGTCTAGAGAAGAATAACATATGTGGTGCCTGGAGTCCCATTGTCTGTGAAGCACAAACGCTGCCCCGAGGCCCAGCTACTTCCTATAATCAGAAAACCCTGGGAAGTCCCCCCACCTTCTACTCTAGTTTCCCCATCTGTAAAATGGGAATGATAAAAGAGCCTTTCCGTTGGTTGCTGTGAGGATTACAGGCATCTCAAACCATGGCTTGGATAGAGTATGCCTGCAATGAGGTTAGCTCTTACTACTTTCAAAGGCTTTGGTTAACACTCATTTATTTTTCTTCCTGCCTTTCATCTCCCATATTCCAGTTAATAACTCATATCAAACAAGCAAACAAAACAAACCAGAAACACAAGCATTTGCAATTGAACCAAGATTTCTTCTGCAGGAAAACGGCACTCAGAACAATGTGTCTGAACAGAGTTTTTCATCCTAGATTCTATTGCAACTGGAAGTAGCATTCAGGGCCCACAAGCCCAACTCCCATATTTCTGGGAAGTTGTAAGCTGAGTGGAGCTTTGCATTCAGTAGAGACAGCAAGAGGCATGCAGTTCGGTGATGAATCCTCACATGGAAGCCTGCTCTCTGGAGGTGTTGGATGTGCTGGGAAAAGCCCAGACTCAAAGATGAGTGACTTGGCCCCGCCGGCGTGGCTCAGTGGTTGAGCATTGACCTATGGACCAGGAGGTCACGGTTCGATTCCCGGTCGGGGCACGTGCCAGGGTTGCAGGTTCAATCCTCAGTGTGGGGAGTGCAGGAGGCAGCCAATCAGTGATTCTCTCTCATCACTGATGTTTCTATCTCTCCCTCTCCCTTCCTCTCTGAAATCAATAAAAATATATTGGGGGGTGGGGGGGGAGGTGAGTGACTTGGCCTCGGCTTACCATGAGATCTTGGGCTAATTATTTCATTTCCTTGGGTCTTCCTGCCCAACAAATTGGGGTGTTGGACTAAATGGTCTTTAAATTCCCTCCATTTAGTGATTAAGGATTTTGCTCTTCTAATATCACCAAAAAAAAAAAAAAAAAAAATGGAGTCATGAGGATTTTGGCTAAGAACCAGGTAGGAAAAAAAAAAAAGGCCCCTGCGGTCTTTCTAAAAAACAAAGTATGTCTTAATTATAAGTCAAATTTCAGTTTAAGGGAAAAAACAACCCTTAGGCATTTTCTGTTCTATTTAGCTTAACTTGAATCTTTCTCTTCCCTAGAAAGGTCCGGGAAGGTTTTCCACACACTTTCTACCTACAGGCCAGTTACATACATAAGAGCGCTCCCTGAAGCCATTTGCCATTTTTACCTAAAGTCCCTGCAGGGAACGAAACCTCCCTGTTTAAGTGACCCGAGTGCATCTCTCTGCCATTTCTGATGCCATAGGGTTAATCCAGTCTGAGGAGAGTGACAAAGTGCAAAGGCTTTTTTTTTCTTTCATGGATTCCACATTCATAACCAAGTACTTGGCAGCCTGCCCTCTCACATGTTACGACACAGAAATGTGTTGCCTTCAATGTGTTTTTAATAGGCCGAGCAGTTTGTTTGATCGCTTGGGTCTAGACTCAGAGACATCAGAACTTTCCCACTGCCTGGTCACTGCTTCGGTTAGCATCTTGGTTCCCCTCGTTCTTTCCAAAGAACAGTTTGGGGACACGGGGTAATGATTTCCTGAGATCAGCTACAAGCCCTCTATCTCGATCTCGCAGCCTAAACTCATCAAAGGGATGTGCATCCAGATTTGCAAACTGTTTTTGCAAAACCTGCAAAAACTCACCAGCGTTAGATTTTGAAATTATTTGGCACAGGGTCTACAATCGTGAAATTCTCATGAGTGGGGTGGAGCCAATTTCTATAAACAAAGCAAACTCTAATCTCTGCAGCCCTCTGTAGAAATATTTATACCCAGAGAGAAAGGTCTCTTCCAGTTGTAGGATGCGATAATGTAAACATTTTACCAGAGATGAAGTGCTTGTGAACAAACTTGCCCATCCCCTCCGAAACTTCAAGTGCATAATTTTACCTAAACACATCTTTTCACTCCAAAGGCTTGGCTGAAAGGAAAATATCCCTTATGATTGTCCTCACAAGAAAAGGTTTTCCTATAAAGGGCCTAAAAAAATAAATCTATTGACTCCAAAGCCTTATGACCAGCTTTACAGTATTCAGCAGGTCTCCTCAGAGCCACAACAGTGGCCCTCCAATCATATCAGCCATTATGTCCCAGAAGACAGCAGCAAGGCCATGGGTTGATATGTCAGGAGTTACTAAAATCCCTCCTTGCACACAGTTGGGTTTCTTTTCAGTGTAGCCTTTTTTTTTTTTTTTTTTTTTCTGGCCATCTTACCCCGTGTTCACTCACCTGATCTAGTTACAGAAAGGCTTTATTTGAAGTCAAGAGAGTCTCCAACACTACAAATGACAATTGCAAGTGGATGATGGATGGATCCTTACATCAGATAAAGCTGTCCCTCCCAGAACTCTCCTTACCGATAAGTAAGAGGCCACAGCCCCAGGGACAGAAGAGCCAGCCTCAGGCCGGCTGGAGCTGCTGAACTTGACCATCCTGTTATTCCTGATCTCTCCCTAGCTTGGCCCCTCTCACCCCTTCCTTCCCTGCCTCTTGTCTTCCTTCTCTTCCCTTTCTCCCTGTTCAGTTGGAGTCTTACTCACTTACACCACAGCTCTTAAACTGAGATCTTAACTGTATTTCATCCTACTTTCTAAGAGCATTCTCAGGGTTGTGTCTCCACTTCCATGTGCTAGGCCATCCATCCCCAAACCTAATATTCTCTATGCCACCAGGCAGACCCAGTATTGCCACTTACATCATAATTACAAGGTTTTCCTTATTGATTATTTTCCTCTTGCTTTGGCATATAGGCTTGTGATACACCCAAATATCCATTCTCTTCCCTCCTTGATTTTTTGATGGAATGAGGCTGCCCAGACTGCAATTTATAGTTTCTCTTGCAGCCAGAAGTTGTCCTGGAGCAAAGAGATGTAACCAGAACTGTTGGGTGCAGTGTCCAGAAAATGTCCTTAAAGGTGGTACCCTTCTTGGCTCCTTCCTAGTTCCTACTGACAAGAAAGATGCCGATGTGCTGTCCGGAGCTTGAGTGGCCAGCTTGGATCATGAGGCTGCAATTACATTTTAAGCCACTATTATTTTTGAAATATATGTAACCAAACATACATCCTAATATATAGAATTTATAAAGTCATATAAATCAAATTTACCTAGACCTTTGCAAAAGGATGGGCCTTGTAGAGAGAATGGATATAAAGGTAAGAGATCCTAATGACTCAAAATCCTTTTGACCTGTTTTCACCTGTTGACTAGACTGCCTGGGTGCCACAAATGGCATCCAGTAATAGCTTTACTATCCAGAGGCAGAAGGTAGTTGAACGTTTTATAACATTTCTGGCATAGTTGCAGACTTACAACAGATTACAGGAATAGTACAAAGAGGTCCTATGCTGCCTTCACCCACATTCCCCAAATGCTAACATGTTACCACATTTGCTTTATCATTTTCTGTATATCAGAGCTTTTCCCTGAGACATTTGAGAATAAGTTGCTGACACATCTCCCCTTTACCGATAAACACTTTTAAGGGTGTGTGTCCTAAAAACCAGGGCTCATTTGGCAACATAACCACAG
The DNA here is from genome assembly GCF_963259705.1 of Myotis daubentonii. NCBI lineage: Eukaryota > Metazoa > Chordata > Mammalia > Chiroptera > Vespertilionidae > Myotis > Myotis daubentonii. The sequence goes on along the minus strand of NC_081855.1, from coordinate 39,778,430 downwards.
TGAGATTATCTAAATCAGAAGATGTAACCTTCATACAATACTGTATTAGCTAACCTACACGGCGCTTTCAGGTTTTGCCAGTTGTTCCCAATGAGGTCTTTTATAACAAAAGGAACCCCCAGATCACGTGGTGCACTGTTGTCGTTCATGTCTTCCTAGTCCTCTTCCATCTGGAAAAAGTTTCTGTCTTGCCCTGTCTTTCATAAGGAGGAGTCAGTTATTTTGTAAAATGTCCCTCACAGTCTGGGTACATCTGATGCTTTTCTCATGATTAGATTCAGTTTGTGCATTTGTTCTTAGTACATCATATCAGAAGGCATATGGTGGCCATTTGTCCCATTACTGGTGATGTTAACTTTTTTCTAAGCCGTTTCTTTTTTTTATTATTGACTTTAAAGAGAGAGAGTAAAGGAGAGAAAGAGAAAGAGAGAGAGAGAGAGAGAGAGAGAGAGAGAGAGAGAGAGAGATTTGTTGTTCCACTTATTTGTGCACTCATTGGTTGATTCTTGTATGTGCCCTGACCAGGAATGGAACCCACAACCGTGGCATATCAGGACAGTGCTCTAACCAACTGAGCTACTGGCCAGGGCTGGTGATGTTAACTTTGACCATTGGTCAGAATGGTGTCTGCCAGGTTTCTTCACTCAAAGTTATTATTTGCTCTTTGCACAATTAATAAGTATTTTGTGGAAAGAGATTTTGAGACTGTGTATTATGCTCTTTTTTTTTAATTAAATCTTTATTGTTCAGATTATTACATTTGTTCCTCTTTTTTCCCCCCATAACTCCCCTCCTCCCAGTTCCCGCCCCACCCTCCGCCCTCACTCCCCACTCACTGTCCTCTTCCATAGGTGCACGATTTTTGTCCAGTCTCTTTCCACATCTCCCACACCCCTTTCCCCCCCCAAGAATAGTCAGTCCATTCCCTTTCTATGTCCCTGATTCTATTATGATCACCCGATTATTTATCCACTTGATTCTTAGATTCACTTGTTGTTGTTTATTTGTTTTTTTTGTTTTGTTTTGTTTTTAAATATATTTTATTGATTTTTTACAGAGAGGAAGGGAGAGAGATAGAGAGTTAGAAACATCAATGAGAGAGAAACATTGACCAGCTGCCTCCTGCACATCTCCCACTGGGGATGTGCCCGCAACCAAGGTACATGCCCTTGACCGGAATCGAACCTGGGACCTTTCAGTCCGCAGGCCGACGCTCTATCCACTGAGCCAAACCAGTTTCGGCAGATTCACTTGTTGATAGATGCATATTTGTTGTTCATAATTTGTATCTTTACCTTTTTCTTCTTCTTCCTCTTCTTAAAGAATACCTTTCAGCATTTCATATAATACTGTGGTTTGGTGGTGATGAACTCCTTTAGCTTTTCCTTATCTGTGAAGCTCTTTATCTGACCTTCAATTCTGAATGATAGCTTTGCTGGATAAAGTAATCTTGGTTGTAGGTTCTTGCTATTCATCACTTTGAATATTTCTTGCCATTCCCTTCTGGCCTGCAAAGTTTCTGTTGAGAAATCAGCTGACAGTCGTATGGGTATTCCCTTGTAGGTAACTGAGTTTCTTTCTCTTGCTGTTTTTAAGATTCTCTCTTTGTCTTTTGCTCTTGGCATTTTAATGATGATGCGTCTTGGTGTGGTCCTCTTTGGACTCCTTTTGTTTGGGGTTCTCTGCGCTTCCTGGACCTGTAAGTCTATTTCTTTCACCAGGTGGGGGAAGTTTTCTGTCATTATTTCTTCAAATAGGTTTTCAATATCTTGCTCTCTCTCATCTTCTGGCACCCCTATAATTCTGATGTTGGTACGCTTGAAGCTGTCCCAGAGGCTCCTTACACTATCTTCGTATTTTCGGATTCTTTTTTCATTTTGCTTTTCCAGTTGGGTGTTTTTTGCTTGTTCGCATTTCGAATCTTTGACTTGATTCTTGCGCTCCTCTGGTCTGCTGTTGGGTGTCTGTATAATATTCTTTATTTCAGTCAGTGTATGCTTAATTTCTAGTTGGTTCTTTATCACAACATCGAGGGTCTCATTAGATTTCTTGAGGATCTCACTACATTTATCGGCGGTCTTACCAGTCTTTTCGAGGGCCTTACTAAGTTTATCAGCAGCTTCTAGACAGTTCTTGAGAGACCTTAAAAGTGTAGTTTTGAGCTCTATATCTTCCATTTCTGACATTTGCGTCCTGTTTCTTTGTCTCCGCATTTTTTTATCTTTTCTTGGTGCACCCCCTAGTGGTCTTTGTGCACAGTCTTGTAGTTAAGCCTTGATTGTTGTCGGTAATACCAGGGGTGATTTGACCTCCAGGCTAACTGGCTATGAGAGTCAGCTGTGTCTGCAGTGGGAGAGCTTCTGTGCTGGATCTCTAAGGCGGTGCTAATCTAGCCTTTGCCTGAGGCTATCCGGCAAATGGTTCTGTGCAGGGCTTGGGCGGGGCAGGTTCCCAGGGATCAACAGGGCGGGCGGAGCGAGCAGTTATGGCTGCTCTCAGTTCCTTCCCTAGGGGCTCTGCCTCTCAGAGTCCCAGCAATGGCTGCAAACCTCGGAGAGAAAGCTGCCTTCGAGTTCTGACCGAAGCCAGACAGTCCCACTTCTCCCGTTTGAGTCTGGGTCCCCAGAGACTCACCCAGATCTGGAGCTCAGAGTCTGAAACTCCCTCCTGATTGAAAACAACAACCTCGCCCTCCGCCGCCAGCCCCCTCCGAGTGCGCACTCCGCACCTGAGTATTTCACTTCAGCACTGCGCCTCCTCTGAGTCTGGGTATGATATTCTCTTTCCTCCTAGTTGTAGAATTTCCACTCAGCCAGCCTTCCTGTGGTTCTGGATGATGTCCGTTCTGTCTTTAGTTGTTCTTTTTTGAAGTGGTTGTTCGAGGCAGCAATCTCCGGCATTAACCTATGCCGCCATCTTGGTTTCTACTGTGTATTATGCTCTTAATCCTTCAGCTTTCACTCACCAATTTTCGCATCTATTGATGGTTATTGCATGAATGAATTACTACTATGATGGTTGCACAATAGTGATATTATAACACTTTCTCTTTTATGTTCTTTTCCAAAGAGGGCTGAAATTTATTATTTTTATTTACTTACTTTTTTTAAAGAATAGTTTATTGATTTTTTAGACAGAGAGGAATGGAGAGTGGGAGAAGCATCTATGTGATTTGCTGCCCCTACCAGGGATGGAGCCCTGGACCCAGGCATGTGTCCTTGACTGGGAATTGAACCAGTAACCATCCTGGTACATGCTATGACACCCAACCAACTGAGCCATACCAGGCAGGGGTATTTATTTATGTTTAAACCACTTTATTGACATATGAGGACTGAAATTTAGAACATGAAAGCAAAAACCCAGGCATGTGGGGTTGTCTCCATGAACACTGTAAATAAAAATAATCGCCCTAAGCCGGTTTGGCTCAGTGGATAGAGCGTCTCCCTTTCCCTCCTTCTCTCTAAATCAACTAAAAAGCCCCACACAGTTTAATGAGCTATAATTTACATACCATAAAATTCACCCATTTTAAGTACAATTTAATGGTCTTCAGTACACTTACAGAGTTGTGCAACCATCACCATCATCTAATTTTAGAATATTTCATCACTTCAAAAAGAAACCTTGTACCCACAAAAGTCACTTCCCATCCTTCCCCCAGGCCCCGGCAACCACTAAACTACCCTCTGTCTCTATAGATTTGCCTCTTATAGACATTCCATACAAACAGAATATAGTATGTGGTCTTTCTTTTGTGACTGACTTCTTTCAACTTAGCCTGATGTTTCTGAGGTTCATCCACAGCAGTACTTCTGTCATTTTTATTAATGATTAATATTACATATATGGATAGAACACACTTTATGTATCCATTCACCAGCTGATGGGCAGTTGTGTTGTTTCCACTTTTTGGCTGTGATGAGCAATGCTGCTGTGAACATTCTGTGCAAATCTTCGCATGGACACACATTTTCATTTCTCTAGGAGTGGAATTGCTGAGTCATATGGGAACATTTTGAGAAATTGCCAAACTGTTTTCCACAGTGATTGCACCATTTTACATTCCCGACAGCAGTGAATGAAGGTTGCACTTTCTCTACAGCCTTATCAGTACTTGTTATTCTTTTTTATTCTAGCCATCCTAGTGGGTATAAAGAGGTAACTCATTTTGGTGTTAATTTGCATTTCCCTAATGACTGAGTGATGTTGAACATCTTTTTATGTGCTTATTGGCATTTGTATGTCTTCTTTGAGAAATGTTTATTCAAATTCTTTGCCCATTTTCCATTAGATTATATGTCATTATTATTAAGTTTTAAAATTTCTTTCTTTATATATACTGGATGCAAGTCCCTTATCCGTTATGTAATATGCTAATTTCTTCCCAATCTGTGGGTTGTCTTTTTTACTTTCTTTATGATGTAATATGAAGTATAAAAGTTTTAAATTTTAATAAAGTCCCATTTATAAATGCTTCCTTCTATTATTCATGCTTGTGGTGTCGTATCTAAGAAATCACTGCCTCACCCAAGATCTTAAAGATTTACTCCTATGTTTTCTTCTAAGAGTTTTATAATTTTTAGCTCTCATATTTAGCTCTGTAATCCATTTTCAGTTAATTTTTGTATATGGTGTAAGATAAGGGTTTAGCATAATTCTTTTACATGTAGATATTCCGTTGTCCCAGCACCATTTGTTGAAAAGACATGTCTTAGCACCTGAATTTTGCAATGGTTCTGAAAGTTAGATCCAGGAAAAGGGTCTGATAATTAGAACTTGTTTATTTTCAGATGTGATGTGACTGCATTAGGTTTTCAACATATGTAAGGGGCTGGGGAGGACAGTAACATTCAGACTATCACAAAGGGGCTCTCCCAAAAGTTATTTTCTCTTTGGGGAAGAATGTCATTAATGGCCACACTGTGGTGTTTAAGTCAATAAAACCATCCGCCCATATCAGTCTGCTCAGTGTCACATTCAAGGAGAAGCCTAACTATGTGGGCAAGTTCAACTATTCATTCTGCAAAGTTCTTCTCACCATTTCTCTGAGGGCATTTCTGGGGTTTGTACTGAACCAATATTTCTGATTGTTTGCTAGAGGATGTAAGATTATATCCAAGCTGTATACTGATTGTCAGTCCTTCCGTATACCGCCAGCCCCTAACCACAAACACCCAGCTGTTTCTGCATGTAAGAGATACTAAGTCTACTAAAATCCCGAATACAGTTCAATCTTTTTTTCTTTTGATAATTTAGAAACAGCGTCTAGAGCAGTGGTTCTCAACCTTGGCTGCACATTAGAATCACTTGGGAATCTTTTTAAAATCCTGATTTCTGGGCCTCATCCTCTGGAAAGTCTGTTTCTTTGTTATGGGGTGAGGCCACAACATTAGTAACAAAGAAATAGAATCTCCGGAGGATGAGGCCCAGAAATCAGGATTTTAAAAAGATTCCCAGGTGATTCTAATGTGCAGCCAAGGTTGAGAACCACTGATCTAGCGTATTCTTTGATATAGTAGAAAGAGGATTCTTTTCTTGCAAAGCAATCCCTGGTCCTTAAACCCCCTTCTCTAATAAGACCCTTCCCCCAACCATCAGCGTTCCTTAGAGAAATGTTCAAGCCTTTCTGCCTCTTTCTCCCTCTCTGTGTCTTGCAAATTTCACAAGCCTCTGGTGTCAAAAGGATGTTTACAGCCTCTCTCTTCTACCCCTTTGCCGCTGCTTCTGCAGAGCATCTGGTGGCTCCAGGAACTCAATACTTTGAGGTTTTCCCAGGGAGATGGGAAGACTGAGCTCTGGTTTCAAAGATGGGGGAGAGGGGTTTCACTTGGAATTGCATCTGGTTTCTCCTAGAGAATGTCAAATCAAACATCTTTCCTTGATGGGGACTTAATTTCTTCCAAAACCCTCTCCTGTCTGGACTACATAAGAAGTTTGTAGTTCTTCTATTAATGCCGCCTTGACGGTTTCCCTAAACCAGTGGTTCTCAAACTTCCTAATGCCGCCACCCTTTCATACAGCTCCTCATGTTGTGGTGACCCCCAACCATAAAATTATTTTCGTTGCTACTTCGTAACTGTAATTTTGCTACTGTGATGAATCGTAATGTAAATATCTGATATGCAGGATTATTTTCACTGTTACAAATTGAACATAATTAAAGCATAGTGATTAACCACAAAAGCAATATATAATTATATATGTGTTTTCCGATGGTCTTAGGCAACCCCTGTGAAAGGGTCGTTCGACCCCCAAGGGGATCGCGACCCACAGGTTGAGAACCGCTGCCCTAAACTACCCCGTTAAGTCCTTGCTACGTGAGTAAGCACATTTTCCTGGCCCACAGTTGCATGACAAAGCACCCTACTTCGGCTGACAATGATTGCTGGCAGGCCCAACTGGCTAGGAAGTGTCTCCCTCCTGAACAAAGGTCCAGCGCCTTGGGGGTGAGGGCAAGATAAAAGTTCACTTCACCAGCCTCATTGCAATCACCATTATTCAAGCCTCTGAGCCCTTCCCCCCAGGCTGGGAGAGCCCAAGGAAGCGATGTTTGCAAATTCCTTCAAAATTGAGTCAGCAAATGTCTGACCTAAATAGTAAATCCCGAATAAATAGAACTTCAAAAAAAAATCAATAACTGCAACAACAAATCTCTATTTCCAGGCTATATTTTATTATCTAGGTTAGGCCAGACAACCAATTTACTGTGCAGACTTTATTGTGTTGCTTCTGGAATAGATACTCACTCTAACATTCTCATTTTCAGGTTGTCAATGTCCAATCAAGATCAGAACTCCTGTCTCAAAAGCCCATGACTGCCCTTGGAGAACTTTCGTAAAACTGAGCAAAATACATCCTAACAGAAATATTTAGACACAGGGCCACTGGGCTATTTGGACTAAAGAAAGTAATATAAAACTATATATAAAAACCCTGTTTTTCAAGGCCATGAAAAATTTCCATTTGGCGATCTTTGTACCTTATGACACTTGATCAATGCTATGCATCAGGTGTCTATCACCAGCCCTATCCCTGGATTTAGATGATGATCAATAAACATTCAATTGACTATTTTTAAAAAAGACCATTGGAGGGAAATTACCATGCCAGAGCAAGCAAAATTGTAATTCACTGACACTCTATCCACTGGGCCAAACCAGCTAGGGCTCAATGATTCTCTTTCATCATTAATATTTCTGTCTCTCTCCTCCTCTCCCATCCTCTCTAAAATCGATATTTTTTAAAAGCTGGTGAGGAAATTAAAAGACGTCACAAAAAGTCAAACATTTAACTTACTGAGTTTATGGCTTACACTAGAGGCCTGGTGCATGAAATACATGCACGGGTGGGGTCCCTCTCGGCCTCCTTAAGGCTGGAATGTGGGCATACAGTCTGGTCCTGGCCAACAGGACCTACAGGAAAGCTTTTCCCCTGACACAGAGACTCATGGGAGGAAATGCCTTTCTTGGCTTGATGTGTGCATGTCTGCAATGCCTGGAACTGCTCAACTATCTGTGTTCTGACCACAAGGAAGGGATGCTGCTGACATGTTGAGCATGGCCAAATGGAATGTTGGAGAGTTGGAAAGCACCTTGTCCTCAAGATCACAGTTGAGTCACTGTGAGTGGGGAGCAGGATATGCCACCTCAAAATGTGCCACTTTGGCATGTGGGTTATTTTGAGCTGAAGGCAGGAGACTCAAGAAAAACTTCTATCTCTTCCTTAACTACCAAAAAAAGGATTTAGAGGCCTGGGCCAGGTAGCTCAGTTGGTTAGACCATTGTCCTGATATGCCAAGGTTGTGTGTTTGATTCCCTGGCAGGGCACACACCTAGGTTGCAGGTTTAATTCCAGTTGGGGCACTTACAGGAAGCAAATGATCAATGTTTTTCTCTCACATCGATATTTCTCTCTCTCTCTCTCTCCCTCCCTTTCCTCTCTCTTTAAAAAAGAAATAAAAACATATCCTTGGGTGAGGATTTTAAAAAAACTCAACCAGTGAATGCATAAATAAGTAGAAAAACAAATCAATGTTTCTCTCAAATCAAAAATTTTTTTAAAAATTTAAAGAATATAGCCGAAACCGGTTTGGCTCAGTGGATAGAGCGTCGGCCTGTGGACTGAAGGGTCCCGGGTTCGATTCCGGTCAAGGGCATGTGCCTGGGTTGCAGTAGGAGATGTGCAAGAGGCAGCTGATCGATGTTCCTCTCTCATCGATGTTTCTAACTCTCTATCTCTCTCCCTTCCTCTCTGTAAAAAATCAATAAAAAATATATTAAAAAAAAATTTAAAGAATATAGATAGGGGGGCTGGCTATTATCAATGTAAAGGCGAAATAATTTTCCTTTCTAAGTTCTTCTGGCTGGACTAATAATCAAATTAACATGAGACAGGTTAACAGAACACAAATTTATTGTGGATGCACATAGGGAGTTCCACAAAAATATGAAATCCAAAGACTCACTAGGGAGTTGAGGCTTACATGCATTCTGGAGTAAGGAGAGAGGGGGAGGCAATTCATAGGTAGGCCCTACAAGAGCTAACTTATCTGAATGACCTATCTGTATGGCTGGGCAGACAACTAATTCCCAAATAGCTGATGCCTCACCCCCAGAGGTTTATTTCATTGGTCTGCAGTGGGGTCCAAACACTAGCATTTTTGTAAAAGATATTTTAGTTGATTTTGAGAGAGAAGGGAGAGGGAGAGAGGAGAAACATCAATGTGAAAGCAGAACATCTATCAACAGCCTCCTACACACACCCTGACCGGAATTGAGCCCGCAGCCTGGGCATGTGCCCCAACCAGGAATCCAACCAGCAACCCTTTGGTGCACAGGAGACCCAACTGACGGGAGCCACACCAGCCAGGGCTCTGCTCTTATTATTCTGTGAATTAGCCTTCTCCCCTTTGAAGCCCCAGGCCCTTATCCCGTGCCTTAGCTCAGATAATACATAAGTCTCGCCGAAACCGGTTTGGCTCAGTGGATAGAGCATCGGCTTGCGGACTGAATGGTCCCAGGTTCGATTCCGGTCAAGGGCATGTACCTGGGTTGCGGGCACATCCCCAGTGGGAGATGTGCGGGAGGCAGCTGATCGATGTTTCTCTCTCATCGATGTTTCTAACTCTCTATCTCTCTCCCTTCCTCTCTGTAAAAAATCAATAAAAAATATATTTAAAAAAAAAATACATAAGTCTCAACTGCCTAACTTGCCCTTGGGTTTCATATTTTTATGTGGCTCCTGTATGTAGGAAATTAAACATTTGTTTTTATCTTGGTAATGTCTGTGTCAATTTAAATATTTATGTTCACATGGGCAGGTGTTTTGTTTTATTTACCAGCATGGGCACTTAATAAATACAGGATGTCCCCAAAAAATGTATACACACTTTGAATAATTATTAATTCCAATGGATTAAATCTGAAAAGAAAGAAACATTAATTGAGCTATAAGCTGTTAAAGTGTGCATTCATTTTTTGGGGGGGGGGGGGACACTCTGTACTTGTTAAATGAATGAATGAATAAATGAATGAACATGAATGATACTGATAACCTAGAATACCCTCTAACTTATATTAAAAAACCAATTATTTTCCAGAAAGTAGAATAATGGGCGCCAGAGGCCAGGGGAGGAGGAATGAGGAGTTACTGTTTAATGGATATAGAATTTCATTTGGGGAAAGTGAAAAAGTTATAGAGATAGATGGTGGTGATGGTTGCACAACAACGTGAGTGTGCTTAATGCCATAGAACTGTACACTTAAAACTGGTTAAAATGGTACATTTTATGTAATAACTACTTTATCACAATAAAAAACTAATTTATTTGCAAACCTTGCTACTTAGCATTACAAGGAACAAATTGCTACCTACAATATAGCTCACACCTGAGGAAACTATACATCTATGAAAACCTTGATTATTTTCATGTCAACAAAGCTCTGGTCCAGCTCTTGGTTGGATTCATTTGCAAAAAAAAAAAATCATTCACAAATACTTAATTCTTTTTTATTGATGAGTCAGGGGTGGGGGGGTGCACTAGATCATCTATTTGCATGGGGAGCAGGGGAAGAAAGCAGGGCTGTACTATGTACTGGACTGATTCGTGCTATCACAGAAATGAAATCACACAGAAATGAAATCCCAGGTTGGGACTCCACACACACACACACACACACACACACACACACACACACAGTATCAGGAAAACAGCCTGTCCATTCTGCCCGCAGAGGCAGGGATTTTGGTTTCCTTGGCTGCTGAGCTATTCTTGGAGCAGAGCCATCTAGGGAAACTGAGCAAGTACATGGGTCTTTCGAACTTGGGCTGGATCCATGAAGGACACAAAAAGCAGACTATCCAGCCCTCTCCCCCAAGTGGAGCGGACAAAAGTGTCGTTGATGTTGGAGCTGTGGAAAGCTTCGGAAGGTCCCGTGGGAGGAAGCTTGGCATGAGAGGCAAACAGCTCTCCGGACCCTGGAAGGGAGCACCAGGCCGGGGTAAGATCCAGGCCTCTGCTCAGCCCTGACCGCTGACACCCTGTTCTTTCTCAGCGAGTGAAAGAGAGAAACAGCCTGTCTCCACAGGCTCTGCCTCATAGCTTTCTCGGAGGCCTGAGGAATTCTCTCAAAAGCACGCCTCCCGTGGGAAAAATGCTCATGATCTAAAGTTAAACGGAAAAGTCACGATGTATATACACATATATAAGACATGTGTGTATATATAATATAAATATGTATATCATTTATGTTTAAAAATTTTTTTAAAGCATGCACTGAAAAACAAAACCAGAAAAAGAAAAAAGATGAGGAGGAAATGACAATATTATCAGTGATGTTCTCCAGGTGGTTAAATAACAGGTGATAGTTTATCTCTTATTTACATTATTGGGTGGTTTAAAATTTTTCCTATGACTAACGTGTGTTATTTGATAGACATAAATGCATTTTGAACTGCACCTACCCAGTAGCCCCTAGGCATGGGGGAAGGTGTGGGCTACGGAAAAATGGGTGGGGAATGCTCTCAGAAATATTTGGCAGCTGCAGTAGGCTTGCTGCAGAGGGGAAACGTCTGGAAGGCCAGGACCAGAGCCCTCCCTTGCTTTTTTCCCTTGTAGTTTTTCTCAAAGTCACTAGTTTCCCTGATGTGAGCCTATTTAGCAAGAAACACAGTAGCAGATCTATTTTTACCTTTGAAAATGTAGTGCAAAGCCCCATAGCAGAATTAGCCTTTGGCCTGTGCTCCCTGCTTCGTACCCCTCACCTGACATTCCAGAAAAACTGCCACAAAAGGGTTCCCACTTGCAGATCCTCAGAGAGTGTGACGCAAGTGTGTGTATTGGGGGCTGGGGCCCTGTTGTCTTCCGGCCCCCAGCCCCCTGCTGCTCTGCTTCCTTTTAAGCCACCCCTCCTGCCCCTCAGCCATGTTGGGACCACGTTGCTAACACCAGCCGCTGCAGTGGAAAATGACATAGATATTCTGTCCTTTGGAAACATTTGGCATGGTCCTGGGAAGGAAAAACTGAGCTCATCCCAAGAAACAGGAGAGAATTGGGGGTGACACAGTCATCTCTGGATCCTGCAGGAATCTATTTCCTGGCGTCCTTCCACCCCCGCCCCCCAGCTTTTATTATCATTAAAGTTTTATGTTATTGTTGTTTTTTAAAGCCCCTACTTTCTCAAAGAACAGATTTTCTTCACAAAATCACTATGACCGACCAATACCACAGCTATCTCGGAATAGCAAAATCATGCTGTCTTCCCAACCAAGTTTCCGGTTGCTTTCTCAGAATTTTCATCTTGTAGTCGGGTGGGTTTGTGGGGCCTTGGAATGCAGCACTGAGATTGTCCCAGGTCTCCGGGAGATGTTCGAACAGTGAAGGATACAGCGAGGTTAATCCAAAGCTGGGGAGTGCTAGAGAGCGAGCCCCAGCTTGAGTGGCATGGGGAGTGGGGAGAGCTGGACAGTTTGCCCAGTGCAGCCCTTACTGCCTCCAGGTGTAACACACACACACACACACACGTCAGAGCAGATGGGAAGAGGTGGCATCTATTTTTTTTTTTTCTTCTTTAATCCTCACATGAGAACATGCTTAGGAAGAGGGAGAGAGAAACATCAATGTGAGAAACATGAGTGGTTGCCTTCCATATGCATATGCACCCGGACCAGGGATGGAACCCTCCACCTGGGTGTGTGCCGTGACCTGGAACGGAACTAGCAACCATTCGGTGCACAGGATGATGCCCAACCAGCTGAACCACACCTGCAGGGCAGAGGCGGAATGTTTAGACCATCCTGTTGGAGGCTGCGCTACTGCTGTCATCTCTTGAGGTGTAGCCCCAGAGATGGGAAATGAAGGGAAAAGGTCAATAGGAGGGTTTAAAGGTCAAGGAGGATCCTGATTCTCCAGACCCTCCTCTCAAGCCAGGGCCCTTTGGTGATGTCCCTGGGCAGTACAAATGTCCCTTTTCTAACGAGTCCCCTTGGCCTGAACTGGCCCCTGAATATGTTTTTCTCTCTCTTCAGCCTTCCCCAGCCACGCTAAGGGGCCTCATACCAGGAGGGTAAGACTGAGAAGGGCACTGTGTCCCCACTCAGGAGACCGGAAGGCTACTGCAGGTGGTCCCCTCAGGCCATGCCTTGTGCCTCTGCTGGGAATGCCCTCACTCCTTCCACCCCCCAGCTATGGCCACCAACAGCAGGGCACTGACCACATGAAGCCAGGCATGGTTCATACCATCCTCCTCACACAATCAGCACCTTCACAGTCCTCCCCAGTCTTGCCACTGGCCACCAAAAGACAACCCACCCTTGTCCTCATGGGGGGCTCCAATCCCCCAACCCTACTCTTTGCCTCTGTCATCCCAATGGGGGGATGTGAAATCTCTGAATGTCTTTTTAGCTGTCCTTGACGTTGAAGAGACCTGAGCCCAGTTGAGTCAGTCTATGAGGGGTGGAACTGTGTCCTCAAAGTTCATATGATGAAGGCCTCACCTCCCATACCTCAGAATGTAACCGTATTTGGAGATAAGGTCTTTAAAGAGGTTAAAATGGGGCTGCTGGGGGTGGGGAGGCGCTAATCCGATATGCCTGGTGTCCTTAAAAGAAGAGGAAGAGACTTGGGGTGCCCGCAGTGGCATGGCCATCTGATGAGGTGGCAGCCCTCCTGTAAGCTAAGGAGTGAGGCCGTGGAGGATATCAACACTGCCAACACTTTGACCTTGGACTCCATAATTGCAAGAAAATTAATTTTTGTTGTTTAAGCCACCTAGTCTGTGGTATTTTATTATTGCAGCCCCAGTAAACTACTACATAGTCCTTAGCAGACCCAGTGGCCTCTGGACTCCGTCTTGGGACAGCACCACATACATGGGACAGCCCACCGTCATGGTGTTCTCCTCCTCCTCCATTGGGCAGGCAGGGGTTTGTCTGTTGAGAACTTCCTGTCCATGAGAAGTTCAGGTCAGTGAGTCAGGCCCTCTCTGATTTCCGGATTGGGAGGGTGAGGAAGGACAACAACCCAACCTTGTTCTTGGGTCTCACCTTGGAGATGAACTCAACCTTGTGGCTGCTGGGAAGGAAGGAGAGATGTCCACTCTTCTGCCTCCTTTCCTCCTGGTTCTCCCACTTGGCTCCTTCCAATCCTGTCCATCCATATCACAAAGGAGGGTTCCCGAGGACTCAGCCCCTGTGTTTCCTGCAGGCTCCATTCATTCCTGGGGCCCCAGTTCCTGGGATTGGCACCAAGGCTCTGGGCGACCACAAAAAGGAGACAGCAACTGTTTCCTGCTGCCATCTGAGAGATTGGAGAGCGTGCCCGGCCCATGCCAGGATATCCTTCCGAAACGGACAGGAGCAAAGTTGAAGGGATCTCGGACCTTTTTCTTGCAGCATTATAACTGTGATGGGAGAACTGGCTGGGACCTGTGAGCAGAGCTGCCCCCTAGTGTCATCTAAGGGCCATGCAGGCTTCTCCAAAAAGTCGCTTAGAGTTCTTTAAAAATTTAAATTAATGAAATGTTGGCGGGAGTGCTAATTTCTCTCTTTTCTTCCTCTTTCCCCTAGACTTTTGAGGAAAAGAGGAAGGATACAGGGAAGGAGAGATAGAAGCAAGATGAGAGGGGTGCAGGACAGACAGAAGGAACTTTTAATCTGTTTAATAGACATGAGGCAAAGTTAAATATTCCCTAAAAGAACCATAAGATCATTACTCTTTGCCACTTCAAGCCTGGCCCTTTTTAGCAAACTAGCTAGAAATCCATCCTGTTACTGTGCCAAATATTTCACTGTGATAAACAAACTTATTTACGCCTTATAAAAATCCTAGTCAAAGGCATTCATCATCGTCATCATTATTATCATCCCCATACAAATAGGGAAACTGAGAACAGAGAGGTTGAGTGACTTACCCAGGAGTCACAGAGCTATTGATAAAGAAGTCTGAAGTCCGAATTTGTGTCCAAGCCCCAGAAATAGGACCACGTGTTAATCCCTACACTAAACCAGCCAGCAGCGCTGTTAAGGGTTCTCAGGATACTCCTCTCTGCTGGACTCACCACCACATGTTCCGTCCTTTATGTCTCGGGTCCCTTCTCCAAGGTGACACTCTCCAAGCCCATGAGATACAGAGGGGAATCACAGAACGACTTTTGGTTCTCACAGTCCAATAAGCTCTTTGATGACCCTGAATCTTTGGGCAAACTAATAGTAACAATAATTACAAGCGTAATGAATGAAAGGCCAGGGAAATTTCTCTCTTAAGAAGCAGAAAAGATCGTTAGTTCCAAAGAGTGCAAACACCCTCTGATCTCCTTTGTCCCAAGTCATTTAAACAGCGTGCCAAAGTGAAATAACCCACCCAGAATTCTACCACACACCATTCATTAATTCAACAAATACGTATTCCACAAAGATGAGTTTCAATAGTGTCCCAGGCACTAGTCTACACTCCAGGGATAGGAACAGGACAAGGGTCCACCGTTGACTGTCTAGGAGGGAGAAACGGCAGTCAGCACTTAGATGGAATAAAGAAAGAGGGAAATAAATAACTTCTGGCAGTAACAAGTGGTGGCAATGGTGGTGGTGAGAAGTGGTCGCCTTCAGGATGAATCATGGTGATGTCTCTGGCAGGATTTGCTAATGGATTGGATGAAGGGAGAGAAGAAAAGGCTGTCATCCGGGTTTTCCACTGAGCCACTCGGTGAATGGTGGTGTCATTTCCTGAAATACAGGAGATCCAGGAGAAGCACATTAATGGGGATGTCAATAGTCCTGTTTTGGAACTCTATTTTTTAAATTAAATTTATTGGGGTGACATTGGTTAATAGGATCATATAGGTTTCAAGTGTAGATTTCTGTGTTACAAGAGCTGTATATTGCACTGTGTGCCTACCACTCAAAGTAATTTAAAAAAAATTTTTTTAATTAAATTTATTGGGATGACATTGGTAATAGGACCATATAGGTTTCAGGCTTTTGGAAATCATCAGCCTAGAGATCTAATGCCATGGGATTAGATGAGATTATCTGGGGAGAGAACATGATGGAAAAGAAACGGTTGAGGAGAGACCCTGGCTCCCTTCATAGATAGCCAGCCGCCGCTGAGGTAGGTGTGTGGTAACTCCCACATGGAAGCCTGGAGAAAAGCCTGTTTGAGTAAGGCAGTGGTTAACTGAGACCAAGTAACGTGGGAATGGGATATGATTGATCGAGGGCATAATGTCCTTGAAAGGGCCATTTTTTTAAAAAAATATATTTTATTGATTTTTTACAGAGAGGAAGGGAGAGGGATAGAGAGTTAGAAACATCGATCAGCTGCCTCCTGCACACCCCCCACTGAGGATGTGCCCGCAACCAAGGTACATGCCCTTGACCGGAATCGAACCCGGGACCCTTGAGTCCGCAGGCTGACGCTCTATCCACTGAGCCAAACCGGCTAGGACTGAAAGGGCCATTTTACCGCAGAAGAATGGAAGAGATGAAAGATTGCAGTGTGCCAAGGAGAGAAGGGAAGGGGAGAAAGCAGACACAGTGAGAAAGGGGTAGAAATGTTTGTGTCCAGTCTCTGCCACTTCTTCACTCCTTAATACCACTCACCTCTCATCCAAACGAGCAGGGAGCAGGTCTGCATTTGCCGTATACTATACTCACCCAAGACCTGTTTTCTGTGGCAACGTTGGTCACTCGGAAGATTTACAGATGGCTTAGTTTAAAGTCAGTATACCCTTGCAAGATGTGTTCAGTTAGTATTAAATAAATACAAAGTATGGTTAACTATGTATTAAGATTGCCACCACCTATTTATGTAAGCTCAGAACACAGCAATGGAATAACCAGTGTGTTTTCATTTTCAAAAAATTAAGTCAGTATAAACAGGTGGAAAATACTAACCATCTTACCTGGATTCCCCAGAAAGCACAACCTGAGTAAACGTTTATGTGCTACCAGTTTATTAGGGATCATGATTTCAGGGAGCAGAGGTGAGGGAACAGGAAGGGAGGCTGGGGATGAGGGGTATGCACTACTAGAAGGAAGACGCATTATTAAACCCACCACCACTCAATTCTAGGGGACCAACCTGCACCTTAGGACAGTCTGTCCCTCCAACTCCCTTCTCAGACTGGTCAAAGATTCACCTGTCTAAGGTAATGACTATGTTAATTATCTTGCTTGTGGTAATCATTTTACAACATATACATATATCAAAACATCATGTTGTACATTTTAAATATGTCTTTTTTTTTTTTTTTGCCAATCATACCTCAATAAAGCTGGAGGTTGTGGGGGGGAGAAAATGAATAATAATAATAAAAATACCTAGTTGGGTAGCTCAGTTGGTTAGGGTGTTGACCAGATATGCTAAAATTTCAGGTTTGATTTAATACATTGAAAAGCTATGTTAATACTTTCAACAGTAAAGATAAATTTAAAAAGAAAAAAAAAGCTATGTCCATTAAAAAGAATGTAGACCTTGTTCTACAAGGAGATATGGAAACATCTCAATGACGTACTATATGCAAAAAACCGAATACAGAGCAGTGTGCCTTGTATGGTTCCTTTTGTGTACACTGTTGGACAGATTGACATAGGTAGGCATATTAGAATGTTTGGGGCTGCAAAACAACAACAATGGCTTAAACAATAAAAAGTTCTTACCTCTTATAGTTTACTAGAGGCCCGGTGCACAAAAATTTGTGCGCTCGGGGGGCGAGGGGGTCCCTCAGTCCAGCCTGTGCCCTCTCATAGGCTGGGACCCCTTGGGGGATAACCACCTGCTGGCTTATCCACGGGAGGCCCAGATGGCGGCTTGCGCTGTCCCACCCCACCTGCAGTATGTAAATTTAACGGCCATCTTTGTTGCATTAATTTGCATACTCTTCTGATTGGCTGATGGGCGTAGCGAAGGTATGGTCAATTAGCATCTTTGTCTTTTACTAGTGTAGATAAGACTAACTCCCCAAAGAAACTGTGGATTCCTTGACAAATCATGGAGTAGACAAGAGAGCATCCCCATAACTTCCCTTCTCAGCCCAGGCCACATAGCCCTTTAGGAAAGGGAGAAGGGGCCGCAGAAACACCAAGGCCTCTTGGAATGAAAGAGGACCAAGTCCCCCTCTGGTTTGTTTCTTAGCCTCCCACCGCAGGGGCCACCCCTCAGAAAAAGCTTAGTAGATTATCTCCACATCGGTAAATGGCAGTGAGTATCAGAGTCCTGGTTCTGCACGGGTTCTCTCCTGGGTGGATCCATGCACAAGGACTTCACCTTAGTTCAGTTTGCCTGTGGAGGGCTCCAATTGTCTTCTTGCCCAAAATGATGGGAGATACTATATGACAGAAATTTTGAAAACCGCCAGGTGACTCGGTATGTCCAGGTGCACCTGAAAGAAGGAAATAAAATCAGTTCTCAATGTTTCTCCTAGTTTAACTTGGAGTAGCAGAGCTGGATGATTTTGTTGCAACCCTCAGGATTCCAAGGAAACCATTTTGACAGTTGCTTCCCATAGAAGAAGCAGGTCATTCATAAACATACACATTTTATCATGCTGCCATCTCAAAAAGACATAGCATCTAATGCAACTCTGCCAAGTTGTGGCACAACTACTCCGACTAATAAAGAGTTTGAAAATGCTTTTGACAGAAAGAGAACTTGAATGTAATATCAGCAGATGTTTTCCTCAACATAAAACCCTGCCATAAACATTCACAAATAGCATGGGAATTAAAAACCAGGAAGGAAATGAGCGGTTGTTATCTCATGGGAAGGAACATAACTTCCTTACAGACACAAGTGTTCTGTATTCCCTTTGTATCCCATCTAACAGTTGAATATATTGAGAATGACTTCATGTAGTGAATAATTTTCCTGAATACATCAGCAAATGTCCAATAGTCATTGGAGTTTAACAGATGTATCTCAACAATACCATGTATCTCAAAAACCAGAGAAGTATAGTATTGAAAGTAGACCAAGCATGTCAAACTCAAAGGCTAACACGGGCCAAATAAACAAGGTTTAAGTTTATGTGGGCCGCAAAAAAATAAAAGCTTCAATTTTCATAGAAACGTAGGTTTATTTCGATAGAGACATGCGGAATACAAAGGGCTGAAGTAAATGAGTCATTGTTAACATAAAATAATAGAACATTTTAATAAAAATTAATATTTTTTTTCTTAGACATTAACTTACCAGACACTGAATAACTGCACAAATTAACAAGCATAACACAAAAGAACTATTTTTCTTGTTCTCCGAAAGCAAAATATTTCCTGTTGTACACACCAAATAAGTCAGTCCAAGACTAATGACATGGCAATTGGCTGCTAAAATATTTGCTGCTGGTATTAGTGGAGAGAAATGGTACACCTGTGTGTAAGGCGCATAGGGAAAATGAATGCAACACGATGATAGTAATCAGTCATTATCGAACGCTGTAGTCCATCTATATATATAAAGAGGTAACATGCTAATTGGTCCTAATGATGTCACAGTCACAACCGCTAAGGAGGAGGCTGCCTGCACGTGTATGGTGGGGTGTTGCTCCCAGAGGTGGGGTGGAAGCAGGGAGACGCCCGGAGAAGGCCTGTGCCTGGGAGGGCAGGTATGAGAGCCCACAGCACCCCCCTCACCAGTCCTTTGCCACCCACCGCTCACACTCAGAGCGCCCTGCCACACACCTGCCTGGGGAAGGAGCACAGCGCAGCAGGCAGAATGTTTCCATGCTCCCTGCAGGCTCCATGATGGGGCGGAGTCCCCGCATTGCTCTGGGGACCTGGCTGGAAGCAGGGAGGCATCCGGAGAAGGTGGGACCAGCCTGAGGCGACTCGAGGGACTCAGGGCAGGGCTTGAAGTGGCCAGACAGGCCAGAGGGGTCGAGGGGCTGGGCCAGGCGCGCTGGAGCTCTGCCTGGAGAGGTTCGGGTGTCTGGCAGGGCAGCGGGTGGGTGGGCGTGATTTTGCGCGCTGGGCTCTTAGTTATTAATAATTATGTATAACAGGATATTGTAACTATTAAGTTATGAAATTTGTATTAAAATGTTTCTTCAATACCATTATATTGGCTGGGCCCAAAAATATTCATTGTGGGCCGCATGCAGCCCACGGACCACGAGTTTGACATACTTGATGTAAACTGTCATTGAAAAATAAAACATTATTTTAAAAATTAAGGTTAAATTCACATAATATAAAATTAATCATTTTAGCAAAAAATTCGGTGAAATTTAGTACATTCACAATGTTGTACAACCCACCACACTTATCTAGTTCCAAAACATTTTTATCACCCCAAAACAAAAACCCTTACCCATTAAACAGTTACTTTCGTTCCTCCTCCCTCTAGTCCCTCCCTCTAGTCCCTCTAGTTCTTTCTCTTGGATTTACCTATTCTGGGTAGCTCTGTATATACTAGAGGCCTGAGGCACGAAATTCGTGTGAGAGTAGGCCTTCCTTCCCCCAGCTGCCAGCACCGGCTTCCTCCAGCATCTGGACCTGGGCTTCCTCCAGCTGCTGGCAGGCACCCAGGACCTGGGCTTTCTTCGCAGCCATGGCTTCGTCTGGAAGGTCATCCGGACGGATGTCTGGTCTAATTAGCATATTATGCTTTTATTATTATAGCAAAGCCTAAGCAACTGTTGGGACCAAATGACCGAAACAAACAGTCAACCAGTCGCTGTGACATGCACTGACCACCAGGGGACAGACGCTCAATGCAGGAGCTGCCCCCTGGTGGTCAGTGAGCTCTCACAGCCAACCTCCCACGGCCCCTCCCCCCAGCTGGCAGGTGCCCATCAGCCCCTGGCGCTAAACCATTCGTAGAGACCTGCTTCTGGGTTGGACTTTCATACATAGCAGAGCAGCTCCCTCAATGCGATCTATTGAAAGTCAGCCCTCGACACAAGGGGTTTGTCTCACTCGCATCCTCTCCCTTCCCCAGGGGCCACCCGTCCACTGCAGTGTGGTGGCGAGGAAAGGAGGAGGGGGGAAGGCGGGGAACTCGGACCTGGGTTGGGACGGGGAACCAGGGGTGGGTGGCAGCAGACACAGCCCCTTTCTCAGGGGGGCTGAGGGCTGGCTCCCTCTAACCCCCCACCCCCCGCCAGCCAATCTTCCAAGGTCCCTCCCCCCACCTGCACGAATTCATGCAGCGGGCCTCTAGTTTCATATAAATAGAATTATGTCATATGTGATATTTTGTGTTTGACTTCTTTTCACTTGGCATTTTCAAGGTTCATCCTCATTGTAGCATATATTGCATTTCTGATGTTTCTATTCATGGCTAAATAATATTCTATTGTATAGCTATACCAAAGTTATTTATCCATTCATTCTCTGGTGGCCATTTTGGGTAGTTTCAGACTTTTGGCTATTGTGAAAAGTGGTGCTATGAATATTTGGGTACAGGTATTTGAATATACTTTTCAGTTCTCTTGAGTATATATATATGCCTAGGAGTGAAATTGTTGGGACATACAGTCATTCTTTGTTTAAGTTTTTGAGGATTAACTAAACTTTTCCACATGACTCAACCATTCTATATTCAGTTTTACCTTAAAAAATTGTTAAATAATTTTTTAAAAATTATGTTTTAATTGATTTTATAGAGAAAGGAAGAGAGAAAGACACAACCGGAGATCAAACCTGCAATATGAGTATGTGCCCTGATGGGGACTCAAACCGGCAACATTTCAGTGCATGGGACAATGCTCAACCAACGGAGTCACGCTGACCAGGGCTTGATTTTAACTTTTTGAAATAACACTCAGAATCCTGGCCAGGTAGCCTGGTTGGTTACAGCATCGTCCCAATAAGCCAAGGTTGAGAGCTTCATCCCAGGTCAGGGCACATACAAGAATCAATCAATGAATGTATGGATAGGTGGAACAACAAATCGATGTTTCTCTCTCTCTTTCTCTCTAAAATCAATATAAAAATACTTTGTAAGCATCAAGTGATACCTATCATGGACTTAATGGTAAGTTAAATAAATCATGATCGTAAGTTTGCTTATTGGGGTCAGATCAAGGTGAGCTCCTTATATGATTTTAGGCTATTTTTACATGCTGCTTCAGTTTCATGTGAAAAGCGTTTCCAACAAGGGGATCACGGGGTTTTGGCTATAACTTCTATATCCATTTCCATGGTTAGGATGGTTAAAGGGTTGTCCTGATATGACAAGTTTGTGGGTTTGATCCTGGTCAGGGTACATACAAAAATCAACCAATGAATGCATAAATAAGTGGAACAACAAATCAATGATTCTCATTCTCTCTCTCTCAAATCAATAAATTAAAAAAGAAAATGTTGCCCTCTCAAAGGTTACCTTCCTGGCCAGTTCTTGCCAGCCAGGGAGCCATTATATATTTGCTTATCCGCTCTGGTCCAGGATATGTTGGTATTATCTAAATCTTACAGAAAGAACTCACTTCCCAACGCTGTAATCCCTAAGTCCCGACAGCAGAAGAAAATCACATTCTCCTCTTTTGAAATCTGCATTCTAAAAGGTGAGGGAAATGTGGTCTCTGTAGCAGTTCCATGAAGGAGCGGCACTTTGAATAAAATATATGCCCCTCATTCTTCACACAATAAAAATCCATGTGAAGGCATCGGGAGGCCAGCTGTTTAGTATTCTGTAGTGAGGCATTATGCTGTACAGGCAGCAGTGGCAGACCTGATATGCATTTTAAGAAAAGTTTTATTTCATCCTAACATTTCCTTTGCTCTTTCTGGAAGGTTAGTTAGCCCTTTTAAACTTAGCCTAATTCTTTGAATGCTCAAAAACTGTAAATGAATATAGTACTAAAATCTTGGTCAAGTAAAATTAGTTTACATCCTATTGCTTTAACTTTTTTACTTGCTACACTTGCAAGTGATATTTAAGCATAAAAAAAAAAAAAAGCATTATGAAACCAGAAAGTTTTCCTAGGGAAATTTTCATAGTTTAAGGAAAATGTCCAAAGTTCAAATTAAGATATGAACAGGGTACTGCATTTAGAAATGTTAAAACTTGAAGTTTTTTTACTGCACTGTTGTTACTCACATTAAACAATACAGCCGTATGTACAGCAATGCAGAATTAAGAAAAGGCATATCTGTAACACCTACCTTCTTCCTTTGTATTAAGCTGCTTCTGTTGAGAACATTATTTTTACAGCCTAAAGTTCATGAAACCTTGGCCCAGATGTTTGTTTGTGTGGGTATATAATGTCTATTTGGCTACTTTTATAATTCATACAGAACAATCCTTTTCCTTTGTCCCAGTAACACCAAATGTGCTTTAGATTTTGGGGTACTAAAAGCTTTAAGAGTCCTTAATGGGTTTCAGATACAAGACCACCTGTAATGAAGATGGGAGTGCCTTATTTAATACTAATTTAATGGGATTCGTGCACATGATACATGCTAGATGTGGCTGAAACTTGGGCTGGTAACTCTGATCACAAGTAGTTCCTATTTCACTGACTGGGCCCTCTTAACAGTAGGTATGAGGACAGCTCTTGTGGAATTTGTCATCATGGTCACTGGGATAAGATTTAAAATATTAATAGCTTTGCCAGGAATTGGTCTCCCTCTGGTCTACCACACTGTTCCTTTGTACATAAACATCCTTTTGGCTTTAAAAGCCAATGTGTAAACTGAGTGAAGGGTACACATTTACTCTCTGCATAATCTTTTCTCTGAATCTATTTCTTAAAACCAATATGCAGATATGAAAGAATTGAAACTAGGACTTGTCCACTCATGTTCATTGTAGCACTAGTCACAATTTGCCGGAAGCCGGTCCATCCTTGCTGCTTGACACAGTTGCTACAGGAAAGAAACATCTGCACAGCATGTTTCAAGGGACCTGGCGTACATAGCATACTGTTCTTAATGTTTGCTCCCCTTAGCGCTATGTGTTTTAACCAAGGTCACCTCTCCGAGAAAGGTTGTTTCCCTAGGTAAGGATTTTTCCCTGAAGTTAGGGAGGGAATAAAACCCCTTAACTAAGTGCCAAGCGGGTAATTAATCACTTTAACTACGAACAATCATGCTTAAGCTACATAATCTTTACTCCCTGGAATGGAGATAAGAAACACCCTAACCTTTGGAATAGAGATTGATAGGATTGGAATCAACTGGTATAAATACAGATGTAACAAGACAATAGGACACAGAACCTAGACACAGAACCTAGAGACAGAACCTAGCGAGAGAACATGGCAAAAGATCCTGGACAGAAACTGGCCACAGAACCTAGAGACAGAACCCAGCCAGAGAACATGGCTGAAGAACCTAGAGACAGAACCTGGCAACAGAACCTGGACAGAACCTGGCACCAGAACTTGGCTGGAGATCCTGGCTAGAGATCCTGGCTAGGCTGCTGATCAACTGAACGCTGTCTCCGTGTCATTCCTTCTTCGCCAACTCCATCCACACCTTTGGGGACACCTGGACCTGCTGGGGTTGGACCCCAGCAACAATTGCCAAAAGGCAGCCAACAACCCAAGTGAGCGTCAACATATAAACAAAATGTGATACATGCACATAATGGAATGCTCTTCAGCCATACACGGTTCTGACACATGCTGCAACATGGATGGACCTTGAAGACATTATGTTAAGTGAAATAACCAGACACAAAAAGACAAATATTGTATGATTTCACTTGTATGGAGTATCTAGAGTAGGCAAATTCAGAGACAGAAAGCAGAATTTATTGAGGGCTGGGAAAAGATAAACAGGGCTCCCAATCTTAGAGAAAATAGCAGATGATGAAACTTCTTCAGTCTTCAAAAAGATGTCATTCAATTCTTTCAACATAGCAATTATTAGGCTCCAAGTTTGGAACATTGTTTTCTATACACTGAAAAAGCGAGAGTGTTTCTCCACATCTCAGGAAACACAACAAAACCAGTTTCAAATCGATAGACTCAAAAACAAAGGCACTGGATAAGCATCACGTTGTAGCACAATCCTAACTTCATTGATGACCATGGTCACTCAGTATTTTTTCTCAGAAAATATTAAAAAAAAAAACCCAACATAGTTCTTTTCTAGTATTTAAGTGTTGTCTGGAGGAGTGGTTCTCCAAATGTGGGCCATGGATCAGCTGCATCTGCATCATCCAAGAACTTGTTAGAAATGAAAATCCTTGGGTCCCACCCCAGACCTACTGGATCAGAAACTCTGGGGTGGGGGTCAGGCAATCTGTGTTGTAACAGGCCCTGTGGGTGATTTTGATGTGTGCTGAGTTCGACAACCACTGGTCAAGAGCACAAGTAGGCATGGCCTGTCCTACTTGGGGGGGGGGGGGGGGGGGGGCGGGCCAGTAAGTGCAAAATGTTTTCCCACTACTTAAGAACAAGTGGAGAGAGATAACATGATTTTTAAAGAAAAATGAAAATTATCTATCAATTTTTGTTTTGTTTTAAACAGTAAGAGAATTAAAAAGAGAAGCAATCTTTTAAAGTATGAGTTTATTGTCCAGGTTTTCTTAAATACCCACAATTTGGTGCTTTTATTGCAACTAAATCCAGGAGCTGAAAACAACTTAAGTACTTTTATCATACATTTAACACTTATAAGAGATAGATTGAAACAGTATGAATTTTAAAGAGGAGGTTTTTTAATGATTCAATAACAAGATATGGAAACTGAGATACAGAAATAGTTATTGAACTCTAAAATAAAAACATGTTATATAGAAATAAAAGGATAAAAGGTGTTTCACTTTTTAAAAATCCTAAAAACAGAGGCTCATCACCTCTCCTGCTGGTTAGTAACCTAATCATGAAAATGATGAGTTAAGTATTAGCTTCTCTATTTAAATAAAGTGGCTCTGTCCTTTTCATGAATGCTAGTTTAGGTCTGAAATGTAAAACAGGATTTTAGGTTAAAAAAAATCACAAATATTGTACCACCTAGGGTAACAGATTCTTCTTTATAACCCTAAGAAGTTGGTAATAACTCTTAAATTTGCTTGGACAGAAAAAACAAACAAACAAGAAATGGGTGAGCAGTTAAGCAAGTCAAGTGGGATTGGGTCACTGGGACACGGTTAACAAGTAGCAGCAAATCAGAACACACAAGGAGCTTCGCCGAGGGTGAGCACTTTAATAAAAAGAGGAGCATTTGAGGTCTTTACAACAATGTATTTGGCCAAAGAGGCCAGGTTTGGCAGATACAAAGGGAATGAGTCCCCAGAAAGACGAAGTTAATGAGAAGCTAAATTCAAACTGGCTCCAATTTGATTTACAAATTAACAATGCAAAATAATTTTATTTTCTATCTTTTTCACTCAAAAGAAAATTAAAACCATATTCTAACTGCTAGTGTGAAGTAAATGCTTCTGAACTTGTGATATTTTTGGTTAGTTTTTAAAGATAAGTGATAGCAGATGTTGTTATTAATGTGACCAATACATTAAATTTCTAAAGAATAAAATTAGATTAATATTATATTATTATTCACTATGACTCAGCATAAATAGTAGAGGTCCCACAAATTGTCCTTAGCCATGGGATCATGGGACAATTTAGTGACCATTATATGGAAAATGAATTATGAGAAATGTTTCCCTCTCTACATTTGTATTTTATAAAAAGTAGCCTTATACTTTCTTCATTTAACATTTTAAATAACCTTCTAACATTGTTTCATTTTTCTCTGAAATAAATCAAATTTTAAAAACTTCCAAAATTTGCTCATGTTACTTGATCTCAGATGTTTCTTTTGACAGTGAAACTATTTTTAATTCTAAAAAAAATGTCAGTACTATACCATTTGGTAAGAGAGTGGCCTTAAGTCTTTTTGGGTCATTTTTTAAGCATTTTAGGTTGTTATCCAGTGTTCAAAGGAACTAAAGTTCCTATAAAGAGATAATGAATTTGGAGCATTAATGATGTAATCAGATGTATTAAGTTAAAGCCACAAAGTCTTATAAAGCGTCGGCCTGTGGACTCAGGGGTCCCAAGTTCGATTCTGGTTAAGGGCATGTACCTTGGTTGCGGGCACATACCCAGTGGGGAGTGTGCAGAAGGCAGCTGATCAATGTTTCTCTCTCATCGATGTTTCTGACTATCCCTCTCCCTTCCTCTCTGTAAAAAATCAATAAAATATATTTTTAAGAAAATGACTTTGTGTGTTAAATTGTGCCAACACAACATCACTTGATTTTGTTCAAAAACTGGTCAAGTAAGGGGAAGAGGGTAAAAATAAGCTACTGTGATTAAAGCCAGTTAGACCCCCCTAAAAAAGAAAAAAATATTAAAAAAAAAAGTCTATATAGCCTACCAAATAGCTCCCCCATACACACTCAGGTTAGAGACTTTTAGCCACAATACTAAAATACGAATTCTTCACAAACCACAACTCTATCCCAAATGTTCCTATATATTCTATGTTGCTTTTACAATTCTTCTAAATAGCCCTGGCCAGAGTTGGCTGGGCATTGTCCTCTGCACCTAAAGGTTGCTGATTAGGGTTAGCATTCTTGGTCAGGGCACATGCCTGAGTTGTGGGCTCGATTCCCAGTAGGGGGCATGCAGGAATCTCTCCCTCTCCCTTCCTTCCTCTCTCTCTAAAAATTAATAAAATTTTTAAAAATCTAAAAAAAAAACTCTAGCCGGTTTTGCTCAGTGGATATAGCATCGGCCTGCGGACTGAAGGGTCCCAGGTTCAGTTCCGGTCAAAAGGGCACATGCATGGGTTGCAGGCTCCATCCCCAGTAGGGGGCATGCATGAGGCAGCGATCAATGATTCTCTCTTATCATTTATGTCTCTCTCTCTTTCTCCCCCTTCTCTGAAATCAATAAAAATATATTTTTAAAAAATCTTTTAAAAATCTACTAATTCATAGATTTACAACAGAATTTATTCAAAAAACCACTTAAATCACTACCCCGTAAAATGTTCAGAAACACATGTAACCATAGAAAATAAACGTGCATATACTGCTTTTATTATCATTATGGTTGTTAGCTGAATGAAAACAAATAATAGCTAAAAAGGTTTCAAATGACAGAAAAAATTTGGGTAAGTTATGACACAGTTTTGAGCACTCAGACAATAGAAATGTATTCTATTTTTGTATCAATTACAAATGAAAAGTTAACAATGAAATTAGGGAGTTGAAAGGTAGAAAAGGGGCCTCAAACATATTCACTATATTTTAAATTTTAGACAAAGGAGTTGAGAATAGGAAAAAAGAACCCAACATATACACCATAACAGTCTTTTCTTTTTTAATGACTTCCAATGTTAACTCTTTTCTAAAAGCATCAGGGCATGGAGACCTCTTATTGTAGATTATGTATCATTTCCTCTTTGGCTATGAGGTGTGTAGTTTTGTTAACTAGAGACATCAATGAGTTCAGTTTCTGAGACCAGTCATTTAATAAATTATTTGGATCCTTCGGTCTCTGGAAGTTGATAATTCCTGCCAACCTGTCTACTTTAGCAAAAATGGTCTTGTTTACTACGAGATTTGAGAGAAAAGCCTCTGACTCCTGCAAGAGAGAAAGACAAACTGGATTAATATCGGATAAGTATAGATAATAAACAGAATTTAAGGAAAGCATTTTCTAAACTCTTCATTCAAGAATATGCAGGGCTAAAATTCTTTAGTAACAGTTAGCAACTGCTGATTTCTTGTAATAATGTATGGATTTTACTGAGAGTCTAGGGATGAATAGAATATGAATCCACTCCAAGTCAGGGTCAAGTTTGAATCTACTCCCAAAGTTTCCAGAAATGTCAGGGTAGAATATATGCTCTGCTACTTGGCAACTATATAGCCATGGACAGGCATTTTGCTTCTAAGAACTCTGGTACCCTCATCCAGATATGAGAAGTGCTAATGAATTATCCAACGGTCAAACCTGCTAACACTCCATGATTCTTCTTTTCCAGCTAAACTGTCTCAGTTACTTCTGGTAACAGAAATGGCTTTTCAGACCATTACTGTGCATTTCATTTACCGCCTATTTCTTTGGTGTTGTACATTTTATCAACATGAAATCCAGATCTGAAAGTGAAACCTCTCTATCACGTCCCGGGACCTTTTCAAGTGAACTATAGTCAAGCCTCCCTCATATCTTTTATTTCTACAGTACACTTTTGTGAACCTAAACATACTTATTATAGAACATATACCTTGAACTTCAACTTAATCAATGGAAAACTAACATATTTAAGTGACAATTCTAACTAGTATAAATAATATTAATGTAACTATAAAAAGATTTTTAAGCTATTTTTTGGTGCTTAAGATAGCTTGGGGAAACTTATTACCTAAACTTAAAGTTAAATAAAACAACACTGATTTCCTCACTTGATTTTTATAAGTCGAGGAATGGCTACAAAAATGAATGGCTACAAATAACTCAAACAATGAAGTTTACTACTTACATCAACAGATAGATCCAGAAGTTGTGCCATCCTCTTCATTGTTATCCTTGTATAATATTTGGCCATTATTCTAATATTCTGGGGAGAAGAGAGCGGGCAAAGAGAACACAACAGTTATCAGTAAGACTAAAAGTCCATTTGTTTTCAAACCCAAATAGGTTTAGTTAAAATATTAGATTGAGCTTTTATTTTTCCCATAGCCCACCACTGGAATGCATTTTTGT
This sequence comes from Myotis daubentonii, assembly GCF_963259705.1. Lineage (NCBI taxonomy): Eukaryota > Metazoa > Chordata > Mammalia > Chiroptera > Vespertilionidae > Myotis > Myotis daubentonii. Next base: position 39,749,319 of record NC_081855.1, on the reverse strand, counting down.
TTCTGCAGTTATTTGCAAGTTATTCTGAGTACTCGCCACAACTCTCTTAAAATATACAGTTAAAATATAGGTTTATCTTAAATAGTGATTAAAAATTATAACTGTACTAAAATAATTTTGCTATATGCAAGAAACTGAAGTTAAGCTTTTCCTAATTATGACAAATTTTTAAAAGGTTAAGATTTTTAAAAATTGAGATCACCTCAAAACATCACTTTAATCATCACTATAACTATTTAAAGGTGATAAGAAAGAAAATTCCATGCCGAAACCGGTTTGGCTCAGTGGATAGAGCGTCGGCCTGCGGACTGAAGGGTCCCTGGTTCGATTCCGGCCGAGGGCATGTACCTGGGTTGCGGGCACATCCCCAGTGGGAGATGTGCAGGAGGCAGCTGATCGATGTTTCTCTCTCATCGATGTTTCTGACTCTCTATCTCTCTCCCTTCCTCTCTGTGAAAAATCAATAAAATATATTTAAAAAAAAAAGAAAATTCCATAATTTTCACTGGAAATGGTACTAAAGTTAGACTCTTCTTTATTAATGTTATTAACAGAATAACAGCACTCACAAGGAAATATGGGAGTGATGGGGAGAAAAATGAACTCATCTTTTTAAAAAATATATATATTTATTGATTTCAGAGAGGGAGAGGAAGAGATAGAAACATCAATGATGACAGAGAATCATTAGTTGGCTGCCTCCTGCACGCCCCGTACTGGGGACTGTGCCCGCAACCCAGACATGTGCTCTTGACTGGAATCGATCGAGGGACCCTTCAGTCCGCAGGCCGACACTGTATCCACTGAGCCAAACTGGCTAGTGCTGAACTCATCTTTTTTTTTTTTTTTTTTAAATATATTTTATTGATATTTTACAGAGAGGAAGGGAGAGAGATAGAGAGTTAGAAACATCGATGAGAGAGAAACATCGATCAGCTGCCTCCTGCACATCTCCTACTGGAGATGTGCCCGCAACCCAGGTACATGCCCCTGACCGGAATCGAACCTGGGACCTTTCAGTCCGCAAGCCAACGCTCCATCCACTGAGCCAAACCGGTTTCGGCTGAACTCATCTTTTAATAAGTTGCATCTCTTCCCAACTCTATCAGGGTCAATGGCAACACTAACCTCTTAGGAAGTGTGAGAACTATTCTAGACCCTACCTTTTCCTCTATCCTTAAATTTAACCAATAACCAAATTCTATTGATTTTCTTTCTTAAAATAATTCCATTCCATCCATTCTTCTTCAATACCGTGGTTACTACCTTAATTCAAGCCCAAACAGACCCTAACTTAACCAGTCTTCTCATCTTGTCTTCTCTCTCTCCAAATCCATTCTCCACACTTATTCCCAGAGGATCTTTGTAAAATACAGGCCTGGCCATTATCCTCTCAGAAGTTTTCACTGTATGTGTACAATCTTTGTTATGATGCAGACCCTTTTGACATCTCCAACTTCCTTTCTCACTGAGCCTTTTTCTTGGAGGTCCCCAAGTTCCCCTGCTTGTTTGTGCTTCTATGCCCTTGCTGGGATGACTCCATCTGCCCAAAGGGACTGCTCTCCTTGTCTACCTGCTAACTACATACTCTTCTTACAAATCTTATCTTCTGCGTCAATGCCTATGTATCTAGCCTGACTACTCTCCTAGGTAGAGCCAATCAATTCTCTCCTTATGCTCCCCTCTATATATACCTGTACCACAATATCTATAATGCTTTTACTTATAAATGTGCCTTCCCTATGGTTTATTTTTAAGCTTTTTGAAGATGTCTTACTCTCCTATATGTCCCAGCACTTTGTAGTGTCTGTCTGGCACATAGAGGGCTCATAATAAATGTGTTTGTTATATGAATGAATGTTGGCACAATTCAACCTGTAGTGACACCAAGAAGAAAGGGCAGGTTTATGATATGTTACCCATTTCCAAAACTACCAAGTGAGATAGAAAACATTCTCCCCATTCTCATCATCCCTCACATTAAGAAATTCCTTCTGGTATATGTGCTATAAAACTTTGGATTCTTGAGAGGTCCTCTCGAAATGAAGCATGTCAACACATTTAATTATCAAACATAAAAGTTTATGCTCAAATTTGCCAAACTTGACTGTTAAATTGTCATCTCTATCATGCCAGATCCCCTTACATGTTCAACAACTCTGTTCTTCAAGTCTTTCCACCTTTTTTCACCTTCTTCTGTATAACCAAAAACATCAGTTGCAGGACTTTCCAGAGAACCTTTTCTTAATTCCATTCCATAGTCTTCGACAAGTGTAGACCAACGCATTAACTCCATCGTGGTAAAAAGCTTTAAAAGATCCCTGTAAATGGTATAAAACTTAATATTCCAAATCTGTAAAATAACTTTCATCCACTGTAACAAGGATTTAAATATCAACAGACTTTTAAAATAAATATTTATTTGCAGAAAAAGAACCAAGTGGATTATTATTGTTTCTAATTTTGCTACCATTTTTCCCCAAAGTAATTCTGAATATAGCATTCCCATGCTTAACATTTTGCCTTCTCCTATCTTCTTTCCAATCTCTGTACTAATGAATATAACCTTTTAAATGAAACAGATAAAAGAAACATACCTATAAAAAAAAGCCCATCGTGCTTATGAAGTGTACGTCTGTTTCATATAATAGGTTTTCAGAAGTATGTATTTCAGAAAATCATAAAGCCCCAACTACTGATGATAAAAACTTCATCAAATGGTTAATTAAACAAAAGCTGTTAAAATTAGCTTGAAATAAAACTTCTACTTGATAAGTGGCTTAGAATGAAGTATGCAATCATCTCATTACATTAATTTCTAATGCAGAACTATAAAAAACATTTTATTATTATCTCCAATTTTATTCTCTAATACAATCTATCAGCAGCCAATTAAGTGTACATTTAGGTTAACCAATTTTCTTTCAAAATGGTGCTTCTACTGAGGTATATTAAGCTAATTATAAAGGTACTTACTTATATTTAGGAATTTCTTCTAACTTCTTGTCACCACTTATTCGATGAACCAAATCTGACTGTTCATTATCAAAAGGAGCCAATATAACGTAGAGGACAACACTTTTCAGAGCCTGAAACAGTCGCACAACATAATAGATTATATGCACGATTAGAAACATAATGAAAACTTTAGCAGGAACTAAAAAATCATGAAATGATTATATATATATATTCATTTTGAATACTGTACTAAAAAATATTTGCTAATTTGAATTACTACCCGGGCTATTTTTTTAAACAAATGTATAAAAGAAGAAGTTCATATAACAAAATTATATGGAATACACATGTAACAATTTTCCAAAGTAATGTTAGGTCTTTCCTGTAACCTTGCTAGCAGGTGACCTGCTGTATATTACACACACACACACACACACACACACACACACACACACACACACTCTCTTAATTGATTTCAGAGAGGAAGAGAGAAGAAGAGAGAGAGAAACATCAATGAGGTGAGAGAATCATTGATCCGCTGCCTCCTGCAAGCCCCCTACTGGGGATCAAGCCAGCAACCCTGGCCTGTACTCTGACTGGAATCAAACCCTGACCTCCTGGTTCATAGGTTGATACTTAACCACTGCACCACACCGGCCAAGCCATATATTTTTAACAGTAAGCCTATTTCTTTCAAGGTGATAGAGTACTACCACAATAGTCTGAATCAATAAGGATAAGCTGAATTATCAACACAGTGAATTACAAAGCAGCATTATAAAATTGCATATAATTACTGAAGTTAAAATTATTTCATAATAAATTTAAAAATGCAGATTGTTTCTCATAAGTATCAATGTCAAGTATAAGAATATGTTCTTACCTGTTGCCACTTTTCACTTTCGGCCTGTATACAGGGAGTATCATATATTGCTCTGTAGTGCTTACAAATAGACAAATAGGAGCCCTCGTGTTGATCCAGCTGAATCATTAAGTTATAGTATTTTAACTTTAATTTCTGGAAAAAAAGAAGAAAGTTGACAAGGTAAATTGGGGTTTATGTTTTTTCCCCCCCCTAAACATTTTTTTTTAAATACAAAATATATTTTATTGATTTTTTACAGAGAGGAAGGGAGAGGGATAGAGTTAGAAACATCGATGAGAGAGAAACATCGATCAGCTGCCTCCTGCACACCTCCTACCAGGGATGTGCCCGCAACTAAGGTACGTGCCCTTGACCAGAATCAAACCTGGGATCTTTCAGTCCACAGGCTGATGCTCTATCCACTAAGCCAAACCGGTCAGGGCTCCCCCTAAACATTTTTAAAGTAAATTCATATTGAGACATATACTTACCTCTGTATTTTCTTCCTGGAAAAATTTGGTGTTAATTTTCTTGCTGATGATCTGTGTACGAATGTAATCCTTCACAGCTAGGCAGAGCCTCATTTGCTCCAAAATAAACTCCACTCGCTCTTTCTTTTCCATTGACCCGTAGGTTTCCACCTAGAAGAGGAAGTCCCCAAATGAATTTATAATATTTTAAAACTGCAATAGAATTAAATACATATTAAAACATTCACCGTTGATAAATAGTAAGAACGTTCACACATTTTTAGAGTGCTGATGATGACACAGAAAGCTAGTTTCCTCCAGGAAATTACATAATACATTTTTTTTCTTTTGGTGTAAAGTTCCATAAATTTTAACACATTCATAAATTTGTGTAACACTTCCAGAGAGAGTGAAAAGGAGTGGGGGTGGGGAGAGAGAAACATCTATGTGAGAGAGACCCATCAACTGGTTGTCTCCAGTACTCGCCCTGGACCAGGGGCCGGAGCAAACCTACAACCAAGTATGTGTCCTTGACTGGGAATCGAACCTGTGACCTTTTGGTGTGTGGGCCAATGCTCTAACCACTAAGCACACCATCCAGGGCTAGAAGCTAAATTTTGAGCATAGTTCATGTACATTTTTCTGGTGAGACAGTCTATGGTTTTTCTCAGATTTCTTTAGCTCTTTGCTGTCTCATTTTAAGATTACTAGTACTCTTAAGAATTGACCACCAATTTAATATTCATTAAGAACAAAGCCAATAATTAATAGCAAATTCTTAACGTATAAGTAAATAGTATATGAATTACTGATTTTATTTAAATTCTGAGAATTAAATTGTTCAAATAATAGCACAAAATCAAGGTTAACTTGTTAATCCTAATTTATCTTCAAAACTTCTTTAGAGCCCTAGCTGGTTTGCCTCAGTGGATAGACCATCAGCCTGCGGGCTGAAGGGTCCCAGGTTCGATTCTGGTCAAGGGCAAATGCCTGGGTTGTGAGCTTGACCCCAGTAGGAAGCGTGCAGGAGGCAGCCAATGATTCTCTTTCATCACTGATGTTTTTCTCTCTCTCCTCCTCTCCCTTCCTCTCTGAAATCAATAAAAATATTTAAAAAAACAACACTTCTTTAGAAGTTAAATGTATTTGGAACCATAATTACTCTATTTCCAATTATTTGAATAACCTCACACTCTACTGTATTCACTCTAATTCTTGGTGTTTTAGAAAAAAAGTAATTAAGTGCTGAAATAAGCTATTTCCACAGGAAAATAATGCTGACTAAACATAAAGTTCCACACACTCTACAATGCAGCATCTTACCTGTAACTCTTGTAAAATGGAGGCTGCCTCTTTGACGTCCCCACTTTGTTCTTTGATAGTTGCTAATGTTTTAGTTAGCCGAGCACGTTCAATTTCAACATAGATCTACAAATACAAGAAATTTATTATAATTATCAAATTCCTATAGAAATATATCAGAATTTTAAAGAGAGAATTAAACTATTATTCAAACTAGGCAAAGTATTTATTTTGGAGTTATTGTGCACTTTATCTTCCATGTATGAACAGAGCTATGTAATATTTTATACTTCACAATCACTCAATTTTAAAGAAAATGTCTCTATAAAACATTACTCATATTTTGCAGCTTTGCTTTGAGAACCTAAATATAAAATCACTGTGTTTAATGAATGACAGACTACATGCTGCATAAGTGGCACAGAAAACAAAAAGAACCTTTAAAAAGGTTGATTACTTGAAAAATAACACCCTTTACAAAGAGCATATACAGCCCAGTAGCCACAATTCAACCAATACTCTAATTCTGATTAATCTTTAAATACAATGCTACTTCCTTTAAAAATATCTGATCTCGCCCTAGCTGGTTGGCTTAGTGGATAGAACGTCGGCCTGAGGACTGAAGCGTCCCAGGTTGGATTCCAGTCAAGGGCACATGCCCAGGTTGTGGGCTCGATCCCCAGAGGGGGGGGGGAGGGGGGTGCAAAAGGCAGCCAATCAATGATTCTCTCTCATCATTGATGCTTCTATCTCTCCCTCTCTCTTCCTCTCTGGATTCAATAAAAATATAGTAAAAAATACATATATATCTGATCTTGCTAAGTATTGAAGTTACTAGCATTTTTTGTAGCTATAAGTAATATTGTAGATTTGTAACTTCCAACAAATTAAACATTAAAACTATAACTACATAACTTACAGAACCTAGGAAACTAATTTTCATGTTAAGGCTTGCCCATTTAGCCTTTGCCCTGCAGCAACTCCCTTTCCCCAATCCATCCCTCAAAGCCTTAATCTCCAATAACAGACTACTTAGTTTCCTAAATATACTAGGTGTTTCTCACTTTGATTTTTTTTGTATATTATTTTCCCTATGTGTAAAATGCCCTTTTCCCTACCACTGGCCCTGTAGAATTTCTATTCATTCTTAAAAAGCCAGCTCAGCTATCATCAACTCTTTGAGGCTTCCCTGGGCACCTCACCCAATCAATCCCTACCTCTATGCTTCAGGGCACTACATAGTGTCATGACACAGCCCCATCATTATTTTTATAACTGATCTCTTTGAGGTAAAAGAATAGTTCTTGCTCATTTTGGACTTAGCATAACAGAGGTACTCAATAACATTTACTGAACTGAACTGATTAGTTAAAGAGACAAAAAGTTAAATACAAGCTAAGTTTTTGTCTTCAAACCACAAAAATCTATCTAGAAAGAAACGTATCTACCAGTCACCACTCTGTACTTGCCCTTTTTTTAGAGAAATATGATATTGGGGGGTTAGGGGTGAGGAGGATGACATCACAGTAAAATTTTGAAAATTAACCTCACACTGCTAACAATTTAAATATTAGAGTGAAACTTTAGCTATCCCAAACAGACTTTTCAAGCAGATTCAGGCCAGGGTGAAGAATTAACCTTATTTTTAAATACTAATAGAAAATGTCTAAATACAGTATAAAAGTATGTCTGAATACAAGTAAGAGAGTACTTATCACCATGAGTTATACCAATAGACAACTCACCTTTCCTTCTGTAACCATTCGTAGAGTATCAATTAATTGAAGTTTGATCGGAAGGTCTGTGATTTCCTCAACGTAAGTACAGCATTGTTGAACCATTTTTGCAACAGCCTAAAATAATAAATAGCACTCATAAGTAAAATTCATTCCCTAAACAGGAAAGGGAAGTATGTTATTGATGGAAGTGCTGTGGTTAAATTTGGTCTTCACAAGCAACTTTACACACGGAAATGCCTATAAAAGAACATCAAAGAACATTAAAACCTCCCTGATAGCTGAGAAGTACTGAATACCTAAGAACAAATCAATAAAGGTTAGGAAACCCTCAGGTGCAAGACTGTGCCCCTCCCCACTACAACTGGTGAACTGATTACGCAAAAAGAAAGGTGGAGAGAAATTAAGATGGCGGCACAGGGAAACACCGAAATTGCTGCCTCCTACAACTTCAAAACACAATAAACAGACAAAACGGACATCATCCAGAACTTACAGGAAGGCTGGCGGAGTGGAAATTCTACAACTAGAAGGAAAGAGAAAAGCACATTGAGGGTCAGGAGCTGCGGAAGTAAAGTGCAAAGGTACGGAGGCTCGAGAGTGCCCGGAAAGGGGCTGGTACCTGAGGACGCGGCTGTCTTTTTGAATCGGGAGGGAGTCACAAGCTCCCGACTGCTCTGAACTCCAGTTCTGGGAAGTCTCTGGGGACCCAGGACTCATACGGGGAGAAACTGGACTGTCTGGCAGCGGGCAGAACTCGGAACTCGAGGGCGGCTCTCCCTCAGAGGTGCTTGCAGCAATTGGATTGTCCGGACACTGAGACGTGCGGCCCCTTAGGGCAGGGCTGAGAATACGCCATAGTTCCTTGCTCCGCCCTTTGATTCCCTGAGACCCCGCCCCACCCAGGCTGCGGCAGAGGCTTTTGCATATGAATGCCCTGGCCCTTTGCAACCTGAAAATTACCTAACAAACTGCAGCTGGGCCACAGACCCAGAACTTCCAAGAGAAGGCCCAAGGCCCCACAGCAGCTTGCATTGCTTCACAGCTGGGCCTCATCAGGGCACCTCCAAACTCCAAAAAAGGAAGGGGAATCTGCAGTTCTCTTCATAGCTCCTGCTGGGTAACCTCCAAGAGCCAGTGTACCCAGTGGTCAGAGGGGGACCATCTGGATTACAACTCCTCAGATCCATAAGGGACACACCCAGGGGGCAGACTCAGTGAGCATGAAAGCCCCACTGAAGCAAGTCTTGCCCCAGAAGGGTGTCTTCAGCACAGAAGTTCTCCCACTGCAGACACAGCCGATTCTCACTGCCAATTGGCCTGGAGGTCAATTCCTCCCAGTGATCCTACAACAATCAAGGCTTAACTACAACAAGACTGTGCACAAAGCCCACAAGGGGGTGCACCAAGAGTGTCCACCTCAGGTAACGGGAGAGGCTGAGCCACTGGGCCCTACAGGACACCTAGCACACAAAACCACTCTACCAACACAGGGAAGCATAAGAAATGCGGAGACAAAGAAACAGGTCACAAATGACAGAAATTGAGGAAAGCAAACGACTGGATATAGAGTTCAAAACCACGTTTATAAGGTTTTTCAAGAATTTTATGGAAACCACCGATAAATTTAGTGAGACCCTCAAGAAATCTAGTGAGACCCTCGAGGATATGAAAAAGGACCAACTAGAAATTAAGCATACACTGACTGAAATAAAGAATAATATACAGAGATCCAACAGCAGACAAGAGGATCGCAAGAATCAAGTCAAAGATTTGAAATGCGAAGAAGCAAAAAACACCCAACTGGAAAAAAAAAAAGATTCCAAAAATATGAAGATAGTGTAAGGAGCTTCTGGGACAACTTCAAGCGTACCAATATCAGAATTACAGGGATACCAGAAGAAGAGAGAGAGCAAGATATTGAAAACCTATTTGAAGAAATAATGACAGAAAACTTCCCCCACCTGGTGAAAGAAATAGACTTACAAGTCCAGGAAGCGCAGAGAACCCCAAACAAAAAACCCAAAGAGAACCACACCAAGACACATCATCATTAAAATGCCAAGAGCAAAAGACAAAGAGAGAATCTTAAAAGCAGCAAGAGAAAGAAAGTCAGTTACCTACAAGGGAGTACCCATACGACTGTCAGCTGATTTCTCAACAGAAGCCATGCAGGCCAGAAGAGAGTGGCAAGAAATATTCAAAGTGATGAATAGCAAGAACCTACAACCAAGATTACTTTATCCAGCAAAGCTATCATTCAGAATAGAAGGTCAGATAAAGAGCTTCACAGATAAGAAAAAGCTAAAGGAGTTCATTACCACCAAACCAGCATTATATGAAATGCTGAAAGGTATTCTTTAAGAAGAGGAAGAAGAAAAAGGAACTCTTACCATTTGCCACAGCATGGATGGAACTGGAGAGCGGATAAATACCACATGATCTCACTCATTTGTGGAATATAATGAACAACATAAACTGATGAAAAAAGACTGATCCAGAGACAGAGAGGCATTGATTGGACTGTCAGGCCTTGGAGGGAAGGTAGGGGAGGGTGGGGGTAAGGGGGAAAGATCAACCAAAGGACTTATATGCAAGCATATAGGCCTAACCAATGGACACGGACAACGGGGGGGGGGGGGGGGGGGTGAGGGCATGAGCGGGGGGCGGGGGGGGGGAGGGGGTGGGGGGAGCGGGTAACGTGGGGATAAGGACACATATGTAATATCTTAATCAATAAAAAATATATTAAAAAAAAAAAAGAAAGGTGGAGCCCTAACTGGTTTGGCTCAGTGGACAGAGTGTTGGCCTACAGAGTGAAGGGTCCCAGGTTCGATTCCGATCAAGGGCATGTACCTTGGTTGCGGGCACATCCCTAGTAGGGGGTGTGCAGGAGGCAGCTGATCAATGTTTCTAACTCTCTATCCCTCTCCCTTCCTCTCTGTAAAAAAAAAAAAATCAATAAAATATATTTTTTTTAAAAAAAGCTGGAAGAGGCATGCCTGGCCACATTTACTGGAAGGCTTGCTAGCTAGCTTTTTTTGCAGTCAAGCAGAAACATATAGAAGAAATGAAAACAGACAAAATAATAATAATAATAATAATAATAATAACGACGACGACGATGAAAAAGAAAAGCAGAGTTCAACTTTGGCTATGAGAGAAGTGAGGCAATGACCAGCAGATAATATGATTAAAGAGTCAGTGGCAGAGGCAGAAGGTAAAACAGTTCCATCATCTGGTTGGGGAGGAGCCACAGTCACCCATATTCATCTCGATAAAATGTGGTAGTGAAAGGAACAGTATCTCTTGCCCCCAGTTTCCTCACAGTGAGTATAAGCAGGTTAGACTAATTTCCTCCAGCTCTAACATTCCATCTAGGTCAGGGGTCAGCAAACTTTTAAAAATGATTATAACAGAATCATTTAAAATAATAAACATGAAGATATGGAGCAATGTGGAAATAGACCAAAGCTATATCAACACTCTCACTAAAAGTATGGAAATATATAAAGACTAGAAGAAACAAAATAAAAGCAGTTATGAGAATATGGACAGAATTTTTAAAAACTCTTTAGAATGTTGTAATGTTGAGTTAACAGATTCACAAAAAGGTTTTCTGAAAGTCCTTATTTTGCCGTGATCGTATAGTGGTTAGTACTCTGCGTTGTGAAAGTCCTTATTTAAATGCAAATGTATGGAGGGTTGATGGGGGGAAAAAGAGGACATATGTAATACTTTCAATAATAAAGATTAAAATAAATAAGTGCAAATGTATTTGTTTTTGAGCAATCATGAACTTACTTGTTTTAACTGACTCCGTCTTTTTGACAAAAGCATAATGTTTTCATTAAGTAAATCCCATTCTTTAGCCTCATAACACATCTTCACTACTGCAACTAAGATACGGGATGTAGACACCATATCAGAAGCCTGTAAAAATGAACATATATCCAAAGTTAATGGAACCATGTTAAGTGAAATTATTGGCAACTGAAGTTTTGCACTATAATCTACTCACAGTACGGGTCTGTTTTTCCAAAGAGAGAAGGGTTTCAATGACTTCCTGAAGTCTTCCTTCCTAAAATAAAATATTAAAATGAACAATGAAAACCATCACCACCAATGCAAAAACTACATAACTAGGCTAAAATGAGATGTTTCTGACACCGAAAAGAAAGAAAATCAGCAGCCTATTTTAGAGCAAAAGGACTACTCCATAATTACTTTTATACTTTTCATGATAATGCTTGCTTTTCCCAGGGATTCTGTAGTCAGTGATTTCCAACCTGGGTCCCATAAGCTACCTTTAACATTTCAAAATACCTAAGAGAAAGTGAATATGGAACAACAATGATTTAGCACCCGAGCAAAATTTATCAACTCAGTGCAGTAACATCTGTTTGTTTATCTTATTCTAAACAGAGATTCTTAACTGATAGTCACGTGTCTTTAAAGTATAAAAATAGGAAAATGAATTTTCTTTATAAATTTCCATAATATTTAAATCATGAAGTTTTGAGAAGAAATTAAAAAGGATATTTTGTGGTAAAAAGATAGAAAACCCTGTTTTAATTCATCAATGGCTATAAAAATAAATAATTGCCCTGACCAGTTCGGTTCAGTTGGTTGGAATATCATCATGCACACCAAAGGGTGGAAGGTTTGATTCCTGGTCTGGGCACATATCCTAGTTGTGGGTTTGACCCCAGGTCTGGGTGCATGCAGGTAGGGAATGATATCTACCTATCTCTTCCCCTTTCTCTCTCCAAAATAAATAATATAAATAAATAAGTAAATATGCTAAAGAGAAATGAAGACCAGTTGGCAATACCAACACTTGCTAAATCAAAAGTCATGTTCTTAAGCAGATACTGATCCAAATGAACTACACCCCTTTTTGTCTACTGATAATAACCTCTACCTCATTTGCAAACACAAAACATTCTCCCTGGGACATATTAAGAAATGAAAAACAACAAAATTCAAACAATATAAACCCTAATGATAACATGCCAGGGCTAAAATAAGCCATCCTATTAGGAACCACACATTTTGATAAAAACAAAACCAACCCACAGCAAAAAAAATGCACTTTAAGATACTGATATTAATTAACACTAAATAAATTGGAAGCAACGAGGAGGGTTTTATTCAGAAATTGTTTTTCTAATGGGGAAAAATTTTTATTTTAATGACATTCATGGACAACACTTGAGTACTCTTTTACTGATGAAAGAAACTAATTAAATAGCTTTTGAATTAAGGGCACAAATAATGTTTGAACTTTTCAAAAATACTGTTTCCATATTTGTCAAGGTAACTTTTAAACTATGACTTTTCTATGCAGCAGAATATGTACTGTAAAGCCATTGTTTGAACTTATTTAATTGACTCTTAAACATATATGATAACTAACATTTTAACAATGTTTCCTGTGCAAAGGGGAGCAGCAGTTCTGAAAGCTCTACAGATTCACATATACAATAAATGCTGGCTAAATATCCATCAGAGGAAAAGAACAAAAAACCAATCTATAGTACTGGCCCAGTGGCTCAGTTGGTTGGAGTGTTGTCCTGCACACCAAAAGGTTGAGGGTTCGATTTCTAGTAAGGGCACATATCTAGGTTTTGGGTTTGATCCCAGGTCAGGGCTCCTAGGGGAGGTAACTGAGAGATGTTTCTTTCTCACATCAATATTTCTCTCTCTCTCTCTCTCTCTCTCTCTCTCTCTCTCTCTCAAATCAATAAACATACTCAGATGAGAATGAAAATAAATACACACATAAATAAATAATCTATAAATTCTTCAAAATATAGGCTAATAAACGATAAAATATCACAGAATGTTAGAACTGGAAACACTACTAGACATTTACTCCAATGATCTTACTCTAGAGAGTAAAACAACCGAAGACCAAATAGTTCAGCCACAAAACTAACCAGCAGAACCAGAGCCCAGGGTCCTTGTTTCCCTGGTCCAAGTTCCCTTCACTAAACTGGACCATATTAGTTTAAATCACCCCTTTGCTTTGATCAAAGTAATTTTGTAGGGAAATTGTTACAATCTGGCAACAAAATATAGTACAAAAATAGTTAAAATGCAAAATAACTTATTCACAGTCACCTCCTGCTGCGTTTGCCATTACTGTTAGCCACATGACTGTGATTGACAGAGTGTAGTTTACTATATGGCAAATTCAGAACTATGGTTTTTAAAGAACTGACCCTACATGAGAAGAAAGCGCACACTGCTCTAGAGCAATGGTCTGCATGTATCAATGGAACATTAAATGTCACCTTCTCAGAAAGATGTTCTCAGATAATGCTCTCTAAAATCAAGTCATTCAGCATGTCCTTTAATACTCAAGTCCATTGGGTTTCTTCTTTTCAATGACCCCCAACTCTGTTCTACTTAACTGTTTGCTGTCTTTGTCATCTCACTAGAATGCAAACACTGTAAGAGCAGGGATAGTATCTATACTGTTGACACTGGTGTTCAGTGCTCTGCATCTAGACAAGCACATCATGTTGCTTCTGCAGATATTACAGTACATCCCTTTATACCTGTGCCAGTAATGTGCAAGTCTTGCCTCCTAGCTGGTCTGTAAGCTCCTCTAGGGCTGGACCTTGTTTCCCTTGCAGCAAGTGCACATAGTATGCATTGAATGTGTTGACATTGACTTGAACTATTCAGTTGAACCTAATGGCTTACAATTCCTGATTCTTACTGTCTCAGTAAGTAGGATGTGGTAAGTTATATGGCTAACAGTTCGGTACTATTTGAGGGACACTATCACCAACTTCATTATATGCAACTCCCAATTCTCTAACCATCCCACTTTCCATGTTCAATCCTCTGGCTAAACATCTTTTCCCTTCTTCCTTCCCTATCTAAGCACATAGTTCTGGAAACTCCACCTCCTCAATGCTGCCTTTCAACTCAAAAGGAACAAGATGGCCAGAGCTATCAAAACCAACTTGTTGGAACATGTGACTTTTAAAACAATCTTTGTAAATGAGGTAAATGACTAAGGCGTTTGCTTAACATCAGTACTTGTTGAGCATCTGTAAGTTCTGTATGTCTGTGTCCATCCTTTAACTCCTAAATGGATATGTGGCTGGAATATAATATAAACATAATCATCATAATAGCGAGCATCATATAGAACTTACACAGCAATAAATATTAGTTATTGTTATTTGCTAGGTGAGTGTCAGGACACAGAAACAGAATTGTACTAGGTCATAATTGTAGGAAATTTGAATGGCCTAGATTTGGCAATTTGACAAACCAGGTCTAGACTTCAGTCTGCCTTTCAAAGGCTTCTGCTACATATGATTTTCTCACCTGATACATCCTATTAAAGTCTCTATACATATATAATTTTCTTCTTCAAATGTCTTATTAAAAATAAAGTTTCTTAAGGAAAGTAAGCACAAAATTGGTAGTCCCTTCAAGAGGCCGTGGTATGTAGCAAAAAGAACACTATACATGTTCCCAGGAGATCTGAGCTTGATCTGGCTCTGCTGTGGACCTTAGATAAACCATTTAAGCTGCCTGAACCTTAGTTTTCTCACAGGTAACATGAAAATAAAACTTTCTTCAGTTTTATTTTGTATTAATAAAATACAAAACAATGTATGCTACATGTTCCATATATTCCAATGTAGAAATGCAATGCTAAATAAGTATTTTATGTTTGGCAGAAAGGTTAGAAAATAATACAAAACGATGAATAAATAGCAAAACTGAGAGACATACCTTTAAAAAAGTTAACTAGGACTGTAAGACAACCATCTAATCCAAAAGTTAAAAACTGTGGGTCTGTATAAATAAAAAAAATATCCTACCACCTTCCCTCCTCCTCACCCCCCAACAAAAGCAATCCATACCTACATCTTGTTTTGAAACCAACTGGTATGCTGGCTTAAGAAATCAGCATCTAAATGCCTTTAATTTTATTTAGTTTAACAGGCCCCAACATTCCCTGTTTATTTATTTTATTTTTGTTGTTGTTAATCCTTACCCAATGATATTTTTTCCATAGATTTTTAGAGAGAGTAAAATAAAGGGAGAGAGGGAGAGGGGAGAAAGAGAGAAAGACAGAGAAACATTGACTGGTTGCTTCCTATAATGGCCCTGACTGGGCCAGGACTGAACCTGTAACCCAGGTATGTGTCCTTGACTGGAAATCAACACGAAACCTTTTGGTGTGCGGGCTGATGCTCTAACCACCGAGTACTGGTAAGGGCACCAGTATTCCTTTTTTTAAACATTTCCATTCCATTTGATGTCCTGAATAAATGCCATATATGTAAACCACTAGAACAACTGTAGCAGTGAAATATCCCTCCCCCCCACCCCATTGGCCTCTAACCTATTTGAGGGCAAGAGCTTTG
The DNA here is from genome assembly GCF_963259705.1 of Myotis daubentonii. NCBI lineage: Eukaryota > Metazoa > Chordata > Mammalia > Chiroptera > Vespertilionidae > Myotis > Myotis daubentonii. The sequence continues at coordinate 39,733,586 of NC_081855.1, read as the reverse complement.
TCTAATCCTCTTTATACTGCCCATAATGTCTAGCACTGCCTAGGTCTTGCCACAGTAAACTATTAGAAGACATGGGTAAAGGGAAGGTGTTTTTTCTCCCAGGTCTCAGTTCTAGAATAGCTGTAATTCTTTAAAGCAAATGGTTTCTTCCTTATGGACACTGTCATTCTACTAATTCCAAAATGGTGGTTCAGGGGCTGACTCTGGCCTCTATATATGTTTTACTTTGGCCTGTAGATATGTTTTATTTGATCTACACAGTATTAGCTCAGATAGTATTTTTCTCCCTCAACTGGCAAAGATTAACTGGAGGTGAAGAGTTACTGCCCTTTTCCATGGGCAGGTGTTCTGAAGTTCAGGTTTTCCTTACACGTGGCTCGCTAGGCAGGATGCATAGCGAGAGCACAAAGCTCTAGAATCCATCTGCCTGGGTTTGCATCCCTGGCCCCTTCACTTAACGAGCTGTATGACCCTGGAGCATGTGACTCAACTTCTCTTAGCCTGCTGTCGGTAAAACAACAATAACCATACACTATCACATAGGGTTAAGGTGAGGAGCAAGTGAGTTAATGCACATTAGCACTGAGAATAGTGCCTGGCACTGCAGAAGCTACTCAATAAATGTCAGCTATTGTTATCTCCCTGGCACTGCAGGTGTTTTGAATTTTCCAACCCTTAAGTTGCTGTTCCTTCTTTCTTCTAATCCTCACCTGAGGATATTTTTCCATTGACTTTTAGAGAGAGTGGATGAGAAAGGGAAAAAGAGAGAGAAACATCAATGTGAGAGAAACATCGATTGGTTGCCTCCTGCACGAGCCCCCACCAGGGCCCGGTAGGGGGAGGAGCCTGCAACCCAGGTCCATACCCTTGACCTGAATCGAACTCGGGACCCTTCAGTCGGCAGGCCCAGCCTCTATCCACCTAGCAAAACCAGCTAGGGCTGATGCTGTTTCTTTACACTCTCAACTAGAAAGCTCAGAGATGAATTTTTTTGGCTCTCCTCCATCAAGTGTACTGAACCTAAGAAATACAGGTACGTCAACTTCATCATCTTTCCCTAGCCTTGTTTTTTGTAAAGCCCTAGTAAATTCTTTTCTGGAAAAAAAGAGGGTGGGGGACATTAAAAAGGTTTCTTTCTAAGACTAAGTGTCATGCATTACTTGTCACTCCTCCTGTCCCTGAATTTGTTAACACTGCAATGTACTTATACAGAAAGCTCCATGGGGACAAAAACAACCCTATTAGTGAATGCATTCCAGATAGATAGCAATAAATGTCTGTGGCTGGAGACTGATCTAGGAACTTAATAAGCCCTGAGCATACTGAGGGCCTTAGCAACAGCCCAGGATGGAGCAGAGTCAACAACCACCTCTACCCCTAGTCAGACAAACCAAGTTTTGAAACCCTGGTTCTACCAATTAATAACTGTAACGCGGGACAAATAACTCTGAGCCTTTGTTTCTTTATGCATAAAATGATACACAAAGTTGCCTCACACATCACAGGGGGCGTGACAAGTGTTTGGATCAAGTTAAGTTTCTATCCTTTGGGAGATACGCAATTGGGCTAACCTACTATTCAAGAACTCCTCTAATTAGTTTATCCTGCACTTTAGTGCCTGCTTGTCTTTGCTTACGTAGTTCCCGCTGCAGGAATGACTCCTTCCCCACCCAATCTTACTCGTCAGGGCCCAACGCAAACATTAGCTTCCCTGTAAAGCCATCCCTTATCCCACCCGTAAGAATGAACAGCTTCTTTCTCTGTGTTCCAATAACAATTTATTTGTACTTGTACGGCATTCACCGCCAGGTCTGACTTGTCCAATTCGTTATGTACACGAACTCCGCCGGGACAGAAATCTTGTGTTAATCACCTCGTACTATCACTTTCCTGCCCCTTTTCCTGGCCACAGGCCAGGCACATCGCCACGATCCATAAACAGCTTGACATAAATTGATTCAGCAATAGAACGAAACGCCCTGATCTAGTCTGAATGCCGAAGCGGCCTCAACCCCTGGGAAATTACCAAAGTAAACGGTCAAGCGTATCCAAGGAAACGCAAAAAGTACTATCGGGGCCCCAAGTCCTCTACCGGGAGGAAGTGACCATCTGTCCTGGGGAGGGAGGGTATTCACCAGCGCACCCCGCCTGGAGTCTCCGTGATCAGACGGCCCTGGGGTGTCCTCCTCAAGCAGGCCTAACCCGGGCTGGGGATGCGCGCTCCAGCCCGCAGGCCCCCTGAGGCCTAAGCAGGCTCCGCGCGGTGACTCAGCCCCTGGCGCCCGCCACAGACAGCCGGCCTCCCCTCACCTTGGCCAGCTTCTCGCACTCGGGCAGACGCTGATCCACCGTGGCGCTGTAGTCCACCTCCATCTTGACGATGCGCCCATCAGCCCGCTCCGAGCCGCCGTCCGCCATGGTCCAAGCCTGAGCGTTCCTCGATGTCCCCCTTTTTCGGCCACCACTCGTCACCCACACCGGAAGCCGCCTGCGCACCCGCTCAGGCAGTGCGTCCGGAGCCCGCGCGAAGGACCCCACGAGGTCCCCTGCGCCGGCCGCCAGTCAGGCAGCGCCGCGGACAGCCCTGGGGGCGGAGTGAGGGCCACCTCGGGTTGTGTCTGAGGTGGCAGACTTCTAAAAAATCTAAAATTTGCGGTGAGGAAAACCTGTGTAATAGAATAGCCCTTCCTGTATATTCATAAGCCCCTGTTTTGAAATGTTATGATATCTCGGGTCCGTGGGCAAGTCGCTCAACTTTCCTCAAATCTCGGTTTTCTCCTCTCTGTAGGAGCAGGCCGAGATAAACCCTAGAGAGAAAGTCCTCAGGTCTCATCGGGTTGAGAATCTTGGTGGCTTAATCTGTGGGATCTTTGAGAGCTCACAAACGAAGATATGGCAGCGGCTCAAGTACAGTATCTTTGTGTGTGTTGTTTTTCGTTTTTACTATAATACACTACAGTTGGTAAGAGTCTTTAGACAGTTTGCGTTCCCTGTAGGACTCTTGAGAACATCCAATCACGGATGCGAGACTGCTACTGATTGGTTGATTGATTGATTTTTATTGTTTAAGGTATTACAAATAGTAGTACATATGTCGCCTTCCCCACTCCCTTGTTTTATTTCTTAAGAACCGTACAAGTTTTCTTTTTATCAGCGCACAATTAGGGCCCCTACGAAAAAGCTTAGGATCCTTGAAAATGAAAAGGAGGTCGCGTCTGGTGTGGTCAGAGTGTCGACAGCAGGCTGGGAAGCAAGTGGGAAATCCTGCAGCGATCTCAATTTTATCGGCACCAACATCCCTTTATATATGCTGAATAGCCTTTTACACATACTGTTCTGTAATGAAAACCATGGGTACTATAACCCATCCATACACACCTCCAAAAAAACATCCCAGTGGTATGGGAAGGAGAAACATTGCAAAATTGCAAAATAGTATATAATTTAAAATATAAAAGCTAAAAAGTCTGTAGTAGGAAAATACAAAGTGTCGTTTGCTTGCATGCATAAACAATAACTGTTCATGCAAAAGCTACAATTGCAGTAGGTGTGTTCTATTGGTTCCTCAAGCATCAGCAGGTCTTTCTGTTGGTGGCATGATTTTTCCAAAATAGTGTACAACTTCTTGGTAAAGTCTGACTATATCGAATTATAGTCTTCCACTGTTTTTCGCACAGAAGAATTCTTAGAAATTTCAGTCCACATTAAAACGTCGAAAAGAATAGCTTGGTATCAGTCAAATGGAGTTAGTCTAGTCCAGACGTGGGCAAACTACGGCCCGTGGGCCGGATCCCGCCCGTTTGAAATGAATAAAACTAAAAAAAAAAAAAAAAAAAAAAAAAAAGACCGTACCCTTTTATGTAATGATGTTTACTTTGAATTTATATTAGTTCACACAAACACTCCATCCATGCTTTTGTTCCGGCCCTCCGGTCCAGTTTAAGAACCCATTGTGGCCCTCGAGTCAAAAAGTTTGCCCACCCCTGGTCTAGTCCTTAGACACATGAGTAGGTGTCTGGCAGGACATTGAAAAGTCTGACAGAACATGGGACAATATTTTATTGTGTAAGTTTGTTGCATTGCAGATGTCTAGCATTCCAGTTACATGCTACCGTCTCCCTTCCCCCTCAATGATTGTGATAACCCACAATTCCCTTACAGATTTCTAAAATGCCCTAGGAGCCAGTGTGGTTGAGAGGCACAGGCTTAGCTGTTTGCTGGCTCTATTTGGCGTGCAGTTGGTTTGACTGGAATAGAGAAAAGGATTGGGAGGTCTACATTTTGTGAGAAGACTTTGAAAAGACAAAAAGTAACAAAGGTATGATAAAGTAAAAGGGTTATGGTATCCAGAACTCAAAAATAAGAGTGTGAGGGTGTCTAAGAAAGAGGCAAACCTATCATAATAAAAGGGTAATATGCTCATTAGACCAGACGTCATTCCGGATGTCCTTTCTGACCAAGCTGGGGCAGAGGGAAGCAGCCTGGGTCTCGAGTGCCTGCCAGTGGCTGGAGGAGGGAAGCCCGGGTCCTGGGTGCCAGAGAGAAGCTGGTGCCAGCAGCCGGGGGAAGGAAGGCCTATTCTTGCACGAATATTTGTGCATTGGGCCTCTAGTAGGTAGAGAAAAACTAGTTGACTCCCACTTAAAACTGAAGACCTATCTCCCTGAGCTGGGAGGTAACAACACCAATAACAAAAATGAAAGCAAATGGAAATGTAACGGATAGCTTGCAAAGGAAAACAAAAAATTAAAGAGAAATAAATAAAGAAGGAACTCAGTGAAAGTCTGACCAGTGGGCAGAGAAAATAGATAAGGACACCATAGTAGAGACAGACTCTTTATAAATCCTTTATTTGGATGAGTCTGAGATTAAATCTGTGACTTTGTTAGAAAGAGTTTGGTTTCAGGAGAGAAAATTGGCAGTGGAAGAATAAGGAATCTAAAAGGTAGGATGAGCCCAGCAGGTGCAGCTCAGCAGTTGAGTGTCCAGCCAGGAACCAAGAAGCCACTGGTTTGATTTCCCAGTCAGGGCACATGCCCAGGTTGCCGGCTTGACCCCCTATGGGAGGTGTGAACGAGGCAGCCCGTCAATGATGTTTCTCTCTCATTCATGTTTCTCTCTATACCTCTCCCTTCCTTTCTCTCTCTCTCTCTAATAAATAGATTGATAGATAGATAGATAGATAGATAGATAGATAGATAGATAGATAGAATGAAATACTGATGGAAAAAGTTTATTCACTAATGAGCCACACCTCAAGTAAGTAAGGAAGTAAGGAGTCCTGCATAGCTGGGGAATGAGGATTACAGGCAGAAAGAGGCAGGAGCAAGAACCCAGGGATGAGAGAAATCAGATATGTTTGAGTTGTAGGATATGAGGTTTAAGGCAATTTGGCCATTATAAGGCATTGGGTTTTCATCTGAGTAAGATGGTAAGCCAGTGGGGCTGTGGGGCAAAGGAGTGGCATGAGCTGATTAACCTAGTAAAAGAATCACTCCAGCTGTTGTGTGGTGACTAGGTTGGGCAGCAGCTGGAGACTAGTTGGGAGGTTACTGTGATGATCCAAGAGGAAAATGATGGCGGCTTGGACTAGGTGGAGGCAGCAGAAGTGGTAAGAAGTGACTAGATCCTGGATATAATCTGAAGATAGAACCAAGATAGGATTTGCTGTTGGATGTGAGGGGAGAAGGGGCAAACATGCTATCAAGATGTTTGACCTGCCTGTCTGGAAAGATGGAGCTGCCATTTACCAAATGAGCAGGTGAGGGATGTGCAAGCCAGGGGAAATGGCTGCAGCCCAGCTTTGAATATGTTAAGTTTGAGGTGCCTGTTGGATATCCAAGTGACAATGCTGAGAAGGCAAGTGGATAGACATGTGTCAAATTAAAGGGAGTCATTTGGGCTAGAGATTTGAAGTTAGGAGTCCTTAGCGTATTGATGGTATGTAAAGCCACAAGACTTACATTACAGAAATGTTCCTGACGTGTGTGTAGAATATTTGTTTTTGTAAATTGCCGATTTTAAACGCAGTGGTATTTGTATTTTCAAGTTTGTTGTGAATCATTTTGCAAAGAAAAATATACTATATTTTATCTTTTGAGTAAATCTCTTGGTCCTGTGTAGAATTTCTTCATGTCAAGTGCAGTTATATCAGGTAAACAAGTCACAACTGAAATATTCTATTCATTTGTTCTAGCCGCTATAACAGTGATGGCGAACCTTTTGAGCTTGGCGTGTCAGCATTTTGAAAAACCCTAACTTAACTCTGGTGCCATGTCACATATTGAAATTTTTAGATATTTGCAACCATAGTAAAACAAAGATTTATATTTTTGATATTTATTTTATATATTTAAATGCCATTTAACAAAGAAAAATCAATAAAAAAATGAGTTCGCGTGTCACCTCTGACACACGTGTCATAGGTTCACCATCACTGCGCTATAATAACCACAAACTTAGTGGCTTAAAACAACAAAAATTGATTCTCTCACAATCTAGAGTCCAGAAGTCAGTATCACTGGGACAAAATCAAGGTGTGGCAGGACCATGCTTCCTCTGGAGGCCCTAAAGCAGCGGTTCTCAACCTTCCTAATGCCGCGACCCTTTAATACAGTCCCTCATGTTGTGGTGACCCCCAATTTCATTGTTACAAGTTGAACATAATTAAAGCATAGTGATTAATCACAAAAACAATATGTAATTATATGTGTACTTTCCCATGGTCTTAGGCAACCCCTGTGAAAGGGTCGTTCGACCCCCAAAGGGGTCGCGACCCACAGGTTGAGAACCGCTGCTCTAGGGACCTTCCATCCTTGCCTCTTTCAGCTTCTATTGGCTGTGGGCAGGCATTCCTTGGTCTGTAGCCTCATCACTCTAATCTAATCTCTGACTTATTCGTCACATAGCCTTTTCTTCTGTGTGTGTCAAATTTCCCTCTACCTTTCTCTTACATAGACACCTGTGATTGTATTTAGGGCCACCCAGATAATCCAGGATAATCTCCTTATTTCAGATCCTTAATGTAATCACACCCTTTTTCCAATACGGTGATATTTTCAGGTTTTAGGGCTTAGGATCTGATATCTTTGGGGGCCATTTTTCAGCCTAAATGCAGTCACCTAAGCAATTTTTATTTATTAATTTTTATTTATTTATTTATTTATTTTATGAGAGAAGAAAAGTGAGAAACATTGATTTGTTGTTCTACTTATTTATGCATTCATTGATTGATTCTTGTATGTGCCTTGACCAGAGATTGAACCCAAACCTTGGTGTGTCAGGACGAGGCTTTAACCAACTGAGCTACTCCGCCAGGGTCAACTAAGCAATATTTAAACTCGAGTTCTGCCAGAACCGGTTTAGCTCAGTAGATAGAGCATCGGCCTGCAGACCAAGGGGTCCCGGGTTCGATTCCGGTCAAGGGCATGTACCTTGGTTGCGGGCACATCCCCAGTGGGGGGCGTGCAGGAGGCAGCTGATCCATGTTTCTCTCTCATGGATGTTTCTGGCTCTCTATCCCTCTCCCTTCCTCTCTGTAAGAAATCAATAAAATATATTAAAAAAAATAAAAATAAATAAACTGGAGTTCTGATATAAGTGATTACATACACTTAATAAGCAAACATTATTCCCTCATTTTCTCTCTGGTTACTTTTAAAATGTTCCACCAAAAGTCAAATTACATGACATCTCTGTGACATAAGTAAGAAATGTGTCAACATCATTTGATGATACTAGGTTAAATATGCTTTGGCATTAAAGAACCACAATAAATTATGGTTGCCTCCTCTTAAAGGACACTCAGGATCAAGGGCAATGTTTTCTTTCATCACTAAAATTTCTCTCAAGTGAGTATAGGTTACCTATAGTCTCATAATTCATCTCAAAACATTGCAATGTTTTGCCAATTTCTGTAAAAATAGGTAATGCAATAGAAAGTAAAACTTTGATACATTTATGATTAGCTTATTTATTTATTTTTAAATTTTGTTTTATTGCTTAAAGTATTACAAAGAGTATTACATATGTCTCCTTTTTTTTTTTCTCCCCTTGACCTTCCCCTGGCCAACCCTACCCCCCAGTGTCTTGTGTCCATTGGTTATGCTTATATGCATGCATACAAGTCCTTCGGTTGATTGTAAGAAATACAAAACTTTAACTTTGGCCACAGGACCTCCAGGTTTTTATTTTCTGTGAAGCATTCTGTACTACATCATTGTCAATTTATTTTATGAGCATTTACTGCACAGCACAAGCAATTACACATCAAAGGCATTCTCTGTATTTAATAGAAGCCCGATAAACGGGTCTACACATTAAAAATTGCATTGGGACTTGCTTTGTGTCATTTTGTTAAGAATGAATTTAACATTTGCTTAGCACCTAACAAGGTCAGACATACAGTTGTTTAAAAAACACACACAGAGGCATGCATAGACATAAACTTTGCTGGAATTAAACAATATTTAATACAACAAAATTAATTGCAAAGGTAACACTTGATCTTCAAAAGTTGCTCTTAAAAAGGGGGGCATGGCAAAAGGACACCGGAGCCCTAGCTGGTTTGGCTCAGTGGGTAGAGCATTGGCCTGGGGACTGAAGGGTCCCAGATTCGATTCCGGTCAAGGGCACATGCCTGGGTGCGCGTTTGATTTCCAGTAGGGGGCACACAGGAAGCAACCAATCAGTGATTCTCTCTCATTGATGTTTCTATCTCTTTCTCCCTCTCTCTTCCTCTCTGAAAGCAATAAAAAAAAATATTTTTTTTTTTTAAAAAAGGACATAGGAACCAAACAGCAGGAGCAACCCATGGCCAAAGCTAGAGCAATCTGAGCAACAAAGTTAATGTAATGTAGACTTATTCCTCAAGTATAAAATAAATATGCACAGTCCACACTAATATAACAAAATAACTGAATAAATACATGAGGGAGGAGGGACAAATCTTGCAGAATTCCATGTTGAATATGTAGATCCTCTTCCCTCAAGGAGATGGAGCTCCCTTGAGTGTGGGCTGCACTTAATGACTCTCTTCTGAAGCATGAAGTATGGAAAGGGAAAAATTGTAACTACAATGGAAAACTTGGCAGACATTACTTTAACCAAATAATCAAAGTTAAGGTCAAGTCCTTTATCAAGGGCTATTTTGGTCATATTAATGCAGAGCATGGGAATAACAAAGTGACATCTTTACATCACTGTCATGTGTTTTATTCCTTTTCTCCTTAACCTTGATTTTGACTAGTTGAAAGTCAGTCTCTCCAACAGCTGCTTCTTGGAGTAGCTAAACATTTAGATGAGGTTAATGAATGTTACACTGATACAGTGGTTCTTCATTGCAGAAGATCCCCCTCCATACTCAGCACTGTTTTGGGGATTGTGTTTGTGTATATGTATGTGTGTGGAGGGGGAGGAGTTGCTGTATATTTAGTGGGTAAAGACCAGGGATGCTAAAAATCCTGTAATGACTTCCACAACAAGGAATTATCTGGCGTCAAATGTCAATCATGCTGAGATTGAGAACCCTAAACTAATAAATGCATACATCCAACAGACATTTATTGGGTACTTAGAGTATCCCTCACACAAGGCTACATTTTCCAGATGACACAGATAGGCCCTGCCCGTCTCCTCTGTAAGCTTACCAGCATGTTGGGGAGTTGGATTACAGATGAAACACAATACTGTATATGACATTTTATATATAAAAGTCACTACTGTATAATGCCGGGAGCCGGTCCATCCTTGCTGTTTCAAGGGACCTGGCATATATGGCATACGGTTCTTAATATGTTTGCTCACCTTCTTGGCGCTGTGTTTTAACCAAGGTCACCTCTCCGAGAAAGGTTGAATCCCCAGGTAGGGATTTTCCCCTGAAGTTAGGGAGGGAATAAAACCCCTCAACTAAGTGCCAGGCGGGTAATTAATCACTTTAACTATGAACAATCATGCTTAAGCTACATAATCTTTACTCCCTGGAATGGAGATAAGAAATGCCCTAACCTTTGTAATAGAGATTGATAGGATTGAATCAACTGGTATAAATACAGATGTAACAAGACAGCAACACACAGAACTTAGAAGTCAGAACTCAGAAGACAGAACCTACACAGAACCTACAGACAGAAGAACTTCGCTGGAGAGAACATGGCAAAAGATCCTGGACTGAACCTGACTACAGAAATATGGCAAGAGAACCTGACTAGAACCTGGTGACCGAACCTGGCTGGAGATCTCAGACAGAACCTGGCTGGAGAACCTAGCGAGGGAACATGGCTACAGAACCTGGCTGGAGAACCAGCAGAACCTCTCTGGAGATCCAGACCAGAACTTGGCTGGAGATCCGGGCTAGAGATCCTGGCTAGGCTGCTGATCAACTGAACGCTGTCTCCGTGTCATTCCTTCTTCGCCGACTCCGTCCACACCTTTGGGGACCCCTGGACCTGCTGGGGTTGGACCCCGGCAGTATAAGACAATTTTTAATATATTTTTATTGATTTCAGAGAGGAAGGGAGGAGATAGAAATATCAATGATGAGAGTGAATCATTGATTGGCTGCTTCCTACACACCCCTACTGGGGATCGAGCCTGCAACCTAGGCATATGCCCTTGATCAGAATTGAACCCGGGACTCTTCAGTCCGCAGGCTGACACTCTATCCACTGAGCCAAGCCAGCTAGGGCTGTATAAGACAATTTATATATAAAGGCCATGCAACCCGGCCAGCATGGCGCAATAGTTGAACATCGACCTATGAACCAGGAGATCGCAGTTCAATTCCTAATTCCTGGTGGAGGTGCATGCCTGGGTTGTGGGCTAGGTCCCCAGTGTGGGGCAAACAGGAGGCAGCCTATCAGTGGTTCTCTCTCATCATTGATGTTTCTATCTCTCCCTTCCTCTATGAAATAATAATAAAAGAATAGTTCAAATAAGTGTTTTGGATTGTCTAGAAAGGTAAAGAGTTATCTAAAATGGCTCTGTGTAGGAGACAGGACTTTCAATGGACCTTAAGTACTGGTGTAATGAGTAGGAAAGAGGAAACCAGAAGAACCATTTATTTTACTTAAGAAATACCAGAAAAAAAAAAGAAATACCAGGAATAAAACATGATTTGAATAGTCATAAAGACTGTTGGTACACTCTTCTTTCTAATGCTACTTACAGTGGTGGGTGGGACCTTATAGTTTTTTTCACACAAACTGAGAAGAGGTTTCAATTGAGTAGCGTGCATCAGGGTGTTGAAATGATTGTGTACCTCCTCCCATCTCGAGCCCCTGCCTTTATACGTTGTCCTTCATCTGAGAAAAAGTGCCTCACAGATGTGCTTGAGCTAATATTCTTTTCCAAGTGCCTCACAGATTTGCTTGAGTTAATATTCTTTCCCTTTTGGTCATATTATTCCTCACTGGTAACTTTACTCTTCATTCCTCTTTTTTGCCCTTGGCGCCCACCCCTATTTTTTAATATGTGATCATTAGCTGTAGGTTGTATGAGATTATATGTTGTTTATAGAACTTTATACCATCCACAATAATGATTTCAACACCTTCAAGGCTCTTTGGAAATAGATATTGTGGGGACTCCATTGGTTGAAAAGAAAGATAAAATTCTCCTTGCCAGACTTACTGACTAAAGGGACTTAAAACATTTGTTAAAATGTATCCTGGCCAGTAGATGGTGCTCTCTTCCCTTTGTGTAAATATGTTATGAATGAATAAGCTCTCTCTTTGCCCTCCCTTCCCCCAAGCGCTGTTGTAGTGAAAACCAATCCATCTCCAAGTCTTTTCCAAATCTTTTAAAAAATATATATTTTTTAATTGAATTCAGAGAGGAAGGGAGAGGGAGAGAGAGAGAGAAACATCAATGATGAGAGAGAATCGTTGATTGGCTGCCTCTTGCACGCCCCCTACCGGGGATTGAGTCGACAACTTGGGCATGTGCCCTGGACTGGAATTGAACCCGGACCCTTCAGTCCACAGGCCCATGCTCTATCCACTGAGCCAAACCAAATCTTTTAAATTCATCCTCTTTTCTTTATTCTTTATTTCGGGTCTTTCCCATATCTCTCCTATGGTATTAGAATAATGTAATAACCTGCCTCTAGTATCCTTTGGTCCTAACCCAATATGTTATCATCAGAATCACTTTCCAAAAACACAGATTGTCAATGCCATGCTGAAATGTGGCAGTGGGGAGGCGGGGTGCGGGATCCTCTATGAAGGCAATGGCAGGAACAGAAAATTCAAAGGGAAGTGGAGGCGTCTCTAGGTAACAGATTTGTCTCAGGGCAAGTGTGACTGGCTATTGTGGGAAAGGTGGATTCAGATCCTCTGCCAAGAAATTAGAACTTGCTCAATAGGCCTCAGCAGTTCTCAACCTGTGGGTCGCAACCCCTTTGGGGGTCGAACGACCCTTTCACAGGGGTCGCCTAAGACCATTGGAAAACACATATATAATTACATATTGTTTTTGTGATTAATCACTATGCTTTAATTATGTTCAATTTGTAACAATGAAATTGGGGGTCACCCCAACATGAGGAACTGTATTAAAGGGTCGCGGCATTAGGAAGGTTGAGAACCACTGCCATAGAGAATCACTGGATTCAAAGCTGTGTTTGAACAAGATTAATGGGACCAGGCATGCGGATGGGCTGGGTGAAAAGGAGGAGTTCAGTGGAGAAAGCTTATAAAAAGGGTAAAGGGAGAGGCATAGTCATCTGATTTGCAGTTTGGAATACTCAGAGAAGTAGTTCCTCAACCACAATATTCATCTGTAAAATACCCAGTTACAGAATCAATGTCAGGAAACATCTAGGAAGTCAGGAATACACCCACATATTCTGATGTCCTGTGTGCATGTGTCTGTGTGGCCAGCCTTATGTTTTCTCACTGCCTCTGGGTAGATTAGTAGGTGCCAGAAGCAAAGCCACTACACTTGTTTTCAAGTTAGAAGTAGAAAAAAGAAAAACAGCTTGAGCTGCTTTCTGTATCACAGGCTTTCAATGTGTTATTATTCAACACTACAGTGTCAGATTTAGATTTTCCACCTCGAGGAATTTGGGTTTAGCTTTAATTAGTTGCTGTGAATATTTCTGAGCCAACTCTTGGGAAACATTTATCTAGAAAAGTGGTTTCACTAAAATATAAGCTGGATTTAGGGTGTCATTTTTCTATCAAGCTTTGTATCACGTTCACACAGTTATAAATTCTCTCCCGCCATCTGGATGATTTTTGCCACCGCCCACCATTGTTATACCAGATAATTATTCATTACAATTTAAAATACTATAATATTGAGGCCATCTGTATTGCCACCCAATCTCTATGAGTAGCTGCAGGACTTTAGATCATGAATATTTTTCAGAGAAAAGATGATGCAGGTTATTCTGCACAGAGGCAACTAATGCATTTTTCATCCTGCGACTCTTCAGAAAAACAAGCTTAAAAATACCAGACAAATGAAAAACAGGCTTCAGCAGTTACATGCAGCTTCCTGAGTGACTGAAGAATGTGCCTCTTGTGGTTAAAATGAGGGATGTTTAATATGGACGGAATACCAACACTCCAGGCATTTTCACTGACATTTCACTGTGACTCTTCGAACTTAGGAGTGCTGACACGAAAACCTATTCTTGCTGCTCTGGAAGCCTGCAGGCAGACTCCAGAGCAGGGCAGGGGAGGTAAAAGGCTGTGTCCCTATCACCTTTTCTCTACTTGTGTCTTTGTGTTTATACTTCACTTTCATTTATACTGTTGCACTCCCCAGTTTCCCAGGATTCCTTTTCTGAAACCACTTAGGAAACCAGGCAAGGGTTTGTTCTCAATGCTCTCAAATCCCATGGCCTCGCCAGCACTGGACTTGCGTACTGGACCAAAGTGAAAATATTTGTGGTGGGTATTTGTAAAGACCTTTGCCAAAGGTCATAGAGCACGTCTGTTCCTTGGAACCATTAGTTTCCCAGAGTGGCTCTCGGGGCACATTGGAGAACAGATTCAAAGGGTAAAGGAGTCTAGGGAAGCCCCCTTCTGTGATTCCCCCCAGCGCCGGCTGGGCTGGGCTGGGCTGGGCTCCGGGGCAGCCCGGTTGTCTGGCAGCAGCCCGGGAGAGACATGCTGTTTTGTTTAAATCCTCCACATTCTTTGCCATATCCCCATTGGCCGGATGGGGCTCCCCGCCGCGGCCGCTGCTGATGTCAGCCTTGCTGGCGCTGGCTCCTCCCGCACCCACCTCCCGGGCCCGAGGCACACTGCAGCTCCGCGCGGACTCTCCGGCTCTGGCGAGGTGGCTGCAAACTCGCGGGCACGCACGGCGCTCGGGGAGCCGGGGGACTCGGGGGAGGGGACGCGTGCGGAAGGCGCCAGCTTGCTCTCGCCCGCCTCTCGCAGCGCGAGCCGAGGTTGGAGGAACCCGGGGCCTCAACCCGGCTGAGCCCAGCGGCGGCGGCTTCCCTTTTCTACCCCAGCGAGCTCCAGAGCGCCTCGGGGACCGGCCCTCAAAAGAGCAGGAAATCTTGTTTACCGCCTGGGGAGAGGAGCCCATCGAGCCTTTGTCTGGAAAGTCAGCATCTCCAGATGAATTCCTGCAATGAGTTTCTGGTGAATTAGCATTGGGCGGCACGGCCGGAGAAGGGGGTCGCTAGGTTCACGACTGGTTTCCAGAGGCGTATCCAGCGGGTGACTTTTGTGCATTCGTTTTAATTTTTGGAAATCTCCCCCCCCCCTCCCTCGCCGCCACCGGGCATGTCCTGATCTGACGGCCGCTCCTATCGCCTTGAGCTGCGGATCCGAGTGGTTTCCAGCGGGGCTCCCTCCCTCCCTGACTTCGCAACACCGCGTTCCGGGAGAACCGACCTCGGTGAGGAAGGGGGCGGGGGAGCCGCGAACACCCGGACCCAAACCTTGACATGCTCTCGGGTGGCGAGGAGGAAGCCAGGAGCTGAGTGCACCGCCGGGGCTGTTTCTCCCGCCGGCTCCGAGCGCGGGGCTCCGGGCTCCTGCCCTGCGCCTGGGAGGCAGCCTTGTTGTTCTGGGGGCCACCCCCCGCTTCCTGCTCTGGTGGTCCACGGCCGGCAGGACCATGCTGCTCAAGGAGTACCGGATCTGCATGCCGCTCACCGTGGACGAGGTAAGCGCCGCGCCCGGCCTTGCCGCGCCCGCTCTCGTCCCCCCCCCCCCCGCCACTTCCCGCCCCCCCCCCCCCCGGGACGCTGTGTACCCCGTGGCCGCCTCCCGGCCGTCGAGTCCTCTATGGGTGGCAAGGAAACCTGGTGGAACATTACCTCCCAAACCAGAAGGCTGGAGGGAGGGAGGAAGGGGAACTCCTGTTTCCACTTGTCACCCCAGCGGGGGAGGGCGGCCTTGGGTGGGGCGGTGGACTCCAGGTGGGCCCTTCTAGGGGCACCTAGGTCCACATTACTGGGAATCAGAATGCGCCAAAGGAAGTCGGTGCGCCCCCTTTCTCCAATAAGAAAATGAATAAAGCACACCCAACAGCCCCACGCGCGCGCTGGTAAACTGGGGGTGTGTGGGGGGGTCATCCCATTCTGGCATGGGCTCAGACTCCCCTCCCGCCCTTTGCCGGAAGGTCCAGGTTCCTCTAGATCTGGAGGCCCCAAGCCCTGCTGGGGGACAATTCGGAGCCCTTTGAGGGTGGGGGTCCGTCCGGGTCCAGACATCTTGCGGTGGCCACCCGCCCGGCGCTGCTCCCGCCACGCCCTCGCAACCAGGTTCCTTGACCTGGCTTCGACCTTTCGCAAACCGCCAGGCTCGGAAACTTTCTGCGTCTCTTGTTTCTTCAGCCGCGGGGAGCGTGGTCTGCGAGCGAGCCGCGCGTGGCGGGTGCTGCGGCACGGCCACAGGAGGGCGCTCCAGCACGTGGGAGCGCGTCCGGCCGGGGTTGGGTCCCGGCAGTGCGGGTGAGCGGCGGGGGTCGTCCTCCACGCTGCTCAGCTTCGCATTCAGGAAATGATGACTCAGAATTATTCAGGCCCCAGCTTCCCTTTATTCCCGCTCCGCTCCCGACCTTTTTGGTGATCTCACAGTTGCTTAGCGCCTGCCCTGGGGACGGCGAGGGAGCATGAAGCCTGTCAGGGCAATTTGAAACTCACTGGTGTGGTTTGGCATGGCCACACAAACGAAATCAGCGACCCCAACCGTATTTATATTTAAATATAGGGCCCTTAATCTATCTATCAAGTGTTATTGAGCCACTATTTTGTGGAAGGGACTAGTTACGTTGGGATAGAAAAAGATAATTAACCCCAAACGTGGCTATGCTCCCAAGGGTCTGCCTTTATTTGTCCTCTGGAGCAAGTGGTAAGGGAAGACCCACTTACCTTGCAAGGCAAGATCAAAGTAGCTCTGAGTTTACAAAAGGCATGCTGGGGACGCTGGCTGCCAGAGAGAGGATCAGCCTGCACCCGAATGATCAGTGGAACGTTGTACTTTGTTGGTATTTGAGAGATAGCATTTGAGCAAGGTCTTGAAGGATGGAGACCATGTGGGGTAGTTTTGGGTCGTGCATCCTGACTGTGTAAATAAAGTGGTGAAGCAACACATAGTTCTCTGGAGAGTGAGGGAGGCAAATGAATGAAACTCGAGTATTTCTAGAAAAGGTGAGATCTTCTCAGTCCTTGGGCAGGGAAGCTGGAGGTTCAGCTTGGGGGGGAGGGGTGTTCTGCGAGATCTCCTCCTATGACTTTATTTATTGATCAGAATTTGGACACTAGGGGCCATGTTAGTATTTCATGAAATGCCCCCAAAATACAGGTGCTGGTTAAGAAAATAACTAGTTCTAGAATCTTCTCTATTACCTGCAAAATCTCTTTATTCTGGTTGGTCCTTTCTCAGGCTTTCTTGAACAGGCAGGCACAGCTCCTTTCCCCACTGGTTTTTTTTTTTGGACTTGAATACCCACCACCTCCCTATAAAGTAATCACATTTGAGTGGTATAGATGGAGGCCCTTCCTTCCTTAATTGGCAAATGAAATCAGATTCTACTTGTAACACCATGTATAATTATAACTTAATTAATATATGATTCATTTGGACTAACGCATGATTCAGTTTCTGTAAGGTCATATTCTGAAGTAGGTTTCTATTTTGTCAGAGACGGAGGGGGTCATTTTGGATTGATAGAGGTTTCAAACAGTAAGGATTCAGGCGCACCAAATCGGATGATGGATGGGGAGGCTAGGCCCATCTTGCCAGAGACTGGACCCCTAGAGTCTGACTGGTAGTAAACCCCACAGTTACCATGATTCCCCTTTGCACTGTGCCCTACCAACCTGAACATTGAATATTGGGGAGCAACTTAATGTCTTCAGAGAAGACAGTTATCATCAGTTTAGGTAGACCTTTGGAACCTACCTAACTTTCGTTTCAACTCTCTTTTTAAAAAAATATATTTTATTGATTTTTACAGAGAGGAAGGGAGAGGGACAGAGAGTTAGAAACATCGATGAGAGAGAAACATCGATCAGCTGCCTCCTTGCACACTCCCTACTGGGTATGTGCCCACAACCCAGGTACATGCCCTTGACCGGAATCAAACTTGGGACCCTTGAGTCTGCAGGCTGACGCTTTATCCACTGAGCCAAACCCGTCAGGGCTTGTTTCAACTCTTGACTTGCTTTAGGCCAGATTCATGGGCCTATAGAACTTCTGGGACTTATTTCTGTTTAACCACCACCGTTCATTAGTAGCAGTGTCCATATCTTTTAAAATGAGGCAAATGCTTTGTCTTGGAGAGTCATTTTCTAGAACCAACACTGTGTCTGCTCCCCCCCCTCGCCCCCCCGGCCCCCAGCATCCATTTAACTCCTTACTAAGGGGAGAGTAAGGTGGACTAGTGTGTTGTTATCTACATTTTGCAGATGAGTAAACTGAGATTCAGAATGACTTAGTAATGCACACCAAGCCACACAGCTAGTTAATAGCCAAGCCAGAACCAGAGCCACGGTAAAAAAAAAAAAAGTTTGTTTTTCCTTATTCTGCTCTTTGCCTGACACTCATATTTACTCCAGCAAAAGCAAAACACTTTTCTTGAAAACAGATAAAGTCAGCACTATCAACTAAATGAAAAATCAAAACCTCTTGAATTGTTCAAGAGAGTACTGTTTCTACTATTTCTCTAGCCTTATAAAATGTTCCATAGTTCCAGGAAAGAACAGCTCTGGGAGATAAAGAGAAGAAAGCTGAATTACAGTCTAGACAGAGTGTTGGTGTTTTGTTCTAATTTAGACATTAATTTCAGAATAATGAATTATAAGAAGTAACATCCCATGGATTAATTTTAATTAAAAGAATTCATTGGAATCGTCTCCTCATTTATGTTCAACGTCATTGTCTCTGAACTAAATATAAGCCCTTTGGAAAGTTCTGCTCAGCAAAGGGCCCTGGGGGCTGATAGTTGGTCATAAAGAGGTAGTTGTCATTGACTTCATTTGAAACAGTTGGCAATGTAGATTCTGGAATTTTAGATTTGGAAGGGCTATTCGAGATGACCTATAGTTGAACCATCTTGCTTTGTAGAGAATAGAGTTGCAGAAGGTTTAGTTAGTTGCCCATCTCATAGCTAAGGGCAGGGTCTAGGCAAGAACCCAGGCCTTCTGATTTCTGGTGCAAAGCTGTTTTACTATTGGATAGGGGTTCTCCCGTTTCTCTCCTCTGAGCTTCCTTGTTGGAAGGAAATATTATCCCTAAGCATGATATGCAAAACAGGCATAGTGTTTAGTGGGAGGTGGGTTAGAGACTTTGACCATGTGTATTTAGGATATTTAAGGGTGGTCAGCTGCCCAGAGGGTGGCGGGTGGGGTGGGGGTGGGGGTTCCATTTGAAGTTACTTTTGTATAACAAGCCCACTGAGTTTCCTTAGATTGTATGCTTATTTGGGGTGGCTTTTGGATACGTGGCTCCATGGAGATTATGGTGGCGTTCAAGACCCCTCCATCCCCAAGAAAACCCTTGAGTGCTGCCACTGGTCCCAGCATCCTAATTCCAAATGTCATCTTCATGACATTTGGGGCACAGTCTGAAGATCACTCCTCCCTGACAGGTACTTAGCAACAAGATAAGCATTTTCCTAGAGCTAGGCACATCCTAATAAAATCTAAGGCAGGAATCCTTTCGTTTTCATTGCTTGCTCTGGTGTTTAACAGTTCCTGTCCTGATTGCATTAACATTAATATGTGTACTTTTAGGGATTTATTTGTGGTCTTTAGGGATTTGGTGCACAATGAAAGGTAGAAACATTCTTCTTCCTTCAAAAAAAGGAAGAAAGAAAAGAACAGAAAAACAACTTTTAAAAAGACAGAATATTATCTTGTTCTTCACCCTGGCAGGGAGCCAGTGCACTTTATCCAGGCTCTCCAGGTCCCCAGAGACTTTTCTGAGAACAGATTTGGGATCAGGCTGGTGCCATCTCTGGAATGACCTAAATGAAGGTGCCAAAATGCCCGGTTTAATAACATAAAAATAAAATATTTTGTGGGCTGCATCAGCAAACATTTTGGGGCAGGAATTTTTTAAGGAAAGAGATTTTAAGTTTGCCATCAGCATTACAGTTTATTTTTGGTACAAAGTGATACCCCTGAGTATAAAGGCTCCTTGGGTTAATCTTATAGACCTCCCCCAGGATTCCTCATAATTGTAATTTTTAAAAAAATATATTTTATTGATTTTTTACAGAGAGGAAGGGAGAGAGATAGAGAGTCAGAAACATCGATGGGAGAGAAACATCGATCAGCCGCCTCCTGCACATCTCCCACTGGGGATGTGCCCGCAACCCAGGTACATGCCCTTGACCGGAATCGAACCTGGGACCTCTCAGTCCACAGGCCGACGCTCTATCCACTGAACCAAACCGGTTTTGGCATAATTGTAATTTTGAAAATGTTTTTTAAGAATGAATGTTAATTTTTTAAGAAGAAGAAAAGCAGAAACAAAAATAACAAAAAAGAAAAAGAAAAACAAAAAAATAAAAAAATAAATGACAACAACAAAAAAGAATGAGCACTATTGTGATATCCACTTCTCCCCCCGCCTTAGATTATTGAGAGGAACCAATGCCAGGGTCATGAGTTTGATTTCTGGGCCATCCTGGTAGCTTCTCTTGCTTGTTCCACAGCCAGGGAACAATGTCCCTCATTCTGCCCAGCTATCTTGCAAAGCCCCTCGTGGTCCTGAGGGGCACCTGGGGAGAGGAATGGGTTAATGGATAAGTGCAAACCTTTCACCACTAATGGATCAGACAACACGGAGCAGATGCCATCCTCCTGGCCGGAAAGTGAAATGGACTTTGTGTGTGAAGCGCCCTGCATTTTCCCTGTGATTTGAGTGTGAATGTCCTTCACATGAAACAGGTTCTGGGCCTTGGAAAAAATGCACACTGCTATGAACAAAACCCTAGCTAAAAGAGGGTGGTAATTACTTCTTGTTTTTCATTTAAAAAGACCTCGAGTGTGTCCCTATAGCTCTCAGAAATCAACTCAGAAACCCTGTCTGGTTAATTGAGTATTATTGATACTCAGAGAAAAGCGAGGCATCTTAATTTCAGAAAGGCTCTCAATTCAGGTGAGTGGAGAATACTATTTTTTGTTGTAAGCAGTTTTTAAAAACGATGTTTTCAGCTTCCAACCTCTGTAAGGTGTCATGTAGGAAAGTATGTGTGTTGTGTTGTGTTGTGTTGTGTGTGTGTGTGTGTGTGTGTGTGTGTGTATATAGGGTTCACAAAGTTGTTGTAAATTTAAAAGTGTGTGCATGGTGACAGGCAGTAAATGTGTTTTTCAGGGGCAGTGATTACTGGAAAAGTCCGTTGAGGTTCATTGCTTTAGCCACCTGAGTGAGGGCGCCTGCTTTCTGTTGCCTGGAGGTCCGTATGGTCAAATAACTCTGAAAACCTTTTTGAAAACCAGTGAACACTTCTGCCTCTGTTCAGAGAAAAAGACAGATATAGAAATCAGCTGATTTGTAGTAAGAAGTCAGGAAGGTTTTTACATATCTTGAGCAAATTCAGCCCACTGGGAGAGAAAAAGAGAATTTCAGATTGCAGTCTGCTAACTGCCTGGCCTCCCTGGCTCATGCTTGAAGTCAGGAATTTTGTGGTATTCCCCAGTGGAGATTTTTTTGTAGGCCACATGGCAGATAAATTCCAAGTGTATTATAAGTATTAAAACAGGAAAACAAATCATATCTGGAAAATGTAAAGTTGTTTGAAAAAATTATCTTGGAAGCTTGATTTTTCAGACCACACATCCTCCAACTTACAGAAACTTACAAACAATTCATATAAACAAACAGGGTCTCAGGGGTACACACCTGCGGGGTGCCATTTATATGGAACCCAATGGAAATAGGGCAGTATGATGGCCCTGCAGCTGACCCCTCTCAGGCTCCCAGCCCCTGCTGCTGCCATGTGTGAAAACTTGAAAGTTTAGCCCTGGCTGGTGTGGATTAGTTGGCTGGGTGTTGTCCGATGCACTGTAAGGTTGCCAGGTTGAATCCTGGTCAGGGCATGCCTGGGTTGCAGCTCAGTTCCTTGTAGGGGACGTGGCATTTGGTCCATGTTGTGCTGTCACACTGATGTTTCTCTCTCTAAAAATCAATAAAATAAAACAGTCTTAAAAAAAAAAACAACTTGAAAGTTTACAGAAAACTTGTGGGTATATAAGTGGAAATGTCGCCTCCTCAGGGACGTCTTTCCTGACCACTCCATCTAAAATAATTTTTCCCCATTATTCTTTATCTCTGCACTTATTTCTATCATAAGCAGTACTTGTTTTATTTATTTGTTTACTTGTTTGTTATCCTAGAGCTTACAGTCCACAGGCCATTGGATGACCTTGCCATTATAAAGTTTCATTGCCATTATAAAGTAGATTATGGTGATGGTTGCACACAACTCTCTGTAAATATATTAAAAACCATTGAGTTGGTATATAAAATACATCTCAATAAAGCTGTTTATTTTTTGTTTTACATTTTATTTCAGAGAGGAAGGGAAAGGGAGAAAAGAGAGAGATAGAAACATCAATGATGACAGAGAATCATTGATCAGCTACCTCCTACATGCCTCACATTGGGGATTGAGCCGGCAACCCTGGTATATGCCCTGACCAGGAATCGAACTGTGACTTCCTGGTTCGTAGGTCGACGCTCAACCACTGAGCCATGCGGGCTGGGCTAAAGCTGTTTTTTGTTTGTTTGTTTGTTTGTTTTTGTTTTTAAAGAGGTGCCTATGGATTTTTTTCCAGCAGAATAGACAATCTATGTTGAGAGAGAGAGAGCCGTTGACAGAAGTGTGGAATTTGAGTTACGAGTACACGGTACCTGTCCTCAAGGAGATGGCTGTGGTTGTCCTGAGTCTTGCTTTCCAAAGGAGGTTGTTCTCTTACGCAGCTGTGAGGGGAAAAATCTGCCAGATTGGATCAGAATGACCACAATTTAGGTCAGAACTTCATACTTAAGGGGGGAAAAATAATCACAGTTTGAATAGTTACCCAACTATTCAAAGTAAGGCCACTGACACATGTCACAACCCTCTGAACCCCCAGCCCTATGTCAAGGGGACAGAGGCTGGTGGCCATCATGAAGGTCCCCACCTGGGGACCTTTCTGGCTATGGCTCCAAGTGCATGACTCTGCTTTCTATACTCATCAAATGGGAAGTAATGTGTTAGCAGAATAAATCCTAGAATACACATTTCTGGGGAAGAGATGGTTCTATGGGGGAGTTGAATCCTCTGCCTTAAGACCTCTCGTCATGGAAGCTAACTAGCTATTTAAACTGTGTCTCAATAGACTCAGTCTAGGATGGCAGAATCCTGCCCCGTTAGGCTGGGCATTATCTCCCAGGATGGCAGATCACTAGAAGGGAACCCCACTGCACAGGCCCCACTGTGGTGGCTGCGGAAGGAGTGACAGAGGAAGGAGTCTGGGGTCATCCACCACTTCCTGGCTGACTGCCTGTGCAACATTGTGCATTGCTGTTTGTTGGTTTAGAAACAGAAAGCCAGAGCTCACCAAGATTTTGACATCAAGTATTAAAGTGACTCATTCCTTCATTTCCCAGCAACCTGACAAAAGGGGCCTGCTCTTAAAACTCCTTTGTAGACTTTAGTGGAAGCCGACTCATATATCTGAACAAGTAGCTAACGTAAGTTCTTGAGCAAATTTATTCAATGACTCTTCCCTTCTTTTCTTTTTCTTTTTTGCTCCTTTCGGTGAAGCATGACCTTCTAGAATTCCTGTTGCTCCCAAGCAAAGAGAAAAACCTCACCATCCTTTAATTCCTCTAGAATTATGTCTGCTGATCTTTAGGGTGTTGTTTCTTTCCCAGAATGAATCACCTAGAGAAGATTGGCCAAACACATGTAATATGATGACAACCTATAGTCATGTTGTTTTAAGCATCTAATTTGAGCAGCTAATCTCCAAAGACTGCTTCCCTGTCTCATGTCATCTACACACACACACACTTTCAGGTCTGATTATATTTGCTATATTAAGGTGTTTTCTGAACAATAGTTTTTTTGGGTTATTTTTTACACCAAAAAATTACCAATCAATATATTGAGAAGAAAAATGAGAATTCACCACTAACTTGGATGCTAATACAGTAGTCCCGGCTTATCCTCAGGATGTGTTCCAAGACCCCTAGTTGATGCCTGAAACCACAGGTAGTACCAAAAACTCCATATACACTATGTTTTTACCTATACATACCTATGATAAGGTTTAACATATAAATTAGGCACAGTAAGAGATTAACATCAATAACTAATAATAAAATAGAACAGTTATAACAATATATATAATAGAAGTTATATGAATGCTTTGGGACCATTATTAAGTAGAATAAGGTTTACTTAAACACAAGGACTCCGAGGCTGTGACAGTCTGATAAATGAGTTGGCTACTCAGGGACTAGTAGGTGGGTTGCATATACAGTGTGGATGTGCTGGACAATGGGATGATTCACGTCCCTGGTGGGATAGAGGGGGACCCTGCCAGATCTCATCACATTACTCAGAATGGCACACAACTAAAAACACGAATTGCTTATTACTGAAATTTTCCACTTAGTATTTTCAGACCTGGTTGACCACAGGTAACTGAAACCGCAGAAAGTAAAACTATGGGTAGGGGGTGGGGAGCTGCTGTATAATGAAGTTGTTGAAACCTTCAAGTGCACTGGGTCTTATTTGCTAGATTGTTTGTATTTCCCCAAAGCTGTGCAATATTTTTGTCTGTTTTAAACATTGTAGTGGGATTTACTTACTTATTTCTAAAATGGCAAAGCGTCACTTATCTCTTGATTCTCTGGCCAAAAAGTTTCCAACATGTATCGCCAGTTTATAGAGACAGTGATATGACCTGTTGATGAGTATTGAACCCAAACTTCCGGAAAGAATTGTGGAGAACTGAACAGTGCTTCGAAAGCCAAGGGTTTCACTGTTCATTTTGCTTATCTGAGCCATCTCTGTCTTCATGTCTCACATAAATTGTGAAAGTTACTTGCCATGACTGTCTTAGGAGCTAGATCTGTGTCACAAGGTCTGGTTGAGTGTGGCCTTGCAGTAACCTTGCTTCTATGCACATAATAAAATAGTCAGCACTATATGCCTCAGCAATGCATTCCATGAAACACTGTTTGGAAAGTGTTTTAAATTTTTATTTCTATTTTATATGCTTGGACTGGTAGCAGCCACATTTCACGTGCAAAGGAGGGAAAGAGAGAAATTACACTTGTGGAGTGTCTTCATATTTCACTTAGTCCTCAGAATGGCCCTGTGAGTGAGATATTATCATCCCACTTTACAAATGTGGACCAGGGGTGCTTGCATGGCTGATCAGTGATAGACTTGGATTCCTACCTAGGTGGTCCCTACTCCATAGGCATGCTCTTTCCTCTACCCAGTTTTACCTTCCTTAAAATCCTAAAGCTGGAAGGAGCACTAGCGGTGATGTATTAAAGATTAAATAACTTGTTCAGGATTATCAAAGAAAATAGTTGGGGGAAGGCAGGTCTTGTATTCCGGTTAAGGTGAGAGAGTGGTCCACAAGTTTTATCCATCGAATGATCAATTTTACCCAAGTACTAAACCAAGTGACATTCCTCAGCTTAACTTTGATAAATGAATCATATTCCTTTGAAAATAACTTGTAGTTCATGCTCTAAAAAAAGAACCACCTCTACAATTTTGAAAATTATTCCTTTTAATGGCAGTGAAAACTTTTGGCTTTTATAGACATCAGCAGCAGAGATGTTCGCTGATGAGCACCTGTGAGCTTTCTCAAACTCAGTATCTAAAAATAATGATGGGAACAGACAAAGCGACACCATATTTTTTGACACATTTAGTCAAAAACTTAAAACTTCCTGTGGAGGTAAGCAAAGTGGAGGGCATGAAAAATGACCAAAATGTACTAGTCACACTTGAACCTGCTTTTGCCCACCGCTATATTTATTTGCCCTCCCTGCTGAGATGGCTCACCTTTGTTAGCATTTCACCCAGAGCCAGTTTACTAAGCCCATGCACAAATTAGCACCTCATGTGGACTTCCATAACAAATTTTAACTTGATACAATTATTTCTTTTGAAAATGGAACTTTTTCTTTTTCCAAATTAAAAATTAGCCTCGTGCTTGCTTCAGCAGCACATATACTAAAATCGGAACGATACAGAGAAGATTAGCATGGCCCCTGTGCAAGGATGATGACATGCAAATTTGTGAAGCGTTCCATATTTTTTTTTTAAAGAAAAAAAATATTAGCCTCAAAAGGCATTTACCAGGATCGAGAATTTTAGAACAATGAAAAACCCAAACAAACCTGCCTTTCATTCCACAGTGGAGATGCAGAGATGTTTTGCTCTTTGTCAGCAGTGTTGGAAAAAACATGTAACCACCTAAAATGAGCTATTTGAAGGGACCACACTTAATTGGTTGGATGTGTAAATTCTGGTTAGTTTTTAAAAAAATAATAACTTTAAGTATAGTGTTCAGTGTACATTCACACTGTTGGGGCAGCCATCACCACCATCCATCTCTAAAAGTCATCTTGTAAAAGTGGAACTTTGTGCCCATTAAGCAATAATTCTCAATTCTGCCTCCCTCCAACCCCTAGCAACTGCCATTTTACTTTGTCTCTATGAATTTACTACTTGATGTAGCTGTTCAGTTTTTCTTTTTTAAGTCTCCTTTCTATTTATCATTAAACTCATATACCATTTCCTGAAATAAAGCCAATAGAAGTTAAATTAATGGAAACTAACTAGAATTTTTCCTGAGTTCTGCTTTCTTTCCAAGGCAGAATATGACAAGATGGATCCATATCCATATTTTGAGTGGCATTGATGACTCAGATAATGACCTATACCTTTGCAGCAACAACTGAAGTGCTTGAAAATTTAAATTCAGGGGTACCTAATACTATCTTGTCATCTAACAGAAAAGTACATTTTTGTTTAAAATACTAAGATAGGAAAAAGTACCTGGCATTTTAGAAGCATTTCAAACAAACAAGGTTGGCACTGACAAGTGTTCTTCTATTAACATAGAAGACAGAATATTTGATTAATGATAATGCTTTATTCCTGTCCCAGGAGGAAATAGATATTAATTGGACCCTTTTTCTGAATAAGGAAGTGTAGTTAAATGTGAGATTTTTAAGGAATATTTTTTTAAAAAATCCTCAACCGAAGATATGTTTTTATTTTAAAAGGGAGAGGAAGGAAGAGAGAGAGAGGAACATCTATGTGAGAGAGAAACATTGATTGGTTGCCTCCTGTACGTGCCCTGATTGGGGATCGAACTCACAACCTTTTGGTGTATGGGATGACACTCCAACCAATCCACCCAGGGCTAAAATCTTATTTCATTTTATTCTTTTAGGATTTTATAAATGTTTAACTTAGGAGAACAAAATAATTTAAGTCATTTAATTTCGTTACATTTTCATTGTCCAATTTTCTTCTTTTTTTAAAAATATATTTTATTGATTTTTTACAGAGAGGAAGGGAGAGGGATAGAGAGTCAGAAACATCGATGAGAGAGAAGCATCAATCAGCTGCCTCCTTCACACTCCCCACCAGGGATGTGCCTGCAACTAAGGTACATGCCCTTGACTGGAATCGAACCCGGGACCCTTCAGTCCCCAGACCGACGCTCTATCCAGTGAGCCAAACCGGTCAGGGCTCCAATTTTCTTAGTGATGTTTATAGATAGAGTTTTTTTTTTTTAATATATTTTATTGATTTTTTACAGAGAGGAAGGGAGAGAAATAGAGAGTCAGAAACATCGATGAGAGAGAAACATCGATCAGCTGCCTCCTGCACACCTCCTACTAGGGATGTGCCTGCAACCAAGGTACATGCCCTTGACCGGAATCGAACCTGGGACCTTTCAGTCCGCAGACCAACGCTCTATCCACTGAGCCAAACCGGTTTCAGCTATAGATAGAGTTTTTAACTCACTAGCTGACAACCTGGATTTCATTCAATTTTATGGGATGATGGTCCTGCCACTGTCAAGGAGAAGTTTGTTCCATGCACTATCCAAGAAAATAATGGGATCTAGAAACATGTTAGTCCTGCATTTCAATCCAGTCTGAGAGCATTTTCCAGTGTGTCTGGGCAATGTTACAGGTGTATTTAACCTCTAATGCACCTGAAATATTAGACCCTTGTAATACAGAGTCATAGAAAACAAAACCCTTGTTAAACCAGTCATTAGCTATTAAACAAAACAGAGAAACAACACTGGATAGATGTTTGAGAAAACAAGACGTAATCACTGGCTTGTATGGACAGGTAGTTCTGAAAACAGGGGCATGTCTTCTGAAATGTGTTAGTTCCTTATGGGTAGTGCCCTGGTGACATAGTTCTCCATGAAGAACATTTTGCTGAGTTTGCCGTGATCTGAAATTATGATGATGCTGCTGTGGATGAAAAGACTAATGTGGCCCCTTAATAACTTTTCACACATATCCATCATTCTGGTCATTCAGCCTCCATAAAAGTGATGCAGTGGATAAAAGTGGTTTATCAATATTTTAAAAATGCTGTGAAAATGGATGGTTCTTTTGTTCAGTGAGACAGGTTTAAAGATATGAAATATGGTTATTGAATCCCCTCCCTCCCTTAAGTGCAGAGAGTAGGGTCACTGGAATTACATTCAATCAGTAGGGTACAGACTGTACCGAGTGTGTGGGAGACCCACACCCTGGACCATTGAAGGCCATGATGAATGTTCATTTTTTTATATTATGTTTTTGCTGCTCATTAAGAGGCACCGTGTCCAAAATGAAAAACCTTTAGATTCGGGATTCAATAGTTCACTTCTTTTGGATTGTGCCTGATGGGAATTTGGACACCGCCGAGTGTAATTATGTTTTTTCAGCAATGTGACTTGTGGGGCTGCAGATATGGGTGTGCTTCAGCGATTTCTTGCCAAGATCTGGCTGAAAAGGAGCTTGGTGGTTGTTTTTTAAAAATATAGTAATTAGGCTATTAGTTGTTCAAATGGAATAATTCCCTTAAGCCTTTTCAAGAAAAACACTTCCAAAAAGGTCAAGTGCATTTAAAATTAGCCATTATTTATGTAGGTGTTCAGCCTTTTGCCCACAACTCCTCCAGGAGTTGTTTCTTTTTGGGAAAAAAAAAAAAATGTTGCTTGTGTCTGTCAGAAATCGTCCAATTTTTCAAAGAGGTTCAGAACTGGTTCTTAGGTCAAAAGCAGCCAAATCCCTGGCTTCACAGAAGGTTCATCATAGAGTCATCTCTTTGTCATCTGCGGAATGCTGCACTGAGTGTTCCCCTGGCCTTTGCACAGTCTCTTCTGTGGACCTGGAGAAGAAGCTGCCAAGGGCCTTACAGGTCGCTCAGACAGAAAAATTCAGAACAAAGTAAAAAAGAGGCAGCGAATTGTGGGGTTGGATTGGAGTCCAGGCCTGTGTTGCTGACCTCTGGGCTCAGACCTGCCCTGGGATGGAACCCGCTCACCCGATGCAGACTCCTGATGGCACGCCACCGCCCTATGCCTCCCCCACGACACACCCTCTGGGTGTGTCTCATCTTCTAGCTGGAAGATCAGCTTTCTTTCTGTTCTTATTGGGCCTTTTTGAATTGCAAATCAGCCAAAACTGACAGCGGTCACATTTTAAGTCCTGGTAATTGCCCCAGCTCCCTCAGGGAGTTTCATCATTGTAAAGAAGTATAATTACTTCCAAACGTTATTTTTCTTTCATTTTTTTCTCTACCCTTTCATTTAATTAAACACTTTGCATTTTATCACTTGTGATGTCCTATTTGGGTTTTCTGGTGTGGGCTGGTGCAGTATAGTGAGTGTGAGCATGGACTTAGAACAGCAGTTCTCAACCTGTGGGTCGCGACCCCTTTGGGGGTCGAACGACCCTTTCACAGGGGTCGCCTAAGACCATCGGAAAACACATATATAATTACATATCGTTTTTGTGATTTTTTTTGTTTGTTTTTGTGATTAATCTCTATGCTTTAATTATGTTCAATTTGTAACAATGAAATTGGGGGTCACCACAACATGAGGAACTGTATTAAAGGGTCGTGGCATTAGGAAGGTTGAGAACCACTGACTTAGAAGAACTGGCTGAATCCTTGCTGTGTGATAATCCATGAATTGTTTTAGGAAGACTCAATTTTCCTGTGCCTCAGTTTCCCCAGCTGTCAACTACTTCTCTTTTTGACTCCATCGAAGACTGATCACATGAGATATGGAGCCTACAAATGTAAGGGGTGATGATAATTGCCCATCTGTGGGTACTGCATGAATACCTAGTAAACATGCATTCCCTGAGCTATGCACAAAATGATCATTGTCTCACACTTTATTTATTTATTTTTTAAAAATATATTTTATTGATTTTTTACAGAGAAGAAGGGAGAGAGATAGTTAGAAACATCAATGAGAGAGAAACATCGATCAGCTGCCTCCCGCACATCTCCTGGGGATGTGCCCGCAACCCAGGTACGTGCCCTTGACCGGAATCGAACCCGGGACCCTTCAGTCCCCAGGCCGACGTTCTATCCACTGCATTGTCTCACACTTTAAACCCCTTTATTTTAGGGGGACCACCTAGTACACTTGGAGTGTCTACTTTCCACATGGCTCATGGGAAGGAATTCTAAGATAGATACCCAGAGGATCTGAGTTTGCAGAGTGGGAATGTTATGTTATAGTAAAAAATGGATTAATTTATTTCCAGCCCTGCAGGGGCTATGAGTTGCTTCTTAAAATTTTACTTTCCATCACCCTGATGTTTACTAGTATGTTGCTATGGTGGTGTGTCTCTTGCTTGGGTGTCAAGATTGACATTGAAAATAGATAGGCCAAAATAACAGCTTAACAGGTGGCTGTACTTTGTGATGTTCGTAAAACTCTTTTGCAAAGAAGTCTAGTGCAAGTAAATCATGCAGCTGTGCCCTCTTTTTTTTTTTTTTTTTTTTTAACACAGTCCTCTCCTTCCCATATTATATATAGACTTCCTACTTCTTTTAAGCAGTGCCATGCCGATTTCCTGCAGTAACACAGGGAAAGACTTTAGCTCATTTTATTTAGCAGTGGATATCCTTTCCTCATTTTATGTAATTGGAGCCTCTTCCTAAAAATAACCCTTCTTTTCTTAATGTGATTCTTTTTATAGCTGATGTACTCTTTTTTTAAATGGAAGGCCTCTTTTTAATGTGCCATGTACACATACATATAGATTCATACACATATATACATATATTTGTATTTCTTTGTAGGTATAATCCTTAGTGAATGTGGTAGTAGAAATTGTTTTCCAATGACCTGTCGTTAAGCTTTTACTTATTTATGATCATTTTTTTTCCTTTTAGATAAAATCATAGAAAGAATCCAAGTGTTAAAACAGTTCAGCTTCCTACACCCTGTCAGAATCCTTTCTATAATAATCTTGCATAGTGATCATCTTGTCATTCAGTTTAAGCACCACCAGCATGGGAGGGTGCTTGCTCTTTTGAGTCTGACCTCTTCTCTGATTGCCCTCTTCGTTTAGAAGACACTTTCTTATGCTTTGTTGATGTCTGCCTCCCTAGAACTTTCATGATCGTTCCTCTTTTTTCCCTCTAGAGTGACACAACCATTTCCATATGCTGAGTCTTTAAATATTTAAAGACATGTCATCCTTTGGTTTTATCTTCTATGATTTCATATTCACAATTCCCCCAACTATTCACTTTATGAAATAAATGGTTTCCAGATTCCCATCTCATTCCAGTGGTACTCCTTTGATACTGCCCTTTAAAAAACATTGAACAGCCCTGGCCAGTGTGGTTCAGTTGGGTGAGTGTCGTCCTATGCACGGAAGAGTTGCTGGTTCCATTCCTGGTCAGGGCACATGCCTGGGTTCCCGGTTCGATTCCTGAACGGGGTATGTTTGGGAGGCAACTGATGGATTTTTCTCTCTTACTAGTACATCCACATTTCTTCCTCTTTCCCTTCTTTCTCTAAAAATCAATAAAACATATCCTCAGGTGAGGCTTATACATTTTTTAATTTATGAACACTGAAATTGGAAATTTATATAATTTTCACATGTCACAAAATATTACTCTAATTTTGATTTATTTCAACCTCTTAAAAATGCAAAACCATTTGTAGCTCTTGGGCCATACAAAGGCAGGCATGGGTGGGATTTGACCCCAGGTATTGGAGGGCCAGTAGGGAAAACATGGAACTTACTTCAGCACCTTATGCTTTGGTGATGCTCTAGCATCATCGGCATTGGTGGTCAGGCCTTATCCAGGAGATCTGCTGTCACTGCTAAGTCTCTTTTTCCAGTGTGTATGAAATCTACCAAAAAACAGCAGCCTCATAGCAACAGCAAGCATTACCACAGGACTTTTAAGTGTAAATGCGATGAGTAGCATCTGCTGATTTCCAATTTGACAAAATCTTTTTGATTCGTGCTTCTGTTATTTGATCATGTTAGCTGCTCCTCTTGGCTGAGTGGCAGATGTGGTTAGCATGTCCTTCTGTCTTTATGTGACTTTTCAGTGACATCTCAATCCTAGAATATAGCTCGTAACTGCTTACCTTGGTTGCAGAAACCAGTATGCACTTGGGTGTAGAAAGGAAGCCTTCAATTATATTAATAAGCTTAAGAATGGATTATGCTCTACTTCCTCATTACTTTTAATTTTTAAAATAAGGTTTTCATTAGATATTTTTGAAGCAGTTTAACTAAGATTATATTTTAGCACGTGGAGGAGAAAATTTAGTAAATGGTGAAGCCACTTGTTTGTAGTGTCTAAGCATTTAATTAAAATGATATATTTGTCTATGAGGGCGTATGCTTAGCACGGCTTTGCTTTGCCGGAGGAAGGGAAAACACAGAGGGCGGACATTAGTGGAACATTCCAGTGTTCCAGGACCTCGGTGTTAATTATCTCATGTCATCCTTGCCGCCATCCTCCAAGGCACATGCTATTATTTTTATTTTTCAGATAGGGAAATTGAGGCTCACAGGATCTCTACGCAGTTAGTCAATGGCAGAGCTGAGTCAAGCCCAGGGTTCTTTGGCTACAAATTCCACTTGTGTTCTCCAACAACACCATTGCTTTCTATAGCCAAAGGGCAGCTCACAGTCATTCCTGGGCAAGTTAATCGTATCAATATAGACAGTTGATCCTAAAATGGCTATCTATTTCTAAATTATTTATTGAAACAATACATTTCAGAGTATATGTCCCAGAACCTGTGATATAAAATAAGAATATTGATCTTCTTAATGAAAACAAGAGTGTTCAAGTTCAGATTATTTGCATTTGCCATATTTTAGTGAAACTAGGAACATAGATACAATTTTAGATTACCTTAAAGCTATTATAAATCATGAGGGAAACCTTGATTGTTTTTAGAAAGCTTCTGTGTTTATCTAGTCTGTATCTTGCAAAAAAGCACTTCAAGATGTCATTATATGAATGTTCTAATAGAAACTAAGAGAGCCTAGATGAGAATGTGTGATAATCTAAAGATATCATTTAAGTTGGGGCTTTAAAAACACATTACTTCCAGTGAGAAAGGAAGTCTTGTAGGCATGCTCTAATTTCACCTCTATCTGAGTCCTTAAAAGCAGATTTCTAAGAGGGAGATGAAACAGATTTTCAGAATAAAATGTTGAAGCTGCTAAAGTAAAATATATTTCATATTATAATTGCTTAATTGTGTGAAATGGGTGCCTTAATAATAGTTGGTGCTGAGATTATTCTGTGAGGGAGCTGGTTGGTGGCTGCTCATGGTTTGGATTATGAGCTCCTTGGAGGAAGGTGAATGTCACCGCCTTTCTTTCTTTTTTTTTTTTTTAACTCCCCACAGTTCGTTTTATGGTGCTTTGCACATAGTGGTTGCTTAGTTGAGGTTGATTACCACCTAATGGTCATTTAAATTCAGATATAATTTTTGTACTGATTGTGGCTTGAAAAATGGGAAAAAAATTACTCTTTAAAAATTTTGATTTTATTAACTATTGAATAGGTATGAAGCCATACACCCATGAACCCATTGCTCCTCTTAATAAGTAGGATGAGCCCTGGCTGGTATGCTCAGTGGCTAGAGCATTGGCCTGCACACAGAGGGTCACAGAAGGTCACAGGTTCCATTCCCTCCCGGTCAAGGGCCCAGACCTGGGTTGCAGATTGGATACACTCCTTTACCCTCCTCACCTCACCCCTGTTGGGAGTATACAGGGCGCAACCAATTTCCCCTCCCCCCACCCTCTCTCCCATTGTCTTTAAAAATCAATGGGGGGGGGGGGAATAAGTAGGATGAAAGAAGTTCATTTAGCACTTAATATGCTCCTCCCTGGATCCCAGGCTCTCTCTGCACATGGCATTAGAGAGAATGTAGTCTTTAACAGCTTCCTGTTTCTTTCTATTCAAGGTTCATGTTGAAATATAATTCACATACTATAACATTCACTCTTTTAAAATATATTACAGATAAGTAGTTTTTCATATATTCACCAGGTTGTGCAACCATCACCACTATCTAATCCTAGAACATTTCTTTCACTCAGAAAGAAACCCTGTACCCATTGGCAGTCACTGCCCATTCTCCACTATCCCCAGCCTTTGGCTACCACTAATTTACTTTGTATCTTTTTATGAATTTGCATATTCTGGACATTTCATATAAATGAAATCATATAATGTACGGCCTCTGTGACTGGCTTCTTTTCCTTAGCATAATATTTTCAAGGTTCATCCATGTTGTTGTATGAATCAGTACCTCATTTCTTTTAATGGCTGAATTTCTTTGTATGGATATACTACATTTTGTTTATCTAATCATCAGTTGATGGACATTTGATCTACATTTTGGCTATTATGAATGCTGATACTGCTAACATTCATTTACAAGCTTTTATTTGGGCACCAGTTTTTAATTCTTTTGGATATGTACCTAGGGGTGGAATTGATGGGTCATCTAAAAATTCTGTTTACATTCCCACCAGCAGTGGATGAGGGTTCCAGTGTTTGCACATCCTTGCCAACACTTGTCACTGTCTTTTTATTCTAGACATCCTAGTGGGTGTGACAGGGGTGTCTCATTGTGGTTTTGATTTGCATATCCTTAATGACTAATGATGTTGAGCATCTTTTCATGTGCTTATTGGCTATTTGTATCTCTTTAGAGAAATTTCTTTCTTTTTTTTATTGCTTAAAGTATTACAAAGGGTATGACATATGTGAGAGAAATTTCTTTTCAAGTTATTAGTCTTTTTATTGTTGGGTTGTAGGAGTTCTTTCTGTATTCTAGATATTAGACCCTTGTCAGATACATGATTTGCAAATATTTTCTCTCATTATGTGGGTTGTCTTTTCACTTTTTTGATAATGTCCTTTTAAGCACAAAAGTTTTAAATTTTGATGAAATCTAATGTATCATTTTTTGTTGTTGTTGTTCCTTGTGCTTTGGGTGTAATATCTAAGAAACTATTCCCTAACCCAAGGTCACAAAGATTATATATATGTTTTCTTCTAAGAGTTTTATAGTTTAAGTTCTTAAATTTAGGTCTTTTATGTTCATTTCGAGTTAGTTTTTTTTAAAATATATTTTATTGAGTTTTTACAGAGAGGAAGGGAGAGAGATAGAGAGTTAGAAACATCGATGAGAGAGAAACATCGATCAGCTGCCTCCTGCACATCTCCTACTGGGGATGTGCCTGCAACCCAGATACATGGCCTTGACCGGATTCGAACCTGGGACCTTTCAGTCCCTCTATACACTGAGCCAAACCTGTTTCGGCTCGAGTTAATTTTTGTATATGGTATAGGGTAGTGGTCCAAATTCTTTCTTTTGTATGTGACTATCCATTTGTCCCAGCCATTTGTTGAAAAGACTATTTTCCCCCATTGAATTGCAGAGCTTGGTCTTTTTTCACTCAAGATTTTGATCCAGAGGTTTGTATAACTATAATTCATTCATTTTTATGGCTGTATAGTATCCTTTATATGAATCTGCCATAATGTATTTTCCATTCTTTGATCCGGGCCCAAAGGCTTGTTTCCAGAGTTTGGTTTTTATGAACACTGCTGTTGGGAACATGCTTCAGGTTTCTTAGTACCCACGTATGAGAGTGTCTTTCTAGGGGCATGTCCCCGAGAGTAGAGTTATGCACATGTTTTCCCAAGTGATTGTAATATTTATGCTGCTATCATCTATGTATAAGAGTTACATTTGGGAAAACTCAGTTTTTAAACATTCTGTTTGTTTAGTGTCTCTTTGAAAACAGCCATTACCTAAAGGAAAAAAAATAGTATTTGCAAGTGAAATTTGCCTTTTAGGCTTCTGATATTTTATTAATAAAAATTATTTTAAACAAGCAAAAGGTCAATAGTTGGAGAACCGAGTATGCAATTAGTGTCTCTTTAAATTTGTAAATTATTAGTGTGAGGGCTTAAACAGATCTTTGGCGGGTTGAGGTGATGAAGCTTTTTGCTGATAGTAAATGAGCTTGTGTGCTCATTAAAGCTATAGCACTACTACTGCTCTTTTAGTCAGAGTCCAGGGCAAGTGTAATGTAGCAGTTGGCAGAATCAGGGTATGCGAGAGTAGGAAGGATGCTTCCCTTTCTTGGTACCTTAGACCTAGTCCTAGCCCTAACCCGAACCTTAACCCTATCCACATCAGAGAAGCACGTGGGGAAATGTTGCAGCTCAGGGTGGAGCTCAAGGACAGGATGCCCGTTATGAAGCAAGAATGAGGGTGGGGGAAGGAGGAGATTGGCAAGATGCTCCAGCCCTAGGGGCACCCATAGGTCATCAGGTTCTGTATTTTAAAAAAAACTGGAACTCGAATACAAGGAGGCAACTTGATCTCAGGAATAAGTTGACGTTATGACTGTTTATGTTTCCCCCACCCCCAAATTCATATATTGAAACCCAATTCCCAATGTAATGGTGTTTGGAGGTGGGGCCTTTTAGAGGTGGTAGGTCAGAAGGGTGGAGCCCTCAGGAATGGGATTAGTGTCTTTATAAAAGAGACCCCAGAGAGACACAGAGAGAAGACAGCCCTTGATGAACCAGGAAGTAGGCCCTGCTCACCAGATCCTGAATTTGCCTGTGCCTTCACCTTGGACTTCCCAGCCTTCAGAACTGTACGAAGTAAATTTCTGTTGATGGGCCAATCAGGCTATGGTGTTCTGTTATAACATCTCACATGGACTGAAACAACTGTTACTTATCACTGGTGCACATGAGCATGAAGAACGTAGTGGGCTTGACCCTTGCTCCTCCCACAGAGAGTAATAATGGCCATCATTTTGGGGGTACTTAATATGGGCTAAGTGTTTATATTAATGTGTTTAATCCGCACAAAAAAATCCCATAACATGGATTCTATTGCTACCCTATGTTACAAATAGAGAATCTGAGGCACAGCTAGTGAGTGGCAGAGTCAGGATGAACCCAAACATTCTGATTCCAGAGCCCAAGCTTCTCCACTATGGACCTTGCTTTCCCTAGAAAAAATGAGGGCTTAGGGAGTCAAGTAATCTTGGTTTCTAATCTTCACTTCAATGTCATACTATCTCTATGATCCTAGACAAGTCAACCAAATTTTCTGTTACTCAGAATTTCCGTGTTTATAAAATAAGAAGCCTGGTTTTCAGGTTACATATGGAAGTGCCTCACAGCTGGTCTAGCCTGCAGTAGGTACTCAGTAAGTATTCATGAATACCACTTTGACTAATAAACCCTTCCAAACTGAGGACAGGACTTGGCCTGGAGCCCAGGACAGGGTTTAATGTGTATGTGAG
Source organism: Myotis daubentonii (assembly GCF_963259705.1). Classification (NCBI taxonomy): domain Eukaryota; kingdom Metazoa; phylum Chordata; class Mammalia; order Chiroptera; family Vespertilionidae; genus Myotis; species Myotis daubentonii. The sequence continues at coordinate 39,696,267 of NC_081855.1, read as the reverse complement.
GATCAAGTTGTTTATCTGCGGGAGAAGAGAGATACGAAGGTCGAAATTCCAAGCAGGTTCTGACAGAACCAGGTGCTCCTGTCACTATCCCCAGGATGCCTGGAGTTAAGCAACTCAACTCAAGGCAAGATTAAAATCTTGATGACTCCTCACTCACTCTGCATCCCTGTATTTATGCTCCTGGTCTTTGTGACCTTAGAGTCTGATTTAATTCGAAGAGAAGCAACAGGAAGATGATAAGGACCACTATGTTATTTCCTCACATGTTTCTCTTTATACTTAAGTTTCTTCCTCCCACCACTTTAAAAAATATATATTTTTTTTATTGATTTTAGAGAGGAAAGGAGAGGGAGAGAGCGATAGAAATATCAATGAGAGAGAATCATTGATTGGCTGCCTCCTGCATGCCCCACACTGAGGATTAAGCCTACAACCCGCAGTCTTGTGCCCTGACTGAGAATCAAACCGTGACCTCCTGGTTCATAGGTTGGCACTCAACGACCGAGGAACCAGCCGGGCTCCCCTTTTTTAAATTGTTTCCCATTTGCAGATTTCTTTCTAGTTTGTATCTATTGTTTTTCCATTACAGTTTTCCTCTGTAATTAGTTGGTTACGGGATCTGATGTCGGTGTATTTGAGCATTTGAGAATGATGGAAGAGAAGTGGAATGCATAGCAGTAGAAAGAGATGACAGTGGGAGAATTGGATTTATTGTTCCACTTTTTCCATATGAAACTAAAGCTGGAGGTTAGATCACTCAGAGAATTCAGTGTTTTCCAAACTGCTTAAAAGAATGACTTGGTGTGACCTGGTTCAGTATTTCTAAGGAGAGGATAAATGAATTTGTATTTTTAATAAAGACTTTCCATGACTATAATAAACCAAATACAGGAATCAAACTTAAACCTTCTTTAAATAAGGCCTCCAAGTTGGACCCATTCGCTCAGTTCTAGAATTACTGAATATTTTTAATATTGATACATACCAAGAAAACATTTTATATAAAGTACCTAATTTTTTTCTTATTATGGAAAAGTTGAAAGCTACAGAAAAATAGAGAGAATGATGTACCCTTACCCAGTCTCACTAGTTACCAACTCATGGCCAAGTATGGACGTGCTTTTGAAAGAGAACAGAGGCGTTATTAAATAGCAAAGGCAGGGATTAAAAGTGACTGTGCCTCCTTTATTTGTGATAAAATCTAGAAACTACCAGATGTCCATCAATAGGTAAATGTATCAACCAATTGTGGTAGGTCCATTCAATGGAATACTTCTCAGCAATAAGGAAGAACAAACTGTACACACAACAACATGGAATAAATAAATATGCTGAATGAAAAAAGTTGGACAAAAACAAGAGTACTTTCTTATGAGCCTACAGAAATCAGATCAGTGGTTACTAGAGGCTGATAAGAGAGGTGATAAGAGAGGTTAATTGCCAAGGGACATAAGGAAATGTCCTTCTGGGCACATTTTTGGAATAAAGGAAATGTGCTCTATGTGGTGCTGTTTAAACAATTTATATCAACATTTATTGAACTATACACTTAAAAAATGAATTTTATTGTACTAGTTATATCTCAGTACACCTAACTTAAACAAACAAACAAACAAACAAAAAACCTGATGGCATCCCATTCCCTATAGAATGAAGTCCAAACTTTCAAACACAAATTTCTTTACACAATGGAATCTCAATCAGCTTTACAGCTTATTCATTCTTATTCAGCCACCCACCCAATAGTCACTCAGTGCCTGCCACATCAGGTTCTGTTAGGTGCTGTACTTAGACAGTCCCAACCTCAGCCCCAGTCCTCATGCATTTGAGAGCAGAGAGGTCTGCAAAATACATTATGTGGGCCAGTTCCTGTTTGCCACCTAATTCTGTATATAATGTTTTACTGGAACACAGTCACACTCATATTTATGTCTTGTCTATGACTTTCACACTGCAACAGGAAAGCTGAGACCGTATACCTTGCAAAGCCTAAAATATTTAACCCCTCATTTAGAGGTGGAGACGGACAGTAAACATCAAAAATAAAGCACACACAGGCAGGAAAAATGGCAAATCATGTTAGTGCGATGCCAGTAGACAATAACAGCGGCAAAGGGGAAATGCTTTCTATAGGGAGCTTTTCATGCATCTTAATTGACAGTTCAGTTGAAATTCTCATCATTTGCCCAGTATATTCTGCTTTTCTGCTTCCATGGCTTTGCACACTCTCTCCATCTATTATGCTCTTTTGTTGCCGTCCACTACTGCCTCAGTTCTACTCATCCTTCAGGGCCCAGCTGAAATGCCTCATTCTCAGAGAAGTTTTCCCTTCTCCCCTGTCATAATTCATTTCTCTCCTGCCTTTCATTAGCTCATGAACCTCTCTGGGGTCACTTCCATTAGATTATAAGTTTCCCAATAACAAGACCCATGTCACATTCTCTCTGAGTCTCTTGGGTCAGCACAGCCTCTTTTTTACAATGAGTCCAAGCCCCTTTCTGTGACATTTAAAATCCTTCTGGGCAGACTTCTCCCAACCTCACCCTCTGTGCCTCCCTTATATCCTGCGCTCTGGCTAAATCAGACTAATTATGGTTCCCTAAATGTACCATGTAGCCAACTTTTAATGTCTCTTCTCTTCATTACCTTGCCTTTCTCTGAAATCAGAGCTAATGAACATGGACATGATTACATAATGGCCTTGACATGCCCTTAATAAATGAAATCTTAAAATGTTACCTCTTTCAAACTCAGGAACTCATTCTGACTTGATTCTTTCTGAACCTTTGTAACATTTTCTGAAGATTGTGTTGTATTCTTCCTTCTTCTGGATGATTTGCAAAGAACTTTGCTCAAAAGCAATAAAGACCCGACTTACTAGTAGATGTGATAAATATGCAATAGTCACATATTTCAGAATGAAAAAATTGACTTTTAAGAATTGTGTTTGCCCAAAGAGCAAACCTGAATGTAGTTTACATTTATTATATGTGTAAAAATGCATTGCTATTCTTTACTGTAATTTGCTCATATGTTGAAGAATAATTGCCAAATTGAAGGCACAGCAGTATCAGTGTTTATATATGGATTAATATGGAAGATAGCGTGGCTGTGACTGGAGTCTTTGAACACAGATACCAACTCTGAAAAATTCACTTAACTTTCCGAGTAAGAATGTCCTCTTTTATACATAAGTGTACACCCCGGTTTCATTGTTCATTTGTGTTGCTATTTTATTTACAGTGGAGTTTTGCATAATTTCACTCACTGTAAGATTAGATTAAGATCCTATATTTTTCCATAAACATAGGAAAAACAAGGTGGTCATGGGGAGCTGGGGCAAATGCAGTGTATTTCTGTCTAAATTCTTACCCACCTCTCCCAGCCTGTTGTTGGTGTCCCCAGGTGCAAGGAGGCTGATGGACCTGGGTAGGGTCCTGCCATACTTGAGAAGTTCAGTTTTTGCTGTACCATACATTCTTGTGTGTGTGTGTGTGTGTGTGTGTGTGTGTGTGTGTGTTTGATACATTATTTACTTATTTAACTACCATATGCCTTTGTTTTAAATTTAACTTGGCATCTACATCATCATTAAAGAAGAACCTATACAAATGATCCAAGTTGCTTTTTATTTTTTTAATTTTTTTTTTTGTTAAACCTCACCTGAGTATATTTTTTCTCCCATTGCTTTTCAGAGAGAGTGGAAGGGAGGGAGGGGAGGAGAAAAAGAGAGAGAGGGGGAGAGACATCAATGTGAGAGAGACACATTGACTGGCTGCCCCCCCCCCCCCCACGTGACCCCACCAACGGTGGAGAGTGAACTCGAAATGTGGTGTCAGCAAGGGAAGCAGAAGCAGTTAACTTGATTTACATATAATAATCTCTTGGGGGCCAGCCTTCCGGAGTCCTCTAAGGCCCATTGCTCAAGAAACCTATAGTATTTAATGACCTGAATTGAATCTGCTTTCTATAAAATTCTGGATGTCTTGTGCTATGGATCATGTATGAATTTGCCCATTTTTTTTTGTTTGTTTGTTAATCCTCACCCAAGGAAATTATATATATAGTTTTTTTAAAAATTGATTTCACAGAGAGGAAGGGAGAGGGAGAGAGAGATTGAAACATCAATGATGAGAATCATTGATTGGCTGCTTCCTGCACTCCCCCTACTGGGGATCAAGTCTGCAACCTGGGACCCTTCAGTCCGCAAGCCAATGCTCTATCCACTGAGCCAGACCGGATAGGGCCCAAGGATATATTTTCCATTGATTTTCAGGGAGTGGAAAGGAGGGAGGGAGTGGAAGAGAGAGAGAGAAACATCACTGTGAGAGAGACACATCAATTGGTTGCCTCCCACATGTGCTCTGACTGGGACTGGAGATCTAATGAACCTGCAAATCTAGTATGTTCCTTTGACTGGGAATAGAACTGGCAACCTTTTGGTGCTTGGGCCGACGCTCTAACCATTGAGCAACACTGACCAGGGCTGCACACTTTTTAAGTAACTAATTGTCAACTTTCCTACTGTTAGCATACCTTTGCAGTCAGTACTACTGTAAAGGTCTCCCTAGTTTCCCACAGACAGGGGGTTCTGACTGCTTGGCCAATGGAATGAGGTAGTATATTGGGGTTTCCTTTCTTTGGGAACTGTGTGTTAGAAATCTCCCTGACAGATTATTTGAGTCTTAAGGCTTCCAGGAGCATGACCTCATTGTCAGGAGATGATTAGATAGTAGATTAAGATCTTATTGCCTTACAGACTATACAAAGCTCCCGATACCTATTTTTATTAGAGACTAAATTTCTATCTTGCTCAGTTGGTTTGTTTATGGCAGCACTGCTCTGCCAGTCCGTGAGAGAAGACAATTTTACACTAAAATGGAATATTCTAAACTGGCTTAGTAAATAGTGACCTAAAAATTACAGTGCAAGGAAATGGAATTGCAGTGTTCCATGCAAAAACTTCCTATCACAAGAGAATTCCATTTTTCATTCTTTGGGTGGGTGGCAGATTTCTGCCTGTTCCATGAATCAGTCTTCCTGGGAGGGAGGAAACAAAAAAGAAAGACATCAGCAACCAAGGATAGCATCACTTTAGGAAGTTGCTTGATTAATCATGATGAGAATGAATGTCCTCGATCTGAGAAAATAGACGTTGCTGATGCCTTGGGTTGTGTTCAGGGATCTCTCAGCCTGTGAGAACTTAGGCATAGTTTGGCCTTACAAAGCATCTAGCTTTTTGCGTGCAAACTTATTTATCTGGTAAGGGGTAGAGGACAGCACTCTCTTTGCCCAGATTAACACTGGGTTGATAATTCAGTGAAATTAAGCAGACTGGCTTGCAACCAAAAGTAAAAGCTTGCTTAGGGGAAGGAGGAGAAAGGGAGAGGGAAAATGTGAAAGTAGGTGCAGGGTGTGAGGGGGGAAAACAGGTATCTGTGATGGAGAAGTGGAAGCTTCCCGATTGTTCATCAGCTCTAGCTCATTGGCGTGGGTTCTAGAAGTTTCCTGTTTCTGAGGTGGAGCATAGATATGGTGCACTTCCTGGTAAGACAGATTTTTATCCAGCACGCATCTCAAGTTGCTTGCCAGGCTCATAGGTCCTTCTCTGTGTCCTTGCCTCAAATTCTGTGATCCAGTACATGCCTCAGATCTAGAGCTAATGCCCATCTTTATACCTGTTGGGGACACTTTCTAGTTTTAACCTTAAAAATGGTATCAGGAAACTTCTGAGAAAGGGAGGAGCCTATTTTTCCTGAATTACAGAGTAAATTGATTCATTAAAAAAAAATAAAAACACAACAACAACAAAACTTTGTTCCAGAACAATTCACATCTGGCTACACATAAGGCACAAAGTTATCAGAGATAAGTCAAGCTCTCATTTTCCTTTGTGCTCATGGGCCTGACATTAGTCTGTCTTCGATCCCTGAGGGGTAGCAGGAAAGTGATGCTTTTCAGATTGAAGCTAAAAGGAAAAAAAAAGGCACTCTGTGGAAGGGAATATATTTTATTGATCAATGATTAGTGAGTCTTTTTATGGCACACTTGTGTTAAGTACGATTTCAAAACCTTCAAAGGAAGGTTCTCAGGAGTGAGTAAGACAGCCTGTTGGCAGGCCCCCAGGCTGTGACGTAGTCATTCCTGGGAACCTGGGAACTGGAGCAAAAATTTCAATGCACGGCCAACTTTCTAAACTCTTGGGGGCGCACAGAGATGAACCAGGACAGTTTTCTACTTGTGTTTTTATTTTCATTTCATTTCCTAACATTTAATATATTTTCTCATCATAGAAGCATTTAGTGTCTTGGTATCAGACTTATTTTTCTTCATTTCTTCTAATGAAATCAATACTAGTAGTCTGTATGTCATGGAAGGAAATTCAGAAATGCCTAAGATGGGTTCTAATCCATAATTACTAAGAATCTCACCATCATGAATAATGCCTTACCCATGATGTTAACTAGAACCTACTCAGCTCTAGTCTTTTTTGGGTGTAGAGGGAAAGATGACCCTTTGGGAGACCTCTGCACACCCCTCCCAAGTGTCCTCCCTTCCAGGTAGGCTGAGAGAAGGCTTTCTTCGTTATGCTGCTTATGAGAACTTGGCAGGTAGAGCAAGAACTGTTAGCTTATCCCCCATGTTGGCTTCATTCACACAGACCCATATACAGGATGAATGTCTTTTACTTTGTTGCCAAAAGACTTGGGAACCGAGGAAGGTAACTTTCAAAACCCATTTATGCTGTTCCAACCCTGTTGTATAACGCAGTATTGCATAAGAGCCAGGTTGTTCTACCAGATGACACCCTTGTCCAGGTTATAGCTGTTCTTAAATCACTTTTTATGAAGTCCTACTCTTTCATGGCCTTAATTTACCTGTGTCTTGGTTTCCTTCCCTTCTTGAAATGTCGCAGAGATAACAGTGTTCATTCATCTACTAAATATTTGTCAAGTTCTGGGAATACAATGTTGAATGAATGAGCCAGCAAGGCCTTCCTTGATGGGGCTCACCTTATAGAAGGGCCAAGGCAATTAGAGACCTTCCAGAAATAATATTGAGAGGCGGACTCCCCATGTAGGTGATACCTCTGGGCCAAAAGGAAATGACTTCAAATTGAAATTAAGGGTTACAGTATGAGAGATGAGCCAAGAATTTGTGAACTCTCAGAACCCAGAAAGGTGAGCTGGTGTAACTTGCAGGAAGTATGATTCAATCATGACTGTAACAAAGAAGGCTTAATTTAAGCAAAATCATCTGAAGAAAGGCCATGCCCAGTGTATGCTTCCAAAGAATAAAAGGAGAGGCAGAGAGAAAAAATGAGACAGCACCTCCCCAGACCTGTCCTAGGCAGAGATGGTGTCATAGCCCTTTGACAGTGTCTATCATTGCATAGAGTTTGGGGGGAAACAAACAAAAAACGGAGTTTTGGAGATAGACCGAATTAGAATCTCAGTTCTGCCCGTTCGTACTAGGTGCTTGACCTTGGACAAGTCACTTCAACAATCTGAGCTTCAGTTTGTTCATCTTTAGAAGTGGGCTGAGAAGTGGTGGTTATATGGACGTGCCTCACTGCCTTCTGGGTAATATTCATTTAGTAAACGTCAGGTCTGCTATGAAGGATGGAGTTCTGACTTGAACCCAGCTGTGTCTTGATTCTGATACTCCCAAGACTTTAGAATACTTGCTTTTTTATATATATACTAGGGGCCCGGTGCACGAAATTCATGCACTGGGTGTGTGTGTGGTGGGGGAGTGTCCCTCAGCCCAGCCTGCCCCCTCTCACATACTGGGAGCCCTCAGGCGTTGACCCCCATCACCCTCCAATCGCAGGATCGGCCCCTTGCCCAGGCCTGACACCTCTGGCCTAGGCGTTCGGCCCGGGCAGCGGGGACCCGCAGCTGCAGCGGCCCCATGATCGTGGGCTTCGCTTTAGGCCCAGGCAAGGGACCCCTAGCTCCTGGGACTGCCAGCTTCGACCGTGCCCAGCTCCCATCGCTGGCTCCACCCCTACTTCCTGCTATCACTGGCCAGGGAGGAAAAGGTGCCTGATTCTCCGATCATGGCTGGGGGGCAGGGCAAAGGCGGCCCCAGGGCCGCCTTTGCCCTGCCCCCCAGCTCTTAGCTCCCCCCTGGGTTTCCTATCACTGTCAGTGGCAGGGGGCTTCTTCCTGCTTTCCCTTTGGCCTCCCTGCATTGTGCCTACATATGCAAATTAACCGCCATCTTGTTGCCAGTTAACTGCCAATCTTAGTTGGCAGTTAACTGCCAATCTTAGTTGGCAGTTAATTTGCATATAGCCCTGATTAGCCAATGAAAAGGGTATCGTCGTACGCCAATTACCATTTTTCTCTTTTATTAGATAGGACTAGAGGCCCAGTGCATGGATTCGTGCACGGATGGGGGCCCGGTGGGTGGGTGGGTGGGGCAGGACGTGATCGGCCCTCTGGGTGGGCGGTGGGATGCCCTTGCTGGCCTGGGATCCAGATCCATCTCGCTGATGTTCGTGCCAGTTGTCAGGAGCCACTTGGTGACTGCTTTTATATCCTTTCTTCCTTGTGGAGCATCTAGGGAGGGGAAGCAGCCACGGTGTCCAAGGCTGACTTTCAGGAGGCTGGCGGCACTGTGGGGATCTTGCTGGCTGCACTGGTCCATCAGTGCCTGGCCTGTTCTCCAGAGACTGGACCTGCAGGACTACTGAGGGACTTAGTGCCTGCCACTGGGATGGTGGGCCACTGGGCTGGTGGGCCGCCGGGATGGGTCTGTCAGCTAAGTGGTGCTCCCCCATGGGAGCGCACTGACCACCAGGGGGCAGCTCCTGCGTTGAGCATCTGCCCCTGGTGGTCAGTGCACATCATAGCGACTGGTCAACTGGCTGTTCTAGTCGTTTGCTCATAATGGTCCTTAGGCTTTTATATATATAGATATGAGAACGAATTTAAGAAAGCGAGTCATTTTAATTGTATTCCTGCTTGACTATGAACTATTTTGATATGTTGAACAAAGTCCATTGATTCCTTGTGGAGGAGGGCTTGCTGCAGAGTGAGTCAGGCGTCTGTGTTATTAACTTGTTCAGAAGCTTTTTGTGGCAGATTGATTTTAAAAGCCCCCAACAAAACAGAGGATTTTATTTAATAGAAATACTGCCAGGATGGCATTGAGATTTTGGTTTGGCTTTCAAATCATGCAGTACAATTTGAATAAAGGTCTTTTCCCTGACAGACACAAGAATCATCATGTGTTGGGGAAATACTCTCCATCATCTCACAGGGGCTTAACCTGGGGGAGGTGCTATTCACCTGGAGAACCCTGTGACCCTGCCCGGCAGGCACTGCTTTCTTTTTTAAAGGTGAGGATATGGGCTGAATATAGAGAGTTGGTGAAGTCTGGTTACTAGTATTTGTTTTTAGTTTTTATTGATTTTAGAGAGAGAGAAAGGAGGGGAGAGAGAGAGAGGAATACATTAATTTGTTGTTCCACTTATTCATGCATTCATTGGTTGATTCTTGTATATGCCCTGACCAGAGATTGAACTCACAAACTTGGTGTATTTGGACGATGCTCTAACCAATTGAGCTACCAGACCAGGGCTGGTTACTAGTATTTTCAACTTACAGGGTTGCATGGTCTACCTGCATTTGAATGTGATGGGTATGTGCCCAGTGTGTCTATGTGGGTTTCTACGCTGTGGTTCTAGGGCAAAAGAAAAAGAGAAGAAAGTTGCTAAACAAAAGAGGAGGGTTTCCATATTTGTGCCCACTGGCCTGGTAGGAATGTGTGGCCCCATCCACATGTGCAGGGTTGCAGTGGCCCTTCTTAGGTGATTTCACCTTTGAATGATCTGGATCAGTTTCACAGAAGAGATTTTGAATAGATTCCTTGCAGCCCTGGAAGTCACACTTGTCTGAAGTTGGTTTAGCACCAGTCCAAATCACATTGGTGTTCCTGTTAAATTTTACAGCTATTCGTATGCCCCTTAATAAGTGACCTCTGTAGAGAAAGAAGAATCACTGTGCAGGAAGAAATGGCCACAGCTTATTCAGGAAACCCTTGCTACAGGCCAACTTTTTCTTAAAGGTCTACTGACTTTTACTGGTTTTGCAGGCTGTAAGGTCTCTATTTTAAACCCTTTTCATCTCATGGCACATATACTTAAACTAATTAATAAAATTCTGCAGCACACCAAAAAATCCTATATAATAAAAGGTTAATATGCAAATCAACCGAACAGCTGAACGACTGGTCGCTATGACATGCACTGACCACCAGGGGGCAGACCCTCAACGCAGGAGCTGCCCCCTGGTGGTCAGTGCACTCCCACAGGGGGAGAGCCGCTCAGCCAGAAACCCTGAGCCGGGCTCATGGCTGGTGAGCACAGCGGAGGTGGTGGGAGCCTCTACCACCACCGCAGCTGCACAGAGGATGTCCTACTGACAGCTTAGGCCCGCTCCCCTAAGCCGTCAGTCAGACATCCCCTGAGGATTCTTGGACTTCGAGAGGGCACAGGCTGGGCTCAGGGACCCCTCCACCGCGTGCATGAATTTCAAAATAAAAAGGTATAATTTTGATTCATTCACACCAGATGGCTATTGTGCTGACTGTTGTCATATGGGAAAAGAGGTCTGTTTCCCTGACTAAATGGTCAGGTACTGCATGTTCTAAAAATTGTTGGGGCACACCCGTTGAACATCACTGCTCTATCACAGTCATTCAGTTCTGCTATAGCTCAAACAGCCATAGGCAATAGGTTAGACCGGAATGAGTATGACAGTGTCAATAAAACTATTTACCAAATAGGTTGCTAAAGATTATCATAAACTTCCTGTATGCTTGAGAGTGTAACATTCCTACTTTAGAGTAAGAAACACATTTGAATATAACTATATCAATGTTTGGTAAGGGTACCTATGTTTGATATGAAACCGATTAATGGATGTTTGAATTTCTGTTCACTTTGATGATCACTTTCATATGCCTGTGAGTTCTTAGCACCATGTTTCATGCATTTCTCCTTTGTAGTAATGCAAGTATGAGGTCCTCATACGTCTAATTCCTCAGCGGAGGAGGTATCCTCCTCCCAGGATACCTCCTAATCCTGAGCTAATCTCCGTAGTTCCCCCAGAAGTTCTCCTGTTTTTCTGGGGTGAGTCCATGCTAATACATATGGGCTTTGTGGCATTGTGAGGCCCTGGCTACTTTCTTCTTTTTCTTTTTAAAAAATCTTTATTAAGTTTATTACAGGTATCCCTCTTTTTCCCCCCATTGCCTCCCTCCACCCGGTTCCCGCCCCACCCCAGGCCTTCACCACCCTATTGTCTGTGTCCATAGGTAATGCATATATGCATATAAGATTTTTGTTTAATCTCTTCCTGCCCCACCCCCACACCCCTTTCCTCTGAGAATTGTCAGTCTGTTCCATTTTCATGCCTCTGATTCTATTTTATTCACTACTTTATTCTGTTCATTAGGTTTCTTATTCTTTTATTTTGATTTTTAGATTCAATTGTTGATAGGTATGTATATGTTGCCATTTTGTTGCTCCTATTTTTGATTTTTTTCTTTTTCTTTTTCTTCCTCTTCTTAAAGAATACCATTCAACATTTCATATCATACTGGTTTGGTGGTGATGAACTCCTTTAGCTTTTTCTTGTCTGTGAAGCTCTTTATCTGACCTTCAATTCTAAATAGTAGCTTTGTTGGGTAGAGTAATCTTGGTTGTAGGTCCTTGCTATTCATCACTTTGAATATTTCTTGCCACTCCTTTCTGGCCTGTATAGTTTCTGTTGAGAAATCAGCTGACAATTGAATGGGCATTCCCTTGTGGGTAACTAACTGCTTTTCTCTTGCTGCTTTTAAATTTCTCTCTTTGTCTTTAGCCCTTGGCATTTTAATTATGATGTATCTTGGTGTGGTCCTCTTTGGGTTCCTCTTGTTTGGGATTCTGTGCTTCTTGGACTTATAAGTCTATTTCTTTCACCAGATAGGGGAAGTTTTCTGTCATTATTTCTTCAAATAGGTTTCAATATCTTGCTCTCTCTTCTCCTGGCACCCCCATAATGTGAATATTGGTACGCTTGAAGTTTTCCCAGAGGCTCCTTAGGCTATCTTCATATTTTTGGATTCTTTCTTCTTTTTGCTCTTCTGATTGGGTGTTTTTTTTGCTTCCTCATATTTCAAATCATTGATTTGATTCTCAGAATCCTCTACTGTTGGATTTCTGTATATTAGTCTTTATTTCAGTCAGTGTATGCTTAATTTCTGACTGGTCCTTTTCCATTTTTTTGGAGGTTTCTAGAAGATTCTTGAGTAACCTTATAACTATGGTTTTGAACTCTATAACCAGTAGTTTGCTTTCTTCTATTTCTTTCATTTGTGACATGTTTCTTTGTCTCCGCCTTTTGGCTGCTTCCCTGTGTTTCTTTCTATGTATTGGGTAGAGTTGCTATGTCTCCTGGAGTTGGTAGAGTGGCCTTGTGTAGTAGGTGTTCTACAGGGCCCAGTGGCTCAGCCTCCCCAGTCACCTGAGCTAGGAGCTCTAGGTGCACCCCTTTGTGGGCTGTGAGCACAGTCTTGTTATAGTTGAGACTTGATTGCTGTTGGTGTCACTGGGAGGAATTTACCTCCAGGCCACTTGGCTGTGAGGACCAGCTGCAACTACAGTGGGAGAGCTGTTTGCAGGAGACACCCCTATGGAGCAGGACTTGTTTCAGTGGGGCTTTGGTGCTCACTGAGTCTGCCCTTTGAGTGTGTCACTTATGAATGTGTAGAGTTGTAATCTGGTATGGTCTGACACTGACCACTGGGTACACTGTCTCTTGGGTCTCCAGGGAGGTGCAAAGTCAGGAACTGCCTGGGGCCACCCAGCAGGAACTACAGAGAGATCTGCAGGTTCCTCCTCTTTGTATCCGGTTTGGAAGTGCCCAGATGAGGCCCAGCTATGAAGCAAGGCAGGCTGGTGCTGATGCCAGGTCTTGGGCCTTTTATTGATAGGTTTGTGGCTCCCTGACCCAGCTACAGCTTGAGAGATTTTAGCTAGAGCAAGGACAGGCCATTCATATGGAAAAGCTGCTTCACACAGCTTGAGTGGGTTTGGAAATTGGATGAGGCGGGGTCTTAGGGTATTAGTAGGGTGGAGCAAACAGAAATAGCTGCCAATCAGCCCTGCGGGTTGGGGAGGTCCCAGCATAGGAACAATGATCCCTGCAAGCACCTTCATCTGGGAGAAAGCCACCCCCGAGTTCCTGCCCCGATGCCAGACGATCCAGTTCCTCCTTGTATATGTCTGTGTTCCCCAAAGCCTCACCCTGGTGCTGGAGCTCAGAAGAAGTGGGACCTTGTAAGTTCAGTTCTTGGTGCCGGCCTTTTAAGAGGAACAGCTGGGCCTCCAGCAGCCTCTGTGTCACTGAGCCCCAGTCCACACTGGTTTTTACAGCCTGTAGTTCTTACTGCCCCGGGACTTCTTTTCCCAGCTCTGGGACCCTCGGCTGGGGGTGTGGTGTGGGGCTAGGACCCCTTGCTCCTCTGGGCAGCCTCCGAAGAGACGATCTCCCTCCCAATTAAAAAAGCGGCACACATGGGTACCAGACCAGCCTTTACTGCGCCTCTGCACCTCCTACCATCTCAATGTGCTTTCTTCTTTACTTCTCTAGTTATAGGATTTCCATTCAGCCAGCTTTCCAGTGGTTCTGTATTTTAGTTGTAATTTTGATGTGATTGTGGAAGGCTGTGAGTACAGGCGTTTACCTATGCCACCATCTTCCTTTCTCCTACTTTATTATTTTCTCACAATTTATACTTTCTCACTATTAAAACCTCCTGTGATTCTCACAAGAGCACGTGTGCAGGATTTGCCAATTTCAGGGTCATCTTTTATTGTGCTTAAACATTGGCTACCCCCCGAGTGTGGCTGTGAACTGATTATTCTCACCAAGACCTGTTAACACAAATTCCAGCACTCCTGTGACTAAAAAGAAACCATACTCAATACTTGGAAGCAAAATCCCAGGCAAATATATAATCTGATTTGATTGAATCTCTGTTGAGAATGTTAATGGTGGAATCAGATGCTTACCTTTACAATGGAAGGGATTGCATTCCTTCAGTGAGCAGGGTGCTAGAAATCAGTTCTACCTATCAATTGATGTAATCAGAGATTGATGGATGTCTAAGCATCTGAAATGGCACTAGTTCATCTTCTTCAAGGACATTCTCTCCCCCCACCCCTCCTCCTTGTGGCACACTGCCAATGAAGGTCAGTAGAATTTTCTAGTTAAATCATGCTGCTCCATTAGAGGATTTAGGAGTATTTACTGCCAGTGTGTCTAGCCTAGTGTCTGCATAATATAAAAACATATCCTGCCTGGAGGTACAAATGGTAATTATAGTCATCTGTGAGTGACAGGATCATATGTGATTTTAAACTTTCTTCTTGTAATTTTTCTGTGTTTAACAAATGTTCAAAAATGAATATGTATTACTCTGAGAAAAACAGTACAAAGTCTTTCAAAGTTTGACTGTAACCCACAGTAAGTGATCCAATACAGACGTGCATTTATGTTTTAATAAAATTAAAACAAGGCTTTCATGGAGCATTAGTTAATCTTTTTAATACCTGCTCTTACCTCCTAATGTTTTCTGTTTTATTTTATTGAAGAGGAAGGAAGGAAGGGTGTAGGTATTAACTAACTAAAATAATTTCATGAACCACTGATGAGTAGATTAAAAAATACAGTGGTGCCCCTCTGTTATTTCATGGGCCAGTAAAATGTCAAAAGACATTTGGTGATTGATATAAGGTCACCCACTTTTTATGTTGCAGGATAAGGATATTTTAAAAATTTACCATTATTCTTTTATTAATTTTTCATTAAAAATTTTGTTTCTATGCTTGGGAGGAACTTTCACATCAAAATACCCTTTTATGGAAGAATATTTAAACATGAAACATTAGGAAGGTTACAGTGTCAGTACTGAAATAGCAAATAGATGTAGCTTTATGAAGAAAGACTACACTCACTTTGTGTTTTCTATTTGGCAGTGAACATGGGCAGACTTGTGACATGGTAGCATTGAGGAATCATTGAGGAATGCTCAGTGTAGCCGAAAGAGTAGTACTTTGGAACAACACAATTTCATTTCCAGCTCCAAATCTTGCTACTTACGGGGGGGTGTTGGTGGTGGTGGTGGTGGTGGTGGTGGTGCAGGAGAGTCACAAGTTTTCTGAACCTTATTAGCCCATCTGCAAAAGGGGTACCTTTTAGAGGTGAAGAGAGAAGATTTATAAAGAGTTTAAGACAGTTCCATATGCAGAGGAGTTTATAAAGGGTGACATCGTAGGATCATTAGCTTTCTCTGCTGCGTTGTGATCTAAAAATTAGAACGATGGAAAGAAGTTCATTATGTGTTTCTACCTGGAATGAAATATCCCTTTAATGATCATTAATATAGACAAAACTTTTTGCTTCCATTTTTTAAATATATTTTTTACTGTTGATAGTCTTACAGATATCTCTCCTCCTTTACCCCCCACCCCTCAGCCTCTACCCACCTCCCAGGTCTTCACTAACACTTTTTTTTTTTTAAAGTTTACTGTCTTGCCTTACCCTCAAGCTTTACCTATATTACTACATTTTCTCCCATATTTTAAAAGTTTTTTAGTGATTATTTTTTTTTTTAGAGAGAGAAGAAGGGAGAGGGTGAAAAACATCAATGTGAGAGAGCAACATCAATTGGGTGCCTCCCACATGCACCCCAACCGACTGAACCCGCAACCTTTTGGTGCATGGGAGGATGCTCAACCAACTGAGTCACACTGGCCAGGGCCATTTCCCCTCTTTTAACCTGTCAGCCTCCTCATACTATCATTCGTGATGGGGACACAGCTTGTTCGGCAGTTAGAAGATATTCCTTGATAGTATAGTGAGTTTGCAAGTTGTGGTTTTGGCCAGAGAGGACTTGGATGTGGAACGGAAAACTAAGAATAAAGAAAGGATGTGCTTAAAATAGATCTCATGCGCCTTCTGTTTAATTACGTGATAATTTGTAAAACAGACTAGTTTCTGTGGCCTTGAGTACGTACATACTTGCCCCTTAGCACAACTTATCTTAGAAGCATAAACATGGGGGTATGCGTAGTCTCCTCCTCACATTTTATCTCCAAAGTCTCAACACAAATCACTGGGAAAACCTTTTCTTTGTTCATCTAAACGTCATGCCTTTCTCAACAATGGACTCTATGCTATTCCGTAGCATATTTAACGTCTCTTCTATTTGGCTCAGTCAGACATTTTTAGTTCAGATGGCACTGCCCTCGTCCACTCTGCCTCCTATTTCCCCAGTAGATTAGCCATCCCAGAAAACTCCAGGAAGCTCTTTCTGAAATTCTCTAGAAAGGAGCTGGGTGCACTTGATAAGGAAGGTTTACCAAAATCTTTCTAGAACGTTTTCTAGAACAATAGAACAATGTTTTTGTGGGCTTGCTCTGTTGTCTCATTTAATCCTAAAAAAAATAAATACTTCCCTGCCTTGGTTTCTTGAGCGATCTTTGTCAGTATCATCTGTTATATACAGTGTGTTCTGTCCCTGGATTTCAGGTGTGTGGGTCTGTTCCCATTTAGCTCACCCACACACCTGAGTGATGATTGAGTTTCAGACGTAGCTATGGGCTCTGGAGATCCTCCTTAGCAATGACTGAAACAAACTCCCTGCCCTCTGTAGGAAGGCATTGAAACTTACAAAACTTACAAATATAATGTCAGGGTTTGATAAATGAAGCAGGATGAAGTGTCAGGTTGTGGGGATGGAGAGAGTGATGATGGAAGACTTTTGATGAGGTGACATTTGAACAGAGACCTGAATGAATTGTGGTTGTAAGCCTTGCAGATATTTGGCCACAGAGCCATTTGCTTCTGCACTAAATAGTTCTTGCTCTTCCACTTTGGTAGTTTTTCTGTCCTCTCCTTGCTGTCAGTGTCAGAAGTGGGCTTGGTTGAGCCCCAATCAAGTGACTCCAGGAAGGAGATAGAGCTACAGGTTTGAAGTAGTGAATGGAGAGGTCTTAGCTGCAGGCTGAGGGAGCAAGTCTAGACATGTGGGAGTTTAGTGCATGGAACCAGGCCTGCAGATTGGGAATGAGTTGTAGCCACTGGACTTAATGCTGACACATCTGCTACTGAGCCTGGGTCCCCTCCCAGTGCTCACACATGATGATCAGAAACAATCTGCTCTCCGCCACTGTCTTTTAAGTTCTGCCTATTTGCATATGTTGATTGCCCCCTCTGCCTGGGAACTGGGCAGCTAAGGAAAGCTTCCACCCCTATTCAGGCTGAGTTTCTGCTTCCAACCCCACAGACATATTACATAACCTTTATATGCCCCTTGGCCTGCTTTGGGGAGGCAGGCTAGAAGCCCAAAGCACAGATCTCCAGTCACACCTCCTTGGAACCTTTGCCTTCCCTTGGGCAAGCTGTTCAACCTCAGTTACTTCATCTGTAAAATGGGAATGATAATAGTACCTACCCTGTTGTGAATATAAGATCCGCCCAACAGTGTCTGGCCCCATAAGTCTTACTGCTATGTACATGTCTATTCCCTCACTAAACTGTGAACCCCTGCAGGCAAGTCCCTTTCTTCATGGGGCTGACATTTTACTGGTGGAGACAGATGCTAAATAAGCGAACACAAATAAATAATATACTTTCAAATAGTATCGGTGCAATGAAGAAAAATTAAATTGGGGTGATGCAGTCGAGTGACCTAAGGCATGCAGGGGTGCAGGTGCTATTTCAAATAGGATGGCCAGAGAAGGCTTTTCCAAGGACTTGGCATTTGAACAATAGTCTGATCCAAGTGACAGTCTGGAGGACAGCTGTCTAGACAGAGGGAACAGCCATTGCTGGATGACCTGGGTGCATCTGAGAAGGAGGTGGGTGTGCCAGCAGGAGGGTGGAAAGGGGTGAGGCAAGGGAGGAGGAAGGAAGGAAGGAAGATTCTGGGGGTGGGAGTACATAGTGCAGACTGGGCAGGGCTTTCCAGGCTCAGCTAGGAGTTTGGGACTTGTCTTTCCTACAAAGGAGCTACTGAGAGTTATATAATTTACTAGAGGCCCAGCGCATGAAATTCGTGCACCAATATGGTCTCTAGCCTGGCCTGTGATCAGGGCCGATCTTCCCCAGCTGCCGGCAGCCGCCCCCCGCCGCCCATGTCTGCTGCCACCCACCCCCCAGTTCCCTGTTCCCCATCAGGTGATCAAGGCCTGCAGGCTGGGGGCAGCTCCTGCATAGAGCGTCTGCACCCTGGTGGTCAGTGTGCATCATAGCAACCAGTCATTCCACCATTCGGTCGATTTGCATATTACGCTTTTATATATATAGACAGATGTCTCTTTGCTGTGTGATATAATTTATGGGGACTGATATAGTTTACATCTCTTTGCTGTGTGCTGAGGATCCTTGGGACTTCTGGGCATGTGAGATAAAGGGGACTTGCTCTGATGGCCTCTTTCAGAAGATGGGTAATCAGTTATTAGTTGTAATGACAGACAGCCTTCTGTTGTGGGTTGAATAGTATCCTCTCAAAAATTGTGTCCACCTGCAACCTCAGAATGTGGCCTTGTTTGCAGGTAGGGTCTTTGCAGGTGTAAACTAGTTGAGGGCCGTCTAGAGGAAACCATCCTGGTTTTAGGGTGGGCCTAAATCCGATGACTGGTGTCCTTTTACGAAGGGAAGACACAGAGTAACACAGAGAAGTTGGCCATGCCAAGATGGAGGCAGAGATTGGAATGATGCTGTCACAAGGAGGCCTGGGACGACCGGAAACTGGAAGGGGCAGGAAGGATTCTTCCCTAGAGCCTTTAGGGGGAGTGTGGCCCTGCTGACACCTTGGTTTTGGACTTGTAGCCTTCAGAATTGAGAGAAGAAATTTCTGTTGTCTAAGCCACCTGGTTTGTGGTACTCTGTTACAGCAGCTACAGGAAACTAATATGTGTACCTGCTGAGGGTGTCTGGTCTGCTTAGGAGATTTGCACTGGGGTGGGGGTAGGAGGCATGGTTTTATCAGGAGCTTTGATAACTCTATAGACCTTAAAGTCGAGGAAGGTGGTCTTACCGCAACTTAAAGGAACACTAGGAGCCCAGAGGAAGAGGTTCCCGATGAATGTTGGTTGAGTGAACGAATGAATGAATGAATGAATAGGCCTTAGTCTGAGCCAAGCCTGGAGTCATTAAATCGCCCCAGCCATGATCATCATAGTTGGCAATCTTCAGGTCGTTGATCTCTTTGTCAGTGTAGCCAGCACCCCTTCTGCTGTGTGCCTTCCAAGCTCCTGCAGGACGAGAAACCACATGAATGAAGACCTTCGTTGGAATACCTTTGGTTGAAGCGGACGGAGTTCCTAAGTTGAGGACCCAGAGGACGTTAAGTGACTTTCTAATGCATAGAAATGTGTGGATTTCAGAACCTGGACTTTTAACATTGGTTTTCTGAGCTCAGAAGTATTTTGTTTTCCTCCCTTTACATGTTCCTTAGATAGGTCAAGTTAGGAGAACTGGAGAAGTAATCCAGCCGCATAATCCTGTGCCCCAGCAACAGAAAGCAGTCCCGCTGCGGGCTTGCTACAATTCTTTTATTAGAGTTGAAAGTGCTGAAAAGGGAGAAGAATCTCCAGGCCACAAAAATTTAATTTTATTGTAATGCTGCCAGAGGCCCACTCCCTCCACTCCTATCACTTTCTCTGGGCCTGTCCTGCAGGAAATGTACGTGGATTGAAATCAAGATTTTAAAAAAAAATTTAGCCCTGGCCAGGGTGACTTGGTTGGTTGAGTGTCCCTGGTCACTGGTCACTGGTTCAGTTCCCGGTCAGGGCACATGCCTGGGTTGCACTCCATCCCTGGTGGGGCAGTGCAAGACGCAGCTGATCAATGTCTCTCTCTCTCTCTCCCTCTCCCTTCCTCTCTCTTTCCGAAATTAATAAAAATATATTTTAAAAATTTTAAACGAATACACTGCACTCTTCTCCATAAAACACTGGTCCAACTGGCAGTGCTCTGTTGTTGGGCCACCGCGGTCCCACTACACCTGGTCTTTTGTCTTGGTGATACTAGTTCCTGGTTGTGTGGGGACACATAGTAGGCGCTGAATGAATGCTTCTTTAATTGAAATCAGAGCTGATTTGGCTTGGTAATAGTTTGTTTATACTATGAAGAAGCATGTGAGTTGCTTAGGAAATTGGCTAGTTATGTGCACCTCCACCCGATATCAATTTCTTTTTTTAAAATAATTGAATATATTGGGATGACATTGGTTCTCAAAACCATACAGGTTTAAGTGTACATCTCAATAAAACATCATCTGCACACTAATGTCAATTTCTGTGTCAGTTTCTTTCCTGTGTAATTGATGTGCCTCCTAATGTTGATTTTAAAAAATCAAGTATTATATTCAGTTTTAAAAAAGTATACATTAAGATTGAAAACAGCCCTGACCGGTTTGGCTCAGTGGATAGAGCGTTGGCCTGCGGACTCAAGGGTCCCAGGTTCTATTCTGGTCAAGGGCATGTACCTTGGTTGCGGGCACATCCCCAGTAGGGAGTGTGCAGGAGGCAGCTGATCGGTGTTTCTCATCGATGATTCTAACTCTCCATCCCTCTCCCTTCCTCTCTGTAAAAAATCAATAAAATATATTTTTTTAAAAAAGATTCAAAACAGCTGTGTTTGCTTTTGGTGTGGCTGTTTCCCTCCTTTTACTTGTGCCTTTCATAACAATATGAACAAAAGTTTAGAAAGAAAAAGGATGACTTTTCTCCCTCCAGCTATCAGTGACAATCTCAGCTCATAGTATTTATTTAATTTTGTATCCAGTAACAGGGCTCAGAGACAGTGCTGTAAAGCAGAGATGTGTGAAGATCTGATCCTAACAGAAGCTTATTTCTTATAAAAATATATTATCTAGCCTTAGTCAGGGGCTATAACATTACTTGCAGACACTTTCTTTTTAAGTGTGCTGGAATATAATCATGGATTGTGTAGATTTTTTTCTAATTTATCACCTTTTGGGACATTTCTTGCTTATAAGTATCCCAGACAGTGATGAATAAAGACACACAATAAAGGGGAAAAAAAAACACAACGAACAACAACAGTTAAAAAAACACCCCAAAACCCCCCCAAAAAACAGAAAGAAAACCTCTTTCCCAGTAGGCAGTAATTTTAGATATAAAACTTAAGAGGTGGGGTGGTAGGAGGAAGGGAACCGTCAGCTGGAAATGAGATTCTCTGTAGACTTCATTCATGTTATCATAGATCCACTGTACCTGGGGCAAGGCCCAAACTAGGGTGAGACTAGTGAGACACGCCCCTTAGGTACAGAATTTAAGGGAGCCTCAAAAAACTCAATAATCACCATAAATGATGTTTTAATACAATATAGTTTTAAAAAAATCATAATTAGTGCAAAGTACTCCACAATGAACAAAATAGCAAACAGTCGAAGATAGAAGCTGATCCTGCACTGGAAACTCAACCTCATTCACCTCCCTTTAACCAAAAGTAAGGTCATCGAGAGCTCTGAAGGAAAAGTTTCTCATTTTTCTAAGCCTGGCTTAGCTCCGTGTGTGTGTGTGTATGTGTGTGTGTGTGTGTGTGTGTGTGTGTGTGTTGTTGTTGTTGTTGTTGTTGTTGTTTTATATATATTTTTTTACTGATTTCAGAGAGGAAGGCAGAGGGAGAGAGAGATAGAAACATCCATGATGAGAGAGAATCATTGATCGGCTGCCTCCTGCAGGCCCCACACTGGAGATCAAGTCCACAACCCAGGAGTGCCCTGCCCGAGAATCCAACCGTGACGTCCTGGTTCATAGGTCGACACTCAACCACTGAGCCATACCGGCCAGGCTTAGTTCTGGGTTTTAATTCTAGCTGTTAGGACCAGCTCTGTGTCTTCAGGCAAATAACATCTCTGAGCTTCCTTTTATAAAATGAAAATAATGCTTTCCTTTGCAGGCCTTTGAGGTGGTTTAAAAATGATGCCTGTGAAGCACCAAGCACACAGTGTTTAAAACCATTAAAACAATGGTTTTAAATAATTCATAATTGTTCACAAAGAATTAAGTTTCCAGGAGGTCCAAGCAGGTACCACCTATAAGCTTAAGAGTCTCTTACACATCTGTTAGGGTTAACATGGTGTGGTTTTCACTTTATAGGATATATCGGAGTATGGCCCTGGGCCAAGGCTTTGAACACCCTTACACTTGTTCAACTGCTAAGTAACCGATTTCCTGTTTAGTCATAGCTTCTTGCCTGGGTCTGGCCACTGACTGCAAATTGTCAACTGTACCTCCCTCTCAGAGCAGCTCAGTTTTTTAGAAGTTAGTTTTTAGTGGCCTTTATTTATTAAGAATCCTTCCCCTCCCCCCAGTCATTGTGAGTCTCTTGAGCACATTTCCACACATGATCATTCATCTGGATGACAGTTCACCCTATTGCCACTTGAACTGTCCACAGTCCTGAGCTGACCTCTGATTTGCTTTGCAGACATGGGGCTACGTTCCTATCACATAAGACTGAAGCTAATGTGGGCAGAGTAGAAATCACAGGAGAGTGAGGTGGGAGTCTAGTTACCACTCGATACAGAGAACTAACTGTAAAGCAGCTCAATTATGCTCCGATTTTACAAATGGGGGAGGGGAGAAACAACAATGTTGTCAGCCTTTCTTTTTTTTAAAAAAAATATATTTTATTGATTTTTTACAGAGAGGAAGGGAGAGGGATAGAGAGTCAGAAACATCGATGAGAGAGAAACATCGATCAGCTGCCTCCTGCATACCTCCAACTGGGGATGTGCTCGCAACCAAGGTACATGCCCTTGACAGGAATCGAACCTGGGACCCCTCAGTCCACAGGCCGACGCTCTATCCACTGAGCCAAACCGGTTAGGGCAGCTTTTCTTCTAATCTGATAGCTACAGAGACCCTCAAGCTGAGCCTTCACGTCACTTATTCTGTCTAGTCCTAAGGATGCAAAATGCAGTGGGAAAACGACAGGAGAGTGTTACTCAAATCACTTATTAGTCTTTGGAGTCTTAGTCATCATTAGTGGTTCCTGTGTTTTGAATACTTACCACTTCTCTCTGTTCTTCATGGAGAGGCTGTAGGGGCTGTAGGAGGAGGAACTAAGTATTTCTGGCTTCAGTCCTGTGTGCTTTGGATTTAAGTGTGTCCCCCCCCCCCCCCCCCCACACACACACCTAATTAGTTAATAGGAACTTCCTGAGCTGGGCACAAAATGATAAAAAAGGCTAGGAGAATGGGATTTTTGCCCCTTAAGCACTGAGGGTGTAGTTGGGTAGGATAAATTTTGCTTCACATGAGCTTTAGGCTCACACTCCTGCATATCCACAGTCTCTCATTTCTACCCTTGAAATGGTGTTTGAATCTGGTATCTCCTTGTTAACCCTCCCTCTCCATTTGCTCCCCATCTCTTTTGCAGAGCCCTGCCAGCCATATTGGAGCCTGAGGCAAAAAAAAAAAACCCCTGTGTACCCCACACACACTCAGCAAATACCCTCCCGTGTTGTGAACCAAGTGGGGAAAGTTGTTAAAAAGCTGTACAATTAGAAAAATCCAACTATATATAAAGCCTCATGTTGCCCCATCTGTTCCCATATTGTCAGCCCAGTGGTGGGGGGTGGGATGGGCGGTGGTTGGGGTTCCCATGACACAACAAGGCAGGGTGGTAAAACAGACAGCAACAGCCTGTCTTTATTTACAGTTTGGATTTTTTTTCATCGTGGATTTTTTTGGTATGAATTTTTTCTAAAAAGTATTGCATTAAAATAATATTGCTGAGTGCTTTGGCACCCCCTTAAATTTGGTACCTCACTCATTCACCCTAATCCTGGCTCTGGTCACTCCCGCTATCATGTACACAGCTGCCAGTTACCTTCCTAATAGACCAGCAATGATGATGTCACTTCTTCGTTGGCTCCTGATTGTCTACGAGGCAAAACCCAGCCCCGCTGGCTTGGCAGCAAGCCCCTTCACAGTCTGGCCTCCACTTATCTCACCAGGGCATCTGCCCCCACCTCCGCCCCCACGCCCCTCAGCCCTTCAAGACCGCACCCTTGTGTCCTTGTCCCTAAACTCCCTCACTGAACACACGTGTCCCTGCTTAGCTTTTGAGTTCCATCTGGAATGTCACTTCCTGGCTGAGCTGCTTTTTGGGCTCCCCAAGTAGGCTTCATGGCTGTGTTTTCCCATAGAAAATAGTTTCCACTCAATGCCTCGCTTGCCTGTGGCACTCACTGTTTTCCACTGTGATTTATCTGTTTACCTGTGTCCGCAGGGACACTGCCAGCTCCTTGAGGAGAGCAACCAGAGCCTTTCATGTCAAGTGAACAATGAATGCGATTGGATACTGCGGAAAAGACTGTAACAGCAACTCTGAAATAATTCATGAAAAACAATAGCTCTGCAGAGAGGACACTGGTATTTTTTTAAAAATATGTTTTATTGATTTTTTACAGAGAGGAAGGGAGAGGGATAGAGAATCAGAAACATCGATGAGAGAGAAACATCGATCAGCTGCCTCCTGCACACCCCCTACTGCGGAATTGCCCGCAACCAAGGTACATGCCCTTGATTGGAATCGAACCCGGGACCCTTCAGTCCCCAGGCCGACACTCCATCCACTGAGCCAAACCGATCAGGGCGAGGACACTCGTCTTAAAGTCGGAAGATCTTGAGTTCCAATCCTGGTTCTGTCATTAGCTAGCTTCTTGACAGTAGTGATTTTCAGAGTTTTACTATGGAAACTCAAACATAAGCAAAAGTAGAGAGAACCGGCATGAACCCGCATGTACCCATCCTCTAACTACGACAGTCAGCTCAGGGCCATTCCAGCTGCTTGCAATGCTGCTCCCTCTGCCTGCATCCTCGGATTATTTCAAAGCAAATCCCAGACAACGTATTATTCCACATATGACTATTTCAGTAAGAACATTAAACTTTTGATTGATTGCAAGCTCAGTATCGACTACGTGCAGAGAAGAGTTGGCATTGGGTGAGGATCATGGGGAAGCTGTTTGAAGCAAGTCCTGAAGGATTAATATGGATTTTAGCAAAGAAGGCATGCTCAGCAGATGGTTTTAGCTGGAATGGGGGCAGGGTGGGGAGCAGTGAATGGGAAGGAAATCCTAGGTAGAACCAGTGTGTGTGTGGAGCTAACCCCCTGATGCTTTAGAGGTAGGCTTTTGGCTGGGGAATCTTACATTTTATGTAACAACTTTGAAGAGTTGCACTCACAATTGTGACATGGGGCTGAGGACAGTAGTAATAATCAAGCTCTGCCTCTCCAAGCACTTTACTTGTTCTTGGATTTCTCCTTTCACAGCAAAAGAAGCTGTGACAGGCAGTTTAAAGAAATGGGACCCTGTACCAACCACCAGGCGTTGCTGGGGAGAAAGGAGGGCTCACTTTTCCACGCTCAGCCCTATACTAAGTTGACCTGGCAACTGTGCATTTTACCCCGCTGGGTTTAATCCTTATTATGAATAACAGAGCAAAGCTTTATTATTCGTGGGAGTGGATTTCTGCGGCTCGGGGAATTAGCTGCAGTCTTATTGGGAAGGTGCCTTCTGATGCAATGAGGTCTTTTGGACTGTGCCTAAATAGAGCCCATTGTTTAGGCATTTCTCTCTCATTAGGAGTGTAAGGCTTAAATTGCTCTAGAACAGTGGTTCTCAACCTTCCTAATGCCACGACCCTTTAATACAGTTCCTCATGTTGTGGTGACCCCCAACCATAAAATTATTTTTGTTGCTACTTCATAACTGTAATGTTACTAATGTTATGAGTTGTAATGTAAATATGTGATATGCAGGATGTATTTTCATTGTTACAAATTGAACATAATTAAAGCATAGTGATTAATCACAAAAACAATATGTAATTATATATGTGTTTTCCGATGGTCTTAGGCGACCCCTGTGAAAGGGTCGTTCGACCCCCAATAGGGTTGCAACCCACAGGTTGAGAACCGCTGCTCTAGAAGTTCCAGTCGGACTCAGGTAGCTTTGTGTGGTCGGCCACGAGTAGTAGTTTTCTTCATATTGCTTAGGACCTGCCTCTTCAGCACCTCCTAAAACTAGGGCACAACCAGTTCTTTTTAACTGGAGTCTTTTGCCTAGAGGGGGTACGGGGGAGATTCTAGGTCCAAAAGAAAAGAATGGATAATGAAAGTATATTCAAGCTTAACCAGGATCTCACACAGCAATATAGCCTTTAGGAATATGATAAAAGAATTAACTTTGTTTCTGATTGAATGTCTTTGTTTTGTTTTGTTTTTAATTCAAGCTCAGAGGAATAGAAAACAGTATACAGTGAGCCTGTTACTACCTATTAGTAGTTTGTTGCTGCCCCAGAATCTCTTAGGGGAGGACAAGATACTCTAGAATCTCTAAAGGAAGAGTTGATTGTTTGTGCAAGCCTCCAAGCTCCCACACCCAGTTCCCCAGCACAGTTGAGCCTTTCTGGGTCCTTGGAGCAGCGGAAGTGAAGCTTGCTTGCCTTTGAAACCACAGAGAGAAGCCCCATTCTTTGAAGGTGTTTTCTTCTGAAATTTTTACCTGGATCCCAACGAATACATTGCTGTTCTTTAAAAAAAAAAAAAAATTGTGTGTGTGTGTGTGTGTGTGTGTGTGTGTGTGTGTGTGTGATGAGAACTTTTAAGATCTACTGTCTTATGCCGAAACCGGTTTGGCTCAGTGGATAGAGCGTCGGCTTGCGGACTGAAGGGTCCCGGGTTCGATTCCGGTCAGGGGCGTGTGCCTGGGTTGCGGGCACATCCCTGGTGGGGGATGTGCAGGAGGCAGCTGATCGATGTTTCTCTCTCATCGATGTTTCTAACTCTCTATCTCTCTCCCTTCCTCTCTGTAAAAAATCAATACATATATTAAAAAAATAAAATTAAAAAAAAAAGATCTACTGTCTTAGAAAATTTTAAGTGTACAGTGAAGTTTTGTTAACTGTAGCCACCATGATGTCTAGTACACCCCCAGGACTTACGTTGTTTTTCTGGAAAGGTTTATGGAAAATGATTTGTGGGCTTAATCCCAGTGTTGTTGTGTTTTTGGTCACCTCAGTCTGCATGTGTCTCTGGGTGTGTGGCTGTCTGTGGTTGTTCCGCCCAGAACGAAGTGATTTTCTTGTCTGGGACCCCGACTGGGGCGGGGGGGGGGGGGCGGGCGTGCAAGCCTCCAGCCCCTGGAGACCCTGCCCTTTAGGTGGTTCTTGTGTACATTACTCGGGTTTCTACCTTCACTAAGCTCCCATCGGTGTCTCCCGTCCGCTGAGCTGCCTAGAACCACAGAGCTTTTCTCTCCTCTTGGGTGGCTCTGTGCTTCTAGTCCCTCCCCAGGGATAAGAGCTTCTGGTGCAAAGTCCTTTCTCACCATCCAGTGTCAGAAATCACTATGAGGCCGTATTACTGAACTGCAGAGGCAGGTACATCGATCTTCACAGTATTTATTGCTCTGCTCCTTTAAGTGCTAACATTTTTATCTCTTACCTCTTCTTCCTTGTCACCTTTGTGTTGTCACTGGAGCAATGAAAACCATTTGGTTGTACTTATTTAATTTACACTGACCTTCTGAGGGGCGTCCATCCTGATATAGCCAAGTCCCTTCTTTTGCATTTTCTCCTCCTCCGTGTTTGAGGTTGGAAAGACTCGGTGTTTGTAAGAAGGTAAAGGCGACTCTGAGGATTGCTTCTGAGGATGCTGGTACTCACATCTTCTGAAGACGTGGAGTGGGCATGTCAGCTTAATGGGGAGTCTGTCAACTTGTTGCATTCTTGTCCCCCCATTTTAAAGCCTCACTGAGGACTCAAGATTAAACTGTTATTGGAATAAATATAACACTTTTCTTTAAAAGGAAAATAACTTTTTTTAAAAAGTAGCAAGCATGCCTCTTTAATTTCTTGACAGATATCAAAGAAAAAACAAACTTCCTGTCTTTATCTTGACAAGGCATCTAACATTGCTGGAACGTTTTGCTTGTGTGAGAACGTCAACATTATAATCTAGAACTCTCTTAGAACTGAACTCGACTACTCTCTCTGGTTAGGGGTGGTGAAAAGGGACAGTAAAATAGCTATGGACATCCAGTTACCAAAGTAGTCAACTATTGAAAGCTAATTCATCTCCTTTTAAAAGGTTAGTCCTTTGATAAAGGACAGTTGATGCTAAAAAGAAAAGGTTAGGAATATAAAGTTTTTTCTCTGTTTTGAATATTTTAATGACTTCATGTTTCTCTCTCTGGTAGTGAGGTTGGTAGAGTAGCCAGTGATCACTAACAATTAAAATAATGAGTCATGTGCAACAACACTTACACTCGCAGAGAGCCCAATTAAAATCACACTTCATTTTTGTTTTCATGAATCAGAAGTAAATTTAGAACCAGTTTCATGATTCTTGTGATATTTTCCAAATTAAGGACTGTAGACATTTGGACACTGAGCTGTGTGAATCCTAGATGTGTGTTTTTTTCCCTTTGCTATCAATTCGATATTTCAGAACTCAACTTAAGAAGAAATAGTCACTAAAAGTGGGTCAAGACCACAGTCCCACATACTCCTTCCTCCTGCGAAATACTGCACAGGAGACTTTTAAAAAATGGTAGTGTCTTTTATATATACAGGGTGTCCCCAAAAATGAATACTTTGAATAATTATAAAGGCAATGTTAATTAAAATTTCATTTAAAAAAATTGAGCTATCAGCTGGTAAAGTGTGTATACATTTTTGGGGGACACCCTGTATATATAAAATAAAATTTACCATTTTAACCTTTTTTAAGTGTACAGTTCAATGGCATTTAGTACATTCACAGTATAGTTCAGTCATCACCATGATGCATACCCAGAACTTTTTCATCTTCCCCAAAAAGAAACCCCTGTACCCATAAATGCTAACTTCCCATTCTCCCCTCCCACCAGCCTCTGGCAGCCACATTGTACTTTCCGTCTCAATGAATTTGACTATTCTAGGGACCTCCTATAAGTGGAATCTGATAGTATTTGGCCTTTTGTGTCTGGATGATTTTACTTAGCTTCCTAGGTTCATTTGTGCTATTGCTTGTGTCGGTATTTCCTACCTTTTAAAGGCTGAATAATACTCCATTGTATGTATGTACCACATTATGTTGATCCATTTGTCCTTCCAGGAATGCACAAATTATTTTTTTGTGCTCATCGCGCGCACACACACACAAAAAGCTAACTGTGTGAAGAGATACGTGAATTAGCTTGGCTACAGTAATCATTTCATGATGTATATGTATAGGAAATCATCACACTGTACACCCTCAGTCATGAGCCACATAATAATGTTGTCATGAGCGAAGACCCGCATATACGACACTGGACCCATAGATGATAATGAAATGGAAAAATTCCTACTGCCTAGCAATTTGGCCGTCATGACGTCCCAGCTGTCGTAAAATTTAGTGCACCCTAAGTGTACAGTGTTTCTAAAGTCTACAGTAGTGTGCAGTGGTGTCCTAGGCCTTCATCTCTACAGTTGCCTACAGTATTCATTTCAATACACTAATAGGTTGTACAGGCTTGTAGCCTAGAAGCAATAATGAGCTATACCATATAGACTAAATGTGTAGTATTATTGATCTAAGTTTGCATAGGGGCACCCCATGATGTTCACACAGGATTGAAATTGCCTAGTGATGCATTTCCCAGAATGTATTCCCGTCATTAGTGACGCATTACTGGATACATAATTTTTATTAAAAAATAAAATAACATAAATTTTTTATTTTTAGTATGTGCCATTTGGAAGTCTTTCCTACTTCTAATTTTCTGCAGTTTCACTTGGGAGTCATTGATTGAGTCAAGTGCTGAGAATACCAATGCCAAGTGCTGAGAATACAATGAATGAGCTCTTACATGCTACAACTTGGATGAACCTCAGAAACATCATGCTTATTGAAAAAAGCCAGGCACAAATGGTCATCTATGATAGGATCCCATTTATAAAAGATATCTGGAATAGATTGTAAATCCATAAAAGCAGATTGGTGGTTGTTGCCACGGGCCAGTGGAGGTGCTGGGGAATAGGGATTGACTGCTTAATGGGTACGGGGTTTTATTTTGGTGGTGAAAATGCTTTGGAAATAGGTAGAGGTGATGGTTATACAACATTATGACCGTACGAAATGCCACTAAATTGTTCAGTTTCAAATGGTTAATTGTGTGCCAGGTGGATTTGATTTTACCTCAATAAAAGAAAAATGGGCAAAAAAACAAACAGTGAATGAGCTCTACTCTGCATTCAGATTTATTGTCCGGTAGGGAAGACAGACAAGGAAATAAGGGACCCTGGCTTGGTAGATTGCCACCCAATCAGAAGTCAGAGGGGATGGTGGGTGACTCATTATTGGAGAAGGTCCAGTGTAGGAGGGTGGGTGAAGACCTGTGGAATGAAGGGCTCTGGGTCACATTTTAAGTTCTCCTACTCAAAGGCTAGAAATAGATGTGAACAGAATGAAAGATTATGTACAGAGGGGAATCATAGTTCCTGCACACCTATGCATGGTTTCTTGTAACTTCATTGGTAAATCCAGGAAGCGCTGTGAAATTTTCCAAGTAGAACTGACACTTAGAAAACAAAGACATTGCTTTATTATTATTATTTCTTTTCCTGCACAGGCCTAGTAACAGAGCTCTTCTGTCCACCCTCCCCACGTCTTTCTCCCAGTTTTCTCACCATCCTTCTCAATTTGTCCTTTGTCAACAGGGCAGAAAAGAGGTTGAAGTGATATATGGGTATAATCCACGGTGCACTGCTAAAAAGATAAACTTAAATGAAGTGATTTATTCCCTGTGGCAGGTCTTCTGCACCCAGAATTGTCTATCCAAGTGAGTGCCCATTGATTTTCCATACTTTCCCCGTCAGCCTCTGGATGGCCATTGTTCATCAGAGATGGACAACCAGTTTAAGGTGGCAGGGCGTTCTCCCAGCCCAGGCACTCTGCGCAGGGTGTAGCTTTTATTTGTGTTCTAGGGTGCAGAACTTTTGCCTTGGCCTGCCTTAAACTGTGTGTGTGAGAAGAGGCAATTCCACTGGTATTCCGAATTACTCACATTAGAAGTAAAACATTGTATACTCCCATTTTGAAAGTGCTTTTAGAATCTTCCTACTTGAATCAAATAGACAATAGGTCCCCCAGAATAGCAGGACAGGATAATATACAGCTGTGGGGGCAGTGCCTGAGTAGGTCTGGTCTGTATTAGATGAAAAGTACTGAGCATCCTGTCGGAATTAATGAACTAGGAATGTCCTTTCTCTTCAGGGGCCACACGCGTATCACACAGGACATGTCTTTCCTGTTTTTCTCCAAACCCATCCCATTGTGTTGGGGAGTGACGAAGTGAAATCTCTCCAACATTGAATTGAAAGATAACTGTGTGGTTGGTGGCTCTCATCTTGTAAGCTCATTTGCTGGGCCCTTTGGTCAGGAAGAGAGGTCTGTTAATTACTGGTTGGGAGGAGTGAGCTTAGCTACAAGATTTTTTCTGCTACGTGCTTCGGGTATAGTGATCTGGACAAGAACGCCACATACTGGGCACTTTCCAAATACATATTGTGCTGGAAGAAAGACTGCTTTTGATGCAGTTGGGTGGAGCCAGGGAAATTATTTACATGACATAATGATTTTCCTAACTGGTAAATTTCAGGGGGGAAAAAGACTAGTTTGATTACTAAATAATTATAGACAAATACATAGTTTGTGTTTCTACACACACACACACACACACACACACACAAATATATAGTACTATACTGATTATATTTGGCATTTGTATTTTTTAAACCCACAAGCCTCCTATTCAGACTTATGAATACATTTGCCTAGCAAGTAATAGTTAATAGCTAAAGAGGGATGAATACTGATAGTAATTTTCTCTTTGTACTTCTGATTGGCAGGCAGGGAGAATTAAAAGCTTGTTTTGGGTTAGGGTTTTTTTGTTTTTTTAAAAAAAATATATTTTATTGATTTTTTTACAGAGGGGAAGGGAGAGGGATAGAGAGTTAAAAACATTGATGAGAGAGAAACATCCATCAGCTGCCTCCTGCACACCTCCTACTGGGGATGTGCCCGCAACCAAGGTACATGCCCTTGACCGGAATCAAACCTGCGACCTTTCTGTCCACAGGCTGACGCTCTATCCACTGAGCCAAACCGGTTAGGGCTGTTTTGTTTTTTAAATTGATTTTTAGAGAGAAAGGGAAAGGGAGAGGGAGACAGAGAGAAACATCCATGTGAGAGTGAGACATTGATTGGCTGCCTCCTTCATGCCCCCTAGGGGATCAAACCCGAAACCTGGGCATGTGCCCTGACCTGCAACCTTTTGGTGCAGAGGACGATGCCCAACCAACTGAGCCATACTGTCCAGGGCTATGTTGTTTTTTAAAAATACTTACTTGTAATGCTGTTTAATCACTTTCTTAACTGAATTTGTGGCATATCTATATATATAAAAGCTAAGCGACCAGACGATCAGCCGGTAGCTATGTCATGCACTGACCACTAGGGGGAAGATGCTCAACGCAGGAGGTGCCTCCTGGTGGTCAGTGCGCTCCCACAGCGGGAGTGCCGCTCAGCTGACAGACGGGCACAGATGCTGGGCTGACAATTGGTGAGTCCAAAGTTTATACAAGTTAAGCAGGATGTTGCCTTCATGCTATAATTCTTTTGTACTTCACGTAGAACATAGGGGTCTGAAGAAGCAAAATCAGCTTCCAGAAGCTCTTAACTTAGCGCCAAGAAACATCAGAGATAGCAGGAGAAACTACCTGAATGTGTATATGGTGGGAAAATGGAAAGATATTTTATGTGTTCATATAAGCAGAGAAAAACTGTAGACCCTGTTACGTTCATTTTCTTCCTTGGTGGCCTGATTATTCGTTTGGCTGAGATATAAAATCTTTTGAGCTTCTAACATAATAGTTATTCATAAAGGCATTTAGGCTGACGGCTTTCTTAGAACGCCGTGCTGTTCAGGGTGGACTTCATCTATATTTCAGTGAATTTCTAAATGGGGGAAACAGAACATTTCCCCTTTGATTAATTCATTGGTTTTTTAGTCTTCAAGGACTCATATGCTCAAAAGGAAGTCAGTAAAGGAAGAATGATAAATTGGAATTGGAACTCATAAAAGAAAACCTTTGAACACTGTCCTGAATTCGACATCTGAAATACAGCAAGCCAGGTGAAGATTTATGAAAGCTAATTTTAAAAGTTAATTTAAAATTGTATCAAAGGGCACAGTGTTATGGGTCATGTAAAGTTCTTAGACTGTTTTTAGACCATTGTTTCACAACTCTGGCTTTTAAGTTACTTTGCCCCAAAATCAAATACTTGGGCAAGTTTCTACTAGTTAGAACACAGAGGCAGGCTTTGCATTCTTGGGCTCTTCTCTGGGAGTGTGCCCTCTGCAGCTACGATTTTAAGATTTATGTTATTGGATGTACATCTGTCCTAAGATGGGGACCCGGGGAGGTGATCCTGGGAAGCCCCAGGAGGAGCATAAAGAGGTAAGAAAGGGCAGGGGAAGGTGATAGAGTGTGTGTAAAGGAGAGAGTTTCCTACCAATCCAGCGCAGAGGGAACAGTCCTGCAGACACTAAGGAAATATAGCAGTGAGGCAGGACCAGTGCAAAACCTCTAAGCACAGTAAGTCTCACTTAATGTCGTGGATAGGTTCTTGGGAACTGGGACTGTAAGCAAAATGATGTAAAAGGAAACTATCCTAGCTGGTTTGGCTCAGTGGATAAAGTGTTGGCCTGTGGACTGAAGGGTCCAGGTTCTATTGCGGTCAAGGGCACATGCCTGGGTTGGAGGCTCAATCCCCAGTAGGGAGCATGAAGGAGGTAGCCAATCAGTGATTCTCTCTCATTGATGTTTCTATCTCTCCCTCTCCCTTCCTCTCTGAAATCAATAAAAATATATTGTAAAAAATAAAAAGAAACCAATTTTTGTCTTGGCCGGTGTTGCTTCAGTGGTTGGAGTGTCGGCCCGCACACAGAAGGGTCTCAGGTTTAAGGGTCCTGGTCAAGGGCACATACCGGGGGCGTGTGCAGGAGGCAAACAATTAATGAGTCTCTCTCATATCAATGTTTCTTTGTCTCTTTCTCCACCCCCTTCTCCCTCCCTCACGTCAACTCTAAAAATCAATGGAAAAAAGTCTCCTCTGGTGAGGATTCACAACAACATAAAAAGAAACCAATTTTCTCATAGGCTAATTGATATAAACAAGAGTTAGTTCTTACAACCTATTTGTGGTCACAAAAATATCACCAAACTTCTAAAATGAGATCCAAAACACTCCTAATATTAGTATTGAAATACTGAAATAAATAAAAAACCTACCTGTTGTACCTCCTTGAAAAAGACTCGATGGCTGATGTAACTCCTTTTGCCTTTTCCATGCTCTGGGAGATTGGACTCACTAGTGTTGAGGGTTTTTCCCCCAACATGGGTACAGGGTGCCTGGGAACTAGCCAAATTAATCTTTTGTTGTCGAATCTTTTTAGGAGACAGGTCTGTCACCTGGTATGGCAGAGCCCCTCTTTCTGATGTCCTTTCTCCAATCTGAATAATGAAGAACTTGGAAATGAACCTGATCTCTGGTTTTAGGGACATCAGCTGGGTCCTCTCTGCCTAGTTGTCCTTAGGGGAGCTCTGGAGTCCTTGAAGTTTCCTCCCCAGGATCCACCAAACACTCCCAAAACCTCATGAAAGCTTTACTCCTGGTGTCTTGGGTGAGATTCTTTAGAAGTTGAGGGATTCTTGTGGAAATGATGTAGGGTGGTGGGGTGGAGATGGAGAGAGGGCAGAGCAGTGGGGAGCTTGGGAGCATGACCTACACCACAGAGGTCGTTTTCCCCTCTCCCTGATCCGCCACTGACTGACTGTGGGCCTCTCTCAGGGCAGGTATAACCTCCGGGGCAAAATGACTCCCATTGGCTGAAGGCCATTTTATGGACAAGGGGGCAGATAGGACCCAGTAGCAGTTGGTACTCAGATCGCCACCCATACCTGGTAAAGGGATCCAGCCAGGGTGCTTTGGGTTACCCAGAACAGATAGGGTCATGTGTTGGCCTTTTTCTAACTCATCCCCTTTTACACAGTTCACCGGTGCTCCCAGGGCCCGTTTCAAAGAGTCCCTCTTGTGCTCCAAATTCAGCATCCTCAGCCCTTCCCCTGAACAGCTCCACTTCTGGACACGGGAAAGGAAGCTCAGATGCCTGTGGTGGAGCTGGACCCCACTGGGGGTTTGCTGGCTCCAAGGAGGAGTGGTGGGCCCCAGCACTTGGTGGGAGGTAGGGTGGGAGAGGCTGAACCATCTAATCCTGATCCGTCTTTCAACTACTTTCCTCCAGAGTCAGCTAAAGGCAAATAGGCCTTGGCAGTGAATATTAATTTTCTGCTCCATACAACCCAGCAGCCACTCTAATTTTATAAAAAGTATTTTCTTCCTATTAACAAGGCTTTGACCCCATTCTTTGCAAAGTAATAGCCTGGCATTCTTGTGCTAAGGACCATCTGATTTCTTCTTGAGCCTGCTTTTGTTACCACGTCAGCTGAAGAGGGCTCTGAGGCATCCAGGAGATTTTTTTCTGAACTCAAATTTCTTTCCAGATACAAGATTAGGGGAGGAAGGTGGGGACTGGTGAGAGAGTTTCAGTTGTACCTTTTTAATCTTGACTCCGACCTGGAGTGACTGGGGCATTAACTTAATGGATGCTGTCACTAAGGCTTTTGAAGTGGCCGATGGACAGCTGCTGCAGAACTCTGAATTTTGGAGCCAGGTATTGTCCCTTTAGGCTTGCTGTGCCTGCGCCCCAAACATATTTGCTCTACAAGCTATTGTCACTCAGGGTAAACACCAAGCTCTGGGTCCTTGTGGAAAACTCAAAATCATCAAAAAGCAAAGCCACTTGCTAGCCAAACCCAGCTGCATGTTGCATTTGGATATTGTGTCCAACTATCTTCACGACCTAAGAATAAAACCCCTAAGAGGTCATCCTGATAATCTAGAAAGCTCTGCCTAGGACATACTCTGTGCCATAGGAGTGAGTCATGAAATCCTGCCCACATTCAAGGGCAGGGGAATGAAACCCTACTTCCCAGAGGGAGCTTGTTCAGGATATGTGTGCAGAACCACGACAGGAACTGACGTCTTTTCAGAGAGATGCTTCCAGGCTATGCAAGTATCCTGTGTCTCCTTTAAAAGCTTTCAGCATTTATCCGTGGATCCCGCCTGCTATAGCCTTCTGCTGGTGATTTTCTCTCGTTCCTTCCACATTTATTACTTGGACTTCTTCTGTAAGGAAGATTTGTCCCTTCTCCACTTATTTATTGATTCAATTACTTGTTTATACCAGCATGGACGCACAGATATTTGCTTTATTTTCTGGTTGAGAGGTGTTTTTAGAATAGGGAAGCATCCCCGGTGAATCCCTCAGATGGAGGTGGTGAGGAAGAGCGTGGGTGTGGAGGAAGATACTTGGTGCATGGAGCGCAGTTCCTGAGAGTGAGATCCAGAAGGGGAGGCCTTGGCAAAAATGAGGGACACTCTGTGCTAAAAAAAGCCGGGATGAAGAAAGCTGGGGAGGGCCGATTTTGACGTCAGGAGGGCGTGCCCATTAATTACCCTTTGTCTTCTCAGTCAAGATGTTTTTTTGTGATAGCAGTGGGAAATTGACTTTTGGAATTTGAATTTTCTTGGCCAGAATCCCTGGCCCCTTCAGCGGGGTTTCTCAACCTCAGCACTATTGACATTTGGGCTGTGTGATTCTTTGTTGTGGGGGTGCCCTGGGCATGGTAGGGCGTTCAGCAGCATCCCTGGCCTCTGCCCACTAGAAGCCAGTCACTTCCTTCTCTTCTCCCCCAGTGTGACCACCAGAATGTCCCTCGCAGGACCGACAAGTGCCCCCCGGGGAGCAAAGTGCCCTGCTTGAGAACCACTGATCTAAAATAATACTCACGGCCCTGGCAATCCACAGGACCCGCCCCACATCTTTATTTTTTTATTTTTAAAATATATTTTTATTGATTTCAAAGAGGAATGGAGAGGGAGAGGGAGATAGAAACATCAATGATGAAAGAAAGTCATTGATTGGCTGCCTCCTGCACACCCCACAGTAGGGATCGAGCCTGCAACCCAGGCATATGCCCTGACTGGGAATCAAACCTTAACTTCCTGGTTCATAGGTCGACACTCAACCACTGAGCCACGCCGGCTGGGCAATCCACAGGATTTCCGAGCACTGCCTTTGAAAGACTAAGACAATGGCATTCACCTAAGTTCTTGCAGAAGAACCTAAGCCACCCTCGCTTCAACACTCAGCGTTGCCACAACTGACAAGGGAGGCCCTGTTTTCTTTTTTCAAATATTTATTTTATTGATTTTTTACAGAGAGGAAAGGAGAGGGATAGAGAGCCAGAAACATCAATGAGAGAGAAACATCGATCAGCTGCCTCCTGCACACCCCCTACTGGGGATGTGCCCGCAACCAAGGTACATGCCCTTGACCAGAAATCAAACCTGGGACCCTTCAGTCCGCAGGCTGACGCTCTATGCAGTGAGCCAAACCGGCTAGGGCGGGAGGCCCTGTTTTCTTGCGAGTAGCTGATGGTGCTCCGAGCGCAGTAGCCGGACAAATCAGGGAAAGGGAGCTCTGGTCTCAGAGGGTCCTGGGTCCTGAAGAGCGCTGTGCCAATGCAGCCTTGCCTCCTGGTAGAGGGGTGTTTTGCTTTCTGTGTCGTTTCTGTGTGACCTCTGAGAAGCACTTTAATGTCAGCTGGGGACACACAAGCTCTTCCCACAACTTAGTTTCCGAAAACCCATTTGTTCCAAGTCCAACACGACACTGACCTAGCTGGGCACGAATGGGTTGCTGGGAAGGTTGTTTCCCAGGAGAGCCAGGGGTGTTGGGGACCCTTACTCCTCTACACCTCTCGTTTTATTATCCAAAGACGCTTGCGTTGTGACCCAATTTTCTTTAAGCTTCAGTAAATTTTTAACTAGACACTGCATTTCAAACATAACAAACATGACAGATTAAGGAACAAGGCCAAGGCCAAGGCTGGAAGGACCTTGCACGACCACTGATGCCACCTGTTGGCGGCCGGCAGAACTGAGACCCTTTGGAGCTGTGTTTATTACACAGAAAGGGGGAAGCTGGCTGCAGAGGACCTTCCTTTCACACCTGAGCTTGGGGTTGCCTGGGTAGGGGAGGAGTGGAGGGGGGGGGTAGTGGGTTCGATTCCTAGATCCCGCATCCGCCATCAATTAGTGCCAAGAGTCCATATTTGAAGTATTTTCAGGAGGATTTTCAAGGTACTCTCTGGATACATTTGGGAATCAGTTGTCATTTAAGAAAGTTAGAGTCCCATTGCATGGGACATTGGGAAGTTTAACAGCACAACAAACTAAAAAACAATCTCTTCCACAAAGTTAGCATGCAGCAGATACTATTAACTCCTCACTCTAATCAAAGAAACTAAGACGCTTTTGTGTAAAATAACGATTATAGTTTATCTTCCTTTGAAGAGCTTTCCAATACTGTCCATTGGTTTCTATACCAATCCATTTTGGCCAACATATCCCCTTCTCTGATGCAAAACTGAGATCCCCAGAGATTTAAGTTTCCAAGGTCCACAAATCTAGGTGACAATGAGAGTCAGAATGAGTCCAGCCAGTGGGTTCCCAACCCTGGCAGGAAACTTCAATCCCAGTGGTTGGCCCCACTGCCATAGATAGTGATTTAGCTGAGCAGTGGAAGGGTTGGATCGTGGGTTTCTGCTTCTAATGTGCGGCTACTCCAAGTGTGGTCTGTGGACCAGCGGCATAGCATCATTTGGAAGCTTGTTAGAAATGCAGGATCTCAGGCACCTTCTGAATCAGAGTCTCATGGTAACAAGACCCCCAGGTGAATCCTATGCATGGTGGCATTTGGAACTTACTGAGCCGCGCCCATTGGCATCTCTATTCAGGACGCCTGTTTTTTGTTTTATTTTTACCAGTCAGGCAGCATTCAAGGCCTGGGTGGCCTCCACTGGGGCCCTGGCTTCCCCAGCCCTGTGGGTTTCCTGTGCCTCCGAGAGTGAAGCCACAAGTCTTGCTCACTGCTAGCAGTTGGAGTGTGTCTTCACAGTCCCCGAATTGTGAGTGCGTCATAGCGTAGCCATCAAACCAAGACCGCAGTGTTGGCAGCCTCCATCTTCCTGGTGAGAGTGATGGCACGTCAGTGCTGGAGTAACCGCCGAGGAAAGGTGGTTCAACCTGTGCTCAGCTCCCGAGACCCTCACTTACCTCCAGCTTAGACACGGACTGTATTGGAAAGGAGGGAGGCAGTACCTTTTTTCTTCTCCTTTCTCTTTGTAAATAGAAGGTCCTGGGTAAATGTTGTTTGTTTTTTTAATCCTCACCCGAGGATATTTTTTCCATTGATTTTCAGACAGAGTGGAAGGGAAGGAGGTGGGTGTGTGTGTGTGTGTGTGTGTGAGAGAGAGAGAGAGAGAGAGAGAGAGAGAGAGAGAGAGAAAGAGAGTGGTTGCCTCCCACTCCTGCCCTGACTGGGGTGGGAATCGAACCTACAACCAAGGTATGTGCCCTTGACCAGAAATGGAACCAGAGACTCTTTGGTCTGCTGGTCGAGGCTATAACCACTGAGCAAAACCAGCCAGGGCAAATGTTGTTTTGACTATTTGAATGAAGTTAAGGCTGTGTGGGCCTCTTGTAAGCATGGGACATCACACACATGGGCTACATCCAAGCTGGACCTCTTAGCTGGGAGGCACTCTTACCCAGAAACGCCATCGTTGTCTTTCTAAAAGGTCTTTTTTAGTTTGTTTCTTAAAATCTAATGCTATATGAGTGCTCTTTTCTAAATCTGTAGTTTCATTTTGGGTAGTGCCTACAAGAGACACAGAAATCCCTGTTCGGCCTCTTTTTGGGAAACTGAGAGCCTTGGTTTCTTTCCCACCCCTCGTCGGCTGTTTTTAAACAACAAACCCCTTTGATGCAGAGTGAAGGGCCATCCTGAGCCAGCAGAGCCGTTTCTCCTCCTTTCATTTCTCCAGTTGCCAGGCTCTCCTCCACCGCCTCCTGTACCTCTTCCAGCCTTCCTTGCGTGGGGACAAAACCACGGCAACAACCCAGACTTGGGGAGACAAGGGAGGCTTGTCCCGCTTTGTGAAGTCCCTTGAAAGGGTGTCACTGAAAGGACTAAAGCCTGTGGAGGGTTTCTGTGCCTCTTTCTGGAAGCGTTGGGAGGTTTCCGTGGATGGGTCTGGAGAGACTGGAGCGAGTGCTAATTTATGCACAGGAGCCATTCATGGAATGGCCACCACAAGAAGAGCTTGCCAGTTGCTTGTCATTCTCTCAATCAGACGTTTTGAAAAGATCCCAAACCACCCAAACTGGGCTTGCGTCTTTCTTCAGTCTGCTTTTTTTTTTTTTTTTTTTTTTTTTTTTTT
Source organism: Myotis daubentonii (assembly GCF_963259705.1). Classification (NCBI taxonomy): domain Eukaryota; kingdom Metazoa; phylum Chordata; class Mammalia; order Chiroptera; family Vespertilionidae; genus Myotis; species Myotis daubentonii. The sequence goes on along the minus strand of NC_081855.1, from coordinate 39,655,718 downwards.
GCTATTTCCTCCTCCTCTGGCCTCCCTGTTCTCTGCAGATCCCCTCCCTATGCCTGCCCAGTGTTTCTCCTTTGTTGCCCACAGCAACCTGAACAGTTGGTACCAGGGTGGAGGGAGCAAGTCGGGTTACCTCCATGTCAAGCAGTCATTACGGAATGATTTCTCTGGAGCCATACAAGTGACTAGGCTGCTCTGAAAATCTCCCCCATTTAAGCCCCCATCAGTGGCTCCCCTTCTTGCCTTTCCTGAGAGGCCTGTTTTTTCTGGTACCTGAAGAACCAGGTACTCCTGCCCCACCTTTGGCGGTGACTGTTTGCCGCCAGTGCTTCGTAAACTCTTAACACATTTCTTTGATGTTCACACTCCCCTACACACACACACACACACACACACACACACACACACACACACACACAGGGTGTTACTGAATCATATCACTCGAAGTGAGCCGAGAGACAGGCTGGGAAGGATTACCAAGAGCCACTCATGTGGAATACATAGAGAGACTGCAGGTTTCTCTCTCTTGCTCATTACCACCAGAAAGCCCTTTGTCAAAGGGAAGTGCCAAAGTCGTCATGGAAATAAATGATCGGGCTGTGGAGGCCAGATTAATTGAGCCATATTTAATTTGAGGGAACTCTTCCATTAATGTATCTAAATCTCAGTTTACAAATGAGCACATGATGACTTGATCCCTTGGTACTTATTCTTGCAATGTTTTTGAACCTCAATTTGTACATTTCTTTTCTCTTCGGAGACCATCAGACTCCTCCAGACTGAGAACAAGGGGTAGAATGCTGTAGAAGACCAAATCAAAGATGATGATGTTTCTGAAGGAAAGAGAGAAAAAATAAATTTGGAAACATAAAACGGTGCTCATCACATATCCCATCTTCTGATTTCTCAGTGTACCCATCCCTTTAAATTCCAAGGACGGGCGTGTGTGTGTGCTTTGAGATATTTGTCAATGATGGGAAGTATGTTCTGAGTAAAGGCATTTTCTTCTGTAGTGTTCATTTCTATTTCAATGGTTTGCCTCAGTACTTTAATTAATACTGTTTTTGCTCACTGATGAATAATTCAAAGTCATACAAGCAACAGATGTCAGAGGATTCAGAATGACTTTCCCTGAATTATTTATTATTTCCAAAAAAGTAACAGGTTTGTTGAACAAGTAATTGGCAACACAGATGTAGATCAAGGTTTGTCAGCAGGAAACGAGGCCTATTACTGCTTTCTTTTTTGTGCGTGTTACTAACCAGGGCTGCATTGCATAAGGGAGTTTGGCTGATTCCCCTGCGTAGGGAGCCATTTATTCATCTTGGGTGCGGACTGGAGAGCTGGAACCTTGTTTGGTTTTCCCTTTGTCTATGGATGACAAAATTGGAATGGGGCTTTGTCCAAAATTATAATTAATTAGTAGAAAGTAGCTTTGCAAATGTCTGTCAGACATTATGACTTAATGCAGGTACCCAGAAAGAGGGAACATCTTTGTTTGCAAAGATATGTTAAGAATAGAGACTTATGGGAAAAACAGATCTGACAGGTAAAGCTTCATGTACAGAATGTTCTCTGCAGTGTTGTTTATAATACAATTTTTAGAAGGAAAAATAATCCCCAAATGTCCAACAATGAAAAGTTGGTTAAATAAATTCTGATAAATATAAGCAATAGGATATTATAGTATAGCCATTAAAGTGATATATATGTATTTTTATTTAGAAAAATATCAATATATTAAATAGATGATATTAAGTGGGAGAATCATATAGCTATAAACCAGTATGATTTCTCTCTGTAGAAAATATGTTTGTTTTGGTTGTTCTTTTTTTTTTTTTTTTTGTAGGCATAGAGAAAAGTCTGGAACTATCCCAAAATATTAATAGTTATTTAGGCGTGGCAGGATTCAGGTGACTTTCCTTCTACTTCTCATATTTTCTTAAGCTTTCAACTATAAATATGCACATGTTATAGTAAAAGGCCAAGCTGCTAAGAGAACCACAAGATTGAGAGTTAAAGAAATGAATTTCTCTCTCATTTATTAGTGTTGAGATAGGTGTTCCATACATGCAGCTATGAATATCTATTCAATTCAGATACTCATTGACCCAGGTTCCTTTCATCTTATAGCTCCTCCATTCCCTAGGGCCTTGTCATCTCCATGTTCATGGCTGGGTGCTGTCACAAGGAGTAAGAGGGGACATGAAAGAGGTGCTGGTCCCAAAGTGGCACATATCACTTCTGCTCACAGCCCGTAGCAGAGGCACAGTCACATAGCTATAACCAACTAAAAGGCAGGCAGGAAACAAAATTTAAAAAGGGATAGAGTTTTGGGTTAGATGTCTTCGGAGGACATTTCCTGTAGGAATTAAGCATACAGAGGAGGTATAACATTTGGATACTGCCTTCAAGGGATTTACAGGCCAATAGAATAATTGGACCAATAAAATTCAATGTAATGTATGCAAAGGGCCAAAAGAGTGGCCAGACAAATGCAGAGGAGAAAATTGCTAGGATCATGGAATAGGCTTAGGTGAATTGAAAAGCTAGCAATTCTGCTTCATTGAGCTATCAGGATTACTTGTGTCTTTGGAAAAAGTAAAACTATTAGTGTTTTATGACATTTTAGGGAACATGACCTCCCTTTACGCCATAGAGGAACTGAATCATATTTTCCTACTGACCTTACAATAATTTAAGGCTGTGATTGATCTTCAGCTAGTGCTTTTTAAATTGTAATTCTTTGTTAAATCTGTAATGATCTTTAACATAAAATACCTTGGAAGGGCTAGAATTTAAAGGCAACTCTTGACTTACTAATGTATAAGTTATTTTTAAATGTATTTTATAAAAATAGGATTTTAGAGTTTTTAAATATGATTCGCTTGAGTGAGGTATTTCTAGACCAGTTTGGAAGGTATACCAGGAATATACTATAAAGAGGTTTTATTTTTCTCCCTTGGATAGACAATTTTCTATCTAGATTTATATGATTCATTATCTCCTTCACAATTGGACCAAGTTTTGCATATCTTTTTCCTAGCATCGGATTTCTCAAGTGTGTGGAGGTTAGGCTAGTAAAACAAACAAAAAAAAAAACCCACATTGTTCTGGTTTTATATATAAAACCTCCAAAGTCAAATGGTGGATTTTGGTCTCTAACTGCCTCCCCACTCCCACCACATGGTCCCTTAAAACCCACTGAAGTCTAGATGCCTGTGATTTGCTCTTTCCCTGATAGTCCATGAAATGCAATGAAATGTTTCAAGGGGGATAGCATGAACCAGTTGGTACTTTGGCATGTCCCCTCTCCCCCACCCCTAACCCCCCGGAAATTCAGGTTGTGAAGCCTCATGAGGCAAGAATTTTGCAAATGAGGGAGCCCCAGATTTGAAAATTGCTATTTTGCAAATAGTGCTTATTCTATAAATAATGATTTCCACAGCTGGGGAGAACTTTAAAAATTGAGCGATCCAGTTGCCTTCTTTTGCAGATGAGGACCTGAGATGTGCACAGGTTAAGTCACTTGCTGAGGGCACATAGTTCATTCGTGGCAAAATTCCGAACCATGGGCCTCACTTTCAGTCCTCTGGTCACCCTGCTCCATACCACACCATGCCTCGCTTTCGGTTATGCCTCTGGGGGTCACCAGCTTGCTTTCTATCGTGGAAGGGAACCTCAGGTAGAAACTCTAGTAAGGAGAGGGCAGAGGGCAGTGATTTCCCAGCTCCTGATCCATGGGGGTGATGGGTCAGGACTGGGATGAAGTGGGAGTGAGGGTGTCATCTTTATACTTTTTTAAAAAATATATTTTTATTGATTTCAGAAAGGAAAGGAGAGAAAGAATAGAAACATCAATGATGAGAGAGAATCATTGATCAGCTGTCTCCTGCACGCCTCCTACTGGGGATTGAGCCCACAACCCAGGCATGTGCCCTTGACTGGAATCGAACCTGGGACCCTTCAGTCTGCAGGCCAATGCTCTATCCACTGAGCCAAACCAGCTAGGGCTTATGTTTTTTAAATATAAATATGTTTTTATTGATTTTAGGTAAAGAGAGACAGAGAAACATCGATCCACTGCCTCCTGCATGCCCTCTACTGGGGATCCAGCTGGTCATGTGCCCTGACCGGGAATCAAACCGGTGATCTCTTGATACATGGGACGATGCCCAACCAATTGAGCCACACTGGCCAGGGCCAGGGTATTATCTTTAGATCCCAGCATCTGTAGATCTGGGACTCATTTCTTAATTCATAGTAACAATAAGCCCATTTGGGGAAGAAATTTGACTTGTAGCCAACTTTGTAAGGAAGTTTCACAGCCAAAACATCTCTATATAAAGAATTTCAAAGTTTCTTTTTTGGAAAACCATTATTCAGAGCACTGAGAGTTGAAATCTCACAGTGACAACCAGAATAAAATATTTCCTTCTTCCTAAAATTGTCGAATTGCTGAAAAGCAATACTGTCTTTTAAAATAACTTTCTTACTTTTTTGATCAGTATTAAGATGAATCATCCTTTTTGGGGGCATGATTCTGGTTTAATCTGTATAAATATTTTGGAAACTCTTTTATGACCTATAGGTTGATTGATTTCAAGGATTATAAACCCGTCTGTTCATCTGTCTATCACCTACCCACCTATCTGAGAGCAGAATGGGAGAGTGAGACGTTTCCAGTGAAGCACCAAGCTCGCATTGGTAGGTAGCCTAGGGGACTCAGTACTTTATACTGTGGTTTTTCTACTTAAAAAGCATGTAGATCTTAATTTTTGAAACACAGCTCTCTGTTAATAACTGAAGAGGAGGAAGTTTTATCATGTAGCCAACAGTGTTGGTTGTCATGGAATAGTCATTCTTCATCACTTTTTTTTTTGCCTATGATACAGGCTTGAAACCCAGCTTAGAAAGTGCCTACATGATAGATACTTGCGTTAGTGCTTCCACTCTAGCTTGGCCTAATTAGATTACTGTTAAGCTTGAGAAAATTTATGGCCAACTTTTTCTAGATTAAAAACAAGCCTTTGTTGAAATGTTTTGTTATTCTAAATTGGGCCCATCCTAACTTTCCATCAAAGAAGTCATTTTTGGCTCTGTCACCACATCAGCCAGTATAATTCTCTAGGGACTGCTGTCATTGTTAATTCACATCTGACCTTGTTCTAAAGAAAATATTTAAGGCGGGGACACCCTAATTTAGGCCTAACTGGTTCTTGCTTTGCCAATTAATCTGGACCTGTGAGAATTAGTTCGCTTCCCTGAGAAATCAGTCTAAAGATTATAAGAAAACTTCAAATGCCACCCTAAGCACTAGGATTTCTTATCTCTTGGTTACTGTGTCAACAGAAGTGGTTACAACTAGTATTCTCATCTTACAAACAGGGAAACAGAGACTCAGAGACCAATGTCTTACCTAAGGTTGGTAGAGTATGGCCGCAGGATTCTCAGCCTGATCACTTGGCTCGTCTTTGTATATATACTATGTATGTATCAGTTTCCTGGAGGTCATGCTGTTGGGAGCACCTGTCATGGGCATGGCAGGAAATGTGTGGTGCCCTCTGGGAAGCATTTGGATTTGTGGATTTTACAATAGAGTATTTGGCAGACCATGTGCCTGGGAGTCATTGGTAGCTGCAATTGCTGGGTGTTTTTATGGGAGAAGAATGGACTTGCCAAGTCAGTCTGGAACGTCAGAAATTGACAGACATTGGAACTACTGGGAAACATTATTAAAAATTACTCTTAAGATGTCAAGAGAAAAACAATGACTCCTTAGGTCAGAAAGGGAAAGCTTTCACTCTGCAGTATGCAAGCCACATGCTGAGAGATGTGAAAGGGCAGCGTAAATGCATTCGATTAGTCTGCAGTGTGGATTAGAGGACTGTGGGATTTAATAATTTGTGTATTAATTTTAAAGAATGACCCTGCAAATGTTATTCTGTCATAATAATGTAACCACTCTTGTTGAATTTAGAAGCAATGTGAAAATTATTCTTTCAGTGATGCTTTCTAGATGTATTAAATAAAATATCAAAAGTTGCAGTTGATTAACCGGGAACTTTAGCATGTGAAAGTTATTAAGCACTAAATTCTGTTGCTTGGGGTTTTTATTTTATTTTTTTTCTGAAATGTACTAAAAAATTCTCCCTTTACATAATTTATGGTCATTCTGTGGTTTCAATGTACAAAAAAAATATCCTCAGAGTCTTGGCAGTATTTTGGAATATAGTAAATTATCTTAGTATTGGGCTATATATAAATGGTGATATCTCATGAGCTGAGTTCTCTCCTATGGGCAAAGAAAGAAATAGGTTATTAAGTTACATATGTTGCTTAGCATACCTTTAAGGAGCAGTGATGGGAAATACACCTTTCCTTCCTCCTCCTTGGCAGTATATAGATCTGCTAACCTTTTGTCTGCACTCAAAGACCTAATGAGGACCGGCCAGTGTGGCACAGTGGTTGAGCGTCATGGTTTGATTCCCGGTCAGTACACATGCCTGGGTTGCATACTCGATCCCCAGTTGGGGTGTTCAGGAGGCAGCCAGTCAGTGACTCTCTCTCATCATTGATATTTCTATCTTTCCCTCTCCTTTCCTCTCTGAAATCAATAAAAACATATTTTAAAAGAGAAGGCCTAATGAGAAAATGTCAATGATCTGTGGTGGTACCAATATACAGCTGGGATACTGCTGCCCACATTCCCGTGGACCACATCATAGTCCTAGAGTTCATGGGCTCCAGAGAGCCTTGTGGAGTCTCGAAGCAGGCATGGCAATTAGAGTGAGGTGGTCTTCGCCTTCCCATTCAAGGACAAGCAGATGGGTCAAACACCAGGGAGGCATGTGGCAGGAGGTTACGTTTTGAATCCAGATCCATAATGAAGAGTATAGTTGACTGACAAGTGACTGTGCATTTGGTTGGGAGGTGAGGAGGGTAGGGAGGGGTTAGGAGTGTCCAGAAAACCCCATCCCCTCTTGCCCTTCAGGATGTCTCCTGGAATCTTAAGTGCTATGTTCTATGTTAAAGAGTATTTTGGAATTTATTCCTAAATATCTATATATTAAAAACAAAAACTATGAGCACAGCTTAGACCTCATCATAAACAAGCCACACCATCAAGTTAGATTTCCTTTGTCCTCCATGCACACGGACCACTCCCCTTTCTGTTATTGCTCAGATTTAGCGAAATTTCTTGTATTTTGCAGAACTCAATGTCAAAGAAACAAGTGAGTGTTCCTTCCTGTCTATCTGAGCTTAGTAGAAGAATTTCCAAGTGCTTAATCTAACTCCTGTTTGAATGATTGGCTCCTGGCTGAACTGTTAATATGCAAATTCTAAGAACGGGGAAAGTTTTCATTTTCCTAGCTGCCAAATTTTGGGCTTCATGGTGAATCGCTGGACAGACTTTCAAGGCCAAGTGTGAGTGCTGCTGGTTCAAGGCTGGGAGAGCAATGCAGGTTTATTTAGATGCCCGGCCAGAGCTGAGACGCATGGCCGTGGGGACCAGCCTCCAGGGCCTGTAACTTCCCCTGGAAAACATCTCACTTGTCACATCCCCTGTATAGGATCTTCATGGAGTGCTGATTGAGGAAAAGGGCTAGGACCCCTGACCGGAGAGGAGCTGTGGTGTTTTTTCTTCTCTATCTGTCGCAAGGGTGTCAGTAAAGGAGAAGGCTTACTCACTTGAAAGCTTTGGATTACTAAGCAGCTCAAAAGAGCTGTTGCTGCTGGAATTTTCTCCTTACTGAAGTTTTCCTTTGCCCCTAAAATACTAAGCAAAACGGAAGGAAAGGGTGAAAGATAAGCCCGTCTTTCAAAATACGTTGCGTTGACCCATCACAGAGAAACCCTGAGGTTTCTCAGCTAATAAATAAGTGGCATTACTGCATTTGGGATTTAGAAAAAGGCTCCATGGTGAAGTTATTTGGGAATTAATCATCAGTTGGCTGGCTCATCCCAGCCGTGGAACACGTCGGAATTCACCTCGTGGTGTTTGGAAGCCGGCAGCCTGGTTATATAACATGAAACTTGAGGCCTGCCAGCTGGCCCGCAATGTGCCCCAGGGGAGCTTCGAGGCTCTATAACTCTTTCTCAAGTCAGCCAGTCCTGCCAAATTGATGTCAGTGGCCCAGGGTATGCTGGGCACAGACCTCAGGCTTTACAGTTACAGATGACACATCTATGGGATGTTGTCCTCAGTAACCTCCACTAATACCAGAGAACAGTAAGTGAGGGACACTCATTGGACTCCCCCCTACTTAAAACATTTTTTTTTGAAATTGTGAATACCACATAGCAATATTGACCATTGTAACCATTTTAAGTATTCAGTTTAGCAGCATTAAGTACATTCACATTGTTGTGCTACTATCAACACCATCTGCCCACAGAAATCTTTCCATCTTGCCGAAACCGGTTTGGCTCAGTGGATAGAGCGTCGGCCTGCGGACTGAAAGGTCCCAGGTTCGATTCCGGTCAAGGGCATGTACCTGGGTTGCGGGCACATCCCCAGTGGGAGATGTGCAGGAGGCAGCTGATCGATGTTTCTCTCTCATCGATGTTTCTAACTCTCTATCTCTCTCCCTTCCTCTCTGTAAAAAATCAATAAAATGTATTTTTTTTAAAAAAGAAATCTTTCCATCTTGCAAAACTGAACTCTATACCCATCAAGCAATAATTCTCTATTACCCCATACCCCACCAACCACCATACTACTTTCTGTCTCAATGAATTTGACTACTCTAGGGACTTCATACAAGTGGGATCCTATAGTATTTGTCTTTTTGTGACTGGCTTATTTCCTTTAGTATAATGTCCTCAACGTTCATCCAAGTTGTAGCCTGTGTCAGCATACCCTTCCTTTTTCAGAGCCAACACCATTCCATACCACATTTTGTTTATCCATATTTACCTGTTTGAGGACGGATGTATCACTTCTACCTTTTGGCTACTGTGAATAGTGCTGCTATGAATATGAGTGTGCAAATATTTCTTGTGAGTCCCTGCTTTCCATTTTTGGGGTATATACCCGGAATGGAATTTTTGGATTATAATTAGCATTGCTGATGAATGGGTTTCTCTTTTAACAAAGTATCATGATTACCTGTGACTCCCCTAAGAGCACAGGACTTGATTGTCTGTGCTGTCCTTCTTTCCCCCCGTTGTAACCTACAGGCCTCTGTGGCCACAGGTGTGGTGGGGAAAAGTGGCCTGTCCCAGGCTGAGATCATCAGTGTAGACCTTCTCAGTTTGACCCTACATCTGATTAGCCCACTAAAGCACAGAGGGGATGACAGAGTAAATTGAAGATCATGTCATTTAAATGACTCCTCCTTCCTCCGTTTTTTTTTTTTTCTTCTTCTTCTTCTTTTGAAAACTCCAGTTTTGGTCTCTACACAGCTATTTTAGCCTAAACTCCAGTAAATCAGTGGCACTCCAGACTGGTTATGCCTTGGAGTCACCTGACTGTTTACTGACATCTAGATCCTATCTCCTGAGACTCTAATTAAGTTAGTTTGAGGTCAGACCTGGGCACAAGGTTTCTGGAAAGCCTCCCCTCCCCCACCTCCCCCGCCGCCCGTGAGTCCAATGTGCACTCAGGTAAATGACTGAATAGAAAGGAATATTTTGTCCGCCTCTTTCTTTCTGTCTTCTTTTTGGTTATTTCTTTAGAACATCTCTGCAGATGTGTAAATCTCAGCACACATTTTAAAGATTTTTAATATACTCTTTTGTTTTGTTAAATTAATGAAGCTGCATGATGTCATTTTGAAACCAAGAACAAGGAGACCTGGGTCATGCTCTCGTGTATGTCATTATCTAACCAGGATGATGAATTACTTAACTTGTCAGAATCACAGGTTTGTTGTTTTTAATCTTGGCTTTAAAATTAGAGTATGGATCAGCAAACCAGTTAGAAGAATGAAATGAATGATTCTTTTAAAATGTCCCCTCTACCTCTAACATGCTCTGAATGAACAGGCTGAGTTATTGGGGAATGCAAGAGGCTTGTGGTTCCATGAGTGTGAACTACGTTGCGTGATAGTGATAATGAGCAGGAGGATAAAGAACCTCCTCACAAGGTGCTGCTGGGAGTTCTGGTACCCCAGAAGCAGCCTCAGGGCGGTTCTGATCAGTAAATGTAAGGACACAAAGTAAAGATCTTGAAGGATCTATAGTTCACCAAAAAACAGGAATGTTGTGCCAGGCAGACTGCTAGAGAGTGCTGGGAACATTTTAAGAGATGGAGAGACCACAGCAGGAAGCTGGTCCAACCAATCAGAGCATCAGAGGCCCCTGTCTCCTTGAAAATTAAAGTCAGTATTTCTTCTTGGGAATTCTTTCAAAGTATATACTTATTTCTCTCTTCATCTGATCCTATTCGAGGAATGTGAATGGCTCAGGTTTTTGTGTTTGTTTGGTCCCCCCTCCAAATTAGCATCACTAATGCCGTTGAATTACGGTGCCAGGAGTTATTCGTGTAGAAAACCAGAGCATGCAATCCTGCCCTGGACACCTCCAGGCATGGAATTTTACTTCCTTGGTAGACTTCTTAGGCCCATGGAAAAGTGAGAGGAGGTGGCCTCCTGGGGGGTGGCCGGCTCAGCCTCTGGAACTGGGAGCTAGAGCCAGCCCCATAGTGTGTGGCCGTCAGAATGACGCAGGGAGGCGTGTGAACGCAGCCGGTTGCTGCAGCTGGTGCACTTGACTTTGGGCAGTGCGTTCCCAGGAGCCCACAGGACACGGAGGACCACAAGTGATGTAACCCAGTTCTGCCAGATGTGGGAGCCAGCGTGAGTCATGCTGGACGATTCATTCAGAAACGTTTTCTGGGTCATCTGGGCAAGGAGCCCTGGCTGCTTCCTCTGCCATCTGGGGTTGGAGGCACCCAAGTCCACACACCAGGATTCACCAAGTTCACTAGCATCTGTCTAAAATTATAGCTTGGTTCTCTGAGCTGACACAGCGCAGAGCCCAGATTCTTTGATGGTCCCTGGTTTATAATATGTTAAAGGATTTCACCACTTTGGGTAGTGGAGAGTGGGGGGGGGAATGAATAAAAACATATATGTAAGTTGCTGTGAGGTTTCTGTACATAGTAGTAAGATCAGATGTGGGATGGGATGTTGTTAAGAAGCCCAGAACTCTGCAGGCATTGCAGCTAATGAAATGCCAGGGGTCATGGTCTGTTTTTGTTAGATGTGTGCAACATGCCTCATGGCAAATAACAGGTATTTTTCTGAGAAGTTGTAGACTGACTTTTCAAAAACTCCTTGTGGATCTATAACATATAACTAGAAAAGTGCATGCATGCATTGCTGGGTAAAATTTCACATCCACCCACATAACTGTAGTGGGTTGAACAGTGACCCTCAAAAAGAAATGTGTGTGGGAACGTGTTAATATGATCTTATTTGGAAAGGAGGGGTCTTCAGAGATAAAATTAAATTAAAGATCTTGAGGTGAGATCATCCTAAATCCAATGACAAGTGCCTTATAAGGAGACATAGAGAGGCTGCTGGACTCTTGACTATGAATTTTAAAAATTCTTGATTCATCACTGGAAAGATGAATGGCACAGCTGCTGTGTCCTCCATTTCAAATCTCAGAAATAATTTGCAGCCTTACGAAGTGCTCCAGTTCTGTGTTTTTTTTTTAAATCCTCACCTGAGGATATGTTTTTATTGGTTTTGAGAGAAAGAGAAACATTGATGCGAGACAGAAATATCAATTGATTGCCTCCTGAACGTGCCCTGACTGGGGATCCAACCAACAACCTAGGTACGGGCCCTGATGGGAAATCGAACCACAACCTTTTGGTGTTCACCTGGGTTTCTGAGCGACCAGGAAGATCAGAGCACCCTTGTTGACTTGCACGAGAAAGAAGGAAACTTTGGCTGTTTTGAGCCATGGAGATCTTGGGGTTCTTTGTTACTGAAGCATAAGTGGCCAATCCTGCATGCTACAGCTACTGGCATAACATATCCAGCAGTTTACTGGGAGAGAACATTTAGCTAATTCTATTATATCGTCATGGTGACATTAATAGTGAGGCTTTGTTTTTTAGACTGAAGATACAGTCAGCATGTAAAAGGTACTGTAGAGATAAATGTCTTTGGAAATGGAACAGCCATTTCCAAATGGCCATCTTTCATTTGATTATTTTCCACTTCTGATGATTATGGTTTTAGAAATTCTGAAAGACAAATGAATTTTTGGTGTTGCCGGGAATGAATTCTAAGAAGAAAATGTTGCAGGAATTATAGAGAGCACTTTTGGAGTAGTGCCAGGCATAATGCTTGTCCTCAGAGGGGAAAATGCCAGAGAGCACACTTGAATTGTGGAAAAAAACCCCAAAATTTAAAAATTCTATTCCTCTAACAAACACTTTCATGAGGGAGACATTTCTCCTTCCCCATTATTTTTCTTTTTTATTTCTTCCTTCTAGTTAACTACAGATACTGGTGTACAGAAATCCCCCAATGTAAATTATATGAAAAATGTTTTCAGTTCTCTAGCTGCGTAACCAAATATGAAGCTTTTTAACTAGTTCCAACTCCCATTCGTGGCTCTTGTTGAGTTGAGTCATACTGCTTGAGCTGAGTTATTGCTTGTCTTTTGTAAAAACTGAGTTAGGTTGGGTCCATTTGTGACAGATATCACCCCAAAGTTGCATCCCAGTCTCCCCATGTTTGCCATGGAGTAATCGAGTCATCAGATAGCTCAGCATTTGAATTCCAGTCTGAGACACAGAAAGCACTTGCTATCCCTTGTTGAGCCATTGTGAGTACATCAGGTACAACCAGTCCTGTAAGAATGGTTCACTCGTGCCCTAGCTGGTTTGGCTCAGTAGATAGAGCATCGGCCTGTGGACTGAAGGGTCCCGGGTTCGATTCAGGTCAAGGGCATGTACCCTTGATTGCAGGCTCTATTCCTGGCCCCAGTTGGGGTTCGTGTGGGAGGCAACCAATTGATGTGTCTCTCTCATATTGATGTTTCTCTCTCTCTGACTCTCCCCCTCCCTCCCTTCTACTCTCTAAAAATCTGTGGGAAAATATCATCAGGTAAGGATTAACAAAAATATAAGCTTGATTTACTTGGAGAAGAATTATGAATATTAAAACATGCTTTCTCTTTAAGAAAAAAGAATAGTTCACTCCTGTCCGGCTTCTTGAATAAATTTGACCCAGATTTATACATGGTGACTGAACAAGTGAATGTAACCACAGAAGGTTAACAGAATTCTTTCTGTTTGTCATAGAAAAGAGAAGGTTGATGGTGATCATTTAAAAATGGGTAAGTGGTGCTTTAAGAATTCAAAAGTAATAATCAATATAGTATATTTATAGTAAGAAGTCCTCTTTCATCCTTCCCAATTCTGCACTTTTCTGTAGAGCTCAGCACAGTAAAAAGTGTGCTCTATCTTTTCAGACCTTATTCTGAGAATAAGAGGTATTTAAGTTTTTTAAACTTAAGTGTTTACACAAGACACATTATTATAAACTTAATTTATAATACTGAGTACACTTACATCTGCCACATTCTTTTTAACAGTAGCTCTTTAAATAGATGGACAAAAATTGTAACTATTCTCTTAATGATGAACATTTAGGAAGTTTCAATTTTTTGCTGTTACGAATAAGATAAATCAGCCCCCATAAACTCATTAGTTTCCTTATGTCTTCGTATTTTCCCAGGATGGATTCCTAGAGCAGAATTACTGGTCCAGAATGTGTAGACTTTCATTTCCGGTGGGCATTGCCCTCTTGCCTTTCCAAAAGCTAGACCACTTTGTAGTGCCACCAAACACGAATGGGTATCGAGACAGTGGTTCTCTGTACTGTCTCCAGTGCTGCCATTTCATTTCTCCTTTTAATTTTTGCTAACCTGTTAACTAAAAAAAATAAATAATCTCAGGGTTGATTTTAATTTTCATTTCCCTGATTCCTAATGAGGCCAACCATCTTATCTTATGTTTGTGACCCATGTGTATTATCCTCACCAGAACCTTGCCTCTTCCTGTCTTTTGCTGGTGGTTTTCTATTGGGTTGTTTATCCTTTTAATTGATCTTAGGAACTCTATATATCAGGACTGCTCATTATCAATATTACACTACAAATATTTTCTCCCAGACTATTGATATTGCTTATGTATGTACTAGTACTAGTATATTTATGGTTCGTTTACATTTTTTACTGTGAAGGAATCAAAAATTGTTTCATAGTCAATCTGTCTTCTCTTTCATGGCTCTCGGATTTCATGTCTTGCTTTGAAGTGCCTTCTACAGCCTAAGACTATAAAAACAGTCTACTGTTTTCTCACATAGTGAACTTAGAATCTGACTCTCTATAAAATATAATTTCTCTCTAAGTTTTTCCACTTAATCCAGGTCTTTATTTTTAATATCCTTCAGTAAAATTTTATTCCTCTCTTCATATAGCATTCCCCAAAACATCTTCATTTTGGTTTTTTACTTTGCTTGTGCCTCAGTTTTCTCATCTGTACAATTGGGGGGGCGGTGTTATCATAATTGCACTCTGCAAACATCGTATGGACTGACAGTAAAGTAATGAGGAAAATTTGTGTGACTAAGTAAACAATTCTATTACCATAGTTGCACCATAAGCTTAGACATTATTCCTTAGCGCTCTTCTTCTCTGCTTCCATAAAGTCATAACCAGTGTTTTAGGATTTACTTATTGTTGTTGTTTTAAATCACTAGGATGTTTTCAGAACTCTCTGGATTTTTAGTAAAGCACAATCACTTCCAGGAAATGGATTTATTAAATTGTAATGAAAATTTGGTATAGATGCATGGAAGCAGTTTTGGAGGGAACAATGCAAGCTACTTAAGGAGGATGGAAAATTTAGCATATTGATGGTTTGAGGAATAGATTGGCCCAAGTACAAAAGCTGAAAAACAAACGATCACTCTATAGTGGCTGCTTGGAACACTGTGTGGAAGAGACTTGTAGGTGGCATATAGGCTGTTGACAGTAAGCGATGTCTGAAAGGGCTTAGGTGTATCATTTATTGTTCCTAGCCTCACCTTAACCCTTTCTCTTGAAGGAAAGTACAAGGTGTTACTAGAAGGCTCAGACCAGGAGACTGGGTTTAGTCTTCGGGACTGAGGGAAGATGTCTGGGGAAGTTTGAGGAAGTCTAGGAGGAAGGATGTTAATTAGACAAAGGGAAGGGGGTTGAGAGAGTCATAAGTGTAGTACAGGCTCATAAGAGTAGGGGGAGCAGCCCGTATATCTAAGGCACAAATCTTTATTTTTTTTTTTCATTTTTTTTTGGCGCCCGAACAGGGACATGAACCCTGGGTGGGCACAAATCTTTAAAGAAGAGGAGGGCACACATTGGAAGAGGCACCCAATCAGTCAGGGCATCTTTCCTGGGCCTTACTGAAGACTAGGGCTTTATTTCAAGAGCAGTTGAAGGGACTTGTCTTGGGAAGCGACAGAAACAGATTTGCAGACAGCATATAGTTGGATCTTGTTTTTTCTTTTTTTATCAAGCCTGATCATCTGATTTTTAATTGGATTGCTTGCTCAACTCACATCTTTTACTTTTTGGTTTCTGTATCATGTCTTTTATGTTTCTCGATTCTCCCTATTACAGCTTTTTAAAAATTAAGTGAATATTTTTTAGTATAGCATTTATATTATTTTAATGATTTAAAAAAATTAAAGTCACTTCTTAGTAGTGCTCCTAGGTTTACCATATACGTCATAACTTATCAGAATCTGTTTCATATTTATACTAATTTAATTCTGGTGAAACATAGAAACTTTAGTTCTATATAGGTTTATTTCTTCTTCCCTCTTTGTATATTATTGTTATGCATATTATATCTATGTATGTTATAAACCCAGCAATACACTATTATAATTACCACTTTATATGATTTCAAGTCTTTTGAATAAGCTGAGAGAAGAAAGGAGAATATGTATTTATAGAGTTTGTTATATTAATCTTCTTACTGTTTCTGGCTCCCTTCATTTGTATCTGTGGGTATCACCATCTGGTACCATTTCATTACCCTAATACAGATTTGGTCCCACGCACTTCATTTGTGCTATTATTTTTACATATATTAAAATTTTTGCCCTAGTCAGTTTGGCTCAGTGGGTAGAGAGTCAGCCTGCGACTAAAGGTTCCTGGGTTTGATTCTGGTCAAGGACGTGTACCTCAGTTGCAAGCTTGGCCCTGGTTGGGGCACATGCCAGTTCAATGTGCCTCTCTCACATTGATGTCCCCCCCCTCCCTCCTTTCCTCCTTCCACTCTCTCTAAAAATTCAATGGAAAAATATCTTTGGGTGAGGAATAACAAAACAAACAAAAAAAAACCAAAACAACAAAACAACAAACAATCCCTTAATGAAGAATTAAAATAATTTGAATATTAAAAAATTTTCCTGTCAATTCTGTAGCAAAAACATCATCTAAGACTGTTATTGTTAACCTTAAAACAGTAGCAGTCACCATGCTGCCCGTGCCTGAATGCCCACCTGCCTGAATGTTTGATTTTCCCTAGCAAGAGAGACAACAGTGGTTAGAAGTTGTCAGCCAGTGTACACAGCATACCTGACTTTCAGGCACAAGACCAGAGAATAGAACTGTACTGAAATATAGTAAAATATGGCTGTAATACCATCACCTAAGGCCATAGCTTAAAAGTCAAACGATAGGAGAGAATTTTAATCCCATTGATCATTTTGGCAAGATGGTATTGTTTTGTTTTGTTGCTACTCTCCTATAATTATGAATTAACTTTTCATTGTGCTTTTGTTTAATCTTGTTCCGATTATAAAAATGCTACAAGCTCATTGAGCCTAGTTAGGAAATTCAGAAAAAAATAGAAATTTTATAACCCAGAGATATGTACTTGTAATACTTTGGAGAGTCTGTTCTATCTCTCTGAGTGTATATATGTTTATAAGTACTTAGAGGCCTGGTGCACAAAATTCGTGCACCAGTAGGGTCCCTAGGCCTGGCCGATAGGGCCAATCAGGGCCTTCAGGCTGCTGGCTGAGGCCTTCCTTCATTCTGCCCCGCCCCCTGGTGGTCAGTGTACATCATAGCGAGTGATTGAATGCCTGGTCTCCTGGTCAAACTCCCAAGGGGACACTTTGCATATTAGCCTTTTATATATATAGACTAGATGCCTGTTGCACAAAGAGATTCGTGCAATAGGCCTTCCCTTCCCTTGGCTGCTGGCATCCAGGACCCAGGCCTTTGCTCTTGCTGGGCTAAGGCCAGAGCCCCCCTACCCCCCACCCCCAGCCGTCAGGCCTCGCAGCTCCACTGATCCCGGGGCCGTGAGGCCTCGCTGCTTGGCCGGCTTCGGGTACATTTGGCTTCGCTCCACCACTTGGAGCCTACGTATGCAAATTAACCACCATCTTTGTTGGTGGTTAATTTGCATATCACCCTGATTGGCCAATGGGAAGCGTACCCTTTTTGTCTTTTATTAGATAGGATAAAATATTTAAATGGGCCCTGACCGGTTTGGCTCAGCGGATAGAGCATCGGCCTGCGGACTCAAGGGTCCCAGGTTCGATTCCAGTCAAGGGCATGTACCTTGGTTGCAGGCACATCCCCAGTGGGGAGTGTGCAGGGGGCAGCTGATCGATGTTTCTCTCTCATCGATGTTTCTAACTCTCTATCCCTCTCCCTTCCTCTCTGTAAAAACTCAATAAAATATATTTTTAAAAAAATTTAAATGGAATTCATATTTGGATTTAAGCTTAAGAGTAATATAATAGTCATGTTCCCTTCTGTTTATCTTGCTTCTGATTACAGATTTGCCTTATCATCTAAGATTGAATATGTAGTTCCTGTTGTTTAATTGTTTGTAACTGTAGTTTTGACTTCCACTGTGACCAAAAAAGTTACTTTAAATTTCCAAGTGTTGGGGTTTTGATTTAGACTTCTGGGGTTTTGAGGGGTGAGGGAAGGGGTGACAATGAGTCCTATGTAGTTTCTTCTTGGAATTTATTTAGGTTTTTATTGTGATTTACTGTATGATTAACTTTTATGTGTTCCATGAGCCCATAAAAAGAAAATATAGTGCCTATTATCATAAATTAAAAACACTTTTTAGTTGTTCTTGTCTACTAAATCATTATCAGCCTTTTATTGTAACCATTTGTGTCTCATTCTGTTTTACTTCAGTTCCTTGTAAGCAAAATGTCACTGGGCTTTATTTTTCAACCCAATATGAAAGTTATTTCCTGTTAATATGGAAGTATAACCTACCATTATAACTAATAGTGCACTTTTATGTCATCTTATTTATTTTTTAGTCTGCTGTTTCCGCATGCCTGGTATCTTCTCTGGTGATTCGAAAATTCACATTCTGTTTTTAATTCTTCTTGT
Source organism: Myotis daubentonii (assembly GCF_963259705.1). Classification (NCBI taxonomy): domain Eukaryota; kingdom Metazoa; phylum Chordata; class Mammalia; order Chiroptera; family Vespertilionidae; genus Myotis; species Myotis daubentonii. The sequence goes on along the minus strand of NC_081855.1, from coordinate 39,637,328 downwards.
CATTACCTTTAGACTTTGCAAAAGCATTTTCAACTTTTGCCTTTTCTGATGATCAGTCCTTGTAGCAGTACTTTTGTCTCCCCTCCCCTTCCTCTTTTATGGTCTTTCATGCTATCTCCACCAGGTAGTTTAATAATATGTGGAATTCAGGATGCTATTAATACTTTTTTTGGTATCATCTATTTAACATGTTTACTTTTTGGTCAGTAGTAGATCATATTTACAGTGATTATTTAGACACAAAAATTTGCAGGTTTCAATGTACTTTACTAGATCTACCCTTTCCTGAGCTCTTGCTAACTTTTAGACATCTGGAGGAGATCTTCAAGCAATGTTTTCGAGAACACCTGCAGGGGATGTGTTTGAGCCCTTGCGTGTGTTGCCCTTTCACACAAATGGCAGCTTGTCATGTGCGAAATTTTGGAGTAACCTTTCCCTCTCAAGATTCATCTGCTCGTGGTTTTTTGTTGTTGTTGTTTTTGTTTGTTTGTTTGTTTTTGTATTCTGCCCAGCAACACTAGCTTCCTCCTCTTATATAATTGCACTGGAGCTTTTTGGTTGTACACTTTGTCCGGTTGCTGTCCTTCTGTTGTTACTCCATCCTTGAAGCCCCTTTCCTGCCCTCAGAAGTACTGGTCCAATCTCAGTCCTGTTCTGGTCCTTTCTCTCCCTTCTCCCTCCAGTCATTATCCTTGGGTGGTAAAACCATGCTTGGGAGAATGGTGGTTAGGGTTTACTGGGGACAGTGTTTCTGTTCGGGAAGATGAAAAAGTCCTGGTGATGGTTGCACAGCATGGTGACAGTAACGAATGCCACTGAATTGTGTACTTAAGAATGGTTAAGATGGTAAATTTTATGTTATGTATATTTTACCACAATTAAAAAATAAAAAAAATAAAACCTGTTCATCTTGCCTTGAACCAGTATCTCCCAGACAAATTTGACTCTGGAGCCCTCCCTCAATGCCCTGGCCGGGTAGCTCACTTGGTTAGAGCATCATCCCAATATGCCATGGTTGTGGGTTTGATCCCCAGTCAGGGCACATACAAGAATCAACCAATGAATGCATAAGTGGAACAGCAAATCAATGTTTCTCTCCTTTACTCTTTCTAAAAGTCAATAGGTACAAAATATTAAGAGTAATATGCATTCACATGGTTTAGATGTTAGAGGAATACACTTTGGGGAACATCACCACATACTTGGGGCACAGAAAGAAGAATTACATTCATTATTTCCTCATACCCTACTGGAACTAAATGCACTTCTTCCTTTTTTTTTTAAATTAAATCTTTATTGTTCAGATTATTACAGTTGTTCCTCTTTTATTCCCCCATAGCTCCCCTCCACCCGGTTCCCACTCCCCCCCTCTACCCTTACCCCCCCCCCCACTATCCTCATCCATAGGTGTATGATTTTTGTCCAGTCTCTTCCCACACTCCCCAAACCCCTTTCCCCCCTGAGAATAGTCAGTCCACTCCCTTTCTATGCCCCTGATTCTATTATAATCATCAGTTCATTCTGTTCATCAGATTATTCACTTGATTTTCAGATTCACTGTTGATAGATGTGTATTTGTTGTTCAAAATTTGTATCTTTACCTTTTTCTTCTTCTTCCTCTTCTTAAAGGATCCTTTCAGCATTTCATATAATGCTGGTTTGGTGGTGATGAACTCCTTTAGCTTTTTCTTATCTGTGAAGCTCTTTATCTGACCTTCAATTCTGAATGATAGCTTTGCTGGATAAAGTAATCTTGGTTGTAGGTTCTTGGCATTCATCACTTTGAATATTTCTTGCCATTTCCTTCTGGCCTGCATAGTTTCGTTGAGAAATCACCTGACAGTCATATGGGTACTCCCTTGTAGCTAACTGACTGTTTTTCTCTTGCTGCTTTTAAGAGTCTCTCTTTGTCTTTTGCTCTTGGCATTTTAATTATGATGTGTCTTGGTGTGGTCCTCTTTGGATTCCTTTTGTTTGAGGTTCTCTGTGCTTCCTGAACTTGTAAGTCTATTTCTTTCACCAAGTAGGGGAAGTTTTCTGTCATTATTTCTTCAAATAGGTTTTCAATATCTTGCTCTCTCTCTTCTTCTGGCATCCCCATAATTTGGATGTTGGTATGTTTGAAGTTGTCCCAGAGGCTCCTTACACTATCTTCATATTTTTGGATTCTTTTTTTTTTCCAGTTGGGTGTTTTTTGCTTCTTCGCATTTCAAATCTTTGACTTGATTCTTGCGATCCTCTAGTCTGCTGTTGGAACTCTGTATAATATTCTTTATTTCAGTCAGTGTATGCTTAATTTCTAGTTGGTCCTTTTTCATAACCTCGAGGGTCTCACTAGATTTCTTGAGGGTCTCACTAAATTTATCAGTGGTTTCTAGAAAATTCTTGAAAAACCTTATAAGTTCGGTTTTGAACTCTATATCCAGTAGTTTGCTTTCCTCCATTTCTGTCATTTGTGACCTGTTTCTTTCTCTCTGCATTTTGGCTGCTTCCCTGTGTTGATAGAGTGGCTTTGTGTGCTAGGTGTCCTATAGGGCCCAGTGGCTCAGCCTCCCCAATTACCTGAGGTGGACACTCTTGGTGCACCCCTTTGTGGGCTTTGTGCACAGTCTTGTTGTAGTTAAGCCTTGATTGTTGTGGGTATCACTGGGAGGAATTGGCCTCCAAGCCATTGGCTGTGACAATCAGCTGTGTCTGCAGTGGGAGAACTTCTGTGCTGGAGACACCCTTCTGGGGCAAGACTTGCTTCAGTGGGGCTTTGGTGCTCACTGAGTTTGCCCCCTGAGTGTGTCCCTTATGGATCTGAGGAGTTGTGATCTGGATGGTCCCACTCTGACCACTGGGTACACTGGCTCTTGGATCTCTAAGGAGGTGCTAATTTAGCCTCTGACTGAGGCTACCCAGCATGAGCTATGGAGATATCTGCAGATTCCTCTTCTTTGTTTGGGATTTGGAGGTGCCCAGATGAGGCCCAGCTGTGAAGCAATGCAAGCTGCTGTGGGGTCTTGGGCCTTCTTTTGGAAGTTCTTGGTCTCTCTGACCCAGCTGCAGTTCGTTAGGTAATTTTCAGATTGCAAAGGGCCAGGCCTTTCATATGCAAAAGCCTCTATGCACAGCTTGGGTGGGGCAGGGTCTCAGGGAATCAACAGGGCAGAGCAAACAGCTATGGCAGATCCTCAGTTCTACCCTAAGAGGCCCCGCATCTCAGTGTCTGGGTAATCACTGCAAGCACCTCTGAGAGAAAGCCACCCTGGAGTTCCAACTGATGCCAGACAATCCAGTTTCTCCCTGTATGAGTCTGGGTCCCCAGAGACTCACCTGGAACTGGAGTTCAGAGCAGTCGGGAGCTTGAGACTCCCTCCTGATTGAAAAAGACAACTGTGTCCTCAGTTGCCAGCTCTTTCCGCGTGGGCCTCCGTACCTCTGCACTTTACTTCTGCACCTCCTCTGAGTCTCAGTGTGCTTTTCTCTTTCCTTCTAGTTGTAGAATTTCCACTCAGCCAGCCTTCCTGTGGTTCTGGATAATGTCCGTTTTGTCTTTTAGTTGTATTTTTGAAGTGGTTGTGTGAGGCAGCAATTTCCAGTGTTTACCTATGCCGCCATCTTGGTTCGTAAGCCTGAATGCACTTCTTTAAGAAACATTATTAGAGCCCTAGCCGTTTGGTTCCATGGATAGAGCTCAGCCTGTGGACTGAAGGGTCCCAGGCTTGATTCTGGTCAAGGGCACATGCCTCAGTTGCAGGCTCCTGGCTCTGGTCAGGGTCATGAGGGAGGTAACATCGGTATTTCTTTCTGTCTCTCCCTCTCCCTTCCACTCTCTCTAAAAATCAATGGAAAAATAGCCTCGGGTGAGGATTATAAAAAGACAAAGAAACATTATTAGAAATAGTGGTTGGGACTTCTCTTTAGGGGAATTATGAGTCGTTAGTCTTTTCCAGGCTGACTTAGTGATGTTATTTCTATGGGAGAGTGTATTTTAGAGCTTTAAGACACATTAGCTTGAAAAGGAAATTCTAGAACACAGTGCACTCAAATTGGAGACAACTTTACTGCAAGTCTATACAATCTGCTCACTTTATGCAGAGGTTTGCAGATTATTTTGAAAAGGTAGGAGGTTCTGCCTACTTTGGGTAACTTCGAGGCTCTGGTCTCTATGGCCCATCTAGATATGTTGAAACTCAGCACAGGGAATTGGGTGAGAGAAGTGGAAGTGAATCGGGCAACCTGCTTGCATTCGTGCCTCCTTCCTCCTGTCCGAAGGCCAATCTGGGTCTAAAGCAGGAAGTACTGAAGAGGCTCAGCCCCTGTGGAGGCTTGATGTCTTCCACCAGCTGCAGATCTGGGAATCAGAGCCACACTCGGGCTCGCTTGGCCACTCTGTTGCCCACTTTCAGGGAGCCCTCTAGTCAAAAAGTTTGCCCACCCCTGGTTTAACCACTTTGCTTTCCTACCACAGTGTGGTTAAGGGTCTGTTCCCTCCACCTCACCAACAGTGGCTAGCCTTTATAATCTTTACTAATCTTATAGGTGCAGTGTTTTAATTTGCATTAAAAACATTTTTTTTTTTTTTTACTGTCTTCCCCTTGTAAAACTATGGAGTGATACTGATGACTTGAGGTTGAACATTGATTGGCCATATATATTACTTTGAATTCTTCCCCAGGCTTCTACTAATTACCCACTTTCATTCCTCACCTCTGTGCTCTCCCTGCCAGTATGGGAAACCCATTCCCTCCCTTCAGACCCCCATGCCCAGTACCACTTCCTGCCTCAAAGCTAGGGAGTGACGTCCACCCAGGACTTACCGTGGGAAAGATCAGGTTGACCCCCAGCTGCTCCACACACTGTTTGATCTTTGATGATTTTTTAAAACTCTCTAGGTCTCAGTTTCTTCATTTGAAAACTGAGGTGGTAATTTTGCCTACAACAAAGGGTTGCCTTCTGAATTGAGATCATTTTTACATAAAGCATGTAGTCCTTGCTTCTTACAGTGTAAGTGTTCAGTAAGTGCTGTTGTTATTATCGCTGTAATCACTCTTTGTTTTCTAATGTATGCGTTCTGACTGTTATTGATATTGAGATGGTGAAGGACATGGGGGATATGTTTGAAATTGGAGCTGTGCTGAAACATTTATAGTGTTCTTACATCTTCTCCATTCCCATAATTGTTCTAGGACTTGGACGTTAATGAGGTGGCTTGGCTCTGAATATAATACGTTCTAGTAGTAGTATTCTGTAGTGCATCTCTGTTCTCTTTATTGTAACTGAGTTACATGTAGTCAGAGGTTACAATATATGGCTGAATGGAGCTCACCAATTTCTTTTTTTTTAATATATTTTTATTGATTAAGATATTACATATGTGTCCTTGTCCCCACGTTACCCTGTTACCCCCCCACCCCCCGCTCATGCCCTCACACCCCCCCTTTGTCCGTGTCCATTGTTTAGGCCTATATGCCTGCATGTAAGTCCTTCGGTTGATCTTTCCCCCTTGCCCCCACCCTCCCCTCCCCTCCCTCCAAAGCCCGACAGTCCAATCAATGCCTCTCCGTCTCTGGATCAGTCCTTGTTCATCAGTTTATGTTGTTCATTATATTCCACAAATGAGTGAGATCATGTGGTATTTACCCGCTCTCCAGTTCCATCCATGCTGTGGCAAATGGTAAGAGTTCCTTTTTCTTCTTCCTCTTCTTAAAGAATACCTTTCAGCATTTCATATAATGCTGGTTTGGTAGTGATGAACTCCTTTAGCTTTTTCTTATCCGTGAAGCTCTTTATCTGACCTTCTATTCTGAATGATAGCTTTGCTGGATAAAGTAATCTTGGTTGTAGGTTCTTGCTATTCATCACTTTGAATATTTCTTGCCACTCTCTTCTGGCCTGCATGGTTTCTGTTGAGAAATCAGCTGACAGTCGTATGGGTACTCCCTTGTAGGTAACTGACTGTCTACCTCTTGCTGCTTTTAAGATTCTCTCTTTGTCTTTTGCTCTTGGCATTTTAATTATGATGTGTCTTGGTATGGTCCTGTTTGGATTCCTTTTGTTTTGGGGTTCTCTGCGCTTCCTGGACTTGTAAGTCTATTTCTTTCACCAGGTGGGGGAAGTTTTCTGTCATTATTTAGGTTTTCTTTTTTTTTTTTAATATATTTTATTGATTTTTTACAGAGAGGAAGGAAGAGGGATAGAGAGTTTGAAACATCGATGAGAGAGAAACATCGATCAGCTGCCTCCTGCACACTCCCTACTGGGGATGTGCCCGCAACCAAGGTACATGCCCTTGACCGGAATCGAACCCGGGACCCTTGAGTCTGCAGGCCGACGCTCTATCCACTGAGCCAAACCGGTTTCGGCTTCAAATAGGTTTTCAATATCTTGCCCTCTCTCTTCTTCTGGTACCCCTATAATTCTGATGTTGGTACGCTTGAAGTTGTCCCAGAGGCTCCTTACACTATCTTCATATTTTTGGAATCTCTTTTCTTTTTTCTTTTTCAGTTGGGTATTTTTTGTTTCTTTGTATTTCAAATCTTTGACTTGATTCTTGGGATCCTCTTGTCTGCTGTTGGATCTCTGTAAATTATTCTTTATTTCAGTCAGTGTATGCTTAATTTCTAGTTGGTCCTTTTTCATGTCCTCCATGGTCTCACTATACTTATTGAGGGACTCATTAAATTTATCGGCGGTTTCCATAAAATTCTTGAAAAACCTTATAAACGTGGCCTTGAACTCTATATCCAGTTGTTTGCTTTCCTCCGTTTCTGCCATTTGTGACCTGTTTCTTTGTCTCTGCATTTGGCTGCTTCCCTGTGTTGATAGAGTGGCTTTGTGTGCTAGGTGTCCTGTAGGGCCCAGTGGCTCAGCCTCCCCAGTTACCTGAGGTGGACACTCTTGGTGCACCCCCTTGTGGGAGCTCACCAATTTCTTATGTTTATATAGGGTGTGTGAGTTGTTTTCTGATTTGAGCCAACTGTTAGAAGTTTAGGACATTCATATAAAAATCTAGATTTACAGCTTTTCTCAAGAAATAGGAAATGTTGGCAAACACCAACTAGAGCAGTGGTTCTCAACCTGTGGGTCGCGACCCCTTTGGGGGTCGAACGACCCTTTCACAGGGGTCGCCTAAAACCATCGGAAAACACATATATAATTACATATTGTTTTTGTGACTAATCACTATGCTTTAATTATGTTCAATTTGTAACAATGAAATTGGGGGTCACCACAACATGAGGAACTGTAGTAAAGGGTCGTGGAATTAGGAAGGTTGAGAACCACTGCACTAGAGGTAGGTCGCTGCTGCCCCCTCTAGACAGGGCATGGGTTCTTCAGGTTTTCATGCCTCCCTTCTTTCTTTTCTTCTCTCGCTCCTCTTTCTGTCCTCCCCATCCCATGCAGCTGTATGTTATTTGTTATTTGTAATTCATCATCACATTTGCCCTGTTGTTTTCTTTATGGTAGAGGAATATTTCTTGGTACCCATGTTTCTACTAAAAGTAGAAACTAAGACAAAACTTTAAAGTGATCATATTTCTATGTATAAAGAGAACGGTATTCCCAAGCTATTTGATGGGGAAGTGTGTCTGTTCATTGTAACCATTGGCATCATTCATTGACCTGACCAGCCAGGCCCTTGGAGGCAATGGAGATGACTGTTGTACGAATCGGTTTTAACAGCCTGTCCCTAGGGCTCTGCTCCCTTTACCCCAGAGGTATTCAACCTTAACCTGGAAGCTTTCGATACTGAGGCCTGGGCGTTGGGGTGTTCTATCTCCTGCCCCACTCCTCCCCCAAAGAGCAAGAGAATCTTTCTGGATGGGGAATGTGTATTGGACTTGTGTCTAAGAATATCACCTATCTTCCTTGGCACGCTGCATCTTGGGACCCCCAGGTTTCCCCACAAAACCAAGGGTTATGAGTCCAGGGCTTCTGGGGCTTGAGGGCTGCCCTTCCTGGGAAGGCCAGGTGGGAAAATTCGACCAGCCCATCCCTAGTTCTCAGGGAGGAGAGAAGCGCTTCTGTTTTTTTCCTTCTTATGCTCTTTTCTTTGGACGGCTCACCCTTCAATCTCACGCTGGTGAGACAGAGAAGACTTGGAGACAGGGAAGCCATGCTGTCTGTGTGGCTATGAGGCCCAGGATGGGTCCTTCTGTGCAGGGACAGCCAGTTCCAGTTGGCGGAGGTCAGCTCATCAGGGTGTAGGATCCACGTTGGGATTGAGGAAGGCCAAACTCTAGCTAGTATGAGTACTGGCTCATGAGAGCACCCTCTCGGCCAGTTTTCCCCCTAAATATGGCTTAGCATGGCCAGTCAAGGACCGGGATGCCTGGACCCTGGCTGCAGATCCCATCATCAAATCTTAGCATCCCAGCACTGACCCATCCCCGCTTCCCACAAGTGCAAACAGTGTAAGTGCTCCATCCTGTGTTCCCAGGCAGCCTTGGTTTCCTTTTCGAGTATTTACATTTCATCATCATTCTTTGTTTACATGTCTATTTCCCTTACCAGAGTCTACAGGTTTTTTACATCTTCACCCGAGAATATGTTTTTATTGACTTTCAGAGAGAGGGGAAGGGGAAAAGAGAAACATTGATGTGAGAAAGAAGCATGGATGTGAGAGAGAAACATTGGTTGGTTGCCTCCAACAACCTGGATATGTGCCCTGATAGGGAATCAAACCTGCCACCTTTTGGTGTACTGGACGACACACCAACCAACTGAGCTACTGGCTAGGGCTATACTTTACCATTTTAATATCCTTGGTGCTAGGACATAATTGGTATTCAATAAATATCTTGTAAAGAATTTAATTTTTAAAAAATTTATTGGCTCCCAGCCCTGGCCAGGTAGCTTATTGGTTAGAGTGTCATCCTGTATACTTCAAGGGCACATACAAGAATCAACCAGTGAATGCATAAACAAGTGGACCAACAAATCAGTGTTTCTCTAAGATAAATAAAAGATTTCAAAAATGTATTGACTCTTTTGTCATATGAAAAGCTGTTTTCTAGGTGCTGTGAGAATACAAAAAATGTTTAAAATTTATATATTCTGCTCTGGCCACTGTGTTTCTGTGATTCGAGCATTGACCCACACACCAAAGGGTCGGGTTCGATTCCTGGTCAAGGGCATGTACATTAGTAGTATCTAAACTCTAAAGATATCATGGCATATACCTCATTCTCAGGTGGCTTCCAGTTTAGTAGGGGAGACAGAAATAAAATGATATAAAATGAGCACAGCATAATGTGACAAGTACAGTGATATAAATTCTAACAATTGTTAAAATATATAGAAAGCCTGGCCAGTGTGGCTCACAGGTTGAATGTCGACCCAGGAACCAAGAGGTCAGGGTTCAATTCCCTGTTAGGACACATGCCAGGTTGCAGACTCAATACCCCACTAGAGGGTGTGCAGGAGGCAGCTGATCCATGATGTTTCTCTCATCGATGTTTCTATCTCTGTATCTCTCTCTCATCTTTAAAAATCAATAAAAACATTAAAGTATATATATCTATATGTATATATATACACATACATCTATGTGTGTATACATATATAAACAAAAGTAGCTCAAATAGTCATACAAGAACCATCACAAAGTAGTGCATGGCTTGGTAGTTGTCAAGTGGATGCTGAGGTTTCCCAGGGGTCACTAAGGGAACATTAAGAAGTATCCATTGGTTCATGGTACATATCAGTATAGCAAAGGCCCAGAGAAGGCCTGTGTTAACAAGCCTGTCTAACTGTTTGACCTAGCGTTTCCCACACTTGACTATGGAGCTATTTTCCTCCCACTGTTGAATATCCCATGGATCTCTCATTCAATTTCAATATGGGAAATGCTGGCGTAGATACCATCTGTAGTTAGATAGTTGACGGCTCTTAACATTTTGGGGGACATGGACCTTTGGAGAAATTAATGGTGGTGGGGAATTGTGCACAACTCCTGCATTCCATACAAAACTCCTTTCCATGAAACAGAAAGAAAAGAAGGTAGTAGTCCCCAGGTAGGAGGGATGTGTTTGGGCAGAGACAAAAGAGGCTGGAAGAGATGGGTCTTGTTCAGTATCAGTCAGTTAGACTGTGGAGAGGGGACCAGGATGGGTTGGAGGAGGCCAACTGTGGAAGGGCTGAAAGGCCCGGAAAAGAATGAACACTTGGTCCTTGATGTGAAGGTCAAGGGAGATGTGAGGCTGAAGATGACTTTCCTGCAGAGACTGGAGTCCTAGTAGGATTATTTACAGAAAGAACTACAACTTTACCACGTCAAAGCCTATGTTATTATGTTGAAATGCCTCTGTTAATTAAATAGTGCTGAAGCCTCCCAACTGAAAATTCACTTTAAGAATTGAATTTGCTATCTAACTGGGCATCCTACCTTGAACAGTTAAAAATCTGATTGGTCTGCCTTCTAATTTTAGAAGGAATCAGGCTGACCTGCGTTGAGCTGTTGCTAACTGGAGCCTGTTACCTGGGCGACTAGATTTACAATATGTCAGAATGCAAATACCATCTGCCCAAGAGGAGGAAGGAAGAAAGGCCTCTCTGGGGGGGTGGGGGGGGGATTTCAGGGGATGGGATGGAGGGAAGAAGAAGGGAAAGGAAAACCAGGGAAGAAGATGTGATTTTTCACTTTTAGAGCCTTTTCCTCACTGTTCCTACAAAGGAGTTTGGGATTCGCCCTATGGCAGCCTTATAAGGTAAACCATTAGGGATAGACATGTGGGGTTTAGGTTGTACATTTCTTCTGGGGGAGTGAACAGAAAAGGTGTAGCGTATATCACTTCAGTGTATCACAAAACATTTAGATTCAGATAATTGCGATAGTAATGAAGCCTTTGAATATGCATGGCTCTGGCCTTCCACAGTGCCATTAGGAATCAGTTTCCAATTGACCAGAGTATACGAGCTAGATCCGGAGCTCGCTGCCTTTATCGGGCGACTACAAGCGGCTAGTCCATCTTATTTTCCTGCATATCAGGTTGACAGGGTGAGTTGAAGGGATTTTCTCCCGTAGAACATCTATATTTAGCTCCCGTCCTGCGCAGTGTTTCAGGCTGGGCTTAGAATCACTTGGGAAACATTCAAATCCAAAGGCGGGGAAGTTCTTTTCCATGTCATGAAATAACTGTCCCACCAGTTGTCAGCTACAGGAATGGCTTCCACCCACCGTTCTGTGAGTCCAACTGCATGGACTCATTAATTAAAAAAATGTTTTAAATATATTTTTATTGATTTCAAAGAGGAAAAGAGAGGGAGAGAGAAATAAAAACATAAATGATGAGAGCGAATCATTAATCAGCTGACTCCTGCATGCCCCCCACTGGGGATCAAGCCCGCAACCAGAGCATGTACCCCTGACTGGAATCAAACCCAGTACGCTTCAGTCTGCAGGCCGACGCTTTATCCACTAAGCCCGTGGTCGGCAAACTGCGGCTTGCGAGCCACATGCGGCTCTTTGGCCCCTTGAGTGTGGCTCTTCATAAGCCTTAGGAGTACCCTAATTAAGTTAATAACAATGTACCTACCTATATAGTTTGAGTTTAAAAAATTTGGCTCTCAAAAGAAATTTCAATCGTCGTACTGTTGATATTTGGCTCTGTTGACTAATGAGTTTGCCGACCACTGCACTCTGCCAAACCAGCTAGGACAATTTTAGTTTTTACTTGAGCATCTCAGGGACTTGTATAGGTGGGTATGCTTCCTTTAATTGTGGTGTGACAGAGTCTGTGTAGGAGAACTAATTTCCAGGAGCTGGGCTCAGAACCTTGAGCTCTTGGCTTCTAATTTTGTCACCCTTGTAACTTCCCCTATGACTTCTTCTCTCCTTGCTCTCTTTGGCACAGCTGCCTCCCACCTTTTTTTAAAAAAAAACTCTTCCTAACATCAACCTAAAACTGTCAGCAGCACTCAAGAATAAAGAAAGTCACTTTACTCACCAGGGTACTTGTCACTCAGCCTTATAAATAACCTTTTATTTGAATGTCAAGCAAGTGGCTGAGGAGATTAATGCCAGAGGCAGGGGAGGGTGGATCCTGGAGCTCAACTGCCTGTGTTCAAATATCAGTTCTCCTGCTTTCTAGCTGGGTTCCTGGGGCAAGTTACTCAACCTCTCTGTGCATCAATCCGTTTCTTCATTTGTAAAATAGGGATACTAATACTGCCTACTTCATAGGGTTGTTGTGAGGATTAAATAAGAATAAAAGCTGTAGTTAGCATTCTGTGGCAGCTTTCACTATTATTTCTTTTTCCTTTTCTTCTTTTTTTGTTGTTTTTTGGTTTTTGTTAATTCTCACCTGAGGACATTTTCCCATTGATTTTCAGAGAGAGTGGAGGGGAGGGGTAGAGATAGAGGGAGAGAAACATCGATGTGAGAGAAACACATCAATTGGTTGCCTCCCACAGGCACCCTGACCAGGGCCAGGGACCAAGCCTGCAACTGAGGTACCTGCCCTTGACAAGAATCAAACCTGGGACTCCATGGGCCGATGCTCTATCCACGAGCCATACCAGCTAGGGCCACTATTATTTCTGTCATGCATCTTCAGGGGTGCTGAGACATACTGATGTTTTCCTTCAGTATGCAAAGTAAATGACCAGGGTTTGTTTGCAGGCTGTGATTTCCTGCTTTCTTGCCAAAGTAGTGCCTAATGTTCCACGTGCCGCCCTCCCAGACAACTGTAGGCAATGCTGCTCCTTCGTTCCTAACCCCTCACACACTTTCTGCCTGTGCCACATAATTAGTACAGTTGGATATACTATCTTAGCTTGTAATTTTCTGTTTGTCACGTTTAGCTCTTCGTTGTTCTTGCACAGTTATGAAAAGATGCCACGTGGCTAGATAGTTGCCCATGATATTTGCTCATTGGATGTTGCCCAAATGTAAATAAAATACAGTGACATGAGCAATCAAGGGTACACTTGTCCCAGAGCTTACTCTTGGCTCTTGAAGTCACTTGTTTGACCTTGTTTCTACAAGTAGCTTAAAACTATCCAAAGTAAGTAGGAGACATTACTGATGGGAATGTAGAATAGTGTGCTACAGTGGAAAGGATAAACGTAGAGTTACCACATGACCCAGCAATTCCACCTCTACATATTTACCCAAGAGAAACGAAACCATATGTCCACACATATATATGTTCATAGCAGCACTACTCATAATCGTCCAAGAGTGGAGACAACCTAAATGTCTACCAAATGATGAATGAGTGAGCAAAATGTGATATATTCATACAATGGAACATTATTTTGTAATAAAAAGGAAATAAATACTGGTACATGCTGCAATATGGTGACCTTTAAAAACATTATACTAAATTAAAGGAGTCAGTCACAAAAGACCACATGTATGATTCCATGTATGAAATGTCCAGGATAAGCAAATCTATAGATGCAGGAAGTAGATTAGTGGTTGCCATGGTCTGGAAGGAGGGGATACTGGGGGTTGGGGGTTGAGTGCTAATGGGTGTGGAGTTTCCTTTGGGGATGATGACAGTGTTCTGGAATTAGTGGTGATGTTTGCACAACCTTATGAATATACAAAAATCACTGAATTGTATACTTTTTAAAAAGTATGAGAAACTATTTGTCTACTGCAGAGTCTAAAGTCAATTCCAACAGTACTTTTTCAAGAGTAACTGTTGTCTAAAATAGATCAAAAGTGACTTAATCCACAAGAAAAACATGAGATATGTAAATTACCAAGAATGGCTTTTTCACCCCAAATCTTTATGTAAATTATACACATTTGTTTCATAAGTAAATTCTGCAGGTCTTTGTGCTGCCTTCCATGTTGTGATTCTATAATTTACTACATTCTTGGCTGGGTCATCAAAATAATACTGAATGCAGCGTCTATAGTGCAAATAGAAGTGCCTGTTCAGGTTCCGCCCAACCCCACCACCCCCAAGCTCGCTAAGGTGGTAATTCCTAGCTATGTTTTTTTGGTGCTCTTATAGAGTGACTTAGCTGTTCGTGAATGTGTGGGGGCCTTTTTGACTTAAAGGAATTTATTGCATTGAGAGTTAATCTTATGTTTGCAACCAGGACATTTCCAAGGGACACCCTCCAACCCCCTGAAAAATAACCATTTCAGATCATCAATATTTCACCAGAAGGGTTTACTGATTGCCATTTCTAGTTTAAATAAACAATAGGGTTGACATCTTTCCCAGGGTTGTCTCAGTACTTATTTGGAAGAAGGGTTTCATTGCCCATGCACCACCTAAAATGAACTTTACAGGAATGAGAGATCCAAGAAAGAATCTAGGATTGACTTTAAAGCATCCTGTCATCACCTCACACCTATTAGGATGGCTACCTCCCTCCCTCCCTTCTTATTTAATTGAAAATAACAAGTGTTGGTGAGGATGTGGAGAAATTAGAATTCTGTGCATTGCTACTGGGAGTACAAAATGATGTGGCTGCTGGGGAAAGAAGTTTGGTGTTTCCTTAAAAACTTAAACATAGAATTACCATATGACCCCGCAATTCCACATCTAGGTATAAACTCAAAGAATTGAAAACAGGGACTCGGATAATTGCACACCACAGTTCATAGCAGCATTATTCACAATAATAGCCAAAATGTGGAAGCAACGCAAATACCCATCAGCAAATGGATAAACAAAATATGGTACATACATACACAATTGAATATTATTCAGCCTTGATAAGGAGCGAAATTCTGACACATGCTACAACATGGATGAACCTTGAAAATATTATGTTAAGTGAAATAAGTCAGTCCCAAAGGATACATTTATTCCACTTATATGAGGTTTCTAGAATAGACTAATTCTTGCCCAGCTGACACGGCTCAGTGGTTGAGCATCGACCTATGAATCAGGAGGTTTTGATTCAATTCCCAGTTGGGGCACATGCCCGGGTTGCAGGCTTGATCCGTGGTAGAGGGTGTACAAGAGGCAGCCGATCAATGATTCCCACTCGTCACTGATGTTTTTATCTCTCTCTCCCTTCCTCTCTAAAATCAATAAAAACATATTTTAAAAATAGGTTAGACCAATTCATAGAGACAAAGTAAATTAGAAGTTACTGGGAGGTTGGATTTTAAGAGTTGCTATGTAACGGGTATAGAGTTTCTTTTTGAAATGTTGGAAATGGATGTTGGTGATGGTTGCACAGCAATATGAATGAATGTAATGCCACTGAATTGTAGATTTTAAAATGGTAAATTTTGTTATGTATATTTCATGACAATAAAAAAATTGGGGGGGGGGGACCCTGTGAAGAACAACACTTCCTGTTCCTCATTTTATGTTACATTCTTATTTCTCCCAATTTCTTGAAAACTTGGTAAATTATATTTTACTAGAGGCCTGGTTCATGAAATTCATGCACTTTGGGGGGGGGGGGAGTGTCCCTCAGCCCAGCTTCTACCCTCTTGCAGTCTTGGGAGCCCTCGGGGGGATGTCTGACTGACGGCTTAGGCCTGCTCCCAACCCAGGGAGCAGGCCTAAGCCGTGAGTCGGACATCCTTAGCGCTGCTGCGGAGGCAGGAGAGGCTCCTGCCACCGCCACTGCACTTGACAGACATGAGCCTGGCTTCTGGTTGAGTGGCACTCCCCCTGTGGGAACGCACTGACCACCAGGGGGCAGCTCCTGCATTGAGCATCTGCCCCCTGGTGGTCATTGCAGGTCATCGTGACCCGTCATTCCGCCATTTGGTCGATTTGAATATTAGCCTTTTATTATATAGGTTTGCCTAGGGGACTTATGATGGGAGGACTAGCAACTGTCGACATGGGGAGGACAGGAACACCACTTGGCCTTCAAGCACCAGTTGATAGCTCTGGCTGGGTGGCTCAATTGGTCGTCCGATACACCAAAGGTTTGTGGGTTCTATTCCCAGTCAGGGCTTATCCTATGTTTCGGATTCCATGCCTGGTTGGGGCATGTATGGGAGGCAACCTACCGATGTTTCTCTTTCTCTCTCTCTCCTTCTCCCTTCCTCTCTTTAAAATCAATAAAAATATGTCCTGCCCAGCTATAGTGACTCAGTGGTTGAGCATCAACCTATGAACTAGGAGGTCACGGTTCCATTCCCGATCAGTGCACAAGCCTGGGTGTCAGGCTCTATGTGGGGCATGCAGAAGGCAGCCAATCAGTGATTCTCTCTCATCATTAATGTTTCTTTCTCTTTCTCTTCCTTTCCCTTCTTCTCTGAAATCAATAAAAATATATTTAAAATAATGATAATAAAAAAATAAGTAAATAAAAACATATCCTTGGATGAGGATTTTTTTTAAAAAAGTACCAGTTGATAGAACCTGTCTCCAGGCCGTTAGAATAAGTCCCAAATGCAGTAGGAGCTCAAAAGGGATATTTTTAAATGTAGCAGTTTCTGGAACTGTACCCAGTTGACTCTGTTTTGCCTGTCTTCATCAACTGTCCCTGGAGAGCCGCAGTTGACAACCACATGCTTTTCTTAATCAGTTACTGCTTCTTTTTACCAAGGAAGAAACACCCTAGGCTGCCATTGCTTAAGAAAACGGTGCCTTCCCTGCAAGCAGCCACATACGTACAGGCTGCCTAAGGGCTACCGGTCCTGCACCATGCCTGTGAAACCTGGGGCCTTGCCTCCACTGTGGGGAGAAGAAAGACGCTGGAACTTTCCAAACTCAGGTGTAGGTGGGTCATAACTCTCCCTCCACGTTGCTCAGCAGTTGGCAGAGTCCCCAAACCACTTGCCTCACCAGGTTGCACTTAAGTAAGCAAAGGGGTTCATTGGCCTTCCAGTATCACCGAGCTCTTGTTATTCTAGACATGACTTGAATAAGTCTTTGAAAACATTCGGAACTCCCATCGTTCGATTGTACTCGAAGCAGCAAGTGTTTCTCTTTGCTTCTAGTTTGCCCTTCTGTGTTCCAAGACTCTCAAAGACACCAAAACTAACTGCTGTGATTCATGCAAGTATATTTCTGCTTTTAACCAGCACTCCAGCTCCCCTGATGCTACCAGCCTTTTTCCTAAAGGATCGATAGGTGTCATAGGCTTTCTAATTCTGGAAAGTCCCTGCTCCCCACATCGTAGACAGACCTCTCTCCTGGGAATGCCTTTGACTATGAGGCCAAGGTTACAGAGATGAGCCTGACCAAGCTGGGTGGCAAGGAGAAGCTGCAGGATCCGTTTCCTAGGAAGGTTCTGTCTCTGTTTTACCCCTTTTTAATCTTGTGATTGGCTGCAGGTTTGTGTTCTATAGCAAACACAAGAGCATTGATTGCTTTCTAAAGGTCAGACCTGTCACCAAACCTCTTCATCTACTTGGATTGCGGTCGGTGTCACATTTCTTGGCAGATGACTTGATGGCTCTGGTGAAGCATCAAGTTCCTTCAGCTCATAGCCTGATGCCTTCCAGGTGGAACTCCTCAGGAAACCCTCCTCTTCACCAGGTCTTTCTTGTCCATAGCTCTTTCTCTGGTGTCTGCAGGGCCTGGCACACACGAAATGCTTCTGGAATGCACAGGACTCTCAAGAACCAAGGCTGTCCCCACAACCAGTGTTTGGAGAAATCCCCGTTGACCTTTGTAGTTTTGAGTTGAGTTCTAGCAGTTCCTGTTTGCTCTCTTCGTGATTCTTCACTAATGGCTAATTTGTTCAACTTCTCATTTATAAATACCGTACGAGGGATGACACCTCCTACTTCAGCCCATGCTTACAAAGCAGCCTGTATGTGCCGCATGTGATCATTTCGGCTTTTCAGTTGGGCATCAAAGGAGTTCTCAGGGCTAGAATACCACCCCCAAGGGCGAGTCAGTGTCAGAAGGAGCAGATATGTGTACTCTTATTTTTTTAAAATTGATTTTAGAGAGAAAGGAAGGAAGAGGGGGGGAGAAAGAGAGAGGGAGAAAAGAGAAACATCAATCCACTGAATCCCACTTTTGCACCCTGATTGAGGGTCGACGCCACAACCTGGGCATGTGCCCTGACCCGGAATCAAACTGGCGACTTTTTGGTGCATGGAACAAGGCTCAACCAACTAAGCCACACTGACCAGGACTGCACTCGTACTTTTCATGTACTAAAAGAATATTGGTACCCTCCTGTGTTTGGTCAGGTATATTCCACTCTCAGATGGCTGAGTGTACTGGAAACGATGTATAGTCTTGAAGCAGCCACAGGCATAGAGCTATGCTTGCATCAGCACAAAGCCCAGCCTGAGCCCTTCCCGTGGCATTGAGTTGCTGCATTTCTATTCATTCCGAAACTCAGGATGGGTTAAACATCAGTGTATGATGTTGTTTATATGAGTTTGTCACAAAAGGAAAATTTTTTGAATTAAATGTCGATAACCCAGCTCCTTCTTAAATCTTTTTATCAGCTTTCTCATTCACGCACCCTGGCATAGTGACACAGGCATTACATAAACAAGGCACCTCAGAGAGCTGCTTATAAAAATCCAGGAGAAAAGATAAATGTGTGATGATGCACTGATATCCTGAAATATGAGCTTCAGGTTTGTATTCTCTTTGTGGAATCGGATATTGGTTTTTGTGGTTTATTGACCTGGCAGGGAGAGATCTGACGAAACACTGAAGAACTTTCCACCTTTAAAAAAAAAAAAAAGAAAAGAAAAAGCCTTCCTGTCTACATAGAGAAATCAGGACTTTGAATCATGGAGCTAAAGAGCCAAAGGGGTAAGCCAGTCAGATCCTTGCAGAACCAAATCAGATCCAGACCTTGCAGGTAAAAATACACACTACTTTCCCAAAGGAAAAAGGAGTTGGAATAATGTCTTGCTGTAGAGTCACTCTCAGGTCGATCCCCCAGGCTGAGGAGCCAAGGGGAGGGGCCAGCCTGTGAAATGTGACAGTCATGATTAGAAAGAAGCCGATGTTGTCACTGCCCCCTGTTAAGGTTGGCAGCCTCAGAATATGTTTGTATTCAGTTCATCACTCTCTCTTTCCCTTCTGTCAGGGTCTTTGTCAGCACCATGATGCATTGCTTGGGAGCATCAGCAATGTGAATTCTCCAGAATGCTAATATTAAAGACAAGTTTAAGTTTAGGACAGCGGGCCAGGCGACGCCCCTGGCATGGCAGGAATCGGGGGTGGGTTGTCTCACGCAACATTTTCTGGGAGAGAGGTCATGAAGTGGCTCCTTTGTCTGCTCGACACTTTCAAATAAGCTTTCAAACCAAAGATCCATCCGATAGAAAAGTCCCTGTCCTTTTAAGAAAAACTTTTTCATAATCATAAAAATAGAGTCATTGTTAGATGGCCACCCTTATGAACTGGGTGAGCCACGCTCACTGGAAACGTTCCCAGGCTTTAAAACATTTTGTGATAAAGCATACATCACATAAAATTTACCATTTTAAACATTTTCATGTGTACAATTCAGTGGCATGGAGTGCATTCATGTTGTGCAAACATCACCACCATCACATCCAGAACGTTTGTATCCTCCCAAAGGGAAGGAAAATCTGTGCCATGAAACACAAACTCTCTAGGCCCCCCACAGTCACCACTCTCCTTTCTGTCTCTATGAATTTGACTATTCTAGGGGCCTCATATAAGGAGGAGTTCCCAGGCTTTTTATAATATTTTGGCAAATGTTTGATCTGACTTCCATCTCATACAGTTTTTACAGAAGGAAAGGCAGATGGTCAGGTTTCCTTTGACTATTGCATTGTGCAGGTGTATGGCAGATGCCTGTTTCCTGTCCTGTATAGGACTATAGCATAATGGGGCCAGGAAGGAAACAGATCTTCAGGTCCCCGTCAGGCAGCCTGTTCCCAAACTGAAGGAGCGATCGCTTCAGCGATTCGTGTTCAGTTTTATATTTTATGGGGCATTTTAATTTGTAAGTTTTTTCTCACTTGATTCTCACCATGTCCTGTGAAGTAATTTTGATAGTCCCGTTTTAATAAGAAGAAACTGTGGCTCAAATAAGTATATTGTGTAAGGGCACAAAACTAATCAAAGGTAGAATCAGGACTTCCACTCCAGGTTTTCCATTTTGAAACCCCAGGGCTTTTCACCAGAGCACACTGTGGTCAATTATCACCTCTCTGGAGGTCCAGGTAATCGCCAGTCCTCAGGAAGGGAGGGCGTCTCCAAATATACCCCTAATTACCAGTGCTCCACCTTGCTGGCTTGGAAACACGCGGAAACCCTGGGCCTGGCTGTCACCTGACCAGCCAGCCTCAGAAATCTTGGTGTGGCATAATGGCCTGACTCTCAATCCCTGTTGGGCTACATTAGGGTCTAGACCAGTGTTGTCCAATAGAAATAAGTGAGTTACAAATGTGAGCCACCTACATTATTTTATTAATTTATTTTAAATATATTTTTATTGATTTCAGAGAGGAAGGGAGAGGAAAAGAGAGATAGAAACATCAATGATGAGAGAGAATCATTGATCGGCTGCCTCCTGCATGCCCCCTACTGGGGATCAAGCCTGCAACTGGAGCATGTGACCTGACCCGGAATCGGACCCTGACCTCCCAGTTCATAGGTCAGCGCTCAACCTTTGAGCCACACCATTTGGGCTACCTACATAATTTTAAATTTTCTAGTAGCTACATTTATAAATGATATTAGGAAATATGTAAAGTTAATTTTAAGAATATACTTTAGTGCAATATAGTTTGCAGAAAAATACTATAGTTTCAATATATAAGTAATATAAAATCATTAATGAGTTATTTCACTTTTGGGGGGTGTTACCAAATCATCAGAATCCAGTGTGCATTCTGTACTTACAGCAAACTGAAATCAGATGCTAGATTTTCATTAGATACCAGATCTGAATTTAAATTTCATAAAATTTCCAGTTGAAAAAGTAGATTTACATACCCAAACAATCATATCTAACATTTTTCTAATAGGTGAATTAAGTGTCAGTTTTGAAATTTAAATTCATTAAAATGAGAGAAAATGAAAAATTCAGTCCCTCCATTGCACAAAGTTTCAAATGCTCACTAACCACATGTGGCAAGTGGCCACTAGACTGGACAGCACCGGTCTAAGGGAACAGCCAAAGCTGCCCAGACTGGGCCCCATACAAGGAACTAGAATGAGGGTCAGCAGACTTTTTCTGTCAGATAGTGACTTTGCAGGCCATGTAGTCTTCATTGTAACTACTCAACTCTGTTGTTGTATCTTGAAAGTAGACACAGAATGAATGAGCTTGGCTGTGTTCTAATAAACTTTTATTTAAAAGACAGGTGCCAGCCCACATAGTTTGCTGGCCAGGACATTTTCCCCGGCGCCTTAGCTGTGCTATGGGATTACAGAAAACGCTAGCCTCTAGCATTCTGGATGAGGGTGTTAGAATCTGGACTCATTGTATCCCCCCTTCCTGTGTTTAATTACAATTTGGGCACCACTTGGCAATGCTCCCGAATCCTGTGGGATGTTCTATCTTTCAGATGCTCTCTCTTCAGGAGTCTCCTTGCCCTTCATGAGGCAACTGCTTCACTGCGCTTTGAGGTCCACGTATTGAGAGTGGCGAAGGCTAGAAGAAAGAATTTCAACAAATGCATTATCAGTGCTGTGAATAATGTGGGAAACTCCCAAGAATACCAAATTGTATCGCCCTCTACTGTTTCCTTCTCCCACACAGCCAGAGTAAGACAGGCAGGAATCAAGCCCATTTCACAGGTGGAAAAAATACATGATACCACGTTAAGTCAGAGGATAGGTATTTCTCTGTGGTCATTGGGTTGTGTGACATCCATTCGTTTTGATGGTGTACCTGCCTTCAGGTCCCACGTCATATCATCAGGAGATAACTCCATCCAGAGTCAATGATGTTTATTGCAAAGCAGAGGTTTAGAAATAGAATTGGGAGGAAGAGAAAGAGAATAGGACGTGAGGAGACAGGGTTGGAAGGAAGATAGGTCGCTACCCCTTGGTTCTTTAGGGTGGGGTGTATGGGAGGTGAGCTTGCAGAGATCTCTGAATCTCAGCAGCTTTGGGGAGCAGTTAAGTGCGAATCAGCCTTAGGAGTTCTGTTGAGCCTAAAACTTTGGGTCCAGTAGTTCTTCTGGCAAGGGTGATGTTCACGGTGTTACTGGTGCTCCATTAATAATTCTTTACCATTCTCAGGAGCTTCATCTTGGGGTCTCCTTTTGTAACATCAGAGTTGGAGGTTGAACTGTATTAGGATGATTATGCCCAGCCATAGAGTTTGCAAAGTGCAGACTGTTGAAACCTCTCGGCTTTTCCAGGTACATTACGCAACTCCTCCTTCTCTCAAATTTTGTGGCGCTGTGTGCAAGTGGGAAAGACCTGAGTCCCCATGATGCTTTTTAACTACAGAGATAATTACTTGGGGTAGCTATCCTGACGATGGCTCACATGGGGGCCCAGCCCCGCAGTGCAGAGCTGTCTCTACTGTGATTGCCTGTAATGATGATTATCCAACCTCTGGAATTATAACAATAGATTTTACCAAGTTAGAGCATAATTGCTCCACCATTTCATATGTGAGCACAGTTTAAACAACTTTGATCTTTCAAATGATATCGGGCTTTTATTATTCATCTTCTGTAACAGTGGCTCTGAACAACCCTCCTCCCCCCTTTAATCACAGTGAGGCTTTGATTTTTGAAGCAATTCACCTGTTAGAGACATAAAGGCTGAAGTTGGGTGGAGAAGAAAGAGTGCAGACCTGTGATGTTAAATCCCAGCTCTACCACCGAGAAGGCTCGGGGCCTGAAGAGAGTTTCTAACCTCTCTGAGACAGCTTCCTCGTCTGAAAATACCCCTCTGCATGAGTCATTGTTTAGAAATGAACACAAAGAGCCTAACTTACAGGAAATCAGTTAAGCTGTATTGTGTCACTCCATCGTCATCACCACCACCATCACTATTATCATCAACATCGTCACCATCAATTATCTGGCTTCAAAGTCTGTGGAGTTCTGAGTCTTTGGATTTGGCTGTGTTCATTTGACATATGAGTTAGTTTGGAGTTGGTGGTCAATGATGTGGTATTTCCACTAAATTAGGTTGGAGCTTTGCAAGAAATGCCTGGGCACCGTTTTGTGCTGAGCAAAGTCCTAATGAGTGCTTTTGTCTCCCTCACACTAGCATTTAGTGTGCATTTGAGTGTGATTCCCAACTTCCTTGTCCCCTAGAGTCTGAATGTAAAAGGGGTGGAATGGCCTGGGATTTAACATTTTTAGGAGTGTATTTGGTGATTTTGAGGCAGGTGGTTCATGGACCTTCTTGTCTTGCCCTCTTCCCCTAACTGAGAAATGCATGTGTCTGTGGTTTATAAACAGCAGCAAAACCTTTGCTTCTGGATGGCCCAGCTCCAATGGCCACAACCAGACGAGCAGACCTGATTTGCTTGGAAAGGAGAGAAGTGACTGCTGCTGAGCCCTTGACCATCTCAGTGTCCTGGCTTGAGTGTCCCCACCCTCCCTTTCCCCCCCACCCCCCCAATGTCACCTACATCTTTGCATCTAGTGTCAGTCAGTCGCCCCTAGCCTGACTCTATCTTAGTGAGCTAAGGCTGATGCCTGCTGGGCACCAGCTCATTCAGGAGTCCCTGGAATGATCAATGAGCCAGGCAGTGGGGCAGCCAGGCAGCCGGGCCTTCCTCTGAGCGCCGTGAATCAGCTGCTGCTGCCTAGGCCCAGTCCCTTCTCCTCGGAGCAGGAGGCACTTGAGCTGAGCAGAGTCAGGCTGATGGCTTTTCTGTGTCATGCATTGTCCTTGATCCTGTTTATTTTTCATATGTGAATGGGTTGGAGCTCCTGAAGACCATCCAGTGGTAGACATGTCCCTTCTGCCAAATCCCCCACTAAAGTCCTCGACAGAATTTTGGTTTAGGGGGTAACTACTTCAGAAGCAGAGTCAACACTTAAAAAAAAATTAAGGTGAAAAATCACATAACATAAAGTTAATCATTTCAAAGTCAATTCAGTGGCATCTAGTCTATAACAATGTGCAGTGACCACCTCCATCCAGATCCAAAACACTTTCATCATCCTGAAGGGAACCTCGTCCCGCACCCACTGTATTAGTTGCTAGGGCTGCTGTAACAAAGCACCACACATCGGGTGGCTTCAACCAGAATCTTACGGTCTCACAGTCATGGATGCTGGCAGTCCAAGATCAAGGTGTCAGCAGGTGAGGTAGGTTCCTAGCAGACGGCCGTCTTCTCCCTGCAGTGATTCACCTCACCTTTCTATGTGTGTCTGTGTTCAACTTACCCTTTTGTATAAGGACATGAGTCCCTTTGGATTAGTGCCTACTCTGAAGTCCTCATTCCTTTTTTAGCTGAATAATATTCCACTGTAGGTTAATACTTCTTTTTTGAACACCGAGTACATAGCAACGGCCAGTGAAATCTTTGCTCCCTGAGCAGTGAATTATTCTGTTATAGGCTTGTGTTCCCCTCTGCATAAGGTGGATTGTTGATCTCAAGGGTAAAGCGCACAGATCTTACTCTGTACGCTTTTTCTTGCTGTCTTCCTCCTCAAAAGAGTGTTCGTCTTTGTGAGCAAAAGTAAAAGTAAGGACTTATTAAGGGGAAGCCAAGTCATGTTTCTGATCCCAGAGATTGTTTTAAAAATAGATTTTACCTTTGATTTTTCTCTCTCCTCTTGCTGCTTTTATCCTCACAGCTATCTCTCCTCCCAAGAACACATACACTCCTGTTAAAAGTATTTTAATAGAAGAAGGTAAAGGGAGGGGGGAAGCTAAATGGTGACGGGAGGAGACTTGACTTGGGGTAGTGAACACACAATACACTATACAAATGATGTATGATAGAATCGTACACTTGAAACCCATATAATGTTATCAACCAATGTCACCGCAACAAATTCACTAAAAAACATTTCTTTTTAAAGGGCATTTTAAATGCCGACCATCCTAGGAAGGGGCGTGGCACAGACAGGGAGCACTGCCCTTTGAGAAGACCAGCTGCCTTCTGCTCTCATTGTCATGGTTACTGGGCCTGGTCCCTCGGGCTGGCCTCAGACCAAGGCCTTTCAGATTCTCTTCACACTCCCCTCCCTGCACCTGCCTCAGAGTGAGAGTGGGATCTCTTGGCTTTGGAACCGATTGCCCTGCTGACTTGTACATTTCACCTGCCTCGATAATTTAAAATCTCTTTCTCTCTCATGCATGTAGACAGGAGACCTGCATCCTTGCTGGCCTGGGATCAACCCAGAACTGTTACTAGCTTACTGCAGACACAGGACCCTTTCCCTCATCCCATCCCAACTACTGTGTGTTGTTTCACCCCAAAGGACCACAGCAGGTGGCATTGTCCTGTCTCCTGACTCTTAATTCCCTCCTTCCTCTCTATCTCTTTTTTTCTATTTTTAAAAATATATCTTCATTGATTTCAGAGAGGAAGGGAAAGGGAGAGAGGGAGAGAGAGAGAGAGAGACAGAAACATCAATGATGAGAGAGAATCATCGATCGGCTGCCTCCTGCATGTCTCCCACTGGGGATCAAGCCTGCAACCCAGCCATGTACCCTGATTGGGAAATCGAACTGTGACCTCCTGGTTCATAGGTCGATGCTTAACCATTGAGCCATGCCAGCCAGGCTCTATCTCTTTTTTTCCTCCATCAGATTAGTTTTGCCACCCTGGAAGTTCACTGGGTGAAGAAATGCCTGCCAGCCACAGGATTGTCAGAGAGGCAGGAAGGAGAGTGGAACAGTTTGAAAAAAAGGACAGAAGAGAAAGTGTCCATATTCTGTGTTATTCCATATTATCATTTTCACGTAAGCACAGGTGGCTTCTGGGACCCCAGGCTGGAAGGCTCCACACTGTTAATGGAATTGGATAAAAGTAGTTAAAGATACGTAATTTTCCTCACTGGGGATCGGCCTTTGGAACACAGGTTTCACTCTGGGTGGCCTGGGCAGCTGGAGTTTTTAAGAGCTTCCAGGTGCTTCTAATGTCCAGCCACCTTTGAGAACTGCTGTTCCAGGGGGCAGAGCCCTCCAGGAGAGTTTGAACCCTTGATAGGAGGTGATGGAGGAGACAGGTGACATCTAATCCTCTTGTGCCCGGCAATGCAGGTAATCAGGCAAAAAGAAGGGACAGACGGAACACACCCTGGCCTGTATTTTGCTGAGAAAAATAGGATTTTAGCTCCACTTAACCCTGCAGGACCCGATGGGAAGGGAGATTCCTGTGCCCTCGCCTCCCTGCTGCTACCCGTGGCTTGGTGGGCTGCCAACCCCAAGGTGATTGCCAACGTGATGCAGAATGTTCACAGGAACATGTCGTTTCTGCCTTCTGCTCACCACTTGCTCTCCTCGCGCCCCAGGAGAAGGAACACCAGGCCCATGTGTCTGCTCTCTTTCCTGAGCAGAAAGTGCTGTTAGTTGTTTTATGGGGAAGGGGGAATGTTTTCAAAGGGCGCGTGGGGCTGACCTCCGTCTCTGTGTTTTGCAGTACAAAATCGGACAGCTGTACATGATCAGCAAGCACAGCCATGAGCAGAGTGACCGAGGGGAAGGCGTAGAAGTCGTCCAGAATGAGCCCTTCGAGGACCCTAACCACGGCAACGGGCAGTTCACCGAGAAGCGTGTGTATCTCAACAGGTGAGTGGTGGCAGCTGGTGTCCTGCCTCTGGGCCCTCACCACACAGGAGCCTCTCTCACTTGGCCCCGTAGCACCTGAGGTCGAGGTCGAGGTGGGATAAAAAGGCAGCTTGAAAGTCATTAGGTCAGCTCTCTGCATCCACCAATCTAGTTGTTTCCAACAACAGAATCCCCTGTGTTCTGCAAAATAGTTCTCAACTGCATTTCATCAAGAGGAGCTTTCCTCTTACCTTCCCCACGCTTTAAGGGACAGGTCAGGGTGAAATCTGATCTTAAGGATGAAAGGGCTTTGTCTTCTCCTTTGGTTCAGAGTTAGCAGCAGGAGAAGTTGGCTTTGCCTGCAAGGGCATGTAGAGAAGTGTTGAAGGTGGCCGTGTGCCATTGGGGTCTTGGCGTGGTAAGATTCCCACTTCCTGCCAGG
Source organism: Myotis daubentonii (assembly GCF_963259705.1). Lineage (NCBI taxonomy): Eukaryota > Metazoa > Chordata > Mammalia > Chiroptera > Vespertilionidae > Myotis > Myotis daubentonii. The sequence goes on along the minus strand of NC_081855.1, from coordinate 39,610,361 downwards.
TGATCACTCAGGTGTCTGCAAGGGAATTGACCAAACGAACGGTCACCTGTGACCAGTGTGTGCTATGTAGTGCTCAGGTGGTTTCCATTTCTTGGGTGGACCCCTCCTTCCCAAGGAGGAGGTGGTCACCTCTGCTTTGGATGGGGAAAGACTTGAGGATGATAAAGCAGTACTCATCAGGACTACCATTTCCGCTTTGCAAAATATAGTCTTTAATCTCTTGCTATTTTCTTATCACTCATGGCATAATTGATCATCAATGCTTGTTTGATTTTCTCCCCCATGAAAATCATCTCCACTTCAGCCGATTTTCTTCCTTTCCCTTTTTCCCTGGGTCAGAAATTTGTAGTCACATGCCAGATGGAATATATTTTATGGAAAGTAAGGGTTGACTCAGTGAGCCAGTGTGTGACCAGTCTGGGCCTTGCTGTCATTTCCATGAATACTCTTTATCCCATGAACACTCTTTATCCCATGAATACTCTTTATCCCATGAACACTCTTTATCCCATGAATACTCTTTATCCCATGAACACTCTTTATCCCATGAACACTCTTTATCCCATGAACACTCTTTATCCCATGAATACTCTTTATCCCATGAACACTCTTTATCCCATGAACACTCTTTATCCCATGAACACTCTTTATCCCATGAATACTCTTTATCCCATGAACACTCTTTATCCCATGAATACTCTTTATCCCATGAACACTCTTTATCCCATGAAAACTCTTTATCCCATGAATACTCTTTATCCCATGAATACTCTTTATCCCATGAACACTCTTTATCCCATGAAAACTCTTTATCCCATGAACACTCTTCATGCCCACGTGCAGCTTCTCCAATTGGCCCAGGTGTGATGATTCAGAAAGCATTTCTGACACAATAGCTGGACGTTGCCCCCGGTTTATTCCCTGAACCATTGTCTGTGCTTTGACCATCGTTCAAGCCGTATTTGGATCCCACATGGCCTCCACGCTCCGACAGGTTGAAGTGGACTGTTCCTTCTTCGTGGAGAGTTTGGGTCCTGTCACTAGGTGTGTGGAAATCTCTCAGTGAAGCCTTGGGCTGCTTAAACCAACATGTGTTCTTTTTTTTGTTTTGTTTTTGTTGTTAATCCTCACCCAAGGATATTTTTAAAAAATATATTTTATTGATTCCAGAGAGGAGAGGAGAGGGAGAGAGATAGAAACATTGGTAATGAGAGAGAATCATTGCTCGACTGCCCCCTGCACACCCGCTACTGAGGACCGAGCCTGCAACCTAGGCCAGGAATCGAACCACGACCTCCTGTGTGGTCGGGCCACACGAAGATATTTTTCCATTGATTTTTAAAGAGTGGAAGGGAGGGAGAGAGAGAAACATTGATATGAGAGGAGATTGAACCTGCAACCGAGGTACATGCCCTTGACTGGAATCGAACCTGGGACCCTTCAGTCCACAGGCCAGCCCTCTATTCACTGAGCCAAACCAGCTAGAGCTAAACCAACATGTTTTAATCTGCTTGAGGATGCAGTACCAGGGATTTCCTGAGTCACGATGAAATGCAAATTAGATTGGTCCCATTCATCTCCTTGGAGCTGTGAATTCCCAGGGTTTGGAACCAGTTCAGCCTCTAGCCAGCTGTTGATTTGCAGGAGTAGCTGAGCCCTGGATCTCTCCTGCAGATGGCTTCCTTACATTGAGAGGTTTTTAAACATGCTGCTTTGGCTTGTTAGTGCAGACGATATAATTCAAATGTAGAGCCCAGATCATCTCTGTATAGCAAAGAGAAGTAAGGGAGATGTAAGAAAACAGGTACAGTTATTGCCTGGGGAATGTTCTGTATTTACCAAATTCTAGAAGAAATTTTAGAAAACTTGACTTTTCCTAAAACAGAACAAGAAGTATCCAGCTGTCTCTGTCATGTCTGTTTTCTCTATCAAAAATATGGTATTTATTTTAAAGGAGAATAATAAACAGCAGTAAGAGGGAAATTTGTTATAAATAGAATATCTGGATTTCCAGGAATAAGTACCAAAAAGATTAATGTGGACCTTCCCCCCACCTCGTATGACAAACACAGGATGAAATATAACAATATAAAGCAGAGTTCCAAACAAAGAAAGGGAAATCCTCAGGTACGAGAAATAAAGAGGAAACTCAAACCAGAACGGAAAGCAGATGAGTGAATGCTAAGGAAGCCGGAGGCAGTCAGAACTAAGTGAGGCCTGACATCTGAGAGGTGCCACACCCATAGGGGACAGATATATGGCCTTGGCTTATGCAAATGGGAGGTGGAACTGAGACTTGTGCATAAAAATAATTTTTGAGCCCGGGTGATGTGATTCAGTGATTGAGCAGTGACCTATGAACCAGGAGGTCACAGTTCCATTCCCAGTCTGGGCACATGCCCAGGTTTTGGGCTTGATCCCCAGTTTGGGGTATGCAGGAGGCAGCCAATCAACAAGTCTCTCTTCATTGATGTTTCTATCTCCCTCTCCCTTCCTCTCTGAAATCAATAAAAAATATTTTTTAAATTATTTTTTACAATAAAAGACAGAGAGGTTACAGGGACTCATACTGAAAGAACTACTAAAGGATGTACTTGAAATAAAAGGAACTTGAATCCAAGAAGGAAGAGGGGAGGGTCTAGAAGTAATAATCAACAAGAAGCTGGTAAACATCTGGGCAAATCTGAATGAGCATAGAATGTTTTAAAAATATTAATGATGAATAATTGTGGGTATGTTCATGGAATTTAAATAATAGTCAGTAATAGAAGATGAGAGCATAGTAATTATAGTAAAAACACTCTTAAGTTGCAAATCTTATTTAGGAAGAAGAGGGAAATGTTGATTCGTTTAAACTTTTGAAAGGCAAGTGTGCATATTCAAAATGTAAAGGTGGAAAGACCACTAGGCAGTGCACCAAGGAAGCATAACAAAATGCGGAGACAAAGAAACAGGACAAAATTGTCAATGGAAGAAATAGAGTTCAGAACCACACTTTTAAGGTCTCTCAAGAACTGTTTAGAAGCTGCCGATAAACTTAATGAGATCTACACGAAAACTAATAAGACCCTCGATCTTATATTGGGGAACCAACTAGAAATTAAGCACACACGGACTGAAATAACGAATATTATACAGACGCCCGACAGCAGACCAGAGGAGCGCAAGAATCAAGTCAATGATTTGAAATGCGAGGAAGCAAAAAACATCCAACGGGAAAAGCAAAATGAAAAAAGAATCCAAAAATGCGAGGATAGTGTAAGGAGCCTCTGGGACAGCTTCAAGCGTACCAACATCAGAATTATAGGGGTGCCAGAAGATGAGAGAGAGCAAGATATTGAAAACCTATTTGAAGAAATAATGACAGAAAACTTCCCCCACCTGGTGAAAGAAATGGACTTACAGGTCCAAGAAGCGCGGAGAACCCCAAACAAAAGGAATCCAAAGAGGACCACACCAAGACACATCATCATTAAAATGCCAAGAGCAAAAGATAAAGAGAGAATCTTAAAAACAGCAAGAGAAAGAAACTCAGTTACCTACAAGGGAATACCCATACAACTGTCAGCTGATTTCTCAACAGAAACTTTGCAGGCCAGAAGGGAGTGGTAAGAAATATTCAAAGTGATGAATACCAAGAACCTACAACCAAGATTACTTTATCCAGCAAAGCTATCATTCAGAATTGAAGGTCAGATAAAGAGCTTCACAGATAAGGAAAAGCTAAAGGAGTTCATCACCACCAAACCAGGATTATATGAAATGCTGAAAGGTATCCTTTAAGAAGAGGAAGAGGAAGAAAAAGGTAAAGATACAAATTATGAACAACAAATATGCATCTATCAACAAGTGAATCTAAGAATCAAGTGAATAAATAATCTGATGAACAGAATGAACTGTTGATTATAATAGAATCAGGGACATAGAAAGGGAATGGACTGACTATTCTTGGGGGGGAAAGGGGTGTGGGAGATGTGGGAAGAGACTGGACAAAAATCGTGCACCTATGGATGAGGACAGTGGGTGGGGAGTGAGGGCGGAGGGTGGGGCGGGAACTGGGAGGAGGGGAGTTATGGGGGGGAAAAAAAAAGGAACAAATGTAATAATCTGAACAATAAAGATTTAACTAAAAAAAAAAAAAAATGTAAAGGTGACCTCTGAAGGAGCAGGTATATACTTGTAAGTATTTAACTTCCAAAAGAAAACTTGATCAATTCAAGAGAAGGCAGAGGAAGAACAAAGAGAAACCTGCAAAAAGCATAACTAGAAAACAAATTTTGATGATAAGATAAATCAAAATACATCAGTGGGCACAATAAAGGTATGTGAACTAAATCCTAAACCTCAACCTAGAGCAACAAATATATGGCAACACTGACAAAATCATAAGTAGCCTAAAGTTATAGTGGGGGATTTTAACATAATATCAGTTTAACAGACTGAGACACAGAGAGAATATAAACAACAGAATGGCAAGCTTGATCCAGTGGACATTACTACTTCCTGGAACCAGTATGCTTTTCAAACACACATGAAAATGTACAAAACCTGACTACAAACCAGGCCAGAAATCTATCTCAACAAATACCAGAAAATCACTATCATGGAGATCCTCTGGGCTGATTACAAAAGTAAATTGATAACAACAACAAAGGGTTTTTTTCATCAATTATTAGAAAATGTAAGCATTCCCAAATAATTCATGGGTTGAAAACATCAGATACCCACCTTCCCGACCACCTTTGCAGCAAGGGGAGGCCAAACCACCTAGTTCCAGCCAATGAAATACCAGATGTTCAAGAGAGACATGACATGCTTCTGGGGAAGGGGATGAAATGGATGGTGACAGCTGGGAAGGCAGTGAGTAGTACCTACCACATGAACCTTAACATCAAAGCTGAACAGTATCAGTACAAAAAGGACACTTACAGACCCATCTCAGTGAAGACATGAATATCCTATATAAACCATGAGCAAATCAGATACCTCAGAATGTAATAACAACAATAAATCATGACTTAAATAAAATTTATCCTTGACTGTTAACATCAATATGAGAATTCAGCAAGATTTTTTGGGTATAAAATCCACATCAGAAATCACTAGCATTATTATTATACAGCAGGAACAATAAATGGGAAACAATGACTTTTTAAAATTCTACTTATAATGGAAAAAGAAAGCTAAAGGTACCCAGTAACAAATCCACAAGATATAGAAAAACTTTTTGGAAAAAATATGAAATGTTAGCAGAGGACATTTTAAAACTCCAGACAAAAGGTAGCATTCATTCATGAGCGGGAAATGCTGTATTGTAAAGTTGCTGTCAGTTCCCAAATCAATCATACATTTAATGCAAATGTAATTAAAATGGCAACAAGGTTGTTTTTAAAATAGAATTAGACAATATAATCCTAAAAGTCCTAATTACTGTAGCTTTATAAAGAGCCTTGATATCTGGTAGGGCAAGTCCCTCCTAGTTATTCTACTTTTCTAAAATTGTTCATATAAATTTCAGAATTAGAAACCAAAGTGGCATGAAAAATGACTGAAGAAACCAAGAACGTTTAACCTAGAAAACCTAGATAATGGATAAAACTGGATAATGGTGTAGTCAGGGGGGAAAGAATTAGGCCTGTGTATTCTATAAGACCCCAGGAGGGCTGATTGGACAAAGACCAATGGGTGAGAATGCCAGGGAGAAATCTCAGGCATGCTCACCCATTTAGGGACGAAATAGCAGTAGGCAAGCCATGGGAGAGGGCAGTAGGGTGCCTCGTGGTCAGTTATGCTGTCACAGCGGGGTCCTGAGAATGAGCGGAACCCAGTCTTCAGGCTGTCCCTGAGCAGATTCAAACATCAAATAGGCGGTTAAACTGGACAGCCTTTCAGGTCCTTTTCAACCTGAATTTTCTATGCTCAAAGCAAGTTTCAGACATTATCCTGACTCTCCTCCAGCATACATAAATGAGGAACCAAGAACTTACAGTTCCCTTTGTACAAATATAAACTAGATCCATCCTTTTATCATTTAAAAGGTTCTGGGCATGTATGGAAGAGCATGCATCAGGTATTTTTAGGAGCAGGTAGATTATGGTTTAGAAAGAAAGAGAAAAATTGATGAGTGACATAACCATAAAATAACAAATAGTTCTATAATCATAAAAGAAAATCAACCCATTACTTTGTGGCTACAAACTTGAGTTAACCCACCTCAAGTTGACCCATGTCCTCCAGTGCCCATTTAATAATGTACACAGAAATATCATTGTCCTCTGGACCTGAATTCATGAGGTGGCAAAATAAGCCAAATCTCATTCAGAAGTTGCTTCTTAAATTTATTATCCAAAGCAACTACTGGAGATACTAGAAATACTCAAAGCCTGTGTAGTCAGGACCTACTCTCTGAGTCTGTCTTGAGTAGAAAGGACATTTCAGGGAAGGATGTTAGTGGCCCACAGAATTATCCGGAGGCTTGAGACTGGGTAGCTCCCAGGGGCCAAGGGCAGCATTGATGAGAACCACCTTTAAGGAGAGTAAGACTGTTTCATTCTGTCATCACCCCCACACGCTGCCATGCCAAGGTCCAAATTGTCCCTTTTTTCTTTTTATCACTTGTCCCAAAATTCTAAAATAAGTATCCCATTGAGCTCCCAGTCCAAGCCTGAGTCCCCCTGAGTGGGAAGAGGAACTTCCAGCTGGTTTGCAAAGCACTGCAACGTTACATATTCTCACCAGCAGCCCATGAGGGTCCCGATTTCTCTACACCAAGCATGTCAAACTCAAAGGCTAACACGGGCCAAATACACAAGGTTTAAGTTTATGTGGACCGCAAAAAAACAAAAGCTTGAATTTTCATAGAAACATAGGTTTATTTTGATAGAGACATGCTGAATACAAGGGCTGAAATAAACGAGTAATCGTTAACATAAAATAATAGAACATTTTAATAAAAATTAATATTTTTCTTGAACATTAACTTACCAGACACTGAATAACTGCACAAATTAATAAGTGTAACGCAAAGAAACCTATTTGTCTAGTTCTCCGAAAGTGAAATATTTCCTGTTGCACACACCAAACAAGTCAGTCCAAGACTAATGACATGGCAATCGGCTGCTAAAATATTCGCGGCTAGTATTAATGGAGAGAAATGGTGTGTCTGCGCATAAGGCGCATAAGGGAAATGAATGCAACACAATGATAGTAATCAGTCATTAGCGAATGGTGTAGTTCGTTATTAATAATTATAACAGGATATTGTAAAAATTAAGTTATGAAATTTTTATTAAAACATTTCTTATATACCGTTATGTTGACTGGGCCACAAAAATATTCGTTGCGGGCCGCGAGTTTGACATGCCTGCTCTACACGATCAGCAACATTTATTATTGTCTGTCTTTTTGGTTATAGCGATCCTAGTGGGTGTGAAGTTATATTTCGCGGTTTTGATGGGCATTCATGTCCCTAATGCTTTTCATGTGCTCATCAGCCATTTGTATTTCTTCTTTGGAAAAATGCCTATTGAAGTCCTGTGTCCTTTTTAATTTGGTAAGATGTCTTTTATAAGGGCCTTTTATCCCTTTATTACTTGCTTTCATCTCCCAGGGTTGCTCTAGCCTCTGGCCCTTCCTATAACATCTAATACACTGTTGGGTGCACAGTACATTTTGGCGGTTGCCTAATACATTTAGGACATCACATTAGTGCTGATACATTAGTGCATTTGGTGGTTGTCCTTAGATCCAGTTTAGTTAACCAAATAACTTGTCTTAAAAAATCCTGGCATCCAGGGAAAGGAGGCAAGATACTCATTAAACTCTGGAATAGGGATTCTAAATCAAACCTGTAGCCCAGAATCACGTGAGGTGATTCTTTTATCCCTTTTTATTTCCTTTTCATATTTAGCACCTCTCCAATCCCTTCCCATTGAGGAGTGGGAATCGGTGGGGGTGGGGAGCCTTGGAGGAAAGATGAAGCCTATTTTAGGCTTGTTTTTCAGTCATGAAGTGACATGTTCTTCCCCACCACGGCTGCTGGATTAATTAGGCTATGCTGGCAGCTGCCAGTCAGGGAGGGTTGCCAGCTTCCAACAGTGAGTCCGCCTAATGCCTCAATCAGTTTGCAGAGAGAATGTTTCTCTTGCTATGTGGCTCCTACCTTCCAGGGCAACCTCTTCTGGACTCAAGCAGCTCTGGGTAGGAGAAGGTACAGCTTCCATAAGCCATGAATCCTGTTTAACTGGACAAGCAAAGCCACCAGCTGGTGGCTCTACCTATGAGCTCATCGGTAGAGCTTTGTTGCCATGGCTTGGGTCTGTCTTTCACATTTCCTCTTCCTGTTCTCCCAGATCTTCCCCAGAGTAAGAGCCCAGTGCCCCGAGCTCATGTGCCTTTGGGGGGCCCACCACCTCGGCAACAGGTCATAGAAAAGTGTCAGAGCCAGAGATTCTGACCTCAGAGCTTATATCCATGCTATTTGTAAAGGCTCTTCATGGTCATTATTTGGCTTTTGTATATCCAGATGCAATCTTCATTCATTCAGAAAATATTTATTGAGCATCTGCTATGTGTCACGTGCCAAGGCCCCATTCTAGGCCAGGACAGGCAGCTCTGAGCAGAACAAAGCCCTCTGCCCTGGTGGGGCTAGCATGTAGTCACAGTATCTAAAGTCGCTGCATACCTTGGAATACTTAATCTTCTATATAAATATATATTTAATATGCTTTTAGATAAATTATTCAATTAATAATATTAAATATATATATATACTGGGACAAATAGAGCATGTAAGGGACTTCTTTCAGGCATACTTTTTAGTGCTTACTATTCTGTTCTGTCCCCACCTCAATTCTTAAGAACATGCCAGGCATTCACACAATGACGGAGCCCTCAGCTACTCTCATGGGAAATCACAAAAACAATGTTTAGCTAATTATTAGGATCTTAGTGTCCAGTTCAGTGGTCTCCCATCTTCGTTCCTTTTAAAAAAATATAGATGTTTTTATTGATTTTGTTAGAGAGGAAGGAAGAAGGAGAGAGAGATAGAAACATCGATGATAAGAGAGAAACATCAATTGGCTGCCTTCTGTACACCCTACTGGGGATCAAGCCCACAATCTGGGCATGTGCCCTGATCGGGAATCAAACCAGCGACCTCTTGGTGCATGGGATGATGCTCAACCAAATGAGCCACTCCAGCCTGGCCATCTTTGTTCCATGATGGCTAATGTTGACACATGTGGACTGCTCCTCTGGGTTCCCCACAGCATGCTGGCCACGTGTCCCTCACACTGTCCAAGCAAGGCCCTCCTAAGAACCTGCGCCAGACAGGCCTCTTCCCGGAATCCCCGCATAAAGTGTCCCCCTTTCATTTGGGAGAGCGGTGTTGGTATGCAGGAACTTCTTGTGAGGGAAGCCGGCAGCCCCGCCTCTTGCAGGTGATGGCTCCAGTCTGGAAACTGCTCATCTCTCTGCTGCCATAGGAAGAATTACATTACTAGCAGAACTAAAAGACCAGCCAGAAAAACCATTAGGAAGAGTACAGCAGCTGCAGAAGAAGTGTAGAGACCTCAGAAATTACTGTCTGTGGAACTGGATAGGAATAATTGATTATTACCCAAAAATTGTCAAATGGACCAGTGGGAAATGAGGACACAAAGGCAACTAAGTCCTTTTATTTTTTTAAATGTGTTTTTATTGATTTCAGAGAAAGAAAGGGAGAGGGGGAGAGAGAGAGAGAGATAATAACATCAATGATGAGAGAAAATCATCAACCAGCTGCCTCCTACACGCTCCCTACTGGGGATCGAATCCAGGCCCTGGGAATCGACCATGACCTCCTGGTTCATGGGTCGACGCTCAGCCATTGAGACATACCCGCCAGGACAGCAGCTAAGTCCTTTTAAAGTCATTTAGGTGAGCTGCAGTCAGCACTGACAGGGGCAGGGTTCTCCAGGTGCGCGCTGCCGGGAACATCCTGAGCGAAGCACTGTTTCGTGAACTCGGGAAGCCTGTCTTTCTGCTGGGAATGTTGACTTCCAAAATTTCCAGTTAAGACCGTTGTAAATCTGGTCCCTGTTGAGAAAATTAGATTAGACTCCACTTAGATCACATTTGGCCTAATGATGTTTCGTACCTCCCGGGGCCCAATAGTCCCCAATGTGCATTAATTGTGAAGTGAGATTATATGTCCTGAGGAAACGCGGTGATAATCTGGATTATAAAGTACCAGAAGCTTCTAATGGAGTGGGATGTTTATGTTTCCGTTTCATAAATTCTTTACGAAGGAGGTAAACACTTTTAACCTGAGTGTTCGGATTATGCCTGCCTGTGGGGCCTTCTTCTCGGGTCAGTTGTGATTCAGGGAAACCTGGAGAATGTATGAAGGCTGCAGTGACTACATTCACTTAGGTCCAGGCTGGGTTTCTCAGCCTTGGCACTGTTCGTGTTGGGGCCGGATAGTTCCTTGTTGTGGGCACTGTTCTGTGCATTGTAGGATATTGGGCAGCATCCTGGGCCTCTAGACAGCAGCAGCGGCCCTCCACCCACCCCTCCCAGGCGTGATCACCAGAAATGTTTCCAGACTTTATCAAATGTCTCCCCCCACCCCCAGGGGGGCTGCAAAATCCCAACCCCCACCTGCCACTGAGAATTGCTGCTTTAGGATGACCTATCAGCCATCCCGGTTTGCCCAGGACTGAGGAATTTAGCCTGTGGGACTTCCAGCGCTAAAAGCAGGGCAGTCCATGCAAACCGGGAAGAGTTGGTCACCCAGCTGTGTCGCTGGTGCGTTCTACATCATCCTAAAGTTTCAAAGTAAGAAACCAAACGTGTTGAAAAGTCTGTGTTCCACAAAGGCCTGGGGGGAACTGGGTATCATTTCACAGCAGCATGCTTTGCATTATGGTAAAGGCTTCAGGGACAAATGCCCATCTTTTCCCTCAGTGTCTCTACACCTGGGTCGGGGTGAGAGGGGCCACGGGGAGCTTCGGTCCTGGCCAGCGGCCCAGGAGGACATGCTTGGAACCATGCCGCCTTTCTGGGAAGAGAGGTTCTTGTTTGACACCTAGTCGTGCGCTTGAATGACAGACGTCTCCTTAGAACTGTAGGCGGTGTGACAGGATACATCGTGAAAGTGACAGCAACAGTGGGGACTAATTTAATTCCATTTTTGCTTGCAGCCCTGATAAATCATTACTGCAGGGAAAACTAAATTTTACTTTCTCAGACCAGAATGATCTGAATAATGATGTGCTCTGGGGAAATTGGGGTCTGAGAGAAGGTCTGTTCATGGGCTTAAAAATATTTAAACTGAAGTATTAGGGAACTCGTCACAGAAGCCTCCTGCGCCTGGCCCGGTAAATGACTCGCACCAGAAGGGCCTCCCTCCCACACTAATTAGAACAGTCGCATAAAATCATACCAACCATCTTGGCTGAAGGATTGTGTTTTTTAGGGTGTCTCACTGGAAAAGGTAACTGACTATAGGGCTGTGTACCCTGCAAGAGCTGGTGAATGAATCAGCTAAAAATAAGGACCCTGGACTCTAGAGTCCTGACCATTTACACAAATGGGAACAGTCTCCATGTGAATGGAAAATCGCCAGTGTCTTTCATGTTCCTTCCAGAAAATGATTGCTGCTTAGGAATGTGCTTATGCTGGGAGGCTTATTAAATGATACAGGGAATGAATTGTGGAGGAAGGGGACTTGGGTCTCAGAGGGGCATGCCTGAGGAGCCTAGTGGATCTGGGGAGGGGTGCAGTGTAGATGGATCACCGCTCCCAAGGAAGACAGTGAATAGGGGAGCCCCAGTGCTGGTAGGGAGTCATAGGTGCTTTGTCTAAGCTAAACAATGCCTCGCCTACTTTGGGGACACCCTGCAATCCTCTTGCCTGTGAGTAGAACCCACCCTCCCTATACTAATTGCCATATCACTCTGGAATTGGGGGCAAAGAGGAGGGAACACAGGGGAAGTTTTGCTTATGACCCACACAGGACATCAGCCCCAGTGTGCTCCCACTTTAAGGACTGAAAGAATAAATCACAGGCAGAAGCTATAAAAACGCCTGTCGGGAGGCAGCCTTCCTTTTGAGCGGTGTGAGTGTAAGGTAAATGAGCAGTTACCGCAGAGATGATTTCCTAGGAGTGAGGCGTTCTGCATTAGAGCAGCAAGAAGGATGGTTATGTGAATTCCAAAGCTGCTCCGGCTCTCTCTCCACGGCCCACCTGAAGCAGTGGGCTTCGTCACCGTCACCTGGCTCAGGGGAGCGTTCTTCTCCCCTTTGTTTTAACCCTGAGAAATGGCCCAGAGCTTTGGGTTAGATCCAACCAGCCAACCATTGAAAATACACATTTGTCTTTTAAAGAGCAAGTCCTGGATACTGTCAGAAACAGGAGGAACAATCGGAGAAGACATTCAAGGTGCACAGTATTTTACTGGCCCTGCTTGTCATTGAATTCCACGTCCGGAGGGATTAGGGATTTGGGATTCTGGAAGCGTGATTCCCTCCCCGCCCCCTTTCCCAGCTCTATCAGCTTGGAATTTAAAACTGCCTCGTGGTGTTCTCTATCGCCAACATGCAGCCCCGAGGAGCTGCGCGCCTGCATCACCTCGCTGGTCGGATGTACTGCTAGACGTCGGCGTCCCAGGCCCCAGCTGTAGGCACCAGAATAGGAGAGACAGGAAACCCCAGGGTGTACTGCTGAGGGGAAATAAAATCGTGCCGGCATATTTAAGGAATATAGAATACTGTATATTTAAATTCAATATTTAAGGAATTCTCTAGGCCTGTCCTTTGCTGTGGAATTTGCCTCTGAAGGGAAACAAAACTTAATTAGCCCTTGGTTTACAAAAGGTGTTGGGACCTGTGCGCTTGGGTTTTCTCTGTTTAGCTCCAGAGGCACGGCTCTGTCATATTTGTTTTGTAAGGCTGCAGCAGCAAATTGCCAAAACTGGGTGGCTGGAAACAATACAAATGTATCCTCTCACTTTTCTGGAAGCCACGAGTCTAAAGCCCAGGCATCAGCAGGGCTGGTTCCTTCTCCATCAGCAAGGCTCTGAGGGAGAATCTGTTTCCTGCCTCTCTTCTGACTTGGGGGATGTGCGGCCGTCCTTGGCTTGTAGCTGCGTCCCTCCCAACAGTCTCCACCTCCGTCTTCACATGGCCTTCTCAAACCTAGGGAGACTTCGTCTTGCAAAAACTCTATTTTCAAATCAGGTTAAATTCACAGGTCAGGAGGTGGATACGTCCTTGAGGGGAGACCAGTCAACCCTATAGTCTGAAGGGGTTAGATTATGTTTCTCTTCGCATCTCTGAAGTTGCTACTCTCTGTTGCTTTAATCCACTTTCAAAAAACATGGCTCATTCGGATTGTTAAGCTGACATCTGGCTTTAACATTTGCCGCCTCCCTCCGCCCCCCACGCCCCCCATATTGTCGTTTAAACATACCTTCATACTACTTCTCCCGCCCTATCACTCCTAGTAGACAAAGACCAGGCTGGCCGAACACTTTAAACATAGCACCTTCCAGCCACTGAATTCCCATGTCCTTGTAAATCAGATCTAAGAGGACAGGCTTCCAGTCCTATGAGGTACCCCACACCGGGCTGTAACCTTCTGCCTTCACACATTTGAGGAGCAGGTGAATAGGCACAGAAAACCACAAACTGTGGGAAGAACCAGAGGGATGGGAAGGGTGGCTGCGGAGAGAAGGGCTGCCTCAGGACTCCTCCGCTCTCTAGCAGTCAATTCATCCAGAAAGACAGGGCAGCATAGCAAGGCACTGTCAGACTCTGATGATCTTTTCTTTTTATTTCTTTCTTTCCTCTTAGCAAACTGCCTAGTTGGGCCAGAGCTGTTGTTCCCAAAATATTTTATGTTACAGAGAAGGCTTGGAACTATTATCCCTACACAATTACAGGTAAGTCCTTTGTGCAGCCGGTACGTTACATGTAGCACTAAGACATCACATGGTCAGATTTCACTGATTTCGAGTTTGTTATCCCAGCAGAGACGTGGGAGACGCGTACTGTACCGTCCTTTCAAGTCTTCGCTTTTCCTAGAAGGGATGGGGGTGTTAAGCTAAGCCATTTCACTTGCCTTCTTAAAGTGATTTCTCAAGTAATTTTGGGGTGTGGCTTATTTTGACTTGTTTTACAGCACCCCCTATCCCACCCCCCAAAGAACACCTTGGCTATAATTTATGTAAAAGAGTCTGTCAGGTCTCTCTGTCCTAAACTACAGTATAGGACATAGTTATGCTGATACTGAACTAGAAACTGTGGCCAGAAAATTTAGAAGGTTTTGTTCCTGCCCTCAAACACATGAAAATTCAAGGTCCCACTTCAATATCATCATAACAAGCTCTTCTTATTTGTTCTGAGAGCTGCTTTTCCACTTAAAAGATTGCCTGTGTGGTTAATGAATTGCTCTACTGGCATTATTAGTCTTTAATTTTGCTTTTATAATCCCAACTCTTTGGTTTTTAATTAGCCACAAACCCGTAGGCTAATTGAATTGTCTAACAGTCCTTATCAGACCAACCACCAAAGTACCATATGAAAGAATTTCAAGAGCAAACATGAAGCATTTAATATTTATAAAAGTTTAATTTTGGAAGGTTTCTTTACCACATTTTTAATAATTATAATGCACTAGTATATGTTAGTTCTGTGGTTTTCTATTGCATATAAGTGTGGTCTAAATCATTTTTTTTCTCTTTTTCTTTTTTTCCCCTTTTTTCCAAATGAACATCTGGGACCAGAATACACAGTAAGTTTTATTTAATCATTTTGAAATATTCAGCATATGATCAGTAGATTAATTGGGACTGGCCTTGTATTTCTCATCTTACCAATTTAATAAAAATATAGAGGAATAATTCAGAATCAGAAATATTTAAATGTTGGCTATTACATAGTTATATATAATGCAACAACCTGACTGTTTTCATTTGTTCCAGAATATGAATGTTAATTTAAAATGCCTTGAGAGTTACTTTGCATAATTAACTTTGCTTGCATTTTTAAATAGCTTGGCTGTTCTACTTGTGATAGTTCACTATAACAGAACAGCTTCTAGAAACATGGTATTAAAGAAATGATGCTTGTTATCAATGGAAGGTAGGGTTTATACCTAAAGGGGGTGGCCTTATCCCTTACAGGAGAACCTTGAAACTAGAAAGACGTACATTCAAACTATTTTACTCAGAGCTCTGGATTGGACCGTCTGAGTGGCTTGATAAAAACCATTTAATTTCTTCTTGTTCTAAGAGCCTCTGGAGTCATTATTTCCATTTTTAAAAAAGGACCCTATAACACATTGTATTGTGGTATTTTCATTGTATCATTTCCCCAGCGGCCAACGGGTCAGACTGTCATAACAAGAAAATGGTAGTAAAAAAAAAAAAAAAAAAAAAAAGAAAGAAAAGAAAAGAAAATGGTTAACTGAACTGTGATGGAGTTGAGTTTTTGGTCTTTTGTGGGGGTTTTTGTTAATTCTCCCCCGAAGGTATTTTTTCCATTGATTTTTTTTAAAGGGAGGGAAGGAGAGAGAGAGAGAGAGAGAGAGAGAGAGAGAGAGAGAGAGATATTGAGAGATTAGTTGTCTCACACACACACTCCCTGACCAGAGATGGGGATTAAACCTGCAACCCAGGTATGGGCACTTGATGTGGGCGGGGTGGCGTTGGGTCTTAGTCTGCTTGAGATGCATAATAAATTCCACAAACTGGGTGGCTTAAACAACAGACCTGTATTTCTCACATCTGGAGGCTGGAAGTTCAAAATCAAGGTATTGGCTGCTTTGGTTTCTGGTGAGGGCCCTCTTCCTGATTTGCCTAAAGCAGTGGTTCTCAACCTTCCTCATGCCGCGACCCTTTAATACAGTTCCTCATGTTGTGGTGACCCCCAATTTCATTGTTACAAATTGAACATAATTAAAGCATAGTGATTAATCACAAAAACAATATGTAATTATATATGTGTTTTCCAATGGTCTTAGGCGACCCCTGTGAAAGGGTCGTTCGACCCCCAAAGGGGTTGCGACCCACAGGTTGAGAACCGCTGGCCTAAAGCCACCTTCTTGCTGTGTCCTTACACAGCAGAGAGAAAAAAATCAAGCTTCCTGTTCTATTGTTATAAGGGCACTAATCCCATCATGAGGGCCCCACTCTCATGACCTCATCACCTCCCATAGACCCTATCTCCAAATATCATCACATTGGGCGTTAGGCGTCAACCTGAATTTGAGAGTGGGCCCACAGTTCTTACATACCATGCTCATTCCAGGCCCAGTAGCTAAGTGATGTCACTGGATCCTGGCCGCCTGGACACATGGAGGCCAGGGCAGGGCAGCTCTGAATGTCAGTTCAAGGTCCACATTTCATTCTCCACAGGGAAGCAACTAATCCACTTTTGTTTTCCATCCCAAATATAGGACAGATTTTCTATCTCACTCCAGTGGCTGGGAGAGTCTGGGCTTCTCTCTCTGGCTGCAGGTGCACTCCTTCCCAGTGACTCCAGCTCAGCTGTGTCCACAGGGTCTGCCCCCAGGATTTACAGCAGATGTTTTCTATTGTCTTCATCTTTTTTCTTGTTTTAAATGCTTTTTCATTGGACTCTTTATCCCCTGATCCTTTAATCCTAAATAGCTCTTCTTGATGTCATTCCACGCTTTATATTTCCTGTCTGTGCCCCAAAGCACAACGTCCCCGATGTCAGACTTCCAATTTGGGTCACCAAGCCCTACCCCTCCCTCAGGGAAGCCAGAGTGGTGTTTCTTTTCATAGGATTAGCCCAGAGCAATGTTTGTCTATTCCTAGGCTCCCCTCGGTCTTATATGTGACTCTCCAGCCTATTACTGAGACCTCATGCTGCCCTCATTTGTGACAAAATCCAGCCACGGGAACTTTTATTTAGGGTCATCATCTAGGGTTTCCACGTGATCACAGTTATAAAGACATTCAAGCTTCATCACGGTGAGTGACTGCATGTGTTTAGGATTATGTGGAAATGTGATTTGCCCAGGAAATGGAAAAATATATCTTTAGCTTGGTTGTAGGAAAAAATCTTAATTATACAATAAACAAAGAACTACACAACGCAATTCTCCAGAGGATAGGCCATCTAAGAGACCTTCAGAACCTGCTGGTCCTTCTGAAGTTTAAAAAGTCACAAAGGAAGGTGCCCGAGGAGCCTGGCTGCCTTCCAGAGCAGCTGACTTTGTTTTTCTCGGGCTAAAAAAAGGCAGCGCTGGAGCATGGACATAGCTCAGCGGCATCGATTCAGCCTCGGTAACAATGGAGGGGGAAGAAACGGATTTTCTTCTCATTTGTAAGAATTTGACAACCTAAGCTATAGTAAGTCGATAGGAGTGACCTAGAATATTATATATATTCTGTTATGATCATCCTATTCCACTAAAACATCCTTTTTTTTTTAAAGCAATTTAGTTGCCTTTCTCTCACCACTTCATTTTCTTTTTTAAAATTTTTGATTGATTTTTAGAGAGAGGGGGAGAGAGAAACATCGCTTTGTTCCACTTATCTATACATCCATGAGTTGATTCTTGCATGTTCCCTGAGAGGGATTGAACCTGCAATCTTGGCATATCGGAATGACATTCTAACTACCGGAGCTACTTGACCAAGGCCCACCAAAACTTCTTTTAATAAGAATTTGCAGGAGAGGTGATGACGCATGGGAAGTCCTTTCTGTTAGAATAGCTGGCCGTTACCCAGGGAGCAAAGGTAGGTGTGGGTTGTCCAGTGCTACCTAGCATTTAAATTATTTAGTTAAAAGAGGTAGAAAAAGTGAATTGTAGTAGACCAGGAAGAAGGAGATGGCTGTTTTTTTAAAATTAATCTTTATTGTTGAAAGTATTACAGGTGACCCATCTTTTTCCCCATTGACCGACCCCTTCTAAGGAAATGACTCTTGAATGAGACCCTCAAACAGTACTGAGCCATGATGAGAGATGGGGCCATTCAGGGTTGGTTTTATTGAGCCTGGAAGAATCAGGGCTGCTCACAGCTAGGGATGGGCCATCAGTCACCCTAGATCAGTGGTCGGCAAACTCATTAGTCAACAAAGCCAAATATCAACAGTACAACGATTGAAATTTCTTTTGAGAGCCAATTTTTTAAAACTTAAACTATATAGGTAGGTACATTGTTATTAACTTAATTAGGGTACTCCTAAGGCTTAGGAAGAGCCACACTCAAGGGGCCAAAGAGCCGCATGTGTCTTGCGAGCAGCAGTTTGCCAACCACGGGTCTAGATGAACTCACGTTATTTTCCCAGGAGTGGCAATCGATTGAGGTATTTTTCTGAAAGCAGCTAGCTGTCATGGACAGAAATTCCACGTGCAATCTTGGCCTCATCAGCTTCCCTGATAATTGGAAGAGGTGATGGGTGCTGATGACCATTACTCTCCAGCCCTCTTTTCCTTCCGCTGAGATCCCGCTAAGGGTTATTACCAAACCAGGAAATAGGCACAAGTCCAGGGAAGATACATTATTACACCAGAACTCTAAGCTTAGTCTTGTCTGGAAGGAAATTAGAGGTCAATTGGTCCATCTCATGACTCTGTCAGCTCAGAGAATGAAGGTCCCTAAGTGTTTCTTCTTTGGGATCATGAAACCAGAGGTTGTGATGGGGGTTAGAAGAATAGGAAGTAACTTTTTTCTCATCAATTCTAGAGGGAGAAGGGAGAGAGAGAAACATCAGTGTGAGAGAGACACATCAATTGGTATGTGCCATGACCAAGAATTGAAACTGTGACCCTTCAGTGCATGAGCAACACTAACCAACTGAGCCACACTGGCCAGGGCGAGTAGGAAATTCAGTTACATCGCAATTAACTGAATATCCAGGGCAGTACCCTAGATCAGTGGTCGGCAAACTCATTAGTCAACAAATGAGTACATAATTTTGTGTGGGGTAAAGGAAAAGTATTCCTTCTTAGAAATGGGAACATATGAGCTGGGACCTGTTAGGGACCAGGCCAAAGAAAGTCCTCCAGTTGGAGACATTGATGAGCAAGATAGCAATTAGGCCAGAAGAGGACCTTCCTAGAGAAGATGGTTGAAGTCAGTGGTGCCATGCATCATGTTATGAAGCTGGTGTCCTAAATGGAGCCAGAATGATCAAGTTCAAAAATCTTCAGAGCTCAAAATAATTTAGATGGAAACAATCTAGTACCATTTATAACAATCATAAAGATGGTGTATAGCCTATTAAGAAAGGAAAACACACTGGGTTATAAAGTTGAACAGATTTTTGGTATTGCAGGACTTCTCAGAGCCTTTAATAGTCTAACATATATTGTGAATCTCCAAAAGGGAGCTGTATCATGAAACATTTGCCACACTTATTTGTCCCTGTGACCTTGGATTTCTCAAAGCCAGTCTTCTAAAACTTAGGGGAACTCCAGAAGCTTCTCTCAGGGTCAGAGCCATGATTTGCTTAGTAACCAGGCCAGTGGATCAGTTATATTTTGGTTAATGTCACTTTTCTCTTACACTTAAGTGGGCTAATATGTCACCTGAGGATTATTGTTACTCAAATGCCAGTTTTTGAAGAACTCCCAACAAATGAAAAATTTTTAAAAGAATTAGAACCTATAAGTTCCTTTTTAAGCCGTCTGATTCTGTTCGATCACAAAGCAAAGACAGCAGCATATTAGGATGACATTGAGCTTATGCATTCTGACTTATTTCAGAAAATGGACTGCTTGTATGGGTGAACCACTTGTAACCTAGCTTATTCACAGATGTGCCTTCGTCCTGTGCAGGACTGGAATTTATTTTCATACCTCAGCACCCCAGTAGATGAGCACCTGGTGAAGCAGGAGCCTTGGAACATCAGTCAGTGTTGTCTGTCCGATTTATCCCATGTCCATTTGCTCTAGCTGTTCCCAGGCTCTTTGTACTTCAAAGAAAATTAATTCAGCCTGGGGGCGGGCGGAGGGGTGGGGCGGATAGGGAGAGAACAGAGAATAGGCTTCTCTATCCTAACATAGCATTTTTAAATTGTTTATATTTTTAAATATCACTCGGAATGACTTTACAAAGGGCAATCATCAGAGAAAAAATATTTGTTTAAAGGAATTTTCCATAGAAGATTTTACCAGAAAATTCTCCTTTCCTTGTTTTCTGTTTTCCACCTAAAAATTGGCTTTCTCTTTCTACAGTTTGTTAATGTCTATGGAGTTGTGTTCAAGTTAGTGAGGTCAGAATAATACAACTGGAAAAATTTCGTGGGGCAGATTGCTATAAAAATAAAATAAAATGCACATAACTATAGTTGTGCTAATATATTAAATTTTAGTGATTAAATAAAGTCATTGCAAAATTGCCCTATATCTTTTGACCTTTCTAATCACTATGATTCTCTGAACTACATGATAGTATATATTTAAGTGAGGAATTTGTCCAGCTGGTTAAAAGGGAGATTCTTATAGTTTTTAACTGAATCTGGAGGTTTCCAAACTGGCCATATGCCAATGTATATTTGGGAAGTCACATCAATTTGTTCCCATCTCTATTATTTACATGCATTTCTTTTTCATTTGATGTGGCCTGCCTGTCTCTTTAAATTCGTGTCCTGCCTTTATTGTGTGTAGCTATCAGTATTCATGAGCATCCTCTGCTTATTGCTGCCTGGACAGGTCCAGCCCTACATTGTATGAGCCTGAACTTAGTTTCTCTGCCTGATTTTCATGGAAGTGGAGGTAGCAAACCGTGTCCCCATTGAGAAAACATACTTTCATTCATGTATTTGCTCCCTCTCCCTCCTGGCCTTGCTTCTCCAGTGGGTGCTGTTACTCATCGTGCCAGAGGATGGGAAGAGGCTCCATCAGTGAACGAACTACTGAATGAACAGAAGCTTCTGTGCAGGGTGCAGGCTGATGAGAAGCAGCCGAGAGGCTGACGTTCATTTCCTCACTGTGGACTGGACTACACGTAGCTGTTTTCCTGCTCTATTTCCATGCTCTGCCTTCCTCTCAACCCACCCACTTCTCTTCCTGGTCCACTACTCTTGGAGACATTTTTCTTCCTGTGCTGCCTATATTTGGGAAAAATTTTCTCTGGCTTATCCTCATCTCTAGTATTAACATGCAATTCCTGTTCTTTGCTTTAAAATTCTTCTACTTTTTAAAACATCTCCACTTGGGTTCCTTTTCTCACTTCTCTGGAACTATGTTCTTTGCCATTTTTTTCCAACTACCCTGTCACTATTTACTACCCACGTTATCTGTGGGTAAAGTCATATATGGCCCCCGGAACCCAGAACAGTAAAGGAAACCCAAATATCTCCTGTTATTTCCTTTGCATTTTTTCCCGTATGATGACCGAGATTCTGAGTAGATGGGAGACAGACAGACAGACACCTTATTGAAATCATTATGTGTATTAAAGATATTCCCTGCGCAAAAGAGAAGTTTTATATATGTTACCTTATAACTATAGGGCCAATTTTCTATCAAACTGGAAGGATAGCCCGTCCAGCATGGCTCAGGAGGTCATGGTTCGATTCCCGGTCATGGCACATGCCCAGGTTGCGGGCTCAATCCCCAGTGTAGGGTGTACATAAGGCAGCCGATTGATGATTCTTTCTTATCATTGATGTTTCTCTCTCTCCCTTCCTCTCTGAAATCAACAAAACTATATTTTAAAAAAATAAAATAAAATGGAAGGATAAAAATTTCCTGATGAAGAATAAATTTAAAGATACTTTAAGATCTAGGTGTCTACCAACTGCCTCTATATATAGACTCACCACCGACCATCCTCTGTTTTACAAACAGCACAGCCCGGATTTATTATTATTCCTAGATAATAATAAACCCTACACTCCAGGCCTGACTTCCCTATTCCCATGGAGCATTCTCACTAACTCTTGTTAGTGAGATATGGAACATTTGCAGATCCAGTTTTATTAATGATCCCATCTCAAACTGAAATTCCCTGGATGGCCTTAGATTACATTTAATATGACAACAAAGAATACGGTACCAGAGAATCGATGTCTTCAGGGGAATTCCATTAGAGAAAAAGGTCAGGTCTGTATAGAGCTTAATTGATAGCAGGGAACATGTGTTGCGTGGAGTCGGAACAAGATGGCCAGGGAGGAATGCATTGAGTTCCAGATGAAAGCTAAAAGGAAATGATCTTTTAAAAGCATATGAATACTTCATCTACCCCAGGCCAGCTTCTCAACTCTTCCATTTAACTTTCTTCATTCCAAGGCTCCATATAAAGTTTGCCCTCAGATGTGGAAGGATAACAGCTGGTGATCTGGGATGAGGCATTGAGTTATAGGACTCAATCACTGGTTTTTAAACTTTCCTTTTCTTGGTCCAGGAGGTTCCTTGGACATGCCCCACTGGCCACCATGTCGCTTCATAACATTCTATTTGAAGAATAAACTCTGATGTCACTTAAATGTAGCTTGAACTATTGAACTGTGTCACCTCTCAGATCCTGCCCTGTGTTAAAACTCCATGAACAACACTTGAAGTAGTGATTGCCAAACTTTCTGGATTTTTATCTCCTCCATCTACTTATCAGTGCTCTTATAATATGCTCTTCTGTAAGTTAAAGTGGACTAAAATTAAGAGAATTTTTAGACCATCTTGTGATTTCCATTACGCATAATAGAATTTGGGATATAATTGATGTGTTTATTCACTTTTTTATTGGATTTGAATTTTTCTGATTACTGGAAATAGATTTTTATTGTAAAATCCAAACATCATAAAATTGTATAGCATAGAAAATAAAAGGGCCCCATAATTCCCACTGTTCTCCACAATATTTTGATGTCTATTTCTCTATTTTTTTCTGCGTAATATATTAACCATTGATGGGTGTGTTTTTTTCTCTTTTTACAAAAATAGGATCATCCTGTTTTACACTTCGCTTTTTTAATAGCCTTAGAGTCCACCACAGTGTGCTTAACCAATCTTCTCCTGTTGGACTTGGGTTTTGTTCATGTCTTTTTTTTTTTTTTTTTAACAGAGAGGAAGGGAGAGGGATAGAGAGCTAGAAACATCGATGAGAGAGAAACATCGACCAGCTGCCTCCTGCACACTCCCCACTGGGGATGTGCCCGCAACCAAGGCACATGCCCTTGACTGGAATCGAACCTGGGACCCCTGAGTCCCCAGGCCGACGCCCTATCCACTGAGCCAAACCGGCTAGGGCTGTTCATGTCTTTTATAGGACTAAAAGTGTGGTCATGAATGCTTGTTCATTTGTCATATTTTTTTACACTTGAGAATTCATGCCCTTCCTGGAGTTCTGGGTAGGGATTTAAAAGCACTTCCACAGTAGGAACTAACTTAAGCCATCCTATTATCACTTTGAATTTCCGAAGTAAATAATTATTTCTCCACTTTATCTTTCGGGTAATTCCTCTTTTCCTTCTTTGGGTTTATTTGAAGCAAGGACATCTATCATTTGACAGATGCACACACACTTATTTTCTCTGCTCAGTGGCCACAGGACATACTGAGAAGCAAAGCCTGTGCCTTAGCCCTCATAACCCCCGACTGAGTACTCAACTACACTAGAAATACTCATGTACCTTATATATCAAATACTTCCAACAGAGCCTGATGCTAGTAAGTACAGTATCATTACTACCTCAGTGTTGGGTCATGTCTGTCTGGCCCAGACTGGACATGGAGAATGCTGCCAGTGTTTACCTTGGATCGTCATTTTGACCCAAAACTTCCTGGGGTTAAGAAACACCTGGGCCATATGAGGAGAACCTGGAACCCTCAGCAAATCAGCAGGAGAGGGGCCTGGAATCTGTTTTTAGCAAGCCCACTAGATGAGGCTTTATTAGGTAAGTTTTAGAAATACACTGTTAGAGAATATATGATTTTATTTTACTTGGTAAACTGGTGTAGGATGGGAGTAATACCTGTTCGAGTACAGTTTTCCCCATACACTGGGAGCTGTGCGGGTATAGGATGACAATAGTGATGATCTTCAAAGTGAAGGGTGTATATTCTTCTAAAAGTTTTGCCACTGCATGCTTCTGGGGTGCAGAACACTTCACAAGCCTCAGACTCCTGCCCCACACCCATTCTCCACAGCCACCAGCCCCTCTCCCTCTGCGGTGTGGAGACTGCAGCCAGGGCTTCCAGCACCATCCAGAAACTGACGGTGGAATGCTCAGCCTGTTTGTCCCTTTCTCTTTAAGACTTGCTTGCATTTATTTAGTTTTGTTCTAAGTGTTTCTTATTGCCAGAGCAACCCTAATCAATCACCAGACTAAAAATAGCTCTTTCATGTTTCCAAAGCATGTCTGTAGTGAATTGGAAATTCAGCTCTGCCATGCATTTTGCATATGCTGCTTCCGTTTCCCGACACTGAACCTGGGCGTGCTTTGTCTGGAAATTATTCTTGCAGAGGCCCAGGTACTTCACTCATCTTTCCTGGCATTCTTCCTGACTGCATATTCCCTCATCACTTCCAAAAGACACAAGTTCTAGCATTTAAATGTTCAGCAGAGAATTGCCGAACTGCCGTTTTTCTGCACTTTTTGGTTTTATTATTTTATATATATATACTAGTGGCCCAGTGCACAAAATTCGTACACATTAAAAGAGGATTAATTAGAGGAAATATTTTAATGTTGCTATTTGCCCTTTCTCTATAATCGAAGTGAAAGAACATTAATAAAATGTATATGAAAATCTTCCTCCTGTCAGAGTCTGGGGTGCACCGCAGGACCCAGAGTCAAGTCCCTGCCCACCCATGGTGCCTCAAAATTGCACGAAACCCAGACCCAGCCGGCCCCACCCCTGTTGGGCGAGATCCAGACCTGGCCGGCCCCACTCTTGTCAAGCCCCGCCGGGCAGGGGGTACAGCCTGAGGTCCCCTGTCAAGCCCCACCAGGCAGGGGGTGCAGCCTCAGGTCCCTGCTGATTGCTGGTTAAGGCTTATTATGGGAACTCAGCTTCTGCTGTGGGTGCAGCCATCTTGTGTTACGGAAACCCCGCCTCCGCTGTGGGCACAGCCATCTTTGTGACAGCATGACAGTCAATTTGCATATTTTGTCTTTATTAGATAGGATATTTATTGCTATCAGAGAGAGGAAGGAAGAGAGAAATAGAAATATCAATGATGAGAGAGAATCATTGATCGGCTGCCTCTTGTACGCCCACACTGGGGATCAAGCCCGCAAATCGGGCATGTGCCCTGACTGGAAAGTGAACTGTGACCTCCTGGTTCATAGATCAACGCTCAACCACTGAGCCATTCCGGCCGGGCCATTTTTTAGTTTTAGGTGCTAGAGCTTTCACAGGTACTGGATGATCACTTTATAGAAAGGGGTTCATGCCAGTGGTGGTTGCCACTGGGTTTGGAAGGCAAATGAAAGATGCATAGATTCTGGCTGCTGAGGAAGCTGGTTGTGGCAGGAAGCAGGTGACAGCAATACTAATAAAACTCTTCTGGGTAGGGAGGATCCAAGTGAGAAAATCAAAAGAGGAAATGACAAGAGAACTTTCGTCTTATTTCCCAAGTTTCTCCATGACACGACTACTATTTTTAGGGGGTTGAAGGCAAAACAAACTCTGGATATAATGAAGTTAAGGTTCCTCTAGCCATGCTGTTCTTGTAGTCCAGAAGACAGAGAGAAAGAAAGATTTTTCATGAGAAAGAGTTTAGATCCAATGGGCCCCAAAAAGGGGCTGAAATGACTCATGCTGCCCCCAGGCTCCAGGGCATGAGGGCACCTCACTGCCTGTCCCCTGCTTCATCACACTGCTCAGTCACCACCCGCCCTCTACCTGGAAGCAGGGTCATCAAGTGGGACCCTGCGGCTCCCAAAAGCTGTTGTGTGTTTGTTATGCTGATTTTTTTAAATGCTATTTCTTAATTTCTTTGCACCTCAGTTTTCATAAGACTGAGTGAACCAGCAAGCAGAAAGCCTTTAGATCTAGGAAAAAAGAAAGTACACAGAGATCCTGGTGGTATGCTTGTTTCCCTGCACGAAGTTGGCAGGGAGTCTAGAGAGTGCTGGGAACGGGTGAGGGGAGAGGGCTGCTGTGCAGAAAAGGGAACTGCGAACCCTTCGGGAAAAGGAGGACAATGAGAGGGTGGACCTGGAAGATGTAATGACGTCCTCAACATCAGAGCAGCTCAGGGGCCAGAGCCATGCTGAAGGTGAGCAAGCTCTGTGTCGTGGCCACCACCCATGTCGTCGCCAACCCAGAAAGCCCACAGCCTCCCAGTGCATCCTCACACCTACACGGCAGAGGCACTCCCCCACCCCAGCTCTGTTTTCTCCCCCAGGTAGCCTGTGGAATTTCATTCATGGGAAGGGGTACACCAGGATGGGCCCACATTTCTCAAGTGACTGCTCTAGCAGACACTGCCTGGTCTTGGACATGTGTTATCATTTAATCCTCACCCTACTGTGAGGCTGGTATTGTCTCCATTTTATGGATGAGAACACTGAAGCTCAAGAGGATTAAGGAGTCTGCCCAAAGTCACAGTTTGTGAGAAAAGAAGCTGGGGTTTGATCTAAAGTCTGCTTCACTCCAAAACCTGTATTTTTTCTACTGAACCACCGTGCGTCCTCCCTGTGGGCTAGCCACACGCTACTGCACCTGGACGCCAACTAATGGCAAGCTTAGTTGCCGGGGTCCAACCCCAGCAGGTCCAGGGGTTCCCAAAGGCGTAGACAGAGTTGGCGAAGAAGGAATGACACGGAGACAGCGTTCAGTTGATCAGCAGCCTAGCCAGGATCTCTAGCCAGGATCTCCAGCCAAGTTCTGGTCTGGATCTCCAGAGAGGTTCTGCTTAGGCTCTCCAGAGAGGTTCTGTCCAGGTACTCCAGTCAGGTTCAGTGTCCAGGTTCCAGTCAGGTTCTCCTGCCAATCTCTGTAGTCAGGTTCAGTCCAGGATCCCTTGCCATGTTCTCCCGCTAGGCTCTGTCTCTAGGCTCCGAGGCCAGTCCCGGTCCAGGATCCTCTGGCATGCTCTCGCCAGCGAAGTTCTTCTGTCTCTAGGCTCCGTGTAGGTTCTGTCTTCTGAATTCTGTCTCCTGAGTTCTGAGTCTTTCTGTCTTGTTACAACTGTATTTATACCAGTTGATTCAATCCTATCAATCTCTATTACAAAGGTTAGGGCGTTTCTTATCTCCATTCCAGGGAGAAAAGATCATGTAGTTTAAGCATGATTGTTCGTAGTTAAAGGGATTAATTACCCGCCTGGCACTTAGTTGAGGGGTTTTATTCCCTCCCTAACTTCAGGGGAAAATCCCTACCTGGGGATTCAACCTTTCTCGGAGAGGTGACTTTGGTTAAAACACAGCGCCAAGAAGGTGAGCAAACATATCAAGAACCGTATGCCATATATGCCAGGTCCCTTGAAACAGCAAGGATGGACCGGCTCCCGGCACTTAGTGGTATCAGTTACTAGTAAATCTCACCCTAGACAATAAACAGTGGCCATCGATAAAGCAGATGACATCACAGGTGGAACTACTACGTTAAAAAGAGTACGAATTCCCCATTGCCCTGCATGTTCTCCAGCCTCAAAGTGAGTCTACTTTACTCAGATGAGCCAGATGGGAGATTTGGAAAGGAAGCAGTGGTTGGATTCTAGAGGTTGGGTGTTGCATTGTTTTTCGATTGCTGTGTAACAAATTTCCCACGAATTTAGTGGCCTAACACCACAAATTTATCATCTCACATTTCCTTTGGGGCCCAGGTGAGGTGGGTCTTTGGCTCAGAACCTGACCAGGCTGAAATTGAGGTATCAGCCATGGCTCTGGGCTCATCTGCGGCCCAGGGTCCTCTTCTACGCGCACTGGCTGTTGGCAGGGTTCCGTTCCTTTAGGTTGTAGGAAGGAAGTCCTGTTTTCTAGTTGGCTGGCCTCCAGGAATCACTCTCAGCTCCTCAGCTTCTAGACATGGCAGCTTACTTCCACAAAACCAACAAGAGAACCTCTGCTTCTTCTAAAAACAAGTCTCACAGCCCAGCTGGTATAGTTCAGTGGTTGAACGTCAACCTATGAACCAGTAGGTCATGGTTCGATTCTTGGTCAGGGCACATGCCCAGGTTGTGGGCTCGATCCCCAGTGGGGGGTGTGCAGGAGACAGCCAGTCAATGATTCTCTCTTATCATTGATGTTTCTATCTCTTCCTCTTCCTTCCTCTCTGAAATCAATCTATATATCTAATCTAATAATAGACAAACATAGTAATTGACCATACCTCCGCTACGCTTCCCATTGGCTAATCAGCAGGACATGCAAATTAACCCAACCAAGATGCTGCCGGCAGCCACGCAGCTGAAGTGAGCAGGAGGCTTGCTTGCTCCAGTGATGGAGGAAGCCAAGGTTCCCCGCCTGCCGCGGCCCGGCTCTGAGCTCCACTTTAAGCAACAAAGTTGCAATTATAGAAGGTAAATGAATCACAGAATAAAAAAGAAAAAAAGGAGAGGCTGGGAGCTTCTGTCGCTGGCTTGGCCAGCCTAAAAACAGCCCTCAGCCCCTCATTTAGACTGGCCAGGCACCCCAGTGAGGACCCCCACCCTAAAGGGGGTGCAGACAGCCTGAAAATAACCATCAGCCCCTCATCCAGGCTGGCCAGGCACCCCAGTGGGGACCCTCACCCTGAAGGGGGTATGACCAGCTGCAAATAGCCATCAGCCCCTCATCCAGGCTGGCCAGGCACCCAAGCGGGACCCCCACCCTGATCCGGGACACCTTTCGGGCAAACCAGCCAGCCCCCACCCGTGCACCAGGCCTCTAATCTATATAGTAAAAGGGTAATATGCAAACTGATTCTAACACCAGAAAGACTGGGAATGACTGGTCACTATGACACACACTGACCACCAGTGGGCAGACACTCAATGCAGGAGCTGCCCTCTGGTGGTCAGTGAGCTCCCACATGGAGGAGCTCTGCTCAGCCACAAGCCAGGCTGATGGCTGCCAGTACAGCGGTGGTGGTGGGAGCCTCTCCTGCCTCCTCAGCAGCACTAAGGATGTCCGACTGCAGCTTAGGTGTGCTCCCCGCTGGCAAGTGGACATCCCCCGAGGGCTGCTGGGCTGCCAGAGGGATGTCTGATTGCCAGCTTAGGCCCAATCCCCTGAGGAGTAGGCCTAAGCCAGCAGGTGGTCATCCCCCGAGGGGTCCCAGACTGTGAGAGGGCAAGGCCGGGCTGAGGGACCCCTCCCCCACCGAGTGCACAAATTTTTGTGCACCGGGCCTCTAGTATATATATAAAAACCTAATATGCAAATTGTCCCCTCGGGAGTTCGACTGGGAGACTGGGAGTTCGATTGCTCACTGTGATGTGTGCTGACCACCAAGAGGCGGTGCGGAACGAAGGAAGGCCCCAGCCAGCAGCTGGAAGACTCGATCAGCCCTGATCACTGGCCAGGCGTAGGGACCCTACCTGTGCACTAATTTTGTGCACCAGACCTCTGGTAGAAATATATTTTTTTAAAAAAAAACACAAGTCTTATATAATGTAGCATAATCTGATCACTTTGATAATTTAATCAGATGTGCTGCTATCCCATATTATTAGATCTTGTCCACACTTAAGGGGAGGAGTGATACAGGATCTGTATCCCAGATGCTGGGAATCTTGGGGTCCATCTGGGAACTCTGTCAACAGGAGTGTTTTAGTCCTTCATGTTGTTGTGGCCCAATGGGACTTGAACGGCTCAGTGTGCCATAGAACGTATGAGTCTCCTGAATCCCTTAGACATCCAGTTTTAACCACTGGGTGACACGCCCAATGTCTCTTCTTGACGTTATGTCAGAGTTCCCAATCTTTTTTCCTGTCCTGTACTGCTGGGAGCTAAGGCTCCATGAGGATCAGTGGGCCTATTTTTAGGGATGCTAACCTGCGTGGGGAAGCAGGAGTTTATCTCATCATGGACATCTTAGTGGAAAGGTTTTAGTGACAGCTCTGAATAGGCCCTGAGCCACAGATATACCTGACTTTTAACTTAAGGCAGGTACACGCTCCAGGGCTCTGAGTAACAGCCACTGAGTTCCCAAGGGAATTATCAGCCCCAAACCACTGCTGTAGGAGAAAAATGCTGACCCGCCTGGAGATGGCCTGTCTGATCTGGTCCTCTCATTGCCTTGCCCACCAGGTGCACTCACAGCCTCTGGCAGCCTTGCCATTCTAATATGAAAATAACCCAAATCCTCAACTCAAAAATAACATCTGCTGATTTGCATAAGAGTTTTTATTTTCCTATTCGGGTTCAATACCCAAATGCTAAGATTCATTTGTTTGACCTTAGATAAATGGTGTAGAGGTTCAACCAATAACAAAACCTTGTGGGGTTCCACTCCGATGCACCCAGCCCAGTCCCCATGCTGCACTGCTCTGTTCTTTTGCCAGCTGGTACTGTACTCAAGTTGGATTGACTCTCATATGAATTATGGGTTAAAAAGGACACATCTGCTTACCTGAAGGCTTGTTGCTTTGAAAAGGGTCTCGGGCAGGTGCATCTCCCCAAGTTCAAGGTTGATGGAGAGCTCCACTGTGGGCTCCAGCCGCTGAGTCCTCAGGGTCTCGATTCCCAATGAGCAGCCCCTCCTTGGAACCCGCTGGACCTGGGAGTGAGGGCAGCAGTTATGGAGTGAGAGGCTGGAGAGAAGACTGCAAGGAAGGTGTCAATGAGTGAAACTGCAGGGCTATGTTCTCCATAAGGGCAATTACTGGGATTGTCTGGTTCTGAGTTTCCTTAGTCACGGTTCAGCTTGTTTGTTTCACCGGATTGAGACAGACCAGTGCCAAATCACACAGGCTTGTGGCATCAGAAGAATTTTCAGTGGCACATCCAAGGCCCCTGCCTTATTGTACAGATGCCTCGGGGTCTTCACTGGGCTGAAAGGGAGCCATCCGCACACAGGTGAGGATGGATACTGTGGGTGAGGGTGGGTACTGTGGACTTCCGGATTTTAGATAATGCGCTATCTCTGTTTACTTCCTATGCATGAAGTAGTGAGGCGGTTTTCCCACTTGGGTGAGCATCAGCAGGCCCTGAAGGGCTCGTTAAATACAGAAGGGCTCCCAGAGTTTCTGATTCAGTGGGTCGTTTTGGACCCAAGAATTTGCAATTCTAATGAGTTCCAGACGCTGGCGGCAGCTGCTGCTGCTGCTGCTGCTCCTAACAGTTCAGAGACCCCCACTTCAAGAATCAGTGGGGATGGACACTGGGCCCAGGCCACCAGACCTTCAAACCCAACTCAACTATTCATTGGTTGTGTGATCATGAGCCATTTTCTTAACCTCTCTGTGCCTTTGTTTCCTTATCTTTAGAGCAGGGTAATAATAAATAGTACCTTGTTCCTGGGCTGGATGCAAGGCATAAATTAATTAGAATTTAGACCAGTGCCTGGGGTCGAATCTGTGCTCTGGGGACTGAGCAGATCAGTCCAACTCTCATTTCCCCTAAACCTGCAGCTCCCAGTGGAGTTGCTGGGTCATTTTACCCAATTGTCTTCAATCCCATTTCCGGTGGCCAAGAAAGTTAATTCCAGCTTGGTGCCAGCAGGAGGGAGGTTACACCGACATCCATCAAAATCCTCTTGTTGGCCTGGCCAGTGTTGCTCAATTGGTTGAGCTTCATCCCATGCACCAGGAGGTCGCAGGTTTGATTCCCGGTCAGGGCACATGCCCAGGTTGCAGGTTCTATCCCCAGTAGGGGGCATGCAGAAGGCTGCTGACCGGTGTTTCTCTCATTGATGTTTCTCTTCCCTCCTCTCTTTGAAATCAATAAAAACAAAATTTTTAATCCTCTTATTAAGCTACCTTAATCTTTAAAATCTCGCTGAATCCATAGAATGTAACTCAGTGAAACTGGGACACTAGGGCGGTGAGCATTCGGGGTTCCTCTCCCCTGTGCCGTCAGGAAGAGGGGCTGCCTTTTATGTCAAGCTCAGCTGTTGCCTCATACTGAATGCTGACTCTATGCCCTTGATTTTATTTAACCCTCACACTATTAGGTAATAATTAGTATCCATGTTTTAATACTGTTAAGGTTCAGAAGAGTTCATCAATTTGTCTGTCCAGTGTCACATAGCTATCAAGTGATAAACCCAAACTAAAAGCCAGGTCTCTCTGACTTCAGTAATGTATGACCTTAAGGTTCTGCTGTGCCCCCGTCTAGCTTTATATGAATGTTTATAAGAGGGTAAGGCTGGGTCCCCGGGTTCCAGCAGTGATCGCTGTTGTCCAGAGGTAGGCCCAAAGCTGGAATTGCCTCTGATTCAGGTGTTTGCTTCTCTCAATCCTTTTGAAAACATCCTCTTCAGTGACTTGCCTTCCATTGCTTGGCATTCTCTCCAGCCTGACTTCTGGATGAAATTTTGTGTTCACATTGCCAAAGGTGGCTTTTCTTGTCTGAATTTGGATATTGACCTGGTATCTGAGCCTTTCTGGTTGCAAACAGTGTTCCCAAGCAAGTGGTCAGAAGAGCATCCAGAGCCTATATTGAATATGAGAATAGAAAAAAATGGTACGCTAATGAAACCTTCTCTTTTTCCATAGTGTTCCTTCTTGCCGAAATTCTCCATTCATATAGAAACCAAGTATGAGGACAACAAAGGAAGCAACGACAGTGTGAGTAGCCCCCCACCCCCACCCCCCTCATGCCATACTGTGTCCTTGCCTTTGGGCTCTGAGAGCCATAGTACTTTTCCGGCCCTTGTGTGTCCAGGGCCAGCAGCAAGATCTGTGCCTGAGGGCCTCAGAGTTCTGGCTTTGGCTTCTGAGGGCTAGTGACCTGGGATTCCTTTCTGGATTATTTTGTTGTCTAGATTTTCTTCTCATTTTTATGTTCAGGATTTCTGTGACCTGGAGTGATTGTCACTGGGGGCCTGGAACTCCCAGATTTGGTTGCAGATCATTGGGTTGAACACATATTTTCTCATGTTAACATTTATTTATAGAGATGAATGAATACAATTAGATATACATGCACATTCTACATATATTATCTGGACTGTCCCAGCTCAATGCCTTCGCCAGAGTTTCTGGAACTTTCCAGAGGAAAGGAGAATGTAGGTGGCAAGGGTGCTCTCTCCCCAATAAGTTCAGGGTCCCCAGTGGTTAGCATCCCCTAGTACAGTGATGGCGAACCTATGACACGCGTGTCAGAGGTGACACGTGAACTTATTTTTTTGGTTGATTTTTCTTTGTTAAATGGCATTTAAATATATAAAATAAATATCAAAAATATAAGTCTTTGTTTTACTATGGTTGCAAATATCAAAAAATTTCTATATGTGACCAGCACCAGAGTTAAGTTAGGGTTTTTCAAAATGCTGACACACCGAGCTCAAAAGGTTCGCCATCACTGCCCTAGTGGGTAGTAACCCCAATGGCAAAGGTTAGGGTCCTCTCCTTGTCAGCAACCTAAAATCAGAGGTGCTGCGGTGGCCATCTCCATCAAGACCTTATTGTCTAAAATGGTGTTGCAGGATGTTTAACTTGAACCCTTGTAAAACAATGGCTTTTTTTCTAACTGAAAAATTAACACATGGTTATTAAAACTTGAAAAATATAAAAGAAGAAAAAGAAAGAAAGAAAAGAGAAAAAAAACACAGTACTAATTCCATAATTAGTGTGTGGCTCAGTTGGTTGAGCATCGTCCGGTGCATCAACCAAGAGGTTGCCGGTTCGATTTCCAGTCAGGTTGTGGGCTCGATCCCCAGTAGGGGGCGTGCAGGAGGCAGCCAATCTTTCTTTTTCTTTCCCTATCTCTTCCTCTTTCAAAAATCAATAAAAACATATTTTTTTTAAAAAGAGGGCCTAAGCATGCATTAGCCCAGGTTCCCATTTCAGCACTCTGCCTGGCTCTGCTCCTGAGATCCCTAGGTCTTGTTTCTGAGGCCACTGGACCAGCTGTGCCAACCCCAGCTTGGTTAGACTTCTTTGACACCTCGCCTTCCTCTCATTTACATATTCAGCAGCAGCTGTTGATCACCCAGCTGGTCCAAGGTTGGTCCCAGGGAGCCAGAAAAGGAAGACCTTATTGGTTTTTATTCATTTCATTCATAGTTAGTTAATGCTTTGAAATCAGACCATGAGAAATATATTGTTATGTAATAAAGCTTATTTTAATTATTAAAAGACTGGAGGCCTGGTGCATGAAAATTCATGCACTGGTGCAGGGGGAGGATGGTCCCTCAGCCTGGCCTGTGCCCTCTCGCAGTCCAGGACCCCTCAGGTAATGTCCGACTGACAGCTTAGGCCCTCTCCCCGGGGTATCAGGCCCAACCTGGCAGTCAGACATCCCTCTGGCAGCACGGGAGCCCTCAAGGAATGTCGGACTAACGGCTTAGGCCTGCTGCCCCCAGGAGAGTGGGCCTAAGCCATTAGTCAGACATCCTTGGTGCTGCTACGGAGGTGAGAGAGGCTCCCGCCACTGCCGCTGTGCTGGCCAGCCATGAGCCAGCTTCTGGCTGAGTGGCGCTCCCCCTGTGGAAGCACACTGACCACCAGGGGGCAGCTCCTGCATTGAGTGTCTGCCCCTGGGTGGTCAGTGCGCATCATAGCAAGCGGTCATTCCCGGCCATTAGGGTCAATTTGCACATTACCCTTTTATTATATAGGATACTTTTGTCCCGGGGTTCAGAACTGGAACCTTAAGGAGATGGCCTGTGCTGGCATGTTCTTTTTCTGTCCGTGGATGAGGATGCAGTTTTTGGTGGGAGACAGTTGCTAAAGAAAACAGTGCAATAGTGGATATTTCTCTTCTCACTGCTTTGCCAAGTTATTTAATAAACTCACTTTCTTTCTTTGCATGTTCTGGGTGTATAGTCTTATCATTCAGTTGCCATTCTTCATACTGCTGTCTGCAACCTGTTTTCTCCCCTACTTGCCAAAGATTGAATGAAATTGATGACAAGAGGCAATGAATAAATTGAAAGACGCTAGTGATAATCATATTGATTAGTGATTGAATAGAGTACATGTTGTTATCATTGACCATGTAAGCAATATTTTTTCCATGACCCAATATCTAGTTTAAAAAAAAAAAATTTCATGTTGAGATGACTAGGTTTAAATATCTTCTCCTCTGTGTGAAAATAAAACTTGTCTATTTACGATTGTGAAGACCTGTAAATTGTGAATCCATTAACCAGGACACAGTGGGGAAGTTGTCTTAAATTGAGGTCCATTTATTTTATGCACAAACTGACGAGAATTATTTAAGCTGTAATTAGTGCTGGGGATGATGGCACCATGCCAAGTTCAGGTTCTGTTGTTTGCCCAAGGCCATAAATCTCAATGGGGAGAGCCAGTGCTTAGCACGCACGATAGCTGCTGCCAGGTTACTGTCGTTCACTGGGGTTAATGGGGGCAGCTCTGCCTTTACTTCCTCTTCCAAACAAAGCAGGCACCATTAAAGTGGTGGTTCTCAGCTTGGCTGCACATGGGCCTCACCTGAGAGGTTTAGCGATGGCTCATGCCTGGGTTCCACTCCACTGGGATTTAATTGGCTCTGGGCGCAGGCTGGTCTAACTAGTCAACACACATGAAGGGCAGAGCATTATCCGTCTAGGAAAGCTGAATTTGTGAATTGGGAGTATATGCAGTTTTAGAGTCTGCCCTCCAGTTAAACCTGGTAAGTCCTCTTTGGGGTGGGGTGTAGGATATGCGATTTATAGGATAGATCACCACCCATTTGAGGATCTAGAGCTGGGGTAAGGAATATCCAGCCCTCAGGCCATATAAGGCCCTCAAAATCTTTTGGCCTGTCCCTTCCAAGACATTAGGGGTGAGTTAATTAAATGTTTGACCAAAGATAGCAGGCTAATTTTTTAGTTGATAATTTTGTATGGCCCATGAATATTCTTATAAATATCCAAATAGCCCCTGGCAGAAAAAAGGTTCCCCACCCCTGATCTAGACAAATAGTTCTCCATCATGACTGATAGTAAAGTCACCTGGGAAGCTTTAGCATTGATGCCACCGTCCCTCCCCCTGGGATTCGGATTTCATTTGTCGGGGGTGGGGTCCAGGCATTGGGATTCATAACACTCCCCCAGGTGAATCTGATAGGCATCAAGGCTAAGAATATAACTTTTTTAAAAAATATATTTTATTGATTTTTTTTACAGAGAGGAAGGGAGAGGGATAGAGAGTTAGAAACATCGATGAGAGAGAAACATCGATCAGCTGCCTCCTGCACGCCCCCCACTGGGGATGTGCCCGCAACCAAGGTTCATGCCCCTGACCGGAATCGAACCCAGGACCCTTCAGTTCGCAGGCCGATGCTCTATCCACTGAGCCAAACCGGTCAGGGCAGAATATAAATTTTTAAAAAAATACTAAGTACTATTTAAAAAACCAATTGTGAAACTTAGGATATCGGATTCTCTAACTTTCTCCACTTCTTCATACCCCTGGAAACAGAACAGCTTACAAAAAGCAGGTTTATAACCACTACCACCACCACCACACACAATAAAAGGCTTGAAGGCACCATATTTATTCTCATTAGCCCTTATTCCTGAGCAGATGGAAAGAATGTGTCCAGTTGACTTCCTGGAAGCAGGAGGCTCTGTCCTTCACAGAGCTCTCCTTGGAGGTTGCCTAAAAGTATTTGGAATTGATTTAGTGTCTAGCTCAGCTGCGTTGTGATGAAAGAACACAAAGTTGTTCTCTGTGAAACAAAATGATCATTATTGAAGTCCCAACTAGTTGACCTTAAGCAGTGGAATCTTAGTTTTCTTATCAAGAAAATAAGAGTAAATAATGTGGAAGTGCCTGGCTGGCATGACTCAGTGGTTGACCTATGAACCAGGAGGTTACGGTTTGATTCCTGGTTAGGGCACATGCCCAGGTTGCGGACTCGATCCCCAGTGTGGGGCGTGCAGGAGGCAATTAGTCAATGATTCTCTCTCATCATTGATGTTTCTATCTCTCTCTCTCCCTCTCCTTGCCTCTCTAAAATAAATAAAAAATATATCTTTTTAAAAATGGTAGTAGAAGCCAGATCACAGAAGTCCTATGAGACCATGGCAAAGAGTTTGAATTTTAGTATCATAGGAAGTTATGCAAGGATTTTAACCAAAAGAGAGAAATTAGATTTATGGGTTTTTTTAAATAAATTTTTTAGTTTGTAATCTTAAATTTACACTAAAATTGCAAAGATAGTACAGAGAGTTCTCGTATACCCTTTACCCATCTTCCCCTACTGTTAACAGTTATATAACCACTAGAGGCCCGGTGCATGAATTTGTGCCCAGGTGGGGTTCAACTGGCCTGCCCCAATTGGGCTGTTTGGGCCCGGCTGGCCGGGGGGAGGGGCTGCTGGTGGTTGGCTGTCCGGCCTCACCCCCTGGTCGAACTCCCGGTGGAGGGGACAGTTTTCATATTGGCCTTTTCTTATATAGGATGATACATTTTTTAAAACTACAGACTTTATTCACATTTCACCTGTTTTTGCACTAATGTCCCCTTTTCTGTTTTAGAATCCATTTTAGGAAACTGTGTTACACTGGGTGGTTTATGTTTTTAAATGTTTGCTGTGGCCATTCCATAGAGAACGGTTGGTAGGATCGCAAGTAGGGAGTTCGGTTGGCAGGTGATTGCAATAATCTACACCCAAGATGATGGTGGCTCGGGCTGGAGAGATGGCAGTGGATAATGAGAGGAGGGATATGTATATTTTTTGGAAACTGACTTTCTGTTGGTATTGGTGCATGAGAAGGGGGCAAAATAAGGATGACCTCAGGGTTTCCAGCTTTGTGTATTGACCCTGAGTGGTGGTGGTGCCGCAGCTGTGGTGGGGAACAGTGGAGGAGAGGCCAGTTATGCGGGGAGGAGCCCTATTTGAGACATAGTCAGTGCGAGGGACCAGCGAGACTTCCTAGTGGACATGGCAGGTAAGGAGTTGGATATATGAATCTGGAGTTTAAGGAGAGGTGTAGGTCGTGATTCAGAGTTGAAAATAAGTGAGGTTATCTAGGGAGAGGGGTGACAGAAAAGAGAAAGTTCTAGATACTCTAGGACGGAAAACACCTGAGGAGGATGGTCCCATGGCTTTCAAGTCCAGCTTCTGATTATTATCTCTTCTCCTTGATTATGACTCCTGTTCAATCACTGAGTGGCACTTCATTTTAGGGAATTAGACTATCTCATTTAGTGAACTACAAAGTCTACCTGAGTTTCTTCCCCTGCATGGATACCCCTTTTGTATGAATTAAATAAACATTCCAATGCGTTGACTTGGCTCAACTTAGCATTGCCTTGGAGAGGTGGCCAGAAAAGGTCCTCTGCAGGCCTCAGATAGCTTCCGCTGAATTTACCAGCTGACAAAGGGCACTTTCCAGGGGAGCTCTGCTTATGGAGGATTTGTTACTATAATAGTCATCATGGAGTTTGTTTCATTATTAGTATTAGTTGTTTTTCTTTAAATATATTTTTTATTGCTTTTAGAGAGTGGAAGGGAGAGGGATAGAGAGATAAAAACATCAATGAGAATCATTAATGGGCTGCCCCCTGCATGCCCTCTACTGGAGATGGGGCCCAAAACTCTGACCTGGAATCAAACCATGACTTCCTGGTTCATGGATGGACACTTAACCACTGAGACACACTGGCCAGATAGTTTTTTTTGTTTTGTTTTGTTTTGTTTTACATCAAGAGGGGAGTATGGATGGATGTAGGGTAAAATAAAGTAGAGGTGCCAGTGAGAACCGTAGAACCCATATTTACAGGTGTCTGAAGCTGATTATCTCCTCCTTTAAATGGCTTCTAATTGAGAATTATAGAAAGAAAAAAAAGCACTTGCTTTATTTTTAGACATGATCTCTGCTGTCTTCAACTTTTATAGTTCTGTTTTTAACCTGAGATTATTATAACCAGCCACCTACAAAATCTGCAGTTTTCTTGAATAAATCAGTACGTGCTAAAAGAAGGCTGCACAAGACACCCCATTTGCAGTTTCGAAGGATTATTATCCACTTTGGTCCATGAAGTGGGAAATCAATGGCCTTCTCAATCCATGTCTAATAGTGTCATTCTGAGGACAATGGAAAAGACATTCTGTTTGGTCCCTTAAGATGTCGCCTTTGCTGTTTGTGGTACAATTTGTGCTCTGAGAGCAGATTTTAAAAAAATAATGTTGGCAAGATGAGCGTCTGTTCATCTCTAGGAGGAGCTTTCTGTCTGGGTATAGTCACAATGCAGGTAATCTCTGCATTCAGAGAAGCTAGAACTTACTGCTAGTAATAGTTACTATTAATAGAGATAGCTTACAGTAGTATTTGCTTTCTGGTTAAACTTGGTTCGCCAGTGCTGTGATGAACCTAAAAACGGCCAGCAAGCTTATAGGCATAGCCCATGGACACAGGAAGATGGGGGTAAAGAGGGGGGAAAGGGAGATATCTGTAATACTATCAACAATAAAAAGTATATTTAAAAATAAACAAACCAACAAAAACGTCCTGCCTGTGCTGACCTGTTGGTACTGAGGGTTAGGAAGAGAGTTAACCAAACTGGTCAGAAGCAGCATGAAAGGGACTAGGCGGAATCACAGTTAGGAAACAGAGGTCAGAGCTAGAAAAGCAATACCAAGTATTACGTTCTGGGCGACCGTTTTACGGCCACTCTAGTAATAATAGACTCAGACAAGAGTCATGCATGGAAGCTACCATCACTGAGTGAAGCAGTATTGGGGAACCAGAATTCACACTGCCTCTGAGTATTAGCCCAGATTTATGTATTAATTACCAACAGTGGAGAAATCTAGTGGATACCATCAAGTAAGCCAATTTTCATCACCAGTAATAGGACACACTGACATGGTGTGCCTTCCATTGTGACATACTGAGGACACCATCATCTATTGATTATCCTTTCCAAAATGTGTAACCTGGATTCAAAAAAGGAGGAAGCAGTCAAACAAAGCCAAATTGAGGAAAACGCTACAAAACAACTAGCCAAAACTCTCCAAAAAAGAACATGTCATTAAAGACCAAAAACAATTGCCCTAGATTAAAGGAAACTAAAGTAATTCAACAACTAAATGTAATGCCTAATCCTTGATTAGAGTCTGGATTAGCAGGGGGGATGGTACAGGGAACAAGAAAAGATATTATTGGGACAATTGGGGGGATTTGAACATGGACCATGTATTAGAAAATAGTATGGTATAACATTGAGTCAATATTAAATTTCTTACCTGTGATCATTACCTTGTGAATATGTAGGCAAATGTCCCTGTCCTTAGGATACATGTTAACATATTCAGGAATGAAGTAATTTATTCTCACATGATTCAGCCAAATACTTTTTACTTTTATATGTATTTTTGTTCTTTTTACAGAAAGGCTTATAAAAATTAAAAAGCTATTCACACATTGCAAAGAGATAACTTACTCAAGGTTACATGAGTCTTTTGTTTTTGTTTTTCTGTGCCATGAAGCAGAAGTTTTCAGTCTTCTCTCTCTTTTGAGTGATATCCTCAAAAGAGGATTTCATTAATGAAATAGGAAAAGATAGCCTAATCATAACTGTTGTCAGCATCATTGTTGATTCTACTCATCCAAAAGATTTTAGCCAGGACAAAATTTGAACAAAGAACAATGAGGTGGGAGAGCCATCATACCAGATAACAAAACCATATTAAAGGAGTGTGGTATTGGCACAAATACAGAAATAGACCTAAGCTGATAATGGAAGTTTGACATATAGTAGATAAAGCATCTCAAATCAGTAGGAAGACAAGACATTGAGTCATTTCCTATGAAAAAATAAAATATTAGATCCCTGCCTCACTCCATATTAAAAAAAAATAAACTGCAAAAGGAGTTTTTCTTTTTAAAAAAAATATATTTTATTGATTTTAAAGAGGGAAGGGAGAGGGAGAGAGAGATAGAAATGATGAGAGAGAATCATTGATGTGCTGCTTCCTTCACGCCCCCTACTGGTAAATGAGCCCACAACCTGGGCATGTGCCCTTGACTGGAATCGAACCTGGGACCCTTCAGTCTGCAGGCCGATGTTCTATCCACTGAGCCAAACCGGCTAGGGTGCAAAAGGAGTTTTCAAACCTAATTGTGAGAAACCATTAAAAGTATTTAAGAATATATTGTTTATGAATACATTTACACATTGTAAAAAATATAAAGTTTATAAAAACATGGACCAGATTTATGACAAACTTATGATAATTGTCAGCTGAAGTAGAAGGGGAAGGGATTCAACTTTAAATGTGAGACCTTCTTTTTTTTAAACTGACAAAGGGGGAGGGCAGAATGGGAATCAAATGTGACAAAATGTTTATGTAAATGTAAACATTTTGGGTAATGGGGAGTGGCTGTTTGTCATATGATCCTTGGTATTTTTCTGGATGTTGTTGGTCTTCTGTGGTTCGTGAAAAAAATATTCATCTAACAATATCTTTGAAGGAGATTTGAATATCTCCTACTTTCTGTGAGCCAATCCCGGATCCTGTCACTTTGCAGTTGCTTCCCAAATGTTTGGCTTTTTTCCTTTCCCTCATAAGAGACCTAATTCATGTGGGAAAATAGTACAGTTCACTTGGAAAAAAAAATTCAAGGCACATCTTCCCATTTATTTACCTAGAGCTTTGTGTTTGTTTTGTTTTGTTTTGTTTTTTTAAAAATACATTTTATTGACTTTTTACAGAGTGGAAGGGAGAGGGATAGAGAGTTAGAAACATCGATGAGAGAGAAACATCGATCAGCTGCTTCCTGCACACCTCCCACTGGGGATGTGCCGGCAACCAAGGTACATGCCCTTGACCAGAATCGAACCTGGGACCCTTGAGTCCGCAGGCTGACGCTCTAACCACTGAGCCAAACCGGTCAGGGCAGTGTGTTTGTTTGTTGAGCCCAATTTTCTGTACCTCAGTGAATGGATTGCTCATGACAGATGGTGGCCAACAACCTTTGGGTCTTGGAGCATTTTGGACTAGGACACATTAGGTTTCTGCCAGAAGCTAGCAGCTGGGCAGCCCCATTTAGCAGGACGATGGACTAGATTCAGAGAACTCACCAGCCTTGACCAAACAGGGTCCAGAGCAGGGCCGTGGAGCCTAATGGTACTGGGACTTCATTGTTCTGAGCTTCCCTAGCTGTGGAAAGGAGAAAACGATGCCTGCTGCAGAGGATTCTTGGGAGACTTCGGTGGGGTGATGCATGTCGAGTACTCCCTAGCCTAGACAGAGGTTCATTCTCTTTAACTTCAGCGTGCTTGGTGGAAACCACTTCAGAGTTAGACCTTGGAGATCTACAAGTGGATAAATTGATTGGGGGAGTTCTTTTGAGGGAAGGTTTCACTTTTCCAAAGTCTGTAGTTGCCGGGAGCCGGTCCATCCTTGCTGTTTCAAGGGACCTGGCATATATGGCATACGGTTCTTAATATGTTTGCTCACCTTCTTGGCGCTGTGTTTTAACCAAAGTCACCTCTCCGAGAAAGGTTGAATCCCCAGGTAGGGATTTTCCCCTGAAGTTAGGGAGGGAATAAAACCCCTCAACTAAGTGCCAGGCGGGTAATTAATCCCTTTAACTACGAACAATCATGCTTAAACTACATAATCTTTTCTCCCTGGAATGGAGATAAGAAACGCCCTAACCTTTGTAATAGAGATTGATAGGATTGAATCAACTGGTATAAATACAGTTGTAACAAGACAGAAACACTCAGAACTTAGAACACAGAATTCAGAACACAGAACTTATAAGACAGAACTTCAGAGACAGAACTTAGAAGACAGAACTCAGAACACAGAACTTAGGAGACAGGACTTAGAAGACAGAACTCAGAAGAGAGCCAAGAAGACAGAACCAACACAGAACCTACAGACAGAAGAACTTCGCTGGAGAGAACATGGCAAAAGATCCTGGACTGAACCTGACTACAGAAATTGGCAAGAGAACCTGACTAGAACATGGCGACCAAACCTGGCTGGAGAACCTACAGAACCTGGCAATAGAACCAGGCAAGAGAACCCAACCATGCTGATCAACTGAACGCTGCCTCCATGTCATTCCTTCTTCGCCGACTCCGTCCACACCTTTGGGGACCCCTGGACCTGCTGGGGTTGGACCCCGGCATGTAGTCCCTGCTCCTTTTCTGCTTTCCAGGCTGGGGCATTCTCAGGCATAAGTTGAGAAGTCACACACTCCCGGGAACCCTCGAGTTCACTTTTCCAAGGTGGAGCAGGGCGTGGTCGCTGGCGAGCCCCGGACCCCTGCTTGGTGGCCTTCTGCTTGGAAGTTGAGAGTTCTGAATTCAGAACCAGTCTTTCCTTCGGTCTCACTCACTTGTAGAGGATCCTGATTGACACATCTTGGCACCAAGAGGTGACAGCCTCTGGTCCAAGGCAGTAATCAACAGGATATAGGCAGAATGGTGCAGGGACAAAAGCTGCACCCACTAGGTTCAGACCAGTTGGGTTTGATTCCTGGGTCAGCTGCTTAGCCGCTGGTTAAGGCATGTTACTTCATTCTCTGTAAACGAGTGTAATAAGAGTTTCTACTCATTGGGTACCTGTGAAGATTAGATGTGTTAATCCTGAAAAGTGCTCAGAACAGTGCTTAGTACACATAT
Source organism: Myotis daubentonii (assembly GCF_963259705.1). Lineage (NCBI taxonomy): Eukaryota > Metazoa > Chordata > Mammalia > Chiroptera > Vespertilionidae > Myotis > Myotis daubentonii. The sequence goes on along the minus strand of NC_081855.1, from coordinate 39,566,763 downwards.
TAGGTGCTCAACATGCTGGCTGTTACTGGTGTTTCCATAGTTCATAACGTCTACGGTGGCTACTGTTTTTCATATTTTAACAACTCTAAAAATGAACTGCGTGTTAGAGTTGATGCCATCATACAATTTTAAGTAGCATCATTTTTCTTTTTTGGTGGCATAACTGGTAGTGAATTCACCATGAGACTTCCTCCTGCACAGGACACTGAGGTTCTAGATAGTGAACTTAAGCCCTGAATAGTGTTTGCATACAAAGTGTGAACATAAAACATATCAACATTGGGTTCTGCCAGTGGAAAGTCATTGACTGATAAGCTATGCAGTCATTCAGGCCTGGAAGGTTAGTTGACTTTTCCAGGGCACTGACTGACTTCCTGTTAATGCCAATGACATGCTAGAGCTCTGAAACAGGAGCGGTTGAGTCTCCTCTGCTCACAGGTTCAGAGCCTTCATCTTGGTAACCAGGATTTCTCTCTAAATTCCCTGGATGCCGTCTATCTGATAAACATCTTCAAGGACACAACGTCTCCGCCTGCTTTTTAATCTTTAAAGTAAGTGGGTCTAGGAGATGATGGAAGCTGGCCTTATGGAAAAGAAGTTAATGAATCCAATAGATGTGGTTCCAAAGCAGGATTTTTTGTTTGTTTTTTTGCTTTTGATGCGCTGAAGGTGTTGCTTCTATTTACTCTACTCATGTGCAGGCTCTGTGTTTTCTCCAAGCAGCGTGTCAACTGTTGCCCACCAAATCCTGCACTTGATCTTCTGAGACTGATAGCAGTTCTGCCTGCACAATATTAACCTGTTACATCGTTTTCCCACACTAATATCTCTGGAAGGCCTGTGTATAGTCCCTCAGACTTCACAGCCATTTGCTACATAAACTTTATTAAATACAAACCTCACGGAGCTGCATCTGAAAATTTCATCTTGTTCCAGCCCTTTAAAGAAACGGTCAGAAATACCCTTGGAATATGCAGACCATTATATGGAATGATTTTAATTTTCTTTAGCTATGCCAATCTGGTTATTACTAAATACATGTTTTAAAGTATCAGCTAAATGTCATCATGGAGTAGATACTCAGGGAAACCGAATAATTGACTATTTGGTGCTGAAATGTGTTATTGTCACTCAGAGGAAATTACCAATCTGCCTTGAGTTGGAGTTTGTTTATAACTCAGCTTCACCTTGGTTGGCATGTCAAAACTAGAGTGAAATATTGAAATGAAACATGAAATGTATTACGGAAGGTTCTCAGGAATGAAGGACACTGGAAAGATTGATTTTTCTAGTACCTTAATTTTGATCTATGGGTGAAGCCTTGTTTTCAGCACCCAGCTGGATTTGCTCAGAACCATCTGGGTCTCTTAAAATAGATAATGTTAAACCAGATACACCATTGCACACATGGTATGACTTTGCTTCTTAGAAAAATGAAAGTAATAATGTGCTACTCAGGGTGACTTTATATTCTGCTTTAGCTAAGTGTTCCTATAATTTCCTCCAAGATTTGTTCTTATATTCAAAAAATCTTACCCTTGGAAAAAACATTCTCTCATACAATTAAGAATCAGAAATTAATTAGTGACTCCGTCTGGGTACAGATTTTTTTAAAATATATTTTTATTGATTTCAAAGAGAGGAAGGGAGAAGGAGAGAGGGATAGAAACATCAATGATGAGAGAGAATCGTTGATCGGCTGCCTCCTGCACACCCCTCACTGGGAATCGAGCCCACTACCCAGGCATGTTTCCTGACTGGGAATCAAACTGTGACCCCCCCTGATTCGTAGGTTAATGCTCAGCCACTGAGCCTCTCCAGCCAGGCTAAGTACTGATTTTTGAAAGTTATGTTTTTTGTCAGACTTGTTCTCTAGCTCCCCTGAAAAACTGTGTATTCTGGGATCCACTGTTAAAGTCTACACCATGGGGTACTAAGGAATGAAAGGTACAGTGGGTAAAAGTTATTATCACACACTTGTACAAATAGGAATGTCCAACAGAAAGGATGTTTCCAACTCTATGCTTTATCTTATTCCAAGCCAGTGCCCCTGCAGATAACAGGTTTTATCGGTAACATTGGACAAAGTCAAGAAGTGTTTTTATTGGGCCAAGCATTCAGGAACTTGAACAAGTTTCTCCTGTTGCAAAGTTGAGGTAATGCACTTGAAGAGTCCTACAGTGTCTCAAGGGCAGTCAGCACCAACCTTGAGAGATGGAGGAGTTGGAGCTGTTTTCCACAGACCTAGTTTTACTCATGTTCCCAACCATTATTCTAAATTGACAAAAATGTAAAGTCTTCTGATTTCAAGACTGTTCCTGTGGTGTTCGTTATTCCCTAGAGGTGTAGTAGATTCTTACGTTTTAAAGATTCTTCCCCTTGGATTTTTCTTATCCCCCTGATCCCATTTTAAAATGATAATGAATATTCTGATCCAAACAATTGATATAAGCCACCTATTCTATAGGTAAGAGATGTTTAATAAATATCAGTTGTCTTCCCCAATCCCTTTGTCTTAGCTCTACAGTGAGAATCTGAGAAGCCCTTTATTTTGCATTGGAAGGAAAGGACGAACTCAATAGTGCATTAATTCATTGTACAAGAGGCATTTTTTTCGTTGCCTCCTGCGTGTACCCTGACCAGTATTGAGCCTGCCACCGAGGTTTATAGGAGCACAGGTAAAGCCATTCAAATATCTGATCTCCATCTGGAACCAAATCAATGATTGCATAGAGGGTAGAATCCATCTGGAATCAGCAATAAATAAGAGCTCCTGTTGCTCCACATTTTTGTCAGCATTTAGTGTTGTCAGTGTTTTGGATTGTGGCCATTCTAATAGTAAAATCTCTGGAGACAAAGACTTTAAAGATCATTGCCACCTGGAGATTTTTTTTTATTGGAAAGGACATCAAATACACTCATTGGAAGAGACTTTATCTTGCACTTAACCACAAATGGCATTTATCCCTGTCTCTGACACTTGCTTTTGCCTACAATGAACACCAAAAACTTCTTGAGGATGAGAAGCTGCCAATATCAGATGTACACAGCTATCCTAAGATATCAACAAGGCTTGTATACCTATGGATTGATATTGAAATCAGAAACCAATTGTTTGATTATACTTACCTGTCTGCTAATGCTATTAGTCATAATAGTAGTTATACTATTTAGATTATTGAAAATATATGATAAGTTTTAATACTAAAAGAAAGAAACATTTGTTGGACATCTAGTTGGTCTGAGGAGTCATCAGCTTGGGCAGGCAAGTCTAAACCATTGCTGCATAAAGTGGTAGGTATACAGTGAACAGAGGATGGAGGAGGCAACTGGAAAGAAAGACAGGGTTGTGATGCAGGGAGAGACTAGTTGAGGGAACAGGAGACCAGCAGTAGATCCAGTGAGACAAAATGCAGCCCAAAATAGAAATAGAGAGAAGATTAATTAGAAAGAAGGCGATACATTGGTGCCTAACTAGATTTAGAGATGGAATGGGACAACTGGCTCAGGGGTCTGGGATAATTCAGGTTTTTGTCAGGGATTGGTGGTAGTGCCACCAAGACAAGGAATATTTTTGAGTGGTTTCGGAGAAGTTGATGAGTTCGCTTTTTGTCTGGTTGAGTATGACGTGCTCATGGGAAATTTAGTGAAAATAACCAGTAAGAAACTGAATATATAAATCTAAAGCCGAGACCTAGAGATAAAGAAGTCATAAAGCAAGAGTAGTGTGAAGCCATAAGAATAGAAGATGTTGCCTAAAGGATGTGCGAAGGGTAAAGAGAAAAGGGTGAGGGTGGAACCTATGGGAACAGCAGCATTCAAGGGGAAGGAAGTGGAAGAGCATCCGCAAAGATGGATGGGAGGGAGCCCCCTGGAAGGTAGGAGGGGAATTGGAATGCAGGGGAGTGCAGAGGCACAGGAAAGAGAGAAAGCCAAGGAGGAAAATGTCAACAATGATAATAGCCACATAGTTCAGGAACGTAGGCTTTGAAAGGTCCTGTGGGATTGAGCAATAAGAAAGCCATCAGTGACCTTTATGAAAAGGAGTGAGATGGTGGGGCAGAACCCAGCTTGCAGTGTACCAAAAAAAGAATTCGGAAATGCTTGGCTCTGAAAGGAAGGGGAGGAATTGCATCAGAAAGGGACTCGGGGTTGAGGGGAGAAGCCTGTGGAAGACTTCCCCTCTTGGAAGAAAACAAGTTCACGTTCTGACACATCTCCTCTGTTCCAAACACATAGCAAGGCCAGATAAAGTACAGCAAGAGAAAAAACAAAGTGATACAGCTAGGTTCATGGATCAAAAGCAGGACAGAACCCCAGGAGAATGGAGTACATGGAGTGGCTGGAGTCTGAGTTGGGGGACAAGCAAGTGTTAATATGGGAGTAGAAGTGCTCCATGCAAAATAGAGACCACAGTGAGGCCCACTGTTTAAAGCAAGAGGCTGGGATGGGACTCCTCCACTGGTAAAAGGAGGCTGAAAGAATCTCCTGTGACGGCTCCGTGGCCATGGCTTAGAGTACTGGTTTTGCCCTTGGAAGGCAACTGTAAAACCTAAAGATTGATGCAAGGGGTGAGGGAGAGAGTGGAGACGGAGAAAGACAGAGAAAGGAAGAAAGCTTCCTACTCAAAAAAAATCCCACAAACCAATTATTAAGAAAGATCGCCAATATGATCAATAATCAGAACATGAATGCAAAGGAAATAATTTCATAGATAGATCTGATAAAAATAACATGTTTGTGCTGCTCAAAGGGAAAAATAAGGAAATTTGTCCGTTTTTAAAGAATGAGAAATTAAGAAACCAAATCTAAATTAAAATAATACAAGAACTGAGGATTTAAAAAAGAAGCAGTTAAAAATTTGGGAGCTGAGGCACTAAAAGGAAAAACTCCAGAGATAAAATAAACTCTAGACACAGCTAAAAGGATAGTGAATTGGAAAACAGTATTGAGAGATACAACCCGTTTCATAGCTCAGAAATATAAAGAATTTAAAAAAATAGATAGCTAAATGTATTGGCTATTAATAATTGAGAGTTGAGAGTTGCCATATGGTTATCTCATAGCAGCAGAAAATACAATAAAGGCAGAAAAGCAATTTGAAATGATAAAAGTGGAGAACTTTCTAAAATTGATGAGTCCTGGCCAGTGTTTCTCAGTGGTTGGAGCATCATGCCCTGCACCAAAAGGTTCCATTCCTGGTCAGGACACATGCCCAGGTTGCAGGACACATGCAGGAGGCAACCAATCGATATTTCACATCAATATTTTTCTCTCTCCCCTCTCCTTCTCTCTCTCAAATCAATCAAAATTATTTTTAAAAATAAAAAATACAATTGAAGAGAGCCATGAAAACTCAGATCAGAAGTATACTTTGTGGGGGTTTTTTGTTGTTGTTGTTGTTGTTTTTTTTTTGTTTTTTTTTTCAGAAGTATACTTTGAATAATAGTAATGCCCAACACTTATTGAGCCCTTATGTTCCACCATTCTATGTGCTGTCTTTGTATTAACTCATTAATTCTCTAATAACCTTGAGATAAAAGCATTTTAGATGTGAACATATTATAAAAGAGAGAATATGTGTAACTTGCCCAAGTTTACACAGCTGAGTGGTAGGATTTCACTCCTAGCAGGCTGGCCACCTGCTAAGATCACTCTAATACTAAGGAGGTAGACATACCAGATAAATTCATACATAGTCTCATTGTAATGAAATTGCAGAGTATTAAAGATTTTTTTCGAAGCTCTTGAAAGGTACTTCAGAGGAAAGACAGATCACATACGACGGGACAATAATAACCCTGACCGTGGCCTTCTGATTAGCAACAATAGATGCAATAAGTTAATGAAGGGATGTATTTAAAAAGTGAACCAGGGAAAGACATGAGATACAAAAACAAATGTGGGCCTATCAGTTGATAAATTTACCTTTACATTAACTCTTGGCTGTGAGATCCTAAGAGGAAGTTGCCAGCAGGAAAGTGAAAATTTGAAAGTAGAAAAGGGCCTGCTCCTGGAAATCAGAGAAAGAATGGTCTTCATGAACCTCCAAGATCGGAGGGAAGGGTAGAGGGCGGGGCATGGAAGGATGTGTCTCCAGGAAGGGGAAGGAGGAGCAGGAAAGGAGACAGAGGAGGGGTTATGGAGGAGAATGAAGGTCATTGATAAACCTGTGTGGGAAATGGATGAGGGAACCACCTCCCAAGAGTAAAAGGATTGCTTAAAAGGTTTGGCAGTCAGGTGATTTGGGAAATTTTGAATGAGTTAATAGCACCAGCGAAAGTAACTGTGTCATTGTCCCAGCTGTTCTTTGAAGCATGCAGATGTGGCTGAATTGATTCAGGATTTGTTTTCAGGGTGGGTTTAGCAGGGTATAAAAAAAATTGAGCGAGTAAGTGAAGGTCAGAATGAGCGTTGGAGCCCAGTGGCGGCTCTTGGGATTGGAGAGCTCAGCAAGGTCACAAAGAAGGCGTCCTGGGAGTGAGAGTGAGCAAATTGAGTTGAGATTGGAGAATAAGTAACTTAAGTTTTCAGATTTCCAAGGTGGAATAATTCCAGGAGATTCGAGACCAGGGTGGGGCTTAGGAGGAAGTGGGTAGAAAGTATAATAGAGGTGAAGGTCATTGGAAGAAAAGGGGAAAAGGATTTAGGCCTATGGCATTGTCCATGTGGAAACTGAGATCACAAAGATATGGACATGAGATGGGGTAAAGCAGAACCTTAAGTTCAAGCCTTTTGTGAATTGACGGGCCAGGGCTCCAGATTGGGGGTCTGTAAATAGCACCCTTCAGCAATGAGGCCTTGTGGCTAGAAAGCATGATCCTGGAAAGAGGAGGGACCCAGAAGTGCACTCATTCTACAAGTGACCCCTAATCTCTAGGAATTTTCTCCCAAGGAGTCTATCATTATTTTCTAGAAGGGGATTCTGAATATGCTGCTTTTTCAGTGCTGAGCTGTGTGTTCTGAAGGAGTAGTACATCTCTACTTCATGCAAGTGACCCAGCTTATCACACACATGAGCCAAACCATGAGAGCTGGGTGTTGACTGCTTTGCTGGGTAATGATGGCAGGGCCCCATCTAATGGCCCTTTTGCGAAGTACAGGTGGAGCAATCAGGCTCTCTTATGCCCCTCAGCCACAGGAAGGCAAAGAGCATAGAAGGTAAACCAGCAGGCCCCAGCTAGAAAGTAATTTCTTCAAGAGTGGGCAAGGAGCCCTAACTGGTTTTCTCAGTGGTTAGAGCATTGGCCCACGGACTGAAGGATCACAGGTTCAATTCTGGTCAAGGGCACATACCTTGGTTTGCGGTCTCAATCCCCAGCCCCAGTCGGGCATGTGCAAGAGGCAACCAATCAGTGGGTCTCTCTCACATAGATGTTTCTCTGTCTCTCCCCCTCCCTTCTACTCTCTCTAAAAAGTCAATAGGAAAAAATATCCTCTGGTGAGGAAGGATTAACAAAAAATAAGTGGAAAGTAACAGTGATGATAATGATGTGGCTGTCGGCTAGTGATAATGATGATAACAAGATGGATATTGGCAGGAATATTTACTGAGCACGAGTGTAGCATCCTGCTAACCCGTCTATAGCTGTGATCTTACCAAGTCCTCACAACTATGATTATTCCTGCTCTCCAGCTGAGAACTGAGGTTTAATGAGAGCCTGTGGTCTCACAAGGTCAGAGCTGGCAAGCAGCCGACCTGGGACTTGATTCTAGCTTAGTTTGGCCTCGGTGCAGGAGCTCTCATGTAATTAATATGCTATATTCGGTTCTAAAAATGGAATTATAAAACTGCATGTGGAATCTGCTACCTGAGTTTTGAAAGCCTGGCTAAAGGTTTAAATTTTCATAGTGAACAAAGAGAAATAATCCTTCCCGTGTTACTGAAGCAATGTCAAGTTTGTTTGTTTGTTCTCCTCCCAAGTTTTATAGGGCTGGAAATAATCTTGAAATGGAAAATGGCTTTTCAAACATGTCTTCAGTTTGTGTGCATTTTCAAATGTGAGTGGAAGGATAGAGCTGGGCCATCTTGAGCCTGGCTCAAGTTAGATACCCCACCTTAGAGGGTGAGGATGGTAGCCAGGATACTCATGGCACATCAGAAGGGAATGAAATGATCAGATTTGGAGAGAAAGAGGATCTGGGTAGAAACACCATGATAGGAAAGAGACTGGCCCCAGAGACCCAACGGCAAAAAGGCAAAGTTAAAAATAAAATGAGGCTAAAGATAAACCTTGACAGGAGCAAAATTGAATCGAGAATTCTGTTCCTGGAGCCCAATGTCTGATTGATTTATTTTACCCACCTTTTGGTCCGCATGTGCCTTCCTCGGCCGAGGTCAAGTGCCAGAGGACATCTGAAAATATCCACAGCCAAACTCCTCAGCACATCTCACCACGTGAGGGAGAGGCCTCTCTGCAAAAGTCTTTGTCCTAAACTGTTTATGGATTTTCCATAGTCTGCAAGACCTTGGGCACATGCCAACTGGCAGCCGCCCTCCAGCCTGGAGACAGACCTTGCCCCTGATGCAGAGAGTCCTCACGGGGTTTATTGTGATCTTCCGCTGTTTTGCATATTTATCCAGAGAATCTCCCAATCTTTTCTTACTGAAGGTTTTAGTTAGGAGACATTGCATGCGTGGCTCTTTATTTCTGTCATCCCTCTGAACTATGTTAGCGGCTAGTGACGGCAGTCCAGTAAGTCCTTGTATTTGTTGTGGGTTGTGCCTGGGAGTCATCATGGACAATAAAATAATAAGTAATGGGCAGGAAGACAGCTCTTCAAACCAGGTGGGAAAACTACTCCAGTGCCAGACAGAAAAATGCCCCCTGCGGTTATCAGGAAATGAAGTGAATTCAGCAGGCACTCAGGGAGTTCCTGTTAGGGACCCGTACCAAAGCACAATACATTTAGAGTTGAGAGCATCTGCTATATATTATTTCAGTTAACATTTTAAGGTGGACGTTATTATGCTCTGCTGTTGAGAGATGTTTAAGGTCAGACAATTAAGAATACACTATTAATCGTGTGTTCTTTGCTCTTTCCACACTCCACTTCAGCTGCCATGAAGCAGATCCTGTGGTCAGAGTGGGCCCGTGGGACGTGTCAGTGATGGAAGCTTCTGCCCTATCCTGGCTGAGTTCAAGAAACAATGGGCAATAGGTGACAAATGGAATTAGTTAGTAGTTTGGTTGAAAAGACTTTGGTATGTAAACAAGTCTTGCATAAATCACAGAAAACTGGGGTGAAGAGAAATGAGGAGAGTAAAGAGACAAAAATATTTTCTTTTGAGTGCACGGGACGACACTCAACCAACTGAGCCACACCGGGCAGGGCTCTCTTTTTCTTAACTGTTTTTTACTCAGACTCAAATTCAGATGCCTTCAAAGAGATGCTTACTGAATGAAGCCTCGTACAGAAAATTGGCTTTCCCTAAAAGCTCTAATGGAGCACCCTTATAGGCCAAGTGGCCTTGAGAGATGAGGTTTGTAAATGCAGGCTGGTGATACCTGGTCCACACCTGGGTGACCAGGCGTGGGGTAAGGACCCGTTGCCTGGAACACTGACTGTATGACCATCTCAGGAACACTTTTAAAGCTGAGCTTCGTAATGGAGACGCTGACACAACCTGCTATCAGCAACCACGATTATTAAACAGGCACCGAGCCAACAGCGGTGGCTGGGAATCAGGGAGGAGAGATTAGCATCACAAGAAGAGATTTTAGGCTCTGGGCCAGGAAAGGTGTTTGGTTTTTTTTTTCCTTTTCCTTTTCATTAAATAATAATAATAAGGGAGAGAGAAAGAAAGACCAGAAAAAAGAAGGAAAGGTGCAAAAGAATTCTTGCTTAGCAACCCTCCATCAGATTGTTCTGGGATGTCCAGATAAGCCTAGAAACAAACCATCGTCTGTCTGGAAACTTGGCTATTGCTTGCCTTTAAAATGGCTCTGCAGAAACCCAGGCAGCCGGCCCCACTCTGCTGTCCTTGGTTGGTCCATGCGCAGAATGGGTGCATTACCTCCAGCAGAGGAGAAATAATGATCATCAAGGCCCATTTTCCACTTGGAGTTGGAGGAAGCACTGTTAGGGCAAAAATCAGGTGCTACCTGCTTGCCCTATGGAACTGAGTGAGAGACGTATGCAGTGATTGGATGCCAGTGGCACCCACTCCCTGGAATGATGGAGCATCATTACGGGATCCAGGAAGAACTCTTACAAGACAGTGCCTGTCTATCAAACTGCTCCCTTCAGATTTCCAGAGAGGGGACCAGTCCCAGGAGTTACATGATGCAGTGGAACCAAGGTAGCATTTTCCAAGAGAACTTTCAATGTCCACCCTCTGTCCCAGGTCACATGGCACTGACCACCACAGAGGGTCAGAGCATCTCTGTTGCAAGTGACTCTCAAGACTGGATGATGTGCCCAGTTGCCCTGCTCAGGATTTGCTTCTGGCATTTTAGCTGCTTTTGCCAAACCAGCAATGTCTTGTGACCTTCTTTTAAATTTTTTATTTTAAAAAATGTCAAACCTACAGAGAAGTTGCAAAAATAATACAGTGATTCTGGATTCACCCGTTGTTAACCTTTTTCTGCATCTGCTTTGCCTCTCCCTCTCTCTCCATAAATATTAGCATATTTTCCCAGAACCCTTTGAGAATTAGTTGCAGACATCTTCACCGTTCAATACTTCCACATCCAAGACCTAAGAACAAGGACTTTTCCTTTCGTAACCATAGTGCAATGACTAAGCTCTGGAAATTTAACATTGATGCAATACTAGGATCTGATAGAGTCATATTTACGTTTTGCCAATTGCTTATGGGGAATAGCAGTGAGAAACCTTCGTGATTCATGTTCCAGTGTAGGCACATACATTGCATTTAGCTGTCACTTTCTTTGGGCTCCTTTCATCCATGTTCCATGACACTGACGTGTTGGAAAGTACAGCCATGTTGTGCAGATGCCACTCACGCTTGGGTTTTCCTGTTTGTGTTCTCATGATAAGGTGCAGACTATGCGTCTTTGGCCAGAATACTGGGTCTTTGTGGACTTTCGTCCTTTCCCCACACTGTGTGACTTCCCTGTTCTATTTTCTGACTTTGGGGAGACGTTGGCCTCCTTCAGTTTTTCCAAGCTGTGTTCATCGTGCAGCTGGTGTTGGGGGTCCAGTGCAAGGGGGCGGGCAGAGGCTCAGGCTGCCATGTTTGTCTAGCCCTGGAGAAGGAATGAAGGCTGATGAAAAGTCACCCTGAGGGGCAACAGGAAAAATCCCAGAGTGGAGGCAACAGTGCACTTCCAAACTGGCCCTCTTAACTTCTACTGACTGCTCAGGAAGCCCTAACAGGATCCTTCAGAGCAGAAGTCAGTCTGATTGGATTAAGGAAAAGGAGCCAAATCCCCTGCCTCCATTTGCCTGTTGGGAATTCCATTTGGGTGGAATTTCGCATCCATCCTATCTTCTCCATTTCAACTACTGCTGCCTTAGTTAAGGTCCTTATCTCTTTTCTAGAACAATCTCTTACTAAACCTATTTCCCACAGAGCCTTGTGCGGGGATCCATTTAAACCCCAAATCTGATTTCACAGTGGCTTCCATTGCTAGGGTGGGATTCCATTCTGCAGTTTCTTTATTCTGGATTCCCAGCCTTAAGTTTCTATTCCCCAAAATATCAGATGTTTACAGAACCTTTAGCATCAGCATCCCCTGGGGCCTTACTAGAATCTCAGGCCCTACTTCAGATTCCCTGAACCAGGACCGACATTTTAGCAAGTTCCCCAGGTGATTTTGTGCAAATTAAAGTGCAGAAGTGCTGTTTAGAACATGCTGGAAGGGCATGTTCTGTACAAGGATCTTAAGTTCCCCCTCCGGCTCTTGTCACTGTTATTGAGGCATGATTCGCAAACTATTCTTTGCTCCAAGGGATTCACCCCTAAAATTAAACTTTACAATTATGTTTCCTAATTTGCAGGAAGAAGGAAATTTAGTGGATGGGATTTTTCTCAATTCTTTTTTCTCACAGAAATTTTTCCTAAATTTTGACATCTGCTACCACTTGTTGGCTACCAAGATGTCAGTCATCTGCTGGCAGACAACAAAATGAACCAGCAGACAATGCTAATGTTAAAACTGAAAGTTGAAGGTATTAGCCCAACAGTTCAGTTCAACAACAGCAAAAAAATTAAAAAATTAAATGTTGAACTTCAATTATATAGGAAATATTAAAATACAGTGTGAAGGATGCACCAATCGATGAGATATATCCATTGTATAGCATATTCACCACTACCCTTGGGGCCAGATATGCTCATGGTGCTGTGTTTAATGGGACCTGGGCAATGGCCATCTTTTTACTAAAGCTCTTAGTCCAGTTGTGCACAATCCAATTAAATGAAAGACTTGCTGTCACCGTCAATTTTATTTCATCTTCCGTGTGGCAGCTTGATAGAGAAATGCAGTTTTTAAATATGTTTTTATTGATTTTAGAGAGGAATGGAGAGAAATGGGGAGATAGAGACATCAATGATGAGAAACATCACCGATCGGCTGCCTCCTGCTTGCCCCCACTGGGGGTCGAGCCCACAATCCAGGCATGTGCCTTGACCAAGAATCAAACCAGCGACCTCTTGGTTCATGGGTCGATGTTCAACCACTGAACCACACTGGCCAGGCGAAAAATGTATTTTAAACCAAAACTCATGGTGAGTCTGTTGTCACTTGCTAGATTGAGCTTTAGTTGGGGAGATTTCAAAACCCTGAAGTGGGAAGATTGAACCTTCCCTAGAGTGTTAATGACTTGTGACCCTCTAATTTAGCAAGAACAGGGACAAACTACTTCTTAGAGGCATTGTTCCTCTAGCAGTTCCATCAAGGAGATAGGCATGGATCTCTGGGAACCCAAGATTTTAACCATAACCAAATATTATGCCCCAAAATGAATTCATAGTCACTATATACAGTATATTGTTGCTTTACTAAAAGGTAATCAATCGGGAAAGGTGTGGCAGAGACCATAACCTTGAAAGGTGAGTTGGTGTGACCCAGACAGATGGGTTGGGTGGGGAAAAGCCTTCAGAGCAAGAGGAGGAGCAAGAGCCAGGGTGTGGAAGGCTGAAACAGTGAGTTGTTAGAAAGCCTGATGCTCAGAGGGCTGAGCAGGGCATACCTGGAGCAAGGAAAAGAGAAAGGAAAACACCCTAGGCAGTGTGAGTTGAAAGGTGGAGGCAAATGTACTAATTCCATAAGCTTGTATAGCATTTTGGAGTTTCCATACTACCTTCACACCCTTTACCTGGTCCTAATGAGGCAGGTCACGCACAGAACTCACTTCCAGTGGAGACGCGGAGGAGTTTCTCTGGCCACATAACACATAAGTCATCGAGGCAGGAGTAGAACCAGATATTTTGACTTCTGGGCTGTGCTCTTGCCACCAGAAACTGATATGTTCCAGAGGTGGTGAAGAAACCAACCTAGCATATTGGAAAGAAAAGTTCATGGGTGGGTGTGGATGGATGGGTGGGTGGATGGATGGATGGATGGAGTGTGGAAACTAGAGTGAAGAGAAAGGGAGGTTGGGGTCCTGCAGCTGTCCAGGTGAGGTCTGTCAGGGAGATGGATGGGGAAGATGCAGTGGTGGAATTAACAGGACTCTGTGTCTGACCCAATAAGAGAATGAGAACAAAATAAGAGCCTAGGCCAGCGGTCAGCAAACTCATTAGTCAACAGAGCCAAATATCAACAGTACAACGATTGAAATTTCTTTTGAGAGCCACATTTTTTAAACTCAAACTACATAGGTAGGTACATTGTTATTAACTTAATTAGGGTACTCCTAAGGCTTAGGAAGAGCCACACTCCAGGGGCCAAAGAGCCGCATGTGGCTCGAGAGCCGCAGTTTGCCGACCACTGGCCTAGGGCAAGCCCCAAGTTTCTACCTCAGATGCTAAAGGCCCACAAGAGGAGGAACCAACTCAGACCAAAGGGTAAGGGTTGAGATGATGAGTGTAGTTTTGAAGAAACTGATTTTGAGAAAAACCAGAGATTAGTGTCCCATAGTCAGTTGTTATCAAAAGACCTGGAAATCAGGAAAAGTATCTGGGGTAAACAGGAGATTTGTTAGTAATTAATAATCAGTGATTAACATTTTATTATAGGTATTTGCTGTAATATAAACAGCATGATAAAGAGAAAAGACAGTGAAGAAAAAAAAGGAAAGGTCTTAAACATTTAACAGTGAGATTGGTTCATTTATGTGACAGCCATACAATGAAATGTGATTCAGACCTTAACAATGAGTGCCCACCCTGTGATCAATTCAGTGATCCCCTCCCCCACCCCCATAAGACTAACATCTAATGGACAAGCGCTTACCATGGCCAGGTCAAAATGAAGTGGGCTTCATCTTCTCTGGGTCACTGAGTCCTCACCACTGCCCAGTGAGGGAAGATGCTGCTCGTACTTCACAGATGAGAGGAGTGAGGTCCGACTGTGCTCGGCAGCACACCCAGGTCACCCAGCCGATCAGCACAGCCTGGTCTCAAACCCAGGTCTGCTGCCTGGAGTCCAGCTCATCAGCACCAGACTGTTTCCTCTCTACCATTTGCTAATAACTCTGTTTTCCATGATGCAGGAGTACGGTGATAAGGGGAAAAGAGAAGAGAAAAGGTCGCTACATTAGAATGACATGAAGGACAGCCCAGAGTTGACCCATGGCTATGCCTTTGAGGGCTGGTCTGAACAGGGAGGAATGAGGCCGCAGGCTCCTCCTCCCTGGGAACCGAAGGGACAGGCCTATCCGGGGTCTCTGGCCTAGTCATGCCTCCACCTTGAGGAGAGCTCAGGAGGCCAACCTCTCCCACCTGCTGACCCAAGTCTATTTTGCCCACGCCTGGGAGCTCCTTCTAGAACCTTCCAGTTGGCTGCCTGGGCCAGGTCTGTGGAGCTCAACTAGGAGGCCTCTCAGAGTTCCCCAACTTAGTCTTGGTTGATATTTAGAACCAACTCTTGCAGCGGGGGGAAAACCAAACAAAAAACAACCTACCTGGCCCTAGCCAGTTTGGCTCAGTGGGTAGGGGTCCCGGGTTCCTTTCCAGTCAGGGGCACTTGCCCAGGTTGTGGGCTCAATCCCCAGTGGGGGGCATGCAGGAGGCAGCCGATCTATGGTTCTCTCTCATTTATTGATACTCTGTCCTCTCTCCCTCTCCCTTCCTCTCTGTAATCAGTAAAAATATATTTTTTTAAAAAAGAAAGAAAATGTATCATTAAAAACAAACAAACAAACAAAACCCTATGTGGAAAATGTAACAATCTGTTCCTTTATTTTGTTTTTTTTCTGACAGTTGATGTAATATCTATCCTGGTTCTTAAGTGGTTTGGGGCTGGTGCCCATCCCACTGTTCTGCCCAGAGAGGCATGCTGGGAACGAGCTGGAAGGAGAACAAGGCCCTGGACACCCTGGCAGCCTTCTTGTCACACTCCTGTCTTTTGACTTCCCAGTGTGGCCTCCCCACCGCAGGCCTCAGCAAGCCATCTATCTCAGTGTTTTATTCTCTCCCCTCCAGGCTGAGGTAGTGGCTTCTCAGGGAAAAGCAAGTACCAGTGATTTTTCCGTGTCAGGAGCCCTGCCTCTCTGTGCAGAGGCGTCACTGTGCAGGCTCAAAAGAGGTGTAAGGGGAGGACGGGGATCAGAGCTGCCTTGCCATGGCCAACCCCAAACACTGAGGCCACTGCAGGCGGACCCAGCGCCAGGCTGTCCCAGAGCCAGCCTACAGCGCGTCCAGGCTAAATATCGACGCCTCACCTTGAGAAAACCAGCAGTTCTAGTTCCCAGAGACCACCCTGCGAAGTGACAGAAGAAGGAACTGGGAGAAATTGAAACTATTTTAAGCTCAGCTGCTGAGGTTTATTTTAGGAAGCGTATTGATCCTGCTGCGGGGAAAACCATACAGCACGTCAGGTGCCAGGACCCACACGTGTCCATGTGAAGTGTGGCCGGCCTGACACAGGCTGTATGTCCAATGGGGGCTACGGCCCCAGAAGAAGGATTCGGATGGAGGCTGCTCTGTCCCAGAATCAGACCAAGCCAATGAAAAGAAAGATCCTTGTGACAGCAGCCCTCCGAAATGTCACTGAGAAGCGTATTTGTGCCCTAAAAGCCTTTTTAGTAAATGGATGGAGCGATAGCATTGTGACCCTCTGCGTTGCCATAATGGGCTTTTCTGTAGTTTTCTTAATTAGTTGCCATGACCTGGAGCACCTTACTAGAGCATCATTTCTCCAATCAGAGTCTCTTTCTCATCGGTCATCATGTCACACTGATTACTGGCTCTTGAACGTTCTTCCTCACCCTCAATTCACCCAAATGAGCCAGGGTCCTCCATTGTTCCCTGCGTGGACCTTGGGTCGTGGCACAAAATGGTTCTCAACCCTCTCTGGTTTCCTGGGGCTCTGTCTCGACACAGATTCTGGACTAGAAAGGAGTGTCCCTTCCCTCAGAGGGGTCGTGCTATGAATTCAGACTCACTTTGTTGTGCGCTCTACCCTGAGGCCATCCTGCCAGTGTCCCAGGCACCCTTCCCTCTTTTATCCTGCTGTTCTTCTCCGGGTGCATTTAGCGGCAGCTTTTTATCCTGAACTTGACTGGCAAGCATCGCCCTACGTCATCCCTACATCACCCCTGTCCTGTCTCTGCTGTTGCCATCAGGTTTCTGTATGTTGTTTTTGAATTTTCTGCAGCCTTGGAGGCGGGTGGAGAAAGGGAAAGGTCTTCTCTATAAAATCAAGGTCCTCCTTGAGTGGCCCTTATCTCACATATTTTAAGAGGCACAGTGTTGAGCACATAGTAGGTGCCTAATAAATATTTGCTGAGTTATTGATTGCTGGGTACCTAGTCGCTTCTCTTCAGAACACCGTCTTACGTAATTCCATCTTCAGAACAAATAACAGTTACCCACATCTCTATTCCGGTGGGTAAAACAGAAGCAGAAATGTTTTTAAAGAGACCCAAGAAGACCATCCTTCTCTATCTCCATCTTAGTGGCAACATTGCATGCTCTTGGGTTGGATCATAGAGCGCACATATGTATGAAACAGTCACAATCGAATTGTGCAGGCGTGACAATGTTCTGGGTGAGAATACCAGTAGTAATGGGGTTAATAAAATGATGGTTTACTTTGTCATTAACTTGGAATTTTTTTTTTACCTACCATAAGTGCTTTTGAGGCCCTCCCTACCAGATATGCTTCTACAAGATAATAATCAATAAGTCATGAGCCAACTCTAGCCCCATAAGCCTAGTGTATTAACCCCTGCTCTCCACCAAGCCAGTGGCCACTTTACAAATCCAGAGCATTAAGATGAAAGCATTATTAAAACAATAATCCTGCTTCCAGCATGCCTGCTTGCTGAATTCTTTGTTGGTATGTCTTAGTCAATTGCTTCCCCCTGAGACCTCCCAAGTGCAGTGAAATAAAGTGAGGGTAGAACAGTGGCTTAGTTGGGATTCTCTATCCCTTTAATCATATCTGAAGCATAAAACAAGATGAGATTTTATTTCTCAAAATCCCTACTAATCAACCACCCCTACCGTGCATCCTTGGTAACTTGGGCAGATGGCAGGAAGATAAAATCCACACAGCTCCTAAGCTTGGATCTCTCCCTGCCCCCATCAATTTTTTTTTTATTTTAATAATAGACTTTTTTTTAGAGCAGTTTTAAGTTTATGGAAAAATTGTGCAAAAAGTACGGAGAGTTCCCATCTAAACTTGGATCTGAAACCACAAGTTACTATTATAGAGAAAAAGGGGCTGCCCAATCTCTTGAGTTCCAGGATTGTGGATTTCTGAAGAGCCATCGGACACAATGGTCTCCCTCGATGGGCTGTAACAAGAGAGATCACAAAAGTTAGAAACATCTAGAAGCAAAACAAGAGAGATCACAAAATCTAGAAAGACACTCTTGTCCAAGGAAGAAGTCTAGTTCGTTGTTAAAGCACAGTCCATTATCTATCAATGCACCTTTCTCCTGATTTATGACCTCACGACTCAGCATTTTCCTGCATTAAATGTGGGGCATCTCCCTTTCTCCATCCCCCCCACCCCATGTTTACCCTCTGGGAAAATCTTTTTTGAGGATGGAGTTATTAATGGCTACATAATAGTTCATCAAATGGATTTATCATCATTTCCTTGGCCATTCTCCCATACTAGGATATTTAAGCTGCTTGCTTGCTTCTCTCTCTCTCTGCTTTTTAAAACAATAATGTTGCCGTGAACATCTTTGTGCATAATGCTTGCCCTTAATATTCTTAAGATAAATTCTCAAAGCTTAAGCTTACTAGGTCAAGCTGCATGAAGGTTTTAAAGGCACTTGATATTTAATGTTCGTAATACTTTACAAAAAAGGGAAAACTACTCCCTTTTCATTTTGGACTCTGTAAGATAGTATTTACTTGGGAGACTTGCCTTCTCCTGGTAGTACTGCTCAGTTCATATTAAAAGGAGTGTGTCTATGGAGTGTTCATTGCCTGGGGGAGTTGGGGTGGGGAAGGAGAGCCAACCAGATTGGCCCTGAAATCCATTGCAGATGATCCGTAGGGGGGCATGTCTGATAAATAACCAAAGATGGGAGCGTTACTGTAGAGCAGTGGTTCTCAACCTGTGGGTCGCGACCCCTTTGGCAGTCGAACGACCCTTTCACAGGGGTCGCCTAAGACCATCCTGCATATCAGATATTTACATTACGATTCATAACAGTAGCAACATTACAGTTATGAAGTAGCAACGAAAATAATTTTATGGTTGGGTCACAACATGAGGAACTGTATTTAAAGGGCCAGAAGGTTGAGAACCACTGCTGTAGAGGATAAGGGAAAGTACCACAATGAACTCCCAAACCCAGCTGCCATCTCAGAAGGAAATGGGTTCTGCCTGAGGCCTGAAGGTGCATAACACCTGTGTCAGGTGCAATCCTGGCATCATTTGACTTGATGATGTACCAACAAGATGCATCTTGTCCTGACACTATCTCAGCAGATCTCCTACTCAAACAGGTGGTGGTTGGACCAGAGTTCTGGCAGCTGCTGTTGCTGCCACTGGGGAAACTGAGATGAATACTTACTCATGCTGTTTTCCCCAGAGGCTTGCCCAAGCCTCTGTCTGTGTCTAACAGTGTTGGCTTAATTCTGGATCAGGCCCTAAACTGAGCATGAAGATTAGACTGTTACACTATATCTTGACCACCCCCACTTCCCATTTCCCTGTCGCAGCCCCTCTCTGCACCACCCAAGTCAGCTGGCTGTGGGGGAAAGGGGCAGAGAGGGACTGAGCCAAGAGCAAGACTTGGGAGATGACATGACTCAGACACTTCAACATCACAGACACTTTAAAGAATATTAGTGGTGATCTGGGTCACTCAATCCCAACCTCACTGGGGTCACAGATCTCTCATAATCATATGAAAGCGGTCAGTCTCTCCAAAATACGCACCTGCCCAAATTCTGGCTACAATTCCAGGATATTCCACAAATCCCTGACACCATCCATCTAGAGCAGTGATGGCGAAACTTTTGAGCTCGGCGCGTCAGCATTTTGAAAAACCCTAACTTAACTCTGGTGCCATGTCACATATAGACATTTTTTTTATATTTGCAACCATAGTAAAACAAAGATTTATATTTTTGATATTTGTTTTATATATTTAAATGCCATTTAACAAAGAGAAATCAACCAAGAAAATGAGTTCGCGTGTCAGAGGTGACGCGTGCCATAGGTTCGCCATCACTGATCTAGACTAAGCCTTTCATTTCGCAGATGAGGACATGGAGAACCTGCGGAGATGCAGGGCTTTGCCCAAGGTTATACAGAGGAGAGAACTGAATTCAAACTCAGATCCCCTGATTCCCGATATAGGACCCAATACAGTAGGTTTCCACTCTACGTTGAGCCCTATTTTGGGAATCATGAAAAGGTAGGGTGCTTACAAACAAGGAAATAGAACTCAGGCTTATGAAAGGAAACTAACATCAGTTAGCACTCAGTATTCCTGCCATAGATCCCTCTTTGGAAAGCAGAAAGTAATGCCTTCCATTAATTCAGCAGGTACTTAATGAGAACTTAAGAGCATCTCCTAAAATCTCTAATCATTGGGAGACTAGTTGTTTATTAGAAATTATGACTTTTTATCATTTGGAACCTGAAGAGGATGTTGAGGTCCTCAAAGTGATTTTTTGTGGCTTTGTTCAGGCGGTGGGAACCCCACCCTGAAAGGTTTAGTGCAAAGGTGCTTGGTATTTCATTGACTGTGATGCAAAAGTTAAGTGTCACAGTAATGAAGAAGACCAGAGTTTGAACCAAAGGGTCCCTACATAGATTCTACTGCAGCATTTGCTACTCAACAACCAGAAGAAGAGCTCCAAGTCTTTGGGGACATATGTTTTATAAATAGCAGTAGGAAAACCAGATTCCAATTTCATTTTTCTGGAAAGAAGCAGGAAGCGCTTTTGACTGATAGATATCTTCTCGATTGAGTGCCAAAAGGCAGCCTTTTATCAAGAGTGGGCAGAGCCTAGTGGTGAAGGCTGGAGACTTGCCCTGAATAGGAGCTTCCCTGCTGACTGGCTGTGTGACCTCGGGCAAAGCTCTTTAGTTCTTTGAGCCTTGGTTTTCTCATCTGCAAATTGGGAATAGTAATACTCTCTTCCTAAGGGAGAAGAAATACCCAAGGAAGGAGTAAGATCCAAACTAGAAAGAGAAGCCCCCTTCTTCTTGCAGAGTGCCTGAGTACATGGCTTAATGTTGTACTTGCTACAAAGAAGTGCTTGCAGGGTCCAGGCTATTATCTCCAAGCAGAGACCAAAGGGTAAACTTGGAGCTGAGAGGCAACGATCTGATAACTGCTATAATGGGCGGTCAAAAATGTTTGAATTAAAGTAGGAAAAGCCATATAATCCGTCAATAACTATCTTAGCCCCTATTTATGTCCCCTTCTTTCAGTCCCCTAAGTTTTTACCACCAATAAATGTCCAACTTCTCACTTCTTTTGTAATTTACTCTCCAGAAGCTCATTTCCCTCTGGGGGATTCCAAGTTGGTTTGTTGTCTTAATGAGATACGAGTCTTTCTTCTCTTGGCACACACTTAAAAGAGACTCGTGCATGAAAGGGAGAGGGAAAGCACTCACACAAACAACCTAAGACCCAATATTTCATCCCACAGTGTATTTCTCCACTCGGCCTTGAACTTGTTTCCCCACTGCCTCTCTCATTCCTAAGCAGTCCACCTGTCGCTCCCAACCACTGTGGGCGTGTCCCGAAGCATCTGGCTCTCCATGGCAGTGGAAGGGATCAGAGCTGATCCAGGAGCCAGTCTTTCTCTGCCTCTAAGGAAAATGCAGTGGCCACGTCAGGTCAGACCATGGGATTAATCTCCTTGAACAAATCTGAAAGAGTCCAGTCTCCAAGCGTTTTAGGAGAAAATTAGCAACAGAGCGAACAGCAGACTTGGAGGATAATTACCAGCACCAACATTATTCCGAAAGCTTTTGGAAAGGACTAATCGTTTAAACTTGAGAAGCAAAGCAGGGAGAGCGTAGCATGCAAAGAGGCCTGCAGTTGCCCTCCTGGGAGATGATGTTATTAATAGGCACCAAATTTGTGTCAAGACAATGTTCTTAGGCATCAACCACCCTGTTCTTCCCAAATATTTCATTCCCTTCTGAAGAATCAGATTTAATTAGTGTTAACGGATGGTTCCCCTGCTGGAATTAGCTCAACTGTGAAAATGGGGGCGGGGGCGGAGGTAGGGGAGGATAGTTAAAACCAGCAACGATGAAGTGGTTTTGCAAACTTAATTTGTTTACCATCCTTCAGATCCTTCAGAAGGGCTGGGAAGGTGATCACTTTAGCCTAGAAAGATGGCAATTGGAAAAACTAGAGGAATGTAATCTTTCCACTAAAATGTATATCTGTATATGTGGCTGTCTTACATATTTATTTGCAAGTGATGGTCATTGTGGGCCATGAAACCTAAAGTAGACTGGCGGGAAGTCATCTCAGTATCTTTTCAAGGTTCTACCTTCCTACCCCTCTGTGTACCAAGGAAACCATGCTCTTACATGATCAAGAATAATCCCATGTGTATCCCTGGGTAACTGGGTTGTTACCCAGATCTCTACTTTCTTCTGTTTATCTATATTTTCTACAGTGAGCGTGTATTCTTGTGAAATTAGGTAGATATAAACATTTTAATGAAAAAAAAACCCCACATTTTTAAATTCCCTAAATCCTTGGCTGTATTACCGCTTTATGTCTCATATCTAGCCAGATCCTTTTTAGCCTCTTCACTCCCCCTGTTCAGCAGACATCATTTTGGAAAGAGATTTATGTCTTCAGTCTTGAACTTCTAAAAACAACCTTTATTTTCTTCTACCCAGTGGTGATTGATGCTGCACCTGCCTCTGATGTGACAAACACAAGCAGTGAATAAAAGCCTTTCATGATTCCTGCGAGTTCTGAGGCCCTGGAAGGCACTAGCCAGGGGCACCGAGCCACGTGAAGATGCTCTGTGGGTTGTAATTCTGCCAGCGGGCACCTTGAAGCTATCACCTGGTATCACTAACCTTTGATCTCTTGCTCTGCTCTTTCAGATTTTTGACAGCGAAGCCAAAGACCTCGAGAGAGAAGTTTGCTTTATTGATATTGCCTGCGATGAAATTCCAGAACGTTACTACAAAGAGTCTGAGGTGAGCAATAGACGGGATGACATGTGGAAGAAATTCATTCATTCCTTCAACAAGAATTATTAAGTCCACCATAACCTGGAGACTGCCCTCTGTCTTTGTGTTGATTTAGTCTGGTTTCACATTTTGCTGGATTCTTAATGGCATGTCTCAACATGAAATCCCGCCTCCTCAGGGCCCACCATTGGCCCTGGCTGCCACACAATTGCAGTGTAGTCTTCCTATCTCCCCAATTCTGCCATCATTCTGGGCAGAAAAATATTCACAAGGCTAAACTTACCCAACATACTGGTCTTTCTTAAAAAAAGAACAGTTACTGCCGTAGCCGGTTTGACTCAGTGGGTTGAGCATCAGCCTGTGGGCTGAAAGGCCCTGGGTTCGATTCCAGCCAAGGGCACGTATCTCGGTTGCAGGCTCCTGGCCCTGTTGGAGGCATGCGGGAGGCAACCAATCGATGTGTCTTTCTCACATTGGTGTTTCTCTCTGTCTCTCTCTCTCTCCCTTCCATTCTCAATAGGAAAAAAATATCCTTGGGTGAGGATTTAAAAAAGAAAACAAAACAAAAAGTGGCAGTTACTGCCCCAGCTGGGTGGCTGTTGGTTGGGGTGTCATACCTGTACCCCAAAAAAGGTTGCAGGTTTGATCCCAGGTCAAGGCGTGTATGGGAGGCAACCAATCGAATATCGATGTTTCTCTTCCTTTCTTTTTCTCTTTTTTTCCCCCCTTCCTCTCTCTCTTTAAAGTCAATAAACATATGCTTGTGTGAGGATTTAAAACAAAAAGCAGCATTTACTTCTGGCTTCCTGTTTTTCCAGGCTTCTGCATAACCTGCCTCCCCATCCGTGAGGGAGGGGCTGTGTTTTATTTGTATCTTTGGGGTCTGACACACAGAAAATGCCCATTCAGTCCCCTCTGAATGAATGTTGGCGCTTGGGCAGTACCTGTCAGTAGGGAACCTTTCTCTCTCCACGCGGGAAGCACTTTCATAGGGCTTCTCCTTTTTTTGTCTTGACTGAGAATAAATTCAAGAGACTACCTTCTCTACAGCCTCTACCCTAATAGATTCCATTGCTCGCCTCAGCCCAACCTTTTCACTTGACTGTGGGTGCAAGCCATCGTTTATACCCCGTGAGTGCTTTATCGATGGCTGCAGAAGGCACTCGGGTGATCCCCTTGTAAATAAGGCCCAGCCCTGCAAGGACAGCGGATGCAGGGCTGTTTCTGTTGTTTAGCAACATGCAGCCAATCACAATGTGTTTGGACTCAGGGCCCCAGGCTCGTCCTTGAGCCATAACATGTGAACCTTGAAACTCTTCTCGCAGATTCATTAAGGCTGATTTAAGACACAATAAATAAACCCGTTAGGAATAAATCCCACCGCTGCACAAACTGGGCTCCCAGTGTGGTTCGGGGTTTGTTTTGTTGCCTTCACATTTGGGGATTCGTTTGGATATAAAGGTCTAACCTGAGGGTAGCAAATGCCGAGCCAGCTGCTTAATTGTAGGTGTGACTCCGCAGCCGAGGCTGTGATGTGACTTGTTCTCGGTTCTGGTCCAAGGCTGAGCCATCCATTTATAGTACACTCTGCAGCCAGCCACGCTCGTGAGTTTTCAGAAAAACAGGGTGAGATGCTCTCTGTGTCGCATGCCGAGAAGGAGAAACCTGGCCTCCCTGTCTCACGGCACGGAGGAGCCGTTTCTGTGGTTTCACATCAAGTTCACCAATACTGTGGGGCTTCAGCGATGTGCAGAGCATCGTGCAACACATGGGTGGGGCTGTTGCCCCGTCACTCCCGTGGCTCTTTGGGCCTTGGGGTGCTACTGTCCTTCCTGAACATCTGGCCTCTTGGGAGCTCGAGCCTTCCCAAACAGCAGTGTTGCCAGAAAACTAATTTCAGCTCTTCCTCTTCAATTGCTTTGGGGTGGGCCTGCCTGTTACTCTGGGAGTTCCCTCCCGGTTCGTGGAAAGTCTTAGGACAAGTGTGGAATACTAATGAGGAAATCAGCCAGTTTCCTTTCTGATCAGCGGTGCCTGACTCATTTCCCTGTGCTTCGTGCTCCAAGAACCACCACTGGGAGGCTTGTTTTCATCGACACAGACATTCCAGGAACTTGGACTTCTTGCTTCACAATCATTCATTTCTCTGGGTCTTAGTATTCTTTTCTGGATGCAGTTTGACCAAGGCAATGAGAGGAGAATAGTCATTCATCCAATAAATATTCAGTGAGTGTGACATACAGTATTAAGATGGTAACATGGCTATGGGCAGAAGAGGCACTGAGGGTCCCTTCCCTCAGAACACTTCCAATCTAGCCGGGGAGCCAAACAGTAAAGTAATAATAATGAGTACACACAGGGAAACAGAGCGTAAAAGAATGGAATCAGGAAAAATGGACTGCAGGAAGTGACATGCCGAGACCCACAGGACGGAAAGAGCTGGGGGATAGTGCTTCAGAAGAGGTAGCAGCATGTGTGGGACCCTGAGGTGGCACGAATGAGGAATCAGAAGGCAGCCAGCATGGTGGCAGTGGAAACAAGGAACAGTGGTGCAAGGGAGACTGGATAGGGGGATGGGGCTGTGTTAAGACACTTAGATTTTATTTTGTTCAAGTGCAATAGCATGCCTTTTTAAAAAATACGTTTGTATTGATTTTAGAGAGAGGAAGGGACAGGGATAGAGAGAGAGAAACATTGATGAATTTCACTGATCAGCTGCCTCCTGCTCGCCCCACATTGGGGATCGAGCCCACAACTCGGGTATGTACCCTGACCGGGAATCAAACTGTGACCTCCTGCTTTATAGGTCAACGATCAACCACTGAGCCACACTGGTCGGGCTGACCTTGTCATATTCTGAGTAAAACCCCCTGGAGGCTGGGAGGAAGCCCCGTCTCTTAGCATGGCCCTCTGCCTTCTCCACTCCTCTGTCCTCCCTGCCTCTGGGCCACTCCCCTGGGAAGCATCCACTCATTCCTCTTCAGAGGCCAGCTCAAACGTGACCTCTCCCGTGGGCCCTCCTGAGCATCCCACACCCCACCCACTGTCAGCGCATTTCTGGTCTGTGGTTTCCAGGTCATGCTAGCTCATGCTAGCTCACAGTTATGTCAACAGCTCCATGAAGACAAGGGCTGTTGTCTTTATCACCGTGCCTCACCAGCTGGCACAGCGCTGGCACATGGCAGACGCTCACGAAACGGTTGTTGAATGAATGAGTGAAAGCCAGGGCCTTTGTTTTCCCTTCCAGCAGCCACAGCCTCAGAGCGAGCGCCATCCGAGAAAATGAATTGGTTGCCAGCAAGCTAACAGTTGTGAATCAGAGTTCCTTTCCTTTTTTCTTTTTAATCTGAGGCATACAGCTTTACCCATTTTTTTCTTTCAATCCCTCTTTGTAACTTGACTATGTCAGAATCATAAGTAGGATCGCACTTTCTGGGGAGAAAACTATGGTGCCAGTGGCTGAATCTGAGGTTTCTGATGCTTATGGATCTGGACCAGGGTTATCTAGGTCAGTCCTCTCCACCCAGCTCCTGTCACTCACACCACCGTCCAGACCACAGAAGGGGATTAAAGCACTTTTTTCTTTTTCCATTTCTCCTTGGTAACCTCCGAGCTACACAATCAAGAATGCCTCTCTCCATAAGGTGACCAGAGCTGGGAATTTTCCGCTGGTGCCCTCTGCCTGGTGGCCCTGGTGCCACCACTAACCAAGGAGACAGAAGGTCACTGGAGGCTCGGTATCAGCTGACGCCTAGCCCAGTGCTCTCCATATTCTCCTTTTCCAGGACTGCTCTTTCCTGTGCACATCCAGGGCCCGAGCTTTGGCTCCCTAGAACCTCTTTGTCTCACTAGAACAGTGGTTCTCAACCTTGGCTGCACATTAGAATCACCTGGGAATCTTTTTAAAATCCTGATTTCTGGGCCTCATCCTCCGGAAATTCTGCTTCTTTGTTATGGGGTGAGGCCACAACATTAGTAACAAAGAAACAGAATTTCCGGAGGACGAGGCCCAGAAATCAGGATTTTAAAAAGATTCCCAGGTGATTCTAATGTGCAGCCAAGGTTGAGAACCACTGCACTAGAACCTCTTGGTCTCAAGTTCTGTTCTCTCGTATCCATTGCAAAACTCTGCAGAGCATTGCTGTGTATAAAACAAAAAACAGTCACTGTGATTTTTCAGGCACAGAGACCTCATCCATCAGCCTCAACCCAGCCCCACCAAGGCCTCGGCCCCTGCCAGAGTCAGAAGGCTCATTGTACCGAGTCACATGAGCAGCACCAACGCAGCAAATAGGAGGGGAGGCCAAAATCCGAGCAGGAGGATAGTGCTCTGGCGGGGGCCGGGGCCTTGGTGGGACCTCCAGGCTCGACTCATTGCCTGGACTAAGAAATCGCCAGCAGCCCAGCCAGTGTGGGTCAGTGGTTGAGCGTCAACCTATGAACCAGACAGTCACGGTTCAATTCCCAGTCAGGGCACATGGCAGGGTGTGGGCTTGATCCCCAGTGTGGGGCATGCAGGAGGCAGCCGGTCAGTGATTCTCTCTCATCATAGCTGTTTCTATCTCTCTTTCCTCTCCCCTCCTCTCTGAAATCAATAAAAATATATTGGGGGGGTGAAGGGGGAGGAGAGGGAGATCCCTAGCAGCCTGTCGGGCCCTCCGATCGAAATATCTGTTGAATTCTCTCTTGAGAGAGAAAGAACAAAGAAAGGTATATCTAACTTTCCCAGTAACTGTCAGGGGTGAGAGATTAAGTGCTGTTTGCTCAGTAGGACGGGCCCCCAGAAAGGGAACCGAGAGGCAAAGTGAGTAAATATTGTCATACTTAACCCTTCAGTACAGAGTGATTCGCCCAAACCACTCAGGTCCCTCAGATTAAAAATGTTTTCATTTTGGTCCACATCCTGGCGATTGAGGGTGGTAGAATTTTCATTTATCTCCCAACGGCCAGATTTAGCACAGCTGCCTCCTGCTAGGGTACGTTGTCGAGTTCAGTTTGTTGTGTTGTCATTGTCGTTTTTTTCCCTTTTCCCTCCGTCCATCTGTTTCTCTCTGAGAGCAGCACAGCTGTTTGTGACCGGTTCCAAGTTCCTGGGGCTGGGCCCTTAGATACCAGGAGGACTGGCTGCAGTACGCAGGAGCCATTTCCCAAGGGGTCTGCTGCCCCCCACACCCCGACTCCCGTGGCCCCAAGAGGAAGGCAGCATTGTAGCTGCCTTGTCATTGCAAATGGGGAGCCTGGGTGGTCTCCTGGGAAACTGGCTTTTCTCTCCCCATCCCCCCTTACACGTTGGGCATCATACTGTGCATCTATCTAGTTTGATGGTACTGGGAAGGCAACGGGTCTCCCGCCCAGTGGGACACTTAGATGGTATCCAGTGGCTTCCTCAATGTGGGAGCAAGAGTCCAGTCAGCCAGGAGGGCTCGATCCAGGAAGGCTGGAGGGAGACGCGGCCATTCTCCGACCTGCAAGAACAATCCCTGTGCAGATGCAGTGCAACACTGGGTGGGGACAGCCTGTGGGGTGAAATGAAAAGTAGGATGCCCTCACCTTTAAGAAGCTTATGAACTGGTTGGGAGGAGAAGGTTATGACAGCACAGCCTGAGGCAGCAGGAGAAATGCCCTATGACAGTGGTTCTCAACCTTCCTAATGCCACGACCCTTTAATACAGTTCCTCATGTTGTGGTGACCCCCAACCATAAAATTATTTTTGTTGCTACTTAATAACTGTAATTTTACTACTGTTATGAATTGATATGCAGGATGTATTTTCATTGTTACAAATTGAACATAATTAAAGCATACTGATTAATCACAAAAACAATATGTAATTATATATGTGTTTTCCCATGGTCTTAGGCGACCCCTGTGAAAGGGTCGTTTGACCCCCCAAAGGGGTCGCGATCCACAGGTTGAGAACCGCTGCCTTATGAGACTCACACCCTCTGCCCGACCCTCATTCAGCGAGTTCAGGGAGGGGGCAGCTCCATCAACAGCCGTGGTCAGGGCAGGCTTGCTAGGAATGGCGGAATCTGAGCAGGGCTTTCAAAATGTGTTTATCTTTATTGTTCATCTGTTCACCAAGTAATACGTGATCCTCGTAAAAACAGCATTCCAGCATGATATAAATAACATGGGAAAACAATTGTCCTGTGGCTCCTCATCGGAAATAGCTGTTGCTAAAGTTGGAGTTTACGGTGTTTATACCTAAACATGGTGCATAAATAACGTTGTTCGATGAAAAGAAGCTCGCAGTGCATGCCACTCGGCAGCATGCACCTTGTCACGGACGCTAGGAGCTTGCCATCCTGTGGAAGCACCCGTCTGTCTGGCAGGGTTGTAATGGCTATAGATTGTGCTGTCTTATGGTTGTGTCCTATTTATGCCTTTCCCCGCTTAGCGGACATTTAGACTGTGTCCATTCTTTGGCTGTTATAGAACCGCAGGAAACATCCTCGTGTGACATCCTTTGGGCGTTGTTCTAATGTTTCTGTAGAATAGATTCTAAAAGTGAAGTTGTTGGGTCAGCCACGAGGGCTTTATCCAGGCTGCCCCCTCTCCAAGCCATGGGAAGTTACCCTCTGACCCACACTGAATTTAGAGGATGAAAGAAATGGAAATATCAGTGTAGTAAGTGAGGGCAGGAGGCCCAGTGCATATTCAAGGGTCTTTCTGGTTGAGGCAGAAGAGCCTTGATCGTCAAGCCAAGGAACTGGGAGTTTATTCTGCAAGTAGTGGAGGGCTTTCAAAGCGGGATCACCAGACATGATGCAAGAGGACTGCATTTGTGACCTCACTAGAAAGGCTAACTTTCAGGGGGGTGGTGCTAAGGGAGGCTCCTGGACCCTCCTACCCATCAACCTACTTCTGTCCCTCCTCTAGTACACCTTTCCTGAACAAATCGCCTTCAGCCATCTTTACAGTAATTATTTTGTTAATGGAAGAACCCTTTGGAAATAAAAGGACATAGAAGAGTGGTCCAGCCCTCAGCAACCCTGGCTACATAATCTTTAAACCAATGATGGGCCCCTCACTTCCCAAGGAACAAATAGGTGATCTCTCTCAGATATTGTTTCTTCCAAATACAAGAAAGCTGGGCCACCAACTCTTACCAAAGCACCATGTCCAGGGCTGGTTTTTAAACCACTGCTGTTCTTTTGACCTAATAATGTGGAGCCTTCTGGAATGTTTTAAGCAAAGCCGTTTTTGTGTGTGTTTTTTAAAATATATTTTTATTGATTTCAGAGAGGAAGGGAGAGGGAGAGAGAGACAGAAATATCAATGATGAGAGAGAATCATCGATTGGCTGCCTCCTGCATTCACCCTACTGAGGATCGAGCCTGCAACCTAGGCATGTGCCCTGACCAGAAATCGAACCCTGACCTCCTGGTTCATAGGTCAATGCTCAACCACTGAGCCACACTGGCTAGGCAGCCAAGCTGATTTTTACTAGGAAAACGATAGTGCCCAACTCCATCCTAGGAAAAAGGTTTTGTTTTTAATTTCTCAAGGGGGCAAAAAGGTTTAACTGCTGCAGTAATCTGCATGAATGAGGTCCCCCAGGGCTTAGTGCCCAGAGTAGCAGTTGCAAATCTTATCAGTTGGATTTGATAGTGAAATGCCAGGCCAAGTAGGTCAAACAAAATCAAGGCAAATGAATTCCTAAATACCAGGTCAAAACCAGAGATTCAAAGTCCCTGCCAGGAGTGGAGTTGCTCAATAGAAAGAGTCCTTGGGGAAATGGCTCCATGTCCCGAAAGGAAGAATTCAGCCAAGCAAAGCATGCATGGAAGGGAGAAGCAACCGGCTTATTGTGGGGGAATCTACAGAAGAGGTCACCTCTAGAACCTATGGGTGGAGATTCACAGCTCATGCTTTCCATGTGCAGATGACCCCAGGTAACCAGGGGCCTTGGCTTTGGGAGGTCTCCCAGGTCATCACAGCCATCGCACTTCATCACTCCCCATCACTGTATCTTGAATCTCTTCATCCCTTCCAATGGATGGATGGGTGGAGAGATGAGGTGAGATGCAATGAGGTGATGTGAAAGGCAAGGCAGGGCGTTAAAATGACTAGCACAGTCCCTGGCACATCGTAAGCCTTCTCCCTTCTCCGCACTTGGACTCTGTCGTGGAGATCTGCAGGTGTGTTGCTGGGATGCTTGCTCAGTACCAACCCTGTGTCTTTGGAGAGAGGCTGTGGGAGTTTGTAGGTTGCTTTTGACTTGTTGGCACGAATGGAGAAGAGAAGCAGAGGTTTGGTTCCAATCACTCCACTTCTCAGGATCACATAATCCTCTGCAGGTCTAAGATCCTTCAAAAAATAGAGCCATTTGAACTGCCGAGGAGTAGAGTTTTCTTAAAAGGTGTTGTTATTACATGGGTTACTGTTTGACCTGAATTCAGAAGGCCATGTGTCTCTGACTTCACTTCTAAGAAACTTTAGAAGTTACGTTTACTGTTTGTGTGCCAACCTCAGGCAGTACTGGAGTCCCGGGTAGTACCCAAGGCAGCTTTGGCATTTTATCAGCTGTCCACCTTGAGCCTTACCAGGTATATTTTAGAAAAATAAAAGTTAAGATTTTAAAAGAAGGAAGCAGGAGCCAAAGGGCCCGAGGTTTTCAGTGAGAAGTGCACTTCCCCAAGGGCTTAAATTCTATCTCATGGGGAACCCCCCTCTGATCTTCCAAGGAAAGACGTGGGGCGGCTGTCAGCCTCTGCTAGACTTAGTCTGATTCAATAAAAACATCAGGACTTCTTGGCCCTTTTGGGCCGAGTTCCCAAATCAGATTAGAATCACCTTGCGAGCTTTAAAGAAATGCAGGTACCTGGGCCCCACCCTAGACCTACCAAACCAGATGCGGTAAAATGGGACCTAGGGATCTCTATGTAAATGCACCAGGTTTGGGGAAAGAGCCTCAGAGCTGAGTGACACACACACCCCTTTATTGTCCCTGCCATGACGCACGTGGCAAATGACCCGTTTTGACTGGCATATCAGGGAGGAGCTCCTGGTCAGAGATGACCATCCCCCAGGGTCAGAAGGCCCATCTGCTTTGAGCCTGGGGAAGCAGTATTTTGTTACATCTATTATCCATTCAAGGTAGGGCAGCTGTGCCTAAGAGAGGTCTGTATTCTATGTTCGATTTTTAAAAACCATTGTATTGTTATTTTAATTTTGTGGAGGAGAAAGGAAATAGCGATCTTTTTTAAATATATTTTTTATTGATTTCAGAGAGGAAGGGAGAGAGAGATAGAAACATCAATAATGAGAGAGAATCATTGATCGGCTGCCTCCTGCACGCCCCACACTGGGGATCCAGCCCACAACCCAGGCAGGTGCCCTGACCGGGAATTGAACTGTGATCTCCTGGTTCATAGGTCAATGCTCAACCACTGAGCCACGCAGGCTGGTTAGAAATAGCCATCTTAACCCTGGAAGAATGCCTGTTGCCCTACAAGGGTAGGGTCAGTGCCTTTGAAATCATTCCAGCTGTTGGGGGTCTGGTACCATCTGTGGAGTCACATCCCCGGCCTTCCTTGCCAGCCAGTGGCAGTGATAACAATATAAGTTTGTGCAGTTTTCTGAACAATTTCTAAATTGCTTCTAAGTTGGGTGCTGGCTCTGGAACAACCATCTAAGTTTATTTCTTCCAATCAAACACTCGAATCAGTATCCACCAGGTGCCTGGGCTTCATCTCATCCAAGCCCTTCCCAGCTGGCACTCCGAGAGTTTCCACTATGCCTCTGTGCAGATGGAAGTGATGTTTTTTCTCCTTGAAAAATAAGACCTGACCCAGTGATTCTCTCTTTCACTTTTTCCATTTATTCAGACACCAGGTATAGCTACTCAGCTTCAGCACCAAAAATATCCAGGAAAGAATAGGTGGTATTAAGTCACTTGTCTTCCTCTGTTATTGTTAAGGGGCCCAAAGAAAGACATACAACAACTAGTTCATCAACTTGGGCCTTAGAAGTTTCAACAGATTCCTTACAGAATTGCTAAACCTAGCTTCAGAGGGACACGAACTAACTTTTGAGAAAAACAAGTCATTGCTAAGTTGTTTTATTCAGTTATGTCATTTAATCCTAACAAGCCCAGAGAATAGATATTGTCTCTACTTTATAGCTAAGGAGAACGCTGGCCAATTTGGCTCAGTGGACCAAAGGGTCAAGGGTTCAATTCCTAGTCAAGGGCATGTACCTTGGTTGCAAGCTCGATCCCTGGCCTGAGGTCAGGGAAACCAGGTCTCACTTTACCTGCTTTATATATTGGGATTCCAAATCATATCATATTTAGCAAAAACAAAATTGTTCTAAAGCTAAAATAAATTTGAAATCTGTACCACTTTAAAAATGGAAATCCCTGGTTGCCTTCAAATTACAGGTGGATTGGCTTATTGACCATCTCTGTTCAACAAAGTTGGAGGTCCAGGTTTCCCAAAATAGTACACTACGTGAGGAGTAAGCTAGCTTTAGGGACAGCTAATCCCATGCTGATCTCTGTTGCCATGTTGCAACTCATCGAGAATATTTGTTAACCTATTATCAGCTTCTGGTTTAATAGACTCAGGGGGCCAGATTGTATAGCTTCAGGTTGGACCGGGGCTGTTAATGCTTCCTAGCCCGTGTGTAAGCCGCACGCTAAGATCAGAGTGAGCGGGACAACCCACAGGGGCAGCCCCGATTTAGAGGCTGCCGCACTGTGCCAGGTCCTGGCTGCCTCCTGGGGGGGGGGGGGGGCAGTGGCTCACTGGCTATTAGGAGAGCTGGTGCCTCTCACTGTCACACACTCTGTGAGACAGGGACCCTTCCAGTGCGCCCTTGAATGACCTTGCTGGTTTTGAAGTTATCTTAAAAATACAAAGTCATGTCTGTCACTGCTGAGAGGAACAGGTTAGCATTACATAACAGGATGTTAGGGAGCCATCTCGAGTTACTCTGGAATGGGAACCAGGCCCAAAGCTGGGGACAAAGGACTTAGGACTCCATGTCCCACAGGCAGCTGCTAGTCTGCTCAGGCCAGGTGTTCCCAGAGCCAACCCAGGTGGCCCAGATGGCCCTTCCCCATTGGCTCCCTGCATCCATCTCTCCCACTTACTGGTCTTTATTTAGAGATGGGAGAGGGACATGCTCAGAGTCATTGGGAGTATCTTTCTTGCCTAACCCCAAAGCCATGTGAGGGAAGTATTTAAAGAGAATCAATTACAGGAATTGGGGTGTCTGTAAATTGTTTTTTACATGTTTAAATGGTCTGTAAAAACCATTTTCAAAAACCATTGTATTGTTATTTAGATATTGGTCAGTATGACTGGCCAATATCTGACTATTTGCTGAGCTGGGAATGGGCAGGCCCACCCTCCGTGCTGCCATCCCGCAAGCCTACAAGGTGGCCCACTGCAGTCTTCTGAAGGAGGGGCTTATGGAAGAGGCCCATGGCAGGGGCTGAGGAAGGGAGTGAGTCTGGGAATAGGATGGGGCATTCCCTTGGGCATTATTTAACAAGGAGAAGGAGGAGGAGGAAGAGGAGGAGGTAGTCATGTACTTTATAGGTTTGTTGTGAGGAGAATTCTGGGGTGTTTTCTCTGATACCAACTGAATCTCCAATTCTCTGGCACCAGCTGGCTGTCCAACAATTTAATTCTGACACTGCCTACCTGGAGTTATAGGGCTCGGTCCCACCAGACCGTCCATCTCCACTGTAGATGGCAGTCACGAGACCGAACACCCACACTTCTAACAGACCAGGGTTCCCAGCACAGGCTCTGGAACACAGCAAGCATTTACTAGGCACCAAGCTAGTATGATGACTTGTCCCTCCCATCACTGTCTTCTGATCGCCTCTCTTGGGGTTCTCTCAACTTAATCTTCTCCCTAGCCCCTGAAAGCCATCAACAGAGGTCACTCTCAGAGCTCAAGATCTCCAACTATTATCCTGGCTGGTTTGGTCAGTGGTTAGAGTGTCGGCCTACAGGTCTCAAGTTCGATTCCTGGTCAAGGGCACATACCTCAGTTTCAGGTTCCCCAGCCCCTGTAAGGGTGCGTGCAAGAGGCAACCAATTGATGTGTCTCTCTCACATCGATGTTTCTCTCTCTCTCTCTCTCTCTCTCTCTCTCTCTCTCTCTCTCTCTCTCTTTCTCTCTCTCTCTCTCTCTCTTTCTCTTTTTCTCTCCTCACCCCTCCCTCCCCTCCACTCTGTCTGGAAATCAATGGGGAAAATATCCTCAGGTGAGAATTTAAAAAAACAAAAACAAAAAAACCCCTCTGACTATTAAATTATTCTGTGGGATGTGCTCAAATTTTCCATTCTCATGCTCCCTCTTCCCCAAGTACAGAGCTGTGAGTCTTTCTGGCACTGAATTGTAACTGAGAAGGGCTCAGAACCTGTGTTGAAGCAATACCCCCACCACAGCCACCTTTTTGTCTGCCTGTCTGCTTGTCAGATGCGCTTATGCGTCAAGCTCCCTAAGAGAGGCGCTGCGGCAATAGCCCAAGTCACTGATGTTTTTGGTGCACTCTGGTGCCAAGAGCCAGTGCTCGGGAAAACAGCACTTTAGGTATTAACTGCTAGCAAAGCAAGAATTGGCTGCTTCAGGCTGTAGTTTGCTATTAGGGTTTGCTTTTTGTTTTTGTTTTTATCTGATGCAGAGCAGTTGACCTTTGAAGTAAAGTTTTGGGCCAATTCTCAAGCACACTCTGAAAGCTCTTTAGTTCTGTTTTTTTGTTTGTTTGGTTGGTTGGTTGGTTTTTTGTTTTGTTTTTGAACAGCATTATTGAGATATTAGAGGCCCGGTGCATGAATTTGTGCACAGGTGGGGTCTGGCCCGCCCTGATAGGAGGAGGGACTGGCTGGGGGGAGGGGCTGCGGGTGGTTGGCCAGTTGGCCCCACCCGTGGTCAAACTCCCTGTTGAGGGGACAATTTGCATATTAGCCTTTTATTATATAGGATAGTTCACATACCATACCATTTACCCATTTGAAGTGTAGAATTCAATGGATTTTAGTATATTCACGGATGTGCACAACCATCACCACCGTCAGATTTAAAACATGTCCATCACCCCTAAAAGAAACCCTGAACACTTTTGCTGTCACCCCTCTTCCCCCCTGCTCTTTTCCCCACAAGCCATCTCACCCCACCCCTGTGCAACCACTGATTTGTCAGTCTCTGTTGATTTTTCTGTTCTGAACAATTTCTATGAATGGGATCCTTTAGTAAGCGGTCTGTTGGGACTAGCTTCTTTGAAGGGAAACCAGAGCATGGATGGGACTAGCTTCTTTGAAAGCTGCTTCATTTTTTTGTGTATCCCTTTTAGAATTGAAGTTTAAGCAATTTGGTCTAAAGTCAGGACTAAATTTTACCAGTTTTAAACAGCCATCCTTTGGAGGGGATATGAGAAAACAATATCTATAACACCTTGGAGTCTTCAAGAAAAATTGCAGGAGAAAAAAAATCTGATATGTGTTAATACTTCATCCCTATTTTAGAGCTGAGCATTATAGTTCCATAATGTAGCTATTCCTAGCCTGTTGCTGCTTAGCCCTTTTTCATTTAACATTTATCAAAAACTTCCAGTTTCAATTAACAGGGCAAGTCCCTGTTGGACAGGGTCCTATGTGATTCAAATTGAAAGCGTAATTAATCACGGAGCCTTAACATCTCAGTGAAAGTCGGCTAATAAAATCGCCTCTGAGACGGAAGCCACACTCCAGCCACATTCCAGGATCTCCTGGGGGCTTCTTCGAATACCTCCCAGGTGTGAGACTGATTCTAACCAACACAGGACAGTGTCCCCTGGGCACTGTCCCCTGGGTGGCCCTCAGGAAGAAACCTCGTGCACCTTTTCTGCTTTGTCCAAGCAGGAGGTGGGGGGGGGGGCCTGGAGGGGTGCCTGTCCTCGTGGAGAGAAAGCCTTCTACAGAGGATGTCCTCGTGCAGAAGGGTGGCCAGCGAGGTCCATCTGGCCATGGGATGGCAGTCCTGGCACCAGCTCGCCTTCCTCCGTGCAGATGGGCTTTGACTGCGAAGGTCCAGCGTGCCATCTGCCAAGCCTGGGGAGTTGCAGCGGGACCTGAGCCAGAGCTCTCTCTGTGGATGAATTTAGAAGCCCGGCCAGGAAAACTGCAGCCTGGCACCTCCCAGGCAGCCGGCTGCTGCGCAGAGCATTCCCGGCAAGAGCATTACGTTCAGAGAATTCCACATCACCCCGGGGATCAGCTGCAACTGAGGAGTATGGGTGCAGCGCCCCACGACCAAGCGAGCAATTGTGGAAGTCCTAACTCCTAACCTGAGAGTGTGATCTTATCTGGAAAGTGGGTCTTTACAGAGGGGGTTGAGTTAAATGAGGGGGAGAGGGCCTTTATCCAGTATGACTGGTGTCCTTATAAAAGGGGGACATTTAGACACAGAGATAGACACGGAGGGAAGACAACGTGAAGACCTACAGCAAGAACGCCATGTGACAGGTGTGCGTCTATAAGCCAAGGAATACCAAAACTGCTGGCAACCCAAGCCACCCGAAGACAGAAGCGGGCAGAGGGGCGTGGAACAAATTATTCCCTCAGAGGAAAGCAGCCCTGCCCTCACCTTGATCTCCGACTTCGAGCCTCCAGGCTGATGAGACAGTAAACTTCTGTTGCTTAAGACACCCAGTTGGTGATACTTTTACTGCAGCCCTAGCAATCTAATACCATGTCTCCAATAGGGAAAGAGCCCACCCTCGCTTGGCAGGTCACCGGAAGCAAAGGACTGCACCTGTGTGTGTAGCTCTCCGCGCTCCTCAAGAGGAAAGCTGTTAAGAAACCCCTAAGATGCCCAAACTCTGTCTGGCTTCCAGACTGGCCCATCGGGCTGTTGGGAGACAGCTGCCTGGTGTGTTCCCACCAGGCAGGCTCCTGGCTTGGCTCCTGCGAGTACCACCATGTGGTTGCGGAGCCCGAGTGAAATTGGGGGCATCACGCCCTAAGGCAGCAGCCTGCAGTGGGGCAATGTGCTTTGTCATCTTGGAACCTGCCACTGAAACGGGACAGAGAGAAAGGAATTGGTCCTGAGACTGGAGACTATCCCTTGTCCTTGGCCTGGAGCCTGGACACTGGCAGGTGACAGCTTCCAGAAAGTGGGAGCGCCCACCAGCCTTTCGCTGGCGCAAGGACACCTGCATGATGGTGGCAGGCAGGCCTGTTTCTGCTGCGCTTACTAGCGTTTCCCTGTACACTGGACCCCAGGATAGCAGTAGAGTAATAACCATCCTGCTGCCTTCTTTCGAGGAACTTAATAAGATCTGAGGAAATTGCATTACAGTCTCTCTCGAGGATGTTTCTTATCTCTCTGGGGTGTCTGCTGCCTATCACACGCCATCCTTTGGGTGCTGGATGGGGGACGTTGCCTGCATTATCCAGTTGAAGCCTCGCAACACCCCCACGAGGGAGCCGGCACTGACACCACCCTGCAGATGACGAGACTGCCTCTCCTCTGACAGACGGTGCCCGAACTTCAGAGGGGACCATCCTGTCCACAGGGTGAAGAGTGGGAGCCCAGGCCTGGAGTCAGGCAGCCCTGAGAGAACATTGTCTCTTGGAGCAATGGCTTGACCTTGGCGGTGCCTTCAGTTCACGTGGGGAGCTAGATGCCCAGACCCACCAAGACCAGTTACATCGGAAGCACAGGGGTGAGGTTAGCCTTTCGCAAGGCTAACCTCACCCCCAGGGTTTCCCTCACAGCTCTGAGGCCAGAGCCCGAAATCAAGACGAGGCTCTAGAGAAGAATCCTTTCTTACCTCTTCCAGCTTCTGGTGGCTCCTGGGTTTGTGGCTATATGCCTTCCATCTCTGCCTCCGACAGCATGTGCCTCTTCTCCCTGTCGTCTCCATTTCTGTTTCTTAGAAGGACACCTTAGAAGAATGTAGAACCCACCCTCTTAATCTAGGATATCTCATTTGGAGATCTTTAGCTTCATTACATCTGCAAGGACCTTTTTTCCCCAAATAAGATCACATCCATAGTTACTGGTGGTGAGGACTAGGACATGTCTTTGTGAGGAAGTGGGGGGTGAACCTGCAACCCACTACAGAGAGCTTGCACTGGATTTTCTGGTTGCACTGGGTGGAGATCCAGGAGGTCCAAGATGTGTAATCTCTCCATCACACTGAAGTCAAACTTTATGTCCTTTTAAAATAGGCCAAACCCTGAAACCAGAGTGTGGGAAGGTCCAGGGTATTTGTAGCATCAGAGGTAATGGTGGAGGTTTATAAACCTTGTTTTAAAATAAGGAAACCTGGATGCCCGGCTGGTGTGGCTCAGTTGGTTGGAGCATTGTCCATACACAGAAAGGGTTGTGGGTTTGATTCCCAGTTGGGACACACAGGAGCCAATAGATGGATGTTTTTTTCTCTCTCTCCCTTCTTCTCTGAAATCAATAAAAAAAAATTTAAAAAGAAGCATCAATAATGAGAGAGAATCATTGATCAGCTGCCTTCTACACACCCTACACTGGGGATCAAGCCCGCAACCCGGGCATGTGCCCTGACCGGGAATCGAACCATAAACTCCTGATTCATAGGTTGACGCTCAACCATTAAGCCACGCTGGCCAGGCATCATTGATGTTTCTCTCCCCCTTTCTCCCACTCTCTCTCTCTTCCTCTCTCTCTCTTTCTCTCTCTCTCTCTTCCTCTCAAAGAAAAAAAAAGGGTAAAATAACAGAGTTTGAATCAGGACCCAAGATATTGTAGTATCTATAGAAACACAGATCAGAAATTTTAAAAATACAAAATGTTTAAAGGTTATAAAGAAAGGTCAATTGGTGTGTAAATGGACAATTTACATACTTATGTTCACAAACTGAAGTGAGAAAATGAGAGTTGAAAATGATTTCAAGAGGAATGGGTATTGGGGTGAGGGAGTGAGGATTGGAGGCAATGGGCTCTGAATGGGAAAAGGGAGAAAAGTTGGAGATCAGAATATTTCAGGTTATATATTTTTTCTCATCTTCATTCAAAGGCATTCAATTGGATGTTCATTTCTGATCTTGAGTTTTCATTAAAAGAGCCCTCTCCCTTACCTCCCTCCAGCTCTTCGGACGTGAACTCCTCATTGTAGCCACGTCTGAGATTTCCTAAATGAAATCAGTGGCTGTAGATATGACTTCAGACTTGCAAAAAATCAGCCCACTGTTGCCATAAAAAGCCCAACTGTGCATTGCTTCTTTGGCATCTGGCTGTAACAAAAACACCCTTTCCCTGTTTAGTATCGAAAGTAAATGTAGTGGAAAGAACAGTGGGCTAGAACTAGGGGAGGCTGGGATTCTAGTCCCCAACTTTTTACCCAGCACAAAATATTTCATTTCTCTCAGGCCTTGGTGCCCTTATCCATAAAATCGGGGACATGAAACCGAATTATCACATCCACCTTAAAAAGCCTATTCTAAAAATACTGTGCACTTCTTATTTCCATCTAGCCTTTTCCTAAAACCTTATTTGGCAATATCCGAATAAAATTTTGTAATTTTGTGGTGCGATCAGGAACCACACTTGGATTTCAGCATCTACCTAATTCTCTGTGCAGGCAGAACCTTTCCTGTCTTACTCAGAACTGAAATTTGAATCATGGGGCCCCTCGATTCTTTGCTGCTTTGGAAATTCAATCCACCAGTGTTCCTGGGTGATACTGTGGAGTCTCGCTTTATTCTTAAGTCTGAAACATACGTTAGCATGACCTGAACGACACAGTGTCTCTTCTGACACATTGCATTGGTCAAAGCAAGTCAAAGGCCAGTCTAGGTTCCAGGGGAGGGCAGAAGGCCTCTGTCGTTGGTGACAGGAACAGCATGCCTGCACGGTGACGGAAGGAATTGATGGCCACCATGTTTGGAGATTGTCTACCATAGTCTCCCTGTTGATACATCTCTTGCTCTATTGTTCTCTTTTTATTCTTAATGGCTTTATGTGGCATAGGAACGCAGGCAGGCAGGAATTCGTTCCTGGCCTTGAACATCAAATATTTTACCGCAAACTGCAGGGGCTTTAGAAGGCATTGCTGTCTCTTCCCTGGACTGTAAGGCTG
Source organism: Myotis daubentonii (assembly GCF_963259705.1). NCBI lineage: Eukaryota > Metazoa > Chordata > Mammalia > Chiroptera > Vespertilionidae > Myotis > Myotis daubentonii. The sequence continues at coordinate 39,525,974 of NC_081855.1, read as the reverse complement.
GATACTTTACTCAAAGTCTTCAATGACTGTCCTGGGGGGTGCAATCATGGTTTACATGAATGGAGTACTTGCTATGGGCCAGACCCTATGCTTATGCCTTTTTCATGGGTCTGTCATTCTGGGCCTGGGCATATCATTTCAGTGTCAGTTTCTGGGGTGGTTTGGGTAATAAAAATATAGCATGGCAATGTTGGTACCAAAGATTCAAAAATGCTACCCACTCTCAAGATCCCCACGCCCTCCCTTCACAGAACCACTTACTCCTCTGGGATACTTGTATGTGTTCTCTTTCTTTCCCCACTTCTGGAACCCCTTTTGTCAATTTTGTATTCCATTAATTATATGTTTGCCCCACTCTGGTCCCTTCCTGCCCCCAGGCCCACCACTTTCCTGCAACCATTGCAAATTAGGAGGGACCCTGGCGGGAGGTCAGGGAATAGAGGTGTCCAAGTAGAGCTGAGTCTGTTCTCGCATGGAGGGAAGTTTTCCGCGACCACACACAGGCCACACACACAGCCAATGCTTCACACAGGCCACACTTCACACCCTCAAGACGAAGAAATCAGGTCAGGGGGGAGCATGTGTGATACCTGCTTCTATACTATGCCCACAGTGTACATTTAGTAAACAGGGGCTTAGGATGATGACTATTATAATATTAATTTATGCAGCGATGTCAGCAAACCCAGAGCACACACTAAAAAATCCTACTGAGGTAGCTTATAACACTTTTTATTGCATTTATGTATCTTTCACAGTTTTATTGGTATACTAGAGGCCTGGTGCACGAAATTTGTGCATGGGTGGGGTCCCTAGGCCTGGCCAATCAGGTTCCCTGTCTACCCCCCTCCTCCTTCCCTCACCACCTGCATCTGCCACCACCCACCCCCAGTTCCCCAGCCCAGCCCGGGGTTAGGTCCTGATCAGGCGATCAGGGCCAGAAGGTTGGCCAGCTGGCCCCATCGGCAATCAGGGCTGCAGGCTGGGGCAGCTCCTGCATTGATCATCTGCCCTGTGGTGGTCAGTGCGTGTCATAGCAACCGGTCCTTCCGTCATAATGGTCACTTAGGCTTTTATATATATAGATAATTTACACACCAGAGAGTTCACCCATTTAAAGTGTTCAGTTCAGTGGTTTTTAGCACACTCACAGAGTTTTGAGCCATCCCCCTAAATCTAATTTTAGAACATTTTTATCACCCCCCGAAAGAAACTCTGTCTCCATAGCAGCCATTCCCTGTACTATACCCATCCCCTAGCCACTCATCTACTTTCCTTCTCCATAGATTTGCCTATTCTGGATATTTCATATGAATGGAATTCTACAGTGTGGCCTTTGGTGAAAAGCTTCCTTCACTGAGCGTCACTTCTAAGTTACCATTTCTTGGGTATATTTTTTCCAGGATCCTAAACACTTCAAGTCAGAGAAGACAGGACGGGGACAGTTACGGGAAGGCTGGAGAGATAGTCATCAGCCCATCATGTGTTCCTACAAGCTGGTGACTGTGAAGTTTGAGGTCTGGGGGCTCCAGACCAGAGTGGAACAGTTTGTACACAAGGTAAGTGAACAAAGAGCAAGTCCTGAGCCTCAGAACACGTACCTGTCTTTACGGTAAGCTGGAGTGAGTGATGTACGACAGATGCACAGGCGCTGAGCCAACACCAGGTAACTGCATCTAGGCAACCCTGTTTTCATGAACAGGCACTTTACATTCAGGTTTCATTTTCTTCCACTAATAGGTGTTTTACACCATCTCCTATCCTGTACCTCCATGTCTGTTGTGTGAGTGTATTCAGGAAGGTGGATGTTCAAAACACTTACCCTACATGGAAGCAACCCAAGTGCCCATCAATAGACAAGTGGATAAAAAAGCTGCGGTACCTACATAAACAGTGGAATATTACTCAGCCATAAAAAAGAATGAACTCTTACATTTGCGACAGCATGGATGGACCTAGAGGGTATGGTGCTAAACGAAATAAGCCAGACAGAGAAAGACAAATACCATATGGTTTCATTCATATGTGGAATCTAAAGAACAAAATAAATGAACAAAATAGAAACAGACTTAGAGACACAGAGATCAGGAGGGTGGGTAGGGCTGGGTGAAAGGGATTAAGAAGTACAAGTTGGTAGTTAACAAAATAGTCATGGGGATGTAAGGTACAGCATGGGGAGTATAGGCAACAGAAGTGTAATAACTACGTATGGTGCCAAGTGGGTACTGAAAATATAGGGGGATCACTTTGTAAAGCTTATGATTGTGTAACCGCTATGCTGTACACCTGAAACTAGTACAAAATAATGCTGAATGCAAACTGTAATTGAAAAATTAAAAAAAAAAAAGTTAAAAACACCACATACTTCTCCCTTTGGCATTGGGCTAATCTAGTTCCAAGCACAGGTACTTATACTTGGGTTGCAGGCAGAGGCACGGGGCTTATCTGCATGTGCACTCCCCGAGGATAATTCTAAAGGTCCTGCAAATGTAGACCCCCAAGGCACCGTCTGAATGCAGAAGGCACCCCAAGAGGCAGAACAAGAAATCCCGGGGGTCCCATTAGATGGTGCACAGCAGAATTTCTGCTCATATAATTCTGTCAACAAAGAATTGTGAACAATCTCAAAATACAGATTTCACTTCTATACCCACTTTGGCTAAGCTCATTAATTTGGCAGCAGGAATTCCCTTGGTAATGATTTAGGTTTTTTTAGAGGTTTCTAACATGACCCCTGTCCTCATGGCGGGGGGGGGGGGGGGGGGCGAAAATGAAATGTAGTGTTGAACACTGCCCTTTGTAACTCTTTCCATCTCCCTAAAAATAAATACTACCCACGTTGTCTCTGCATTCCAGCTAGGCTGGGTATGTGTTTGTTTTTCCTCTTAAAAACTGATAAAAAAAAAAAAAAAAAAAAGGCTTTCTGAAATTCTTTTGGAGGTGTTGGAATTTAAACTTAATGTGCTGAGCTTTCTGTTACTTAGATGGATTTGTCTACGGGGGACAATTGACAGTAAAATAGGGGACCTAATTGACCATAAAAAATTGTAAATCTTAAAATTAGATCCAAGGAATAGACTGACCTTGGGCTCATGATTATCACAGACTCTGGAACAAATTTGAGGCAGAGAAGGGTGCCGATCTGCTGAGCCTCAGAACCCATTCTGCCCAACCAGGGGAGGGAGCCGAGCAAGACACCTAGAAATCAAGTTCTGGGGCCTCCTGTCATCCTGCTGTGTCCCAGTTATTAAGCAGGAAGACAGTCAGGGCTCCCAGGGTGGATATCTCCCAGCCTCCGCTCTGTGTCTATCTCAGGCTGTGACTTCCTACAATGTCCCCTCACCCCCTTTTCTCTTTAAATATATTTTATTGATTTTTTACAGAGGGGAAGGGAGAGGGCTAGAGAGTCAGAAACATCGATGAGAGAGAAACATCGATCAGCTGCCTCCTGCACGCCCCCTACTGGGGATGTGCCCGCAACCAAGGTACATGCCCTTGACCGGAATCGAACCTGGGACCCTTCAGTCCACAGGCCGGCGCTCTATCCACTGAGCCAAACCGGTCAGGGCAATACCCCCTTTTCTTTACCACAGCGCTCATTGTGTTTCTTTTCTCACAGATGACTTGGGCTGGTTTTGAGAATCTGCTTCTTTAAAACACCTGTAAGAATTACACTCTGGCGTAGGCATTCCCATTGCCCGTTTCCAAATGGAATGAAGTGCTACCAACGCCCAGCACACACCTGCTCTGGCACATGAGTCGCTAATGAGTGTCTGAGGCCAGCATTTGCATGGGCGCCTTTCTCTGAACACCTTTGTTTTTTTTAAGAATCTTTTCACAGTTAAGGGGAAGAAATGTTTGAAAGCGAGCTATTAGCACATTATTGAGTTCCTGTTTCCAAGCAGACAGCTGTGTTGTGCTTAACGTAACAGGGTCTATTTACTGATGCCTCGATGCTGTTCTTTTGATTTCCATGAATTTGACACACTCGGCACTCAAGTATGTTCAGCTTCACGAAAATTTCTTACTTTCATTACGTTTCCTCCTTAAGCCTCACTAGCTACCCAGAGGCCTCGAATAATAAACACTTTCTGATAAATGCTTCCCTTGTTTCTGCAAATTCACCAAAATTAAAATCCTTCACTTATTGAAAAATGCTCAAACCTTCCATGAGAGGTTTTAGACAATTGCTGGATTTGTTCGGCAGTAAGAAAGGAATGTCAGAAGGAGAGCGTGAGTGTCCAAGAAACTTTTTAAAAAGGAGTATTTGTGGAGGACAAAAATATAATACCATGAATTAAAAGCACATAAATAGGGCTACTCACACACAAAATGTGTCTACATTATTTTTCTTTGGCTCCTGTTGCCATTATGTGTCACCATCAGAAACAGTTTCATGCTGATGGTGACACATAATGGCAACAAGACAAGCTTATCATTGCCATTATGTTCTGTTGTACTTCGGGTGTCTTATTCCATTTCTTTGGCTAATAGTTTATTACTCTTGCTCCCCCCGCCCCTCCTATTACGTGAAAGTCAAGCCCAGAAAGATATTTATGCATCTTGTATCCCACACCTTCAATTATTTATTTGTTTGTTTATTTGTTTTATTTTATTTTATTTTTTTGTTAATCTTCACCCAAGGATATTTTTCCACTGATTTTTAGGGAGAGTGGAAGAGAGAGGGAAAGACTGAGAAAAACACATCTATTGGTTGCCTCCTGCATGAGCCCTGACCAGGGCCCAGACTAGGGAGGAGCCTGCAATCAAGGTACGTGCCCTTGACTGAAATTGAACCAGGCACCCTTTGGTCCGCAGGCCGATGCTCTATCCACTGAGCCAAACCGGCTAGGGCGCTTCAATTGTTTTAATATTTAAGATATTTTTTTTAATATATTTTATTGACTTTTTACAGAGAGGAAGAAGGGAGAGAGATAGAGAGTTAGAAACATCGATGAGAGAGAAACATCGATCAGCTGCCTCCTGCACATCTCCTACTGGGGATATGCCCGCAACCCAGGTACATGCCCCTGACCGGAATCAAACCTGGGACCTTTCAGTCCGCAGGCCGACGCTCTATCCACTGAGCCAAACCGGTTTCGGCGATTTAAGATATTTCATCAGAGAAGAGTGTTAAGTGCTCTTTATTAAGAACTGACCTGCTTCCCAGAAAAACTCTTGATTTCTAACATGTATGACCTCTTGGCACCAGTGAGACACACCCTCTACAAATGAAAAGTAGAGCCTGTTTTAGGTAAAGGTAAACGAAGAGAGAAATCTCAAGGTGATTAGCCTGGAGATTCATCCCAGTCATTGCCATGTGACTGCCAAGTCATTCTCATTGGTTTGTACACACCTCGAGCCCGACTTCCAAGTAAGACGGACATTAATTTACACCAAGGACATGCCCGCCATGGAAAGGGCTGAGGGTGAGCAAGTACAATACCTGTGCATGTCCTCTGTCATTGTCCTCCCATATGGACAGAGGGATGGAGACATTTATAATGCCAGGATTCCTAAAACTGGGAATGATCTATTTTCCAGGTAGTTTTAACAAACATGGTATTATTTCAACCTTCTCCTTTTACTTTTTTAGGTGGTCCGAGATATCCTGCTGATTGGACATCGACAGGCTTTTGCATGGGTTGATGAGTGGTATGGTAAGTCAACTTCCCCGAAATAACTTGTAGGACAGTTTCATTACACATTGATTTGGGATTTCAGTCCATCTGGCTTTAAACGCTACCTAGAAAGACATCAACAAAGGCAGGGCTACCGCTTCCTGTATTGGAAATAGCACTGTTCACGAACATAATGAGGAAAAATGTAATGATAGAAGCCTGATCTAAAATAACTACAGAACTTAGGTGTTGAGGAAGTGGGACCTCAGTCAGTATGTTTGATGCTTGCTTACTTGACTTGCATATAGGACTCCATAATTCTCTGTGGGATGGGTTTCAGTCTCATCCTAATTTATACCAAACTTCAAGATCAAAGCTGTCTCAAGTGTCACACCAAGTGAACGTCGTCCTTTGATTCACAGATCACTTGAAATGCTCCCTCACACAAAACAAGGATTCGGCAAGAGTTCAAGGGCAGAGGCCTAGATGCCCCCTTAATCCTAAGGCTATTGTTTTGGCCTTTTTCCTTTTTTCTTTCTTTTTTTGTTGTAACATGATTTGGGAAGAGTTTAGCAAGTTGTGCTCATTTCCAGTAAATGATGGGTGGGGCACCCCCCCAGATCCTCTGCACCGTCATTTTACCCACGAGAATCCTCTCCAGTCCCAGGAACAGTCATCAGACACTAGTGTCCTTGACTTTAAATAGAAACAAACACGCCCCTTTGGTGGCTTGGGTTAGATCTGATGATCTAATGAGGTGCCCTTCTCCTTGGCCTTATCCTAAGTCACCGGATCTGTTCTGAGTGTAAGCGCGGTTGCATTCTGGTGCTTTTCTGTCACTGTTCCACCAGTTCCCTCTTCAGAACAGAAGGTATCAAACTTCAAGTGAAAGGAGAGGGTGGACTGAATGGACAAAGACAGGGATCGCCAGTAATGTGGTTTGCTGTTTTTGAGCCACATTTTTTTAGAAACATGGTTTTATAGGCGAAGAAAGGGCTTTTTATTTTTTGCAATTGTTCCCAGTTCTGCATCTTCTGAAGGACAAATGCATCTTCCTAGAAGAGATTCTTTTGCAAGATCACCACTTAACACAACCCCCAGCATGCTGCCACCTGTGGCCCGTGGGCTGGCTCAGCTCACGGTCGTGTGTCTCCCTGAGACCTGTCTGTGGTTGTCTTTTGTGAGGCAGGAGGGACGTCTCCTGGGGTTACTTCCCCTGATCTTTAAACCAATCCTTCCGGTTGTATTTTTCTGGGGAGCTTTTCTCAGGTTCTTAGAGGGAGCACAGACCCCCAAAAAGGTGAAGAACTGGTAAATCCCAACTTGGATTCCTCCAGGCTGATGGTTTCCTTACTGCCTACACAAGGGATATCAAAAGGATATCCACAGAACAACAGGCCCAAACTGATAAGGAGGTTGGCAAGTGAAGGGGACCCGAAGGACCACATATCTGCCACTTTGGGCACGTCAGTAGACGTCTCTCTAGTGCCAGGATGCCAGCATGGACTTTTAAGAAAGCTCGGCATCAAACAGGGCAGCTGGGTCCTGGTTCAGAGGACAAAACACTGCCAGCCTATCAATCAGGGAAGGCCTTGAGTAGAGACGATACGGAAAGAGGAAAACTTGTGGGTGGGCCTCCAGTAAGTGATCTGCTGGAGGGTGGAGGATGAGGATCGACTGGGGTAAGGAAGACTAAAATACTTTTAATCCAAAAGCAGAAAAATCTCAGACTTTTACAGGGGCCGAAAAGTAGAATAATCCATCGAAGGAACCTGGAGGTCTCCGGTCCTCTAGAGACCTCACAGAGAACACCTATCTGTTTACTTCAGATGGGCTCGGTGGAGACAGAACTCCAGGGGCCTGTTGACAAAAAGCCTTTTCTGTATCTGAGTGCAGAAAAGCAGCATGTGGGTTCATGGATGTGCCGTTCATCAGGGTGCCGGGTACTCCCTAGAAAAGGTCTCTACCCCCAGTATACACAATCCTAGCCCTAACCAAACAGGCAGCCTTTTCACCCAGCAAGGGGTCTGAGAACCACCCCATCCATTTCATGTAAGTGACTGCTGGCATCGTCCCCCGTCTGAGCTGCTTGCCAGCAAAACAGTGGCTCCTTCATTACACAGACGCAGACCCTCAAGTCAAATGGGTGGAAATGGCCCTGCCCACAGAGTGTCTTTTGAGCCTCTTATTCACAGTAATGCTGGGGACTGTGGGCCTTTCAGGTAAATGGGCGTGTCCCTGGCACCGAAGCCACACGTCTACCAGGAGAGCCCTTCAGTTTTGGGTACCTGAAGTTGCTTATTTTTCTTTGGCCTGAACAGAGTCAGGGAGGCTGTCGTTAGTAAACATGGACAAGGTCCAAAGTAAAAACAAACATACAAAAAACAACTCTTGCCTGTAGCTCATAGCCTGGTTCTCAAAGTGAAGTCCCTGGACCAATAACATCAGCATCCCCTGGTTACTTGTTGGAAATTCAGATTCTCAGGCCCTGCCCTACACCTACAGAATCAGGTACCCTGGGGTATAGGCCAGCGATCTGTGTTAGTAAGCCCTCCAGATGAGTCTGATGCTCAATAAAGTTTATGAACACCTGGCATATAGCATGAGCTGCAAACCAGATCAGATCGCAAGGAAGAACAGTTTGACTCAGTACAAACAGGTTACACTAAAGAATGGTAGCCGTCTTCAGGACCAACTGCCAAATTCTGGTGCCTTGTGAGAATTAGAAAAGGGCGCCCCTTTAGGCAGATTCAGCAGGCGCTATCGTCTTGGGGCTAAATTTTAGCCCCATTCCCCCCCTGGGCTGAGTGTTCCTATTGCACACAAACTGTACACCCTTATGCAATGGCAGCCCTGTATGTCTTTCTCCCTAGACTCACCATTTCCAGTGCTTAATTAAGAATTAAAAAAAAAAAAAAAAAAAAAGGACATTGAGCTGATGGTGATCTTTTCTCTCTCAAAGATTTTAATTTTGTATCTTTTCCAAGTCTCAGCATTTTGCTGTCGCATAACTAATTTCCTAAACAGATGTTATTCTGCTCATGTTCATAGTAAAGTGTAACCGTTTCCACTATTGAAGGAGTTGAGTCTGTCTTTCAAAGGCTTGATTGGTCTTTATCCATGAGCCTTGAGTGTCTCCTGTGTGACTAGAACACTAATCAGAGAAGTAGCAACAAGGCATTTCAGAAAATGGGGCGGATAAAAATAGGCAGCCCAGCTTCAAAAGAGCATGGTTTTGCTTCACAGACTGACCGTATTTTGAGAAAGGAACACAGGATTGCCAGGGGAAGGCTGTTATTGAGTGGAACCTCATGAGCATCTTATAAATCCTCACCATTCAAAAAAATATGGGGGCGGAGGGGTAGTTCTGACTGGTACAGATGAAACCACCTCATGACAATGACAGGAATCATCCCGGAGTCCCTAGAGCAGGCCTAACACTGAGTGAAGCAAGCTCAAAGTGGAGAAAGGCATGCTTAGAGATTAGCACGAGCTGGTTGAGGTCACCAGGCCAGCATTTTCCAATGGCCTCACGTGACCTTGAGTGCCCTGGCTCGTCCTAGTAGGCAGTACTTATGTTCATTTCTCTGGGGAGAGAACCCATAACTTTCCATCAGCTTTTTAAAGGGATCTGTGACCCTGCCCCCTACCTCCTCAAATTAAGAACTATAGGAAAAAGATGACAGCTGTAGATTACAACCCGGGATCTTAGTGGTCTGAATTAGTACATGGAAAGGGTATGCACCAAGCTTTAAGGATTGGCTACTTTCACTGCACAAAAGGTGTAGCCACCCTAACCTATTTATAATAAGCATTGTTCATCTTATAATCATTTTTAAAGTTTTAAATAAGGCACTTCCCAAAGGATAGCCTCCATTGTGGTGGAGCCAAAGGGATACCACATCTAACTCAGGATTGCTGGAGCCTCCCCCATGCCCAGCCCCACACCCAACCCAGCCACTTGTTCAAGAGTTCCATTTTGACTTCGAGCAAGAAAAAATGAATTCTTTTTAGGCTGAGGAGCCTGGAAGTGGAGAGAAAATGTTTATAGAAGGAAATATAACATGATGCGCCATTGGACAGGTTATTGAATTAGAGTTGGTAGAGCCTTTTTAAAAATTGTTAGTTGCTCAGGTTTGGCTCAGTGGATAGAGTGTCAGCCTGGGAACTGAAGGGTCCCAGGTTCGATTCCGGTCAAGGGCATATGCCCCGGTTGTGGGCTCGGTGCAGCCCATCAATGATTCCCTCTCATCATTGATATTTCTATCTCTCTCTCCCCCCTTCTTCTCTGAAATCAATAAAAATATATTTTAAAAAAATTTTTTTAGTTGCTGCAACTGTGCAGTGCAAGGTAGGAAAATTCAGGCTTGCAGACATTTTGTTCCTTGGTATTTGTAGTTTCTCTATATGTTCAACTGACTTCTATCCTAAAGGCTTTCCAGATATATGATCTTGCCTCTACTTCCTGTAAAATCAGTCTACCTTCTTTTGTTTTTGTTTGTTCGTTTGTTTTCAGAGAGGAAGGGAGAGGGAGAGAGAGAGAAACATCAATGATAAGAGAAAATCATTGATCACCAGCTTCCTGCACTCCCCCTACTGGGGATCGAGCCAGCAACCTGAGCATGTGCCCTTGATCTTCAGTCCACAGGCGGGTGCGAACCAGCTAGGCAGGGGTGGGCAAACTTTTTGACTCGAGGGCCACAATGGGTTCTTAAACTGGACCGGAGGGCCGGAACAAAAGCATGGATGGAGTGTTTGTGTGAACTAATATAAATTCAAAGTAAACATCATTACATAAAAAGGTACGGTCTTTTTTTTTTTTTTTTTTTTTTTTTAGTCTTATTCATTTCAAACGGGCGGACCCGGCCCGCAGGCAGCTGTAGTTTGCCCACGGCTGATAGGGCCTGCCTGCCTTCTCTAAAGCTAAAAAGATTGAAAGAAAATTTCCACCATAAACACAGTTGAAAGACTAGGAGAAGATAACTCGCAATATATGTAGCTAACAGAGGATTAATTAATATAAAAAGTGGTTCTATAAGTCAAAAATCCAACAACTCAGTAGAAAAATGGTAAAGTAGGGACAATGGGGGGGATAAAGACACATTTGTAATACCTTAATCAATAAAATTAAAAAAAAAAGGTAAAGTACACGAGCAGGTAAACAGTAGAAAAAGAAAGGCAAAGGCCAATCACCTCACTACTGATTTAAAAAAAAAAAAGAAAAATTAATGAAAACAACAGGAAGATACAACATTTGCCCATCTGATAGCAGAAATTTAAGAGAGTGACAATATTTAGTTTTGGATAGGTGGGAGAACAAATTAACAGTTTTTATGAAAATGGTAAGTACAAATAGCCTGTGACCCAGCAATTCCACTTCTAGAAATTTATTCTTTTTTAAAAATATATATATATTTTATTGATTTTTTACAGAGAGGAAGGGAGAGGGATAGAGAGTTAGAAACATCGGTGAGAGGGAAACATCAATCAGCTGCCTCCTGCACACTCCCCACTGGGTACATGCCCTTGACCGGAATCGAACCTGGGACCCTTCAGTCTGCAGGCCGACGCTCTATCCACTGAGCCAAGCCAGTTAGGGCTAGAAATTTATTCTTAAGGAATACTACACATGTGCTCATGAATATAGGTACAAAGCTATTCAGTGTCATGTTGTTTATAAAAGCTAAAAATTCTATTCGGTCCATTAACAGGAATATGGTCAAGTAAATTATGATACACCCATACTATGAATATTATGTGTAACAGTTAAAAAGAATAAGGTAGTTCTTATGTACTGGTATGGAAATATGTACATTTCCCATTATTGGAAAAAGCAAGCCAGAGCAATATGCATAGTATAGTTTAGGATAGTATCATTCCATACGTGTAAAAATAAATGAGAGTGTGCAGGTGTGTGTAGTAACATACATGTAAATTTATTTATTTTTTTAAATCTGGCCATCTGTGCCTCAAACTCTTAACAGTGGGTATTTCCAGAAGGAATAGTCTTTGTGGGGGAGGTTAAAAGGAGTTAAACTCTTTTCTCTACATAATCCAATACTACCGGAATTATTTCCATGAAACATAATTCATGCATTACTTGAGTGATTCATTAAATAATCATTAGAACCTCTTTTTGTTTTAAGTAGGAAATGGGTGAAGTGGGCCTAGATTCATAAAGTGGAGGTAGATTTTGCTCTTTAATGAGAGCCTTCGGTTCATGGTTTAGGAAATCAAAGAAGATTCACCAATTAACAAACCCCTGGGCCCTGTACTGCTCTCTGGAAGCTGGGCTGACGGTAGAGGAGGAGGTTTCACCCGGGCTACCTGCTCTGCCCTCCCCTGAAGGAGGGTGAGGAAGAGAAGGAAAGAAATGGCCTCGCAAGAGGACAGAGAAAGGAAATCTTGCTCCACCGAAATGCAATGAGGGGCATTTATATCCCACAACCACTTCCCAAGTGCCGCTTCTGTCCATCAACCTCTGACAGCCGAGGGTCAAAGATATCGGACGGACCTTTCTTAGAAGAAATACTGTCCTATTTCTAATATTCTTCTAAATTGGACTATGATTTAAGAAACCTTATTTAAGAGAAGTAAATTATGACCTTTTAAAGTTATAAATTAAGGGGTGATTATTTTTCAGTTTACTTGCAAAATAATGGGCATAGGCTTCTTTTAATTAAGAGTTGCCCTGACACACATAAGCGTTTGCTTGCAGCTGGAAACAAAGAGATCCGAACCTAAACGGTTAGACGTCACTGATGATTAAAAATCGATCAGTAATGAAGATGAAGCAGCTCTGGAAGGATAATCTACCCTTGGGCACCTATAATTGAATTTACTAGAAAATTGATTCACATATAGATTGCAAGGTAATATACTTTGCAGAAGCAAGACATAATGCATTTTACCAGATCATCTGAACAGGAACGTACAGTTTTCACTTGAGTAAGCTTTCCATAAATTACTAAGAATACGGAAAATGTTTACTCCATTTCCATAAGCATGTATAGTATGTGGGAATGGTTCAGGATTCAGGCAAACACATTTCACTTTCCACATCAGCAGGGACCAAATTATCATCATCTTTTGGAGAATCACTTCGTTAGAAATGTTCACACTCTTTTTTAAAAATATATATTTTTAAATTGATTTTTAGAGAGGGAGAGGGAGAGAAAGAAACATCCATGTGACAGTGAAACATCGATTGGCTGCCCCTTGCACACCCCTGCCTGGGGATGGAGCCCACAACCTGGGCATGTGACCTGACAACCTGTGCACAGTACGACGCTCACCTAACAGCCACACCGTCCGGGGCGAGAAATGTTCACCCTTCTGTGGTCTGATTGGGAGGTGTGTTGTTGTTGCTTTTCTTTTAGACAAAACTTCCTGAAATTTTGTTTCTTAACTCTTAATCTTAAAAAAAGGGGAGAGGGATGTCCTGTTTCTAGAATGGGCACCATTCTAGAAAAGTGTATCTCCTTACCAATTCCAGATTGATGGTAACCCTCTTCTAATGACCACAAATAATAGATTGTTAAACGGTGTTCTTCTTTTCATTCTCAAACAAATACTGCATATTTGAGGTAGAAAATGTGGAGAATATAAATAAGCAAAAAGAAGAAAATGATCATTAGCTGTCATTCTAACACCTTGAAACAATCACGGCTTACGTTTTGAAATGTATACTTTGTCTTTTTAAAATGTATATAATGCTTTTCTGGCAAAAAAAGATTTCACAGAATATGGCTAAGTTTTTACCTCCTGTTTCTTATTTAACAATATACGCAGGACATTTCTCTGTGCTGTTAAATATCCTTCTACATTACTTGTATTTGCATAGTATTGTCGGCCTCCTGGGTTGTTTCAATTTTTTACTATTATGAACAAGGCAGTAATGAGAGTATCTTTGTTATTAAATTCTGCATCACATCCATTAAATTGATATATCTTTGAAAGCACAGTCACACAGTTTAAGCCCCTCTCTTAACATTGAGCTAATTAAAGATAAAGAATGATTTGTGTTGGAACTCACTAGAACAGAGAAGCTAAAAAGCCTTTGTGAAGGGGAGAGAAGAAATATCTTTAAGTTTTAAACTTAGAGCTTAGAATCACCTCAGTATTCATTCCAGGTATATTTGTGTTTAAGAAATTTTGATGACCAGCCATTGAAATGAAAGTGATTGTATTGACAGGATGTGTTATTATTGTTAACTAAGGTGCATTTGTTCTAATCACAAAGCAGCATCTCTTTATTGCTTCCAGTTACCTCAATTTTCTAAAACAAAAGCATGCTCTTCGCTTGGCCAGACTCTGCTTAGCTTTCTTGATACTTACATTGCTATGGACAGCGTTCTTGACTGACGGTTTTGGGATGTGGGAGGGACCATCCACTAAATAACATAGCCCAGGTCTGGGTTTAGAGCCGCCCTCTACCCTGGCCTCAGACAATACTGAATTAAATCAGAAACTTCTGACAAGTCTGCCTTTTGGAAATAAAGAGAATCTCACATGACACACATGGATTGATATAAAAAGACAGCAAACCACATGCTGCAGAAAATATGTAAGGAACCATTCCAGCTGTGAATACCAGCTCTAAGCCTCCAAGTTAATTAGTGACCAGGGTGGGTGGTCGATTAACGATTGCTCAGCATACCTTTATTGTAAAGAGGCGTGAAGGTAAATTCTGCCGTGAGAGCAACGGAAGAATGCCCATCTGGGACAGTTGTTGATAAATTGTAGTAAAATAGCCAAAGGAGTGAGGTGAGTGTGGGGGGTACAACAACAAAAGTATTTAAAGTGAGACTGATTGTTACGTTTTTGGACTTCACATACTGAAACTGGACAGGCTCCGTGTTTACGTTTTTTATCAGTTGGGTTAGGACAGCGTTTCTCAACCTCAGCACCCCTGACAGTTGGACCCGGTAGTTAATTCTTTGTTGGAGGAAGGGTGGCATCCCAATTGTGACAATCAAGAATGTCACAAAATTGCCCCCCACTGAGAACCACTAGATTAACAGATCATTATCCTGAATCCTGAAAGCCTGCAGACTCAGGCCAAAAATCATAATGTCATGTGCCATTGTATTTATAGACGAGTGTGGGTGTAAGTCGTGCCAGCCACCTTCAGGCTGTTAGGCTAGACTTGGAGTTCAGTGTAGACCTGCACTCTGACACCACGCGTTCTCTGCAAAAGCTCACCTGTGTGTGAGCACTGCACCCAATCTCACTTACACCCATGAACATCGTTCCGTGCCTTCTACGTCATGTCTCCTACAATAGCAATGAAAGTGTCCTTTCTCTTGTCGAATGCACTGATTTACAGAACCTCTTTGGCAGGTAAGTTTTAAGGCAAACACAGCTGAGCACATCCCTGAAGGGATCTTCTAACTCTGCTTTAGGAGATCTCAGGCTATGGCACTGCCCACGCGCTCCTACTCCACCCACTTAGCTCATGTCACAGGAGTCACCCCTAAAACATGTCCACTCTTCCCTTTCTACGACTACTTGGAGTTCCCTTCCTTGTACTCACTGCCCCTCTGGCTGGTTTAGCTAACTTTATGATTTGCTTTCCATAAAGTTAGAGAATCCCCTGCTTTTTAAACCTCTCTTTGGCTTCTGCTAAGCTACCATCTTTCCCCTAAAGTCTCCCCATTGAAAGTTTGCATTTAATAACGGAAGTTGCCAACGTCTTGACCTTCTTTCAGATATGACAATGGACGATGTTCGAGAATACGAGAAAAACATGCATGAACAAACCAACATAAAAGTTTGCAATCAGCATTCCTCCACTGTGGATGACATAGAGAGCCAGGCCCAAACAAGTGTATGTAGAATTTTTAAAACATGTTGCCCCCTCCCTTTACCAAACGTGCAGATCAGCTGATCTGTGAAATACTGCCAGCGCTCAGTTCTCAGGCTCCCACGGAGAGCGTCGTCGCCCAGGGGCTGTTGGGGAAGAACCTCTCACTCGCAGATATTTTGAGTCTTTAAAGCCGCTTGACGTGCAGGGTGTTCCAGTCATAAAGCCAAGAACACGGAGAGTGGACACATTTTGTGGGACTAGTGAAGGCCTGGCCTGCACCAGAAGAGAAAAGAGGGGTAAAAGCAGGGGTCGTATGAAAACCAGAACTTTTGAAAACATAGGTAACAGTTACTCATTCAAGGGAAGGCTTCTGACCCATCTGGTCTTTTAGGTTTCCTTACATTTGCTCTGAAAGGCTTTCTATGGCCTTTTATAGCTGTTTTACCCATTGGGTTCATCTGTGCTAGGTGAATGTCCAGGTGGGTCTCTGATCCCTTCGTGCACCGGGGTGGTGAGTGGGGACTCTGCCAGATCTAGCCTGGGGCGTCAGATAAGCCCCAGGGAGCCTCCGGTTATTCCCAGGCACGTGGGAAACAGAGAGTTGACTGTAGGGTGTCTGCCAGCATTTTACACACAGTTGTATTCATGCTAATGAGGAGGAGCTACAGATGACAAAGAAAAATGGAGCCTCTGAGTCACTTGTATGTGCCTTTGGCCAGAGCTGGGATCTCTGGGTGGCAGCTTGAGCTCACATGCCCCAGAGTAACACATTAATTAGATTTTCAAGAAACTGATGATGCTGTGGTTGTAGGAGATTGAGAGATGGCTATTGTAAATGGATGCTTTGGAATTGTGAAGACCTGTGGTTGCACTTTGGAAATCTTGAGTTGAGTTTTTAGAGCATGTCTTTGGAATGTGCCCTGCAAGGCCGCTGTTGGATCCACATGACTGCCCTTGAGGTTGAAATGGCCCTAACGCTTCCTCCCCATTTTGCACGTGGTGATTGGATTAGCGGAAAACCCTTCTCACCAGAGTTAGCCCAGGTGATCCTCTCTGCACAGATCAGTTCCGATAGGACCTCTGTCTTCCTCTCTCCCTGTTCTAAAGTTAGAAATGCTCCTTCAGGAACCTGTCCTTGAATTTTCATCACTTTCAATTACCTTTTCTTTTAGTTCCCCCTCAGCCGCTCTCTGAAAGCTGCTCACTGTCAGGATGACCAGACAAAGGAAGCCAGAGGACTGGGAGAGACGCCACACGTCTCAGAGATTCAAAGCACAAAGCTAGTCTCCTGAGTCCTTACAGCTTTCAGCTTCAGCTCTGTGCTTGGTTTTCTTTCCGTTTTACTGCAATGACTGGTGTTAGGTCAGTTTACCACGTAGACGGTGATGCCTAGAATGGTTCTCCCCAGGCGAAACCCATGCATGGGTTCTCTGGCTGCAACTCACAGGCGTTCCCATGACGTCAGCAAGAGATATGCCTACTAGTATCTCTTCCAAAGTTACACAGTGTGGTTATTTTGAATGCTGGCGACATTTCCCGTATTCTGTGGCATTCCTTCAAATTGGAGATTATTTTTCCATTGTCTCTCTTCTCCAGCATAATGAAAAACAGTTGAAATTAAGAGGGTGCTGTCCACCACAAATAAAAACTGCATGAGTGCCCAATAAAACTTAAATCATCAACCCGAGTAGAAACAAATTAGATTGAAATTATGCAAAATTAACATCCATGACCAGGACAATAAGGAAATTGTCTCCTTTTCAATTGAGCAGTTTCAGTGCCTTCAAGGAAGGGAACTTCTGAGAGACTCCGGAAGGGACTGTAAAATCAAAATTCTGTCTCCTCTGGGTGACTTCTGCTCTCTGCTGGATGCATGGAGTAGGACACTGTGCTCAGCTGCTTTTTCACAAAGCCCGATTTCTCCGACATGATATCCATTTATCAGAGAAGAAACAGACCCCGATTCAGTGACATTTTGCTGAGAATCTCAATTTTATTTTGCAGTACCGCTTTTAAAAAGACATAATCTCTTTTCTTAGCTTAATAGTCTTAGTGGTCTTTTTTAAGTGGTAGGTTTACAGGTATGATTTTTCTTGTTCTCTTCTGAGTTTTATATTATGTCAACACAACCATAATTTTTTATTTCCTTTGTAAACAAAACATCCCTTCCAGAAAATTTAGTAATTGTTTCCAGGAAATCTGCTTAAGGATTTTGTTTTTTGAAAAATATTTCTGCTGTAACCAGTTTGGCTCAGTGGATAGAGCATCAGCCTGCGGACTGAAGGGTCCCAGGTTCAATTCTGGTCAAGGGCATGTACCTTGGTTGTGGGCACGTCCCCAGTGGGAGGTGTGTAGGAGGCAGCTGATGGATGTTTCTCTCTCATCGATGTTTCTGACTCTCTATCCTCTCCCTTCCTCTCTGTAAAAAATCAATAAAAATATATTTTAAAATACATATGTATAGATATAAAAAGAAAAATATTTCTGATTTGCTCATGTGTTATTATGTGACACATATATCAGGATCGGGCAAATGTATGTTTACAGTTGTTCATACAGAAAACAATACAAAAATGAATAAATAATAATACAAGAATAAACTCTGTTTCATGTACTCACAACTGTAAACCTACCTTTGCCACACTCTGTATGCAATTTTGGGGCCATTGATTGTTTTAGTTACCTTCTCTTTATAGAAAAGATGGCCAGGTCTGATAATAGTCATACACACAACACACACACTCACTGCTCTGGTCTGATTCTGTACTCCTGATGTTTTCTTTTATATATATATATATACACTAGAAGCCCAGTGCACAAAGTTCGTGCACTTGAGGGGGTCCCTCAGCCCGGCCTGCACCCTCTTGCAGTCCTGGAGCCCTCTGGGGATGTCCGACTAAGCTGTCTCTCAGACATCCTTAGCATGGTCACGGAGGCGGGAGAGGCTCCCACCGCAGCCACTCTGCTCGCCAGCCATGAACCAGGCTTCTGGCTGAGTAAAACTCCCCCTGTGGGAGCACACTCACCACCAGGGGGCAGCTCCTGCAGTAAGCATCTGCCCGCTGGTGGTCAGTGCGCATCATAGGGACAGTTCAGTCGATTTGCATATTAGCCTTTTATTATATAGGATATGTATTGATTTCAGAGAGGAAGGGAAAGGAAGAGAGAGAGAAACATCAATGATGAGAGAGAATCATTGATCAGCTGCCTCCTGCACACCCCCCACTGGGGACGGAGCCCACAACCCAGGCATGTGCCCTGACCAGGAATCAAACCATGACCTCCTATTTCATAGGTCAACGCTCAACCACTGAGCCACACCGGCTGGGCACTCCTGATATTTTCTAATTCAGAATACATAAAACACTCACTGAAGAGTGCTTGGGAAGTCTTAGAGGAATATTCTAAAAGGAATATTATTTCAGAGTTTTGCCTCTGTAAAAAGGAAAAATTCAGGGTTTAACATTTTAGTAATAATTTGGGTTTATAATCAGGAGAGGCCCCTTTTTCATAGAGTTCCATAGGTCCTTTAAAAACAGACGTAGAAATGAATCCATTTGCATGTCTTCTAAATAACTGCTCGTTTTTCTTTCTATCTTTTTCTTTTCTTTGAAGACATGACAATGGATGAAGTCCGAGAATTTGAACGAGCCACTCAGGAAGCCACCAACCAGAAAATTGGCGTTTTCCCACCTGTGATTTCTATCTCGAGCATTCCCCTGCTGCCTTCCTCAGTCCGCAGTGCCCCTTCCAGCGCGCCGTCCACACCTCTGTCCTCAGACGCACCTGAGTTTCTGTCTGTGCCCAAAGATCGGCCCCGGAAAAAGTCTGCCCCAGAAACTCTCACGCTTCCAGACCCTGAGAAAAATGCCACCCTGAATTTACCTGGCGTACCCTCTTCAGACAGGCCATGCCGGCCCAAATCAGAATAACTTCATATGAATATTTCAAGGGGTTTTATATTTTCATTTTCAGGGTTGGTTTTCTTGTTTTGTTTTGTTTTTTAAGAATCTTCTAATATAGAAAAAGACTGCTTTGTCACGCAAAACATGTTCCTTCGATCTGAGTGTGCATGTGGTTAAGTAATTTCACATATAATATGAGTCCCCAAGTATGCCGCACAGCATCATATTAGATGCAACATGTAAGACATGCAAAAGACAGAAGGCATCTTCTGTAGCCACAGCTGGAAGCCTGGGAGGAAGCCTTGTTAATGGGCGTTTGCTGCGGTTGGTATGGGCTTCAAGGGTAAATAAATGAAAACTTTGCGCCACTGTGGTACAAGGTGTGATAAAATAGTGAAGTCAGTTTCCTCTGGTTAAACCTGAAATTCTCAAAAATACTCTCAGGCGGAACATACCTAATTGTTAAATTTTGAACTGCTCATCGCCAATACTTGAATACCAGTAGTTACTAAAATTCCTATTTTGGTTAGTCTGACTCAGGATTTGGGGCCTAATTAACACTTTAAATTTTTTGAAAATTTTAATTATCAACCCACAGAGGCTCCACGTGCAATTAATGATAACTTATTTATACCTTTCACAGAATTTAATAAAGATTCCACTTGCTTCTGTCTTTTAATAACTTTTCCCCTGTGTGCCCTCAGAAATCTTGAGAATTACATGGGTGAATGTGACCTTAACTTGACAGATTTTGGAAGGGTTGAGTTAGGAACCAAGAGGTCCAGGTGAGACAAACATCTTTTTTCTCTACAGGTACCAACAAACCTTAACTTGTCAGCTTCTATCATCCATGAAGATTCTCAGAATTTGCAGTTAATTAAGCAGAATTTATTGACTACTTACTCACTCAAAAAGTTCAAGGGTGGAGTAAGCTAACTGGACTTTCACTCTGTTGGAATATCTGGTTCGGGAAACCCTAAAAAAGAGAATTGTTTTTCATCTCCCTCCTGGTTTTACTTTTATTTTTTATTTTTTTCTCTTTCCCGCCCCCTCCCCCCTCCCCTGGTTTTATTTTTAATAACATCCAGACTTCCTGGACCCGATGGCCCGTCACGGGACCTTAGAAAAGACTGTCATTCTCTTGCTCCTTACTTGAAATCCAAATATTGGGATGTCCCAGAAGTTGAGTAAATACTGTCAAGTGGGAGGAGAGAATGAGCAGAATTGTTGACTCCTATTTGTAAAGCAGAAAGGAGGAGAGATACATGTTCTTCCGTCTAGCTTTCTTTTCTGAAAGTATTGCTAATGCAAGATTAGATTCAAGGTTGACGGGAGGCAAGCTCATTCACCAAAGTGGCAGAAAGAGAACTCCCCTTTGATCTGAAAAGGAAAAACCTGCCACCTTCGCACCTCACTGCCTTTAAACGCAGAAGGAAGGGCAAGCAGTATCTACATTCACTTTCGTCCTCCAGGAGAGGAAGAGAGCAAAGTCACTGGGCAACTCCAAGCCCCCAGCTAGCCTTCCTCTCCATCACCTCCAACCTCAGGAAAGGGACCTTCCCACACAGATTCCAAAGGAAACACACAGACCAGGGAGCATAGTCTCCTCCTCTCTCCTGGCCTCAGCCAGCGGACCCGGCCTGCTTCTCTCTCTAAGTGCTCAGCACTCTGCATTGTGTCTTTCAAGTTGACAAGCTCCCAGGTGCAGGCGCTGGCCCCTGAGCCCAGCACCAAGTAAGCATCAGTCATACGTCAGACTGTCAAGAGCATATCTTTATCTACAGGTTGATATTTAGCTCGAAAAAAAAATTTTAAAACCCAGAACTCAAGGGAAACCAGTTACAAATAGCTTAGGTCAACATGCATCTCTTCCCTAAGAGCGAGATAGCATTGTAGTAAGACATCTTTGCATGGTATGGTAGCATGATTTTTTGCTTGTGGGAAAACTTAATCTTTTACCGAACCCCTTGGACTTTTCGACGGCTCCCTCTCCACACAGCAGTCCTTAAGGATTATGTTTGGCTTCAGGAAGCAAAATTCTGTTTTCACAAGGCAGCGATCGTGTGTGTGTTTGCTTACCATTTATTTACGAGCTGAAATCAGCTTTGTCACAAGTGGGGGTGGGGTCATTTTCTAATGGAACCGATCTATTTTGTGCAGGTTGTTAACACATCTGATGCCTAGTTTTTCCATTCGTACCATTGCTGTCCGTAAAGTAGCTTCTGCTAGCAAGGTCAACCATCCTATCCGCTTTAGAAAACTAATTTCTCATTTCCTCCTATGAGTTTTCTTTCTCTCATAGCCAGTACAGTACCACGGACATCAATTACAAACTGCTAAAGATAGTGTGCGTTTTAGCCATCAAAAGTGTGTGCACTTAAAATACATTCAGTTTTCTGTCTACGTGTGGTTTGTGTGCATTTAAGAAAAGGGCAGGGGGGTGCATATATTCCTTCAGCTGCTTTGAATATTGAATCCCATCATCGTGAGCATACGTGACTTCACCATTTTATCTGCCTTGATTTCCAAGTGTCATTTTACCTTCTCCATACATGCCTTTGTTTGTTGTGGGATACAAGCCTGCAATGAATGTGTACATAGAACCTTAATAATTCCTATAAGGATGGAAATGCAATGGCTGCATGATGGAAACTTAGAAGAAGGAAAAAAGCAGAAACTTGAATTAAGCATGTTTGGGGGTGGGGGGAATAGAATCTTTAACTCAGTGCCTCTGTCTGCAATGTGGAAACCTTCAACTTTGTTCACCAAAATTGTATTATACCTGTATGTACATATATAGAAATATAGTATAGTGAATCAAACACCACCAGTTTGAAGTCTCTGGTAGCCAAATTAAAGTAATCCACAGAATAGCACATGCGCAGCACACCATCTTCATCTCTGATGTTGGTGAAAACCATGACAATGGCTGTACATTTCATGACTTTGGGTGCATTTCAAATACCAGGCGCCCCTGTGCTTTTCGTGGGCTGTGTGTGGTACAGCATTTGTAGCTTTGACTGCGTTCCCAGGATCAGAGGGTCTTGGTGTTTTTCCCGTGTGCACTTTGTCAGAAGTTAGCTCTGAAGACCATTTCATGTTTCTAATTTTGGGCTATAGTAAAACAAAGCTAAGGAAGCCATGAAATTTTTCACTCACCATCGTTATAACAGGCACAATATGTGTTTGCTGGTGAACTAATTTATAAACCCTTCTTTTACGATTTTGCATCTGTGTGGGAAGAATGGTTTTAATATATTTGGAGGTTTGTAGTAGCCATGTTTTGGGTGTGAGAATAAATCTCTAAGCGCAGTCGTGGTTGTACAATGCAGCCACAAAAACCCAAGACCCCACAAGTAATTACAGGGTTTTCTTTCAAGGCACTGTAATACTGGCCTAGAGAATAGATCCTGACACTTCTCCAGAAATCATTTTCCTGTGAAAATTGCAAGGCTAATGTATTTATGTACATTTTTAAATTCTACTTTCCTTGGTAGCTCTTCAGGGCTCAGAGACAGTAAAATCACTGTCTGGTTTAGGTCAGGAATTTTACTTTTCAGAAGGGCCAGAGTATAATTCAGATGTAATATGAAATTAGATAATCCAATAGACAGGAATTGTCTAAATAGTTTTAATCCCTTTCTGATCATCTGACTCAGTAGGCCAGGTAACAATCTGCCATCTTGATCCCTAATTCTTGAAATTAAAAAAAAGTATATGTTGTGTGGCTGTAACTGGTCAAACAACTCGTTCTTGCTGAGACTGAAATGTCACGCAATCGCACAGCCTTGGCACGCGGAGGCAACACCGGGTTCTCGTGTGTTCTACCTGCGGAACGATCTGTTTGCATTTGAAATGTAAGTGTTTAAGCTTTTTAGGAGTTAGTGCAATAAGAGGATGTGAGCGTGGAGACCTTTTCAGATGTGATTCATGGTAATTTTGTTGTTAAGTTAATGCTATGGGATGTTGTGGCCTAAAAGGGAAAGCATGTCTATTGAATTGCAAGTCCCCCTTCAGTTCCTATGTATCACCAAGAAGAGGCTCTTGGAGTAGCTGTTATGCCTACGCCACTTCTGTGTCGCTTCAAGTGTCATTTTTTAGTGTTTACATTTCAAGCTGGGATCTTGATTCGTTCAATGGGTCGATATACCACTGCCACTGCTGAAGGACCAAGGTTTGGAGTGCACAGTGTTACAGTCTACAAGCAAAGCAAACAAAAGGTGACCCTCACACATGCCATCCTTCTGTGTCATTTTATGGCTGTTTTGTGTTTTCCCCCCAGTTATTTATTATTGTTAATAACTTCCTTTTTCTTACCTTCTATTGTAAATAAAGTACAAAGCAATCTTCTTTCCAAGTGTGGCTTCCTCTCTCCACTGGTCTCAAGGGATTGCTGGCAATTGTGAGTTTGTGGGTTGATGGGAAAGAAGTGATCAAGGAAGAAGAAACAAGCCAATGGCCGGTGCTGAGACCCAGGTCTAGGGGATTTGTGTGCAAGGAAGCCTGGCCTGCTAATAGCCGTGTGGTGCCTGCAGGGAAAGCCTGGGTGCCAGCTCTAACTATCCAGCCAGAAAATACCCAAGGAGAGTCTGTAACGCAGTGGGACACACACATAGACTCATCCACCCATCTAACAGGTGCTTGGCTCCCCTTATCAAAGATGAGACCACAGTGTGAGTGGTAACCAAGAAAAATCATCCTGAAGGAATCTGTAGGTATACCACCCGAGTGGAACACCAGATTCTCTCCTCGTGTATGTATGTATGTATGTATGTATGTATATTTATGCGTGTGTGTGTGTGTGTCTGGGTAACTTCATGTGGTTCAGCGGTTCTCAACCTGTGGGTCGCCTAAGACCATCCTGCATATCAGATATTTACATTACGATTCATAACAATGGCAACATTACAGTTAATGAAGTAGCAACAAAAATAATTTTATGGTTGGGTCACAACATGAGGAACTGTATTTAAAGGGCCAGAAGGTTGAAAACAACTGATGTGGTTGATCCAGGCAAAATCTGCTTTCAAGTTTATTAGATTGACTTTCTCTGCTTAATTATGAGTCCTCTAATGTGCCATACTCCCATAAATTCTTCCTTTTCTATAGCATGCAATCTAGTAGGATATCCCATTCCAGTCCAAACATTTAACTACTTCTCCTACTCCTGGGAAAATTAGAAACAGCTTTGTACTTTGCCTTAATGCTCTTGCTCTGGACCCAGCATTGAGGTCTGTAGCTCCTATACAGGGGAAGAAACTGGACTTCTCTGATTTATTTAGACGTTCAGTGCCTTCTCTAGTTTGCTAAGCTGCAGAACTATTCATTGTTCATTGGTTACTTACAGAAACAAAAGCATAAGGAACCGCGTTTAATTGAATAAACAAACATCAGTTTGAAGTCATTTTGTTTTCATACTCTCAGTGATAACAGACATTGAATGATGCATCTTTACTTGAGGATTTCCTGAAAACCACCTGTACCTGGCAAGTTTTATTTTGTTTCGTTTTGGTTTAACCAAGAGAGAATCAAGGTAAAAACTTGAGCTCACTGTTATTTTAGGATCAGTGACTCCTGATTGTCACAGGATCTTGGTAAGGACAGAGCTGAGTCTTGCCTACGTCTTTCATTTCCCTTCTTGGAAAGAATGTGATGATAGATTGCATATGCCGTCCAAAAAAAGGAAGGTTAGCAGCCTGTGCGTCATCCTCTCTTTGACCATGAGCCACATGAGAGCCACTCCGGAAGAAGAGAAAATTCTCCTCAAGGACAATGAGTGGTCCTAGCAAACCGGGACATGGTATTAAATTTGCCCTCCCGTTAGTTTGGAATCTGACTGCAGTCTACTTATTTGTGCTTGGTATTATGTGTCCATGTTAACTTTTTATTTTGACATAAAGATGGATTCACAGAAAGTTACAAAGACATGTACGTGGATGTCCTGTCACCCTTCACCCGGCCTCCCCGAGTGATAACAGCTTGTACAGCTATCGTACAACAACATCACAACCACAGAGCACGTCAACCTGGTGAAATCTGAATAAGCTTTCAGTGTACAATTCAGTAGCCTTGAATATACACAATGCTGTCCAACCATCCCCGCTACCCATTTCCAGAACTTTTTCATCGTTCCAAACAGAAACTGTCCCCGTTGAACAGTAACTGTATCCTTTCTCCCCTGAGGCCCTGATAGCCTCTATTCCACTTTCTGTCTCTATGAATTTGCCTATTCTGGACACTGTATATTCCTATTCTGGAATCATACAATATTTGTCTTTTTGTGTCTGGCTTACATCACTTTGCATAATGTTTTCAACATTCATGTTACAGGATGCATCAGACATTTTAAAGGCTTATTTTATGGGGGAGGGTATATCTGATAAGCCCGATAAACACAGTTGCTCTCCCGTGTTACGTGAGAAAACTATAATGCTGTGTACTGTTGGGCAAATCACTTCATCTTTCTGAGCCTTCATTTCTTCAAGTATAACCACACCAGCCATAACAGGTAGCATGTAGCCCTGGCCGGTGTGGCTCAGTTGGTTGGGCTTCATCCCATGCACCTGGTTCCATTCCCGGTCAAGGGCACATGCCCGGGTCGCAGGCTCAATCTTCTGGTGGCGGGAGGAGGGAGGCGGTTGGTGTTGCACTCTCACATCAATGTTTCCATTCCTCTCTAAAAATCAGTAAATGATTCTTTAAACAAACAGGTGGCATATATTCTATCTCAGTGACAAGCATGTAAAAATAGGATTGCCACTTGGTGATAAAAGCTGCAGCTGAGGAGCCATGAGAGAAAGAGAGGTTACAGACACTCAGAAACCAAAGCTCCGTGAGACAGGATGGCCATTCCCTAGACATGATGCTCCTTTTATTTTGAGTTTATTTTGAGTGAGTCTTTTCCTTTCAACCACAGGAGGTCACTAAAAACAGTTGGGAAGTAGGTTAAAATGTCCTTTCTAGAAACAAATTTGCCAAAGGAAACAAATAAAAGAAATGCAAATTTTTAGATCCTTCCTAGGATTCCAGCGAATATTAATAACATCCCAAGGAGAAAGAACAACGTTTCAAGAAAAGAGCTGGACAGATGAAGTCTGACCAGCAAAACTTGCTTCATTTTCATGCATGCAAGTTGTCAAATAATTAGGTTTTTCTCCTGTAGAGCTTGGATGGTTTAAAAAAAAAAGTTAATTCAGAATATCTGGTGGATCGATAGTGTGTTATATTAGGTTCTTTTTTAAAATATATTTTTATTGATTTCAGAGAGGAAGGGAGAAGGAGAGGGAAAGGGAGAGGAGAGGGAGAAGGAGAGGGAGAGGAAAAAGGAGGGGGAGAGGGGGAGGGAGAGGGAGAGGGGGAGGGAGAGGGGGGTGGAGAGAGGGAGAGGGAGAGAGAAATATCAATGATGAGAGAGAGTCATTGATCAGCTGCCTCCTGCACAGCCCCTACTGGGGATTGCAACCAGGCATGTACCCTGACCTGGAATCAAACTGTGATCTCCTGGTTCATAGGTTGACGCTCAACCAATGAGCCACACTGGCCAGGCTATATTAGATTCTTTTGAGCAACATATCCTCTCATTGTCAGAATATAAAAATGTCAGAAACTTCTCTTTTTTCTGATATGCTTGGTCTAATTTACATCTAAATGAAGAAAAAAAAAACTTTATAGTATAAGACACCTTCCCCAACCTGATGAATGGTTTTTGAGACAGATCTGAAATATACACAAAAGTTTCGCTAGAAAGGCCAACATTTTGCAAAGCCCTTGTGGGTAGGGTTGCCAGATTTAGCAAATAAAAACACAGGATGCCAGGTTGAATTTAATTCCAGATAAGCAATGGATAATTGCATGGGATGTACTTGCACTAAAGAATTATGTTATCTGAAATTCAAATTGGACTGGGTATTCTGTATTTTATTTCACAACCCTACTTGTGGGTCAGGTAAGGATCTGATCTTGTTCACCCTGAGAACAAGTTATTAAAAGGCTGTGAGCAAGGAGTGGCACAATCAGATTAGAATTCTGATCAGCTCGCACTGGCTACACGTTGGAAGGGAGCAAAGCAGAGAAGCAGGGAGACAAGGAAGCAATTACAGGGTCCAAGTGAGAGAAGGGGGGTAGGCCTAAGGGGTGGCAGTGGAGAAGGAGCGAGGAGGACAGGTTGAGCTATATTTAGACGATAAAGTCAACAACACTTGGAACCTAGGCCTTCCCCACTGTTTTAAATTCCTTCCATGTGGATGACTAGTTGTCCAAACTCCTGAAGATTGTTCGGTTCTGTGGGCACTATACTCATCTAAAACTCCTCAGCCCCATCTTTTCTCGCACTTCCCTATTCTGTCACAATTAAATCACAAGTGCTTGTTTGACCTCAAATTTCAAATACACTCGGTTGGTTTGGGAGCTCATTGACAGGGTGCTAGCGTTAGACTGAGATGTATGCCCGATTGGGACAAAGGAGCTTAGATGCTTCCTCTAACTCTGATTTTTTTCCTGAGGGGAAACCATCTTTATTTCGAGGTGTCTTTATTTCTGAGTTCCAATGATATTGTTCAACTTATTGCTGCAGTCTCCACATTTGCATCAAGGATGTTGAAACCGTGTGATTTAATTCATATGCGGAACATAAAACAAAAACGAAAGAAAATAAAACGAAAACAAACTCATAGATACAGAACACAGGTTGGAGGTTACCAGACAGGAGGAAGAGTTGGGAAGAGGCCAAAATAGGTAAAGGGGGTCAAATGGACGGAACCTAGACTTTGGGTAGTGAGCACGCTGTAGTATACGTAGATATCAAATTATAATGTTGTACACCTGAAACTTACGTAATGTTATTATACCAGTATTATACCCATCCTATCTAATAAAAGAGAAAAATGGTAATTGGCGTACGACGATACCCTTTTCATTGGCTAATCAGGGCTATATGCAAATTAACTGCCAACTATGATTGGCAGTTAACTGCCAACTAAGATTGGCAGTTAACTGCCAACAAGATGGCGGTTAATTTGCATATGTAGGCACAATGCGGGGAGGTGAAAGGGAAAGCAGGAAGAAGCCCCCTGCCACTGACAGTGATCGGAAACCCAGGGGGGAGCTAAGAGCTGGGGGGCAGGGCAAAGGCGGCCCTGGGGTCGCCTTTGCCCTGACCCCCAGCCATGATCGGAGAATCAGGCGCCTTTGCCGCCCTGGCCAGTGATAGCAGGAAGTAGGGGTGGAGCCAGCGATGGGAGCTGGGCACGGTCGAAGCTGGCAGTCCCAGGAGCTAGGGGCCCCTTGCCTGGGCCTAAAGCGGAGCCCACGATCACGGGGCCGCTGCAGCTGTGGGTCCCCGCTGCCCGGGCCGGACGCCTAGGCCAGAGGCATCAGGCCTGGGCTGGGGGCAGAACCAGTGATGGGGGGAAATGAGGGTCCCTTGCCCAGGCCTGACGCCTCTGTTAGAGGCGTCAGGCCTGGGCAAGGGACCGATCCTGCGATTGGAGGGTGATGGGGGTCAACGCCTGAGGGTTCCCAGTATGTGAGAGGGGGCAGGCTGGGCTGAGGGACACTCCCCCCCCCCAGTGCACGAATTTCGTGCACCGGGCCCCTAGTTAAAAATAAATAAATAAAATAAGCGCAATATTATCGAGGCACAGTAAAGCAAAGCATAATAAAACAAGGTGTGCCTGTTTACATAATATTTTTCCAACCCTGGCCCCTAGTTTTAGTCTTAGCTTTGCAATTAAACATAACAAATGGTTTAAAAAAATGTTTTGATATTCTAAAACTGGAAAACATATCTCAGAGAATCTTAGACCTTATTGAAGAACCACCACAACTTCATATACTATGAAGTCGTGGTGGAATATGTGTGCCAGCCGTTCTCTTTGAGAACGGTCCTTCTAGAAATGTCCCTTTGGCAAAGCACTCACTATATCCCACTCAGGCACGCCTCCCACTGTCAGCCTTCCATGAAATGTCCATAACGGGCAACGTTCCCCCTTTTGAATATGGGCAGGCACCCTTTCCTACCCATGATACAATTAGACTTGTTCCTTGTATATTTATCACCTGATTCTATTCTAGGAATTGAATGTGAGAGGCGATATCTTCCCCCATCTTCACAGCTAGGCAGCCAAGCAGCATAAACATGGCAAACAATCCAGCCAGAACGCCCACTGCTCACAGCGAAACGCATAGGGCCACAGCTGCCTTTGAAGACCAGCCCTTCAACAGCTCTCAGGAGTGACAAAGAGCCAGGCCCTCTCTCACATCGATGTTTCTCTCTCTCTCCCTCTCCCTTCCTCTTTCTCTAAAATCAATAAAAGCATGTCCTTGGATGAGGATTAAAAAAAGAAAAAGAGAAGAGCCAGGCCCTATTCTTGCTCATTGACCTTCACTGATACATCTTGGAAGTGGAATAGTTCGCTCCACTCTGATCTTAGGCCTGTTGCTGAAGACTCCTAGTTCCCTTGTGAGAGCTGGTGACCTTCCAAAAAAGAGTGCATTCCAAGATGCACTCTCCTTGCCCTAGCCGGTTTGGCTCAGTAGATAGAGCATCAGCCTGCAGACTGAAGGACCCCAGGTTTGATTCTGGTCAAGGGCACATGCCCAGGTTGCGGGCTTGATTATTCCCATGTGGGGCATGCAGAAGGCAGCCAACCAATGATTCTCTCTCATCATTGATATTTCTATCTCTCCCGCTCTCCCTTCCTCTCTGAAATCAATAAAAATATATATGTATATTTTTAAAAAGGATTGCACTCTCCTTGAATAGTTTACCAAACTTAGACTCAAATTTGTTTTTTAAGACTCAAATTTACAGACGCATATACAAGTACAATTCCAGCTTTCTTAGTCAGTAAGTCTTACTTTGTCCTAATGCAGCGGTTCTCAACCTGTGGGTCGCAACCTTTGCGATCGAACCACCCTTTCACAGGGGTCGCCTAAGACCATCCTGCATATCAGATATTTACATTACGATTCATAACAGTAGCAGCATTACAGTTATGAAGTAGCAACGAAAATAATTTTATGGTTGGGTCCCAACATGAGGAACTGTATTTAAAGGGCCAGAAGGTTGAGAACCACTGTCCTAATGGTTTAAGCCCACATCCTAGTTATTATAATGGCCTGCCATAGAAACATGATTTTATTTAACAAAAATGCATTAAACGCTTTATATGGATCAGATACAATTACTGGTGCCATGAATACCAAGATGTAATGTGATTCATTCTGTTACCGAGTGCCTACTAATTGCTAGGAAATGGGGATGCATCGGTGCACAGACCGACAGAGGCCCCTTCAGAAGCTTGCTGGGAGAGCCTAGGTGAGTGAGCAAGCAAATAAAATAATTACTAACTGTGCTAAAAAAAAAAGATAAAGACATTGCTGAGTTAAGAGAATGATGGAATGTTATAGACAAGGTAGACCAGAAGACCTCTCTGATGGTATCCTCATCATCTCTCACTTGGATAACTACAATCACTGTAATAGCCTTGGAGTAAAGCTTGCTGCTTGTGCCACAGTCATTTGCACTTGCTTTGAGAGTGCTCTTGCCTCAGCTAATCATATGATTAGCTCCCTCTTCTCCTTCATGTCGTTACTTAAAAGTCACCCTCTCATAAAGGCCTCCAATAGCTATCCTAACTAAAATATCCTTTTCTTGCTGCACAATGGAGCTGTCCATAAGCTATATCACATGTCATAACACAATGGATTGAATGCAGAAGCAGATGTGGGAATCCGGTTACCTTTTATTAAACCAGACATTAAAGAGATTTGCAAAAATGTACAATAATGTCACTCTTTTCACTAAATTATTTTTAAAATTGTCTTTCATAAAAATGTTATTCATGTTAACATGAAATGAGATTATTCTCATTTTATAAATGAGAATAAATCCATATTTTTAATTTCTTGGTTTTAATTTCCAATATAGTAAAAATCTACAGATATAACCCATGTAAACAAAAGCTCTTCATGTGCCTCAATAAATTTTAAATGCATAAAGGATTCTTGAAATCACAAAGTTTATGAACCCCTGTTTAAAAGTCTTCAAGCCAAAGAAGAAGGAATGCACAAATTCAATATTATGAGTGAGCTTTCACTGTTGACTCCTTAGTCCCACAGGAGGTCACGGTTTGATTCCCTTCAGGGCACATGTCCGGGTTGCTGGGCCTGATCCCCAGTAGGGGGTGTGTGGGAGGCAGCTGATGGATGATTCTCTCTCATCATTGGTCTTCCTTCCTTTCTTTCTTACTTTCTTTTTTATTGATTTCAGAAAAGAGGGGAGAGGGAGAGAAAGATAGAAACATCAATGTTTTCCTGATGGGCTGCCTCCCGCACGCCCCCTCCTGGAGATCGAGCCCGCAACCCATGCACGTGCCCTTGACAGGAATTGAACCCAAGACCCTTCAGTCGACCTGACGCTCTATCCACTGAGCCAACCTGGCTGGGGCCTCATCATTGAGGTTTCTATCTCTCTCGCCCTCTCCCTTCCTCTCTGAAATGAATAAAAATATTTTTTTAAAAGACAACAGCCAACACAATAGCGGCCCAGTGTGAGTAAACCAAAACTATATCTATTTTTTGGCATGCCACAGAATTTCAGTAGATGATGTGAGCCGTGAGATGAAAAGGTTGACAGTCACTGAGCGAGAGGTTTCCTCCGCCTGGTGCTCAGAGAAGTGACAGCCTTGGAGGCCTGAAAGGCAGCGGAGACTGGTGGGTTCTGAGAAGCTGGGGGATTAGGTATCTCATGTAGGTACAGCAGCACGTTATTAAGAATTTATCTACACTGTTCCGTTAGGTCGTGGTAGGAATTCGATTAGAGTAAAAATATAAATATATAATTTACATTCGGACACTTGCCACGCCCACCCTCCAGCCTCCCAAGTCCGCAGCTCATTAAAGCACCGCGGACTCCCAACAGGTACGCGTTTCCCCGCCCCTGCTTCCAACAGGAGTACATCCGGGACTCGCTGGGGCGTGGCCTGGGAGGTGGATTCTCACGCGAACTCCAGGCCCCGCCCACTCCACGCAGCACACGCGTAAGAGGTCGCAGGCTCCGAGGGCCTATTTCTCTTTTGGTGCCTTCCCGTCAATTCCGACTCCTAGTTCTCGCGAGAGGAAGCGCGAAGCCTGCCGGGAGGGATGCGCGGCGGTCCCTAGGTTTGCCCAAGATGGCAGCCCTGGAGGAGGAATTCACGTTGTCTGCGGTACCCTTGGGTGCCGGGCCTGACGGACTCTTAGGCGTGGAGCAGTGCGACAAAACAGACCAGTTCTTAATAACCGACAGCGGCAGGACCGTCATCCTCTATAAGGTGAGGCCGATAGAACCGTCATCCTCTCTGAGGGAAGGGCGATGGGACCGGAGCGCCCCGCTGCTGTCTCGCCTATTGCTGAGCGCGGAGCCCGAGCCTTGGGTCTCTCACAGCTTCAGGGAAAAAAAATGGGTCGAGCGGGGTTAGCGGAAAGCCAGCTCGGCCCCTCCGGAATGCTGACGGAAGGCTAGAATTCGATTTGGTGGTTTTCCTGGAGAGAGAGGCATGTTCTGAGTTGCACGCTGCAAAGCGTCTAAGTGCACGTGGACCGGGCTCGGAAAGGAAAGGAAGCCTGTGCGTTTGCTTGAGTCCCCGGAGGGAGATGGCCTTGCAACCCCCCTTCCTGGGGTCTCAGTCACCCCTCTGCCCCTTGAAGTGTCGGAACGGAGATCAGTCGGGCGGGAGAGGGTGACGGACATGGTGTGAACTGGTTTATCCCCGTGTCCATACACAGCCCCTCCGGGGGAAAGTTTTGTGGATTTTTATTTTGGTTTTTGGGGTTTTTTTGCTTCCTTAGTATCTTGATGGGAACCCTGATTGCGAGAAATCTGTTGCCAACTAACTCCACGCTGTAAATCCTGGGGTTGAGTCTGGGGAAATCTACACGCCCCGCCCCCTTTTCATCCTAAAACCTGAAGGCACACCTTTTAAGCAGCTTTATTTTTACTGATCGCGTAATTTTTTCCCCCTGGGTCGCAGAATATAGTTTTCCGTGTGTTTGAGAAGCTAGGTAATCTGCTTTGAGGTTTTGGGAACAAGTTGCAGTTTCCAAGCTATTTGCTTGTTTTGACTCTTCTGATGACACCGTTGGTTTTTCCCTGAGCTGTCAAGTGGACTTGAAATTTTGCAATTCCTGCATAGGAACATAATGGCTGTTAGCTACTCCTGCTTAATTTCCCATGCTTCTGTTCAAAGGCACAATGGGGTAATTTTTTTTTAATGTACTGTTGTTTATATTTTCATTTTAACTACTTTGTAAAAGTTTTTTATATTTTTATTTGTGGGAAAATACACATGGTAAAATTAACTGTCTGAAACCATCTTTTTAAAGCATACAGTTCAGGGTATTAAATTAAGTGCATTCACCTTGCTGGGCAGCCATCACCACCATCCAAGTCTGGAAAACTCTTTTCATGGTGCAAATATGAAACTTCGTACCTATTGAGCAATGACTGCCCATTCTCCCAGCCCCAGCGGCCACCATTCACTCTCTCTGTCTGAGGTGGAATCATACCGTATTTGTCTTTTTGTGACTTTTTTTGTGATGTAGGAAATCTTTTGAATACTATCATTTTAACTATAAACTTGATTGCTTTTATCATCAGAAACTGGCTTTCTAAATATTGTATGTTAATTTTACTAGGTTTCAGATCAGAAACCTTTGGGGAGCTGGTCAGTGAAACAAGGTCAAGTTATAACGTGTCCAGCTGTGTGCAACTTTCAAACTGGAGAATATATTGTTGTACACGATAGCAAGGTGAGTTTTAAAACTTTTATATACATATAAAACACAACGTGTTCATTTATTAACTTCGTGTTTATTATATGTAAACGAGCATTGGAATACTTTTCTTACTTATATGTTTTAATTTAAGGTTTTGAGACTATGGACTAATGAAGATGTAAACCTGGATAAAGTATTTAAAGCTACAGTAAGTCTTTGGATTTTCCAACATATATATTAGCTTGTTGGTGAGGTGGAATAATTTGTATTGTTGTAGCAGGTTGTTTATCTTAGTGCATCTGTGAATGCACAAAGCATAAAGCTTATAATAGTTTCTCATTCTAGTTATCTTACATGTCTCAGTTTATGAGCTGATGTTACAAAATATAAACTTCCCATGAGGTTAAGGATTTAAATACCTCCTGAATGATACATTTGTAGTTATTTCCATGAGTTTAGATGTTTCTGGTGTGTCCCTTGTGAGAACAGTTTCACTGTGCCTTTCTTAAAATAGGTAAATAAACCCTGCAAATTTCGAGCATGTTATATTTTAAGAGTGGCACATAATGCACTGAAAAAGAACTGTGACTAACTGCCTTTTTTACTAATGACCTAAAGTGTGTTACATAACTTCTTACTTATAAAATGGGTATCTCAAATTAGGTTAATCTAGAGCAGGGGTGGGCAAACTTTTTGACTCGAGGGCCACAATGGGTTCTTAAACTGGACCGGAGGGCCGGAACAAAAGCATGGGTGGAGTGTTTGTGTGAACTAATATAAATTCAAAGTAAACATCATTACATAAAAGGGTACGGTCTTTTTTTTTTTTTTTTTTTTTTTTTTTTTTTTAGTTTTATTCATTTCACACGGGCCGCAGCCAGCCCGCAGTCCGTAGTTTGCCCACGGCTGATCTAGAAAATTCCTTCTATTTCTAAATGTCTAACTCTAATTATAATTGGCACATTTTAGAAGTAGCTCATAATAGAGCTGATTCAGATATAAATCGCAGTTGTTGCCTGAACCCTTGAAACGTCTAGCCTGCTGACTGTGCTGTTCCCTGGTTTCAGGCTTTCCATTTACCTTGCAGTGACACGGTCCTGAATTTTATGCAGTGGATTAACTTCTTTTCTTGGGTTTGCAGACTATGATTGTAATTATGGCATCAGTCTTTAGCTCCAGAATTGCTTATTAGTGGCTCTCTTTGTACTGCTCCCTACCTCCAGTTTTGGCTGTAGCCTAACCTCCAGTATTCACAATGGAAGGATAAACTAAAAATGAATAAAAATGATTACTTAAGGAGGAAAGCAGGGAACAGGGTAGACAGATAGGAGCAAAAGTTAGACTTCTGTATGTAATTTATGTTGTAGATTTGACTTTGTACCATACATAATTATAAAACAATTGAATCAAAATGAAAACATCAGTTCTTAAAAATAAGCCTTCTCTAAATGTCTTTATTCTATTAGATGGCAGTTGGTTTAGAATAAAAATTAAAATATTCTTGTGTTCTCGTAGCTGTCAGCTGAGGTATATAGAATACTTTCGATACCAGGGACAGAACCCGTGGTGTTATTCAAGGAAGGTGCCGTTCGTGGTTTAGAGGCCTTGCTTGCAGAGCCCCAGCAGAAAATTGAAACTGTTATCTCTGATGAAGAAGTGATTAAGTAAGTTCTAATACTTGTAAGTGAATTTTTACCAAAATGAAAAGGCACTTTGCATGTTTTTTTTTTATAACTCTGATTGCTTTGTTAAAAAGCATTTTGGTTAGCCCTGGCTGGGAGGTTCAGTTGGTTGGAGTGTCGTCCTGTGCACCGAAAGGCCTTGGGCACATACCCAGGTTGTGGGTTCCATCCCCAGCTGGGGCGTGTACAGGAGGCAACCGATCAATGTTTCACATCAGTGTTTTTCTCTCTCCCTTCCGCACTCTTTCTAAAATCAATGAAAACATATCCTCAGGTGAGGATTTTTTTCAAAAATTTCTTTTGGTTTTGAACATAATAAAAGCCTAATTAAAAACCACTTATAAAACATTGGCTGCAATAACATACCTCAAAACCCTCTAGGGCAGTGGTTCTCAACCTTCCTAATGCTGCGACCCTTTAATACAGTTCCTCATGTTGTGGTGACCCCCAATTTCATTGTTACAAATTGAACATAATTAAAGCATAGTGATTAATCACAAAAACAATATGTGATTATATATGTGTTTTCCGATGGTCTTAGGCGACCCCTGTGAAAGGGTCGTTTGACCCCCCCAAAGGAGTCACAACCCACAGGTTGAGAACCGCTGCTCTAGGGTGATAGATGACTGAGGAAACTAAGATCATATGAGTCTGTTCTGATAACAGAAAACTGGATAGTCAGTTATTTGAAGATGAAGTGGGTAATCTCACACCAAAATAATCTTTGTTTCTGTCGTATTGCCTTGACTGCCATAGTTAGAGCCCTGCCCCTGAGGAAATGTGCAGCTTGTTAGTGAAACGATAGTGTTTTGAGCCCATCGGCTTTCCCAGATCTTGGAACAAAATCAAGAAAATGGCCAAAGCTGGTTTGGCTCAGCGGATAGAGCGTGGGCCTGCGGACTGAAGGGTCCCGGGTTCGATTCCGGTCAGGGGCATGTACCTGGGTTGCGGGCACATCTCCAGTGGGGGATGTGCAGGAGGAAGCTGATCGATGTTTCTCTCTCATCAATGTTTCTGACTCTCTATCTCTCTCCCTTCCTCTCTGTAAAAAATCAATAAAATATATTTTAAAAAATAATAATAACATAAATAAATAGAAGTCAAAGCAAAGACCTGTACTTAGTGAACAGTGTGGACAATGACCAGTTAGTCTATCTTGGACTTCCCTTGAAGTGTGAGCAACTGGGAAAAAATATAGGTAGAGGATTTGGGTTAATAGCCATTTTGCGAAAAACTGGCCACGCAGTCTTGTTACAAGCCCTTTTCACACTCCTGTGCCTAAGTTCCCACTGTCACTTTAAGAAGGCAGTTGAGATGCTAATGTTTTTCTCCAAATGCTAGTCCCAAAAAATGACTCTCAAAAAGGGAGGGGGTCCTTAGCTGGTTTGATGCTGTGGTTAGAGAGATGGCCTACAGACTGAAGGGTCCTGGATTTGATTCCAATCAAGGGCAAGTACCTCAGTTGCAGACTTGATCCCCAGCCCTGATTGGGGCATGTGTGAGAGGCAACCAATGTGTTTCTCTCATATTTATGATGTTCTCTCCTTCCCCCTCCCTTACACTCCTCTAAAAAAAAAAAAATCAGTGGAAGCCGCTGTCATTGCTCAGTGGTTGAGCATCAACCTATGAACCAGGAGGTTACTGTTTGATTCCCAGTCAGACCACATGCCCAGGTTGTGGGCTCCATCCCCATTAGAGAGTGTGCAGGAGGCAGCCATTCGATGTTTCACTGTCAGGTGCATGTTTCTCTCTCTCTCTCTCTCTCTCTCTCTCTCTCTCTCTCTCTCTCTCTCTTCCTCTCTGAAACCAATAATAAAAATATATTTATAAATAAGTAAACGGAGCTCCAGTGGCGCAATTGGTTAGCGCGCAGTACTTATAAATAAGTAAAATTTAAAAATCAGTAGAAAAATAACCTCAAGTGAGGATTAATCAAAAAAGGCGGGGGCAAGGAGAGTAGAGGCACCAATAAATTTGGGAAACACATCATACTGTCACACCCTACCCTACCCCCTTGTAAACTTTATAACTCTCATTATTATCTTTAAGACTGGGAAGTTCAGCAACTTGCATTTAATCCACAGACGCATTTGACAGAGAAATACCTACTAATTCCTTCTGGTATATACAGGGTGGGGCAAATGTAGGTTTACAGTTGTTCATATCGAAAATAATACAATAATAATATTAAGAGTAACTCTTGTGTTTCTTATACCCACAACTGTAAACCTACATTTGCCCCACCCTGTATTTTGGAACACTGAATTAAGTATTCTCTGAGGTCTCTCTCTCACTCTATCCTCTCTCTCTAAAAAACATATAAAAGATATTTTCTTAAATTTAGATTGATGGTATGTTTCAACTGGTGATTTGGCATTTTATACTTTTTATTTTTATTTTTTTAGGTGGACAAAGTTTTTCATGGTATTTAGGCATCCTGCCT
Source organism: Myotis daubentonii (assembly GCF_963259705.1). NCBI lineage: Eukaryota > Metazoa > Chordata > Mammalia > Chiroptera > Vespertilionidae > Myotis > Myotis daubentonii. The sequence continues at coordinate 39,487,758 of NC_081855.1, read as the reverse complement.
TAATCTTTATTACTGAAAAAGTAAGTGAGATCTCTAATTCCTGGGCCAGTATATAACATTTTAAAATCACTTTATTACTTTTAAAACTAAAATAGGACTTTAGTATTTCTGTCAGAAGATTATGTATTTTGTATCTATTAAATACTAAAGAGTCTACTGGCTATATTTCTATGTTTAACTGAAATATTTTATAACATTTAAATTTAATTAGACAATAGGTTTTTAAGCACCCATTAAAGTAATTAGAATGGGGTAACATGGTTTTAACATTTAAATATAGTTGGTTGAAATGAGAGTATTTAAAAAATAAAATAACTTTTTTTTTTTTCAGAATGGAAATTACTTCGCTTATGTACAAAAGTTTAATTCAAGTGTTGTGAGCAAATATACCCTCTTACTTGGACAAGAAGAAAAATCTGTTATACAGAGTTTTACTGCATCTTTGTGTCGGAAATTCATTTCTTTGATGTCATTAAGTAAGTATTTTTCTTTGAATTTACTGTGACTGTAAGTAGAGGAATATTACAGGATAGTACTTGTTTTTGCAGTTTTCTGCTGTAGCACTTCCCATTGCATGCTTCCTTACAAGCATTTATACCTTCACTTTTTGCACTTTGCCATGTCTGGTCAAGCTTAAGTCATTGGTTCTCTGCAGGTAAATGTTATGTCTTTAAATTTATCATAAGCAGTAAGTGATAGTATAACACTAACAAAAAAAGAAAAATCACCTTTAATCTTTATCATGATAAGGCCAGGTTCTTTGATATAATAATTACTGAACCATAAAATATCTAAGATTGTTACTAAATGGCCCTCCATTTCTTTTTTTCCCAGTCTTGAGACTTAGTGTGCCCTTCTTTGAATGGAGGCAGGTGGGTAAAAGGAGACTAACAAAGCACTCTAGGCCTAAGCCAACCAGTGTTTTCCATATTACTTTAATGCCTTGGAGTGTACCTGTTTATAATGGTGTAAAGGATAGCCCCAGTCATGCCTAGGGGGGAAAAACTAATGCTATACTCTACCACTACCCTTTTTGGCTTCTTTTGAAGTTGTTTTGAGAAGGTTAAGGGAGGAAAAAAACAAGAGCAATATTTAGAGAACATATGTATTATCACAATTAAAAATCTTTGTGAAGTTTTTCAGTTTGCAAATGTTTTCAATAGCTATTAATAAAAATGTTTCATTTATCATTTCTAGGTCATTGGAATCTGCTTAATGCCTTTGCTTGACAGGGACTGGTTTTCTTAAAGTTTAACCTATAGGGCATAGTTATTGTTAAATAGAAGTTTGCAAGTTATATTTTAGCTTATTGAACATTAAAGTAGGGATTCTGAACCACAGGGTCCTAAAAATCTTCCTATAACATATCTAGAACCACATGGAATTGCCTAAATTAGTTGACATACAAAAAAATAGCAATTTCATATGGTTTTCAGGGTGATGAGGTAACAAATGTGATGCATAAACCAGAATGCTAATTTATTCCTAATGAGAGATATATCCTTTCAGTGACTAGATTTTCTGTATCCCTGACAATCTCCTGTCATATTTTATTACAGGTATTTACAGTTTTGATTTCTTGGCTATTATGACATTTCTTACGAAGATTTTTATTAATGATACTCCTCCCTTAATTTTAAATTTGTAATGTGTTCTTTAAGTGAAAGCAAAGAATGAAGTGATTGGTACATTTGTTTATTTTTCTGGTTGGATCCTGTATCAAAATTGATAAAATCTTATAAACAACCTAGTACATACATTTAACTATTATAAATTTGTTCTTTATCCAATATTGAACAACAAATACTTGTTTTCAACAGGCTCAGATGGGTGTATATATGAAACCTTGATACCAATACACCCGAGTGACCCAGAAAAAAATCAACATCAGAGGGTAGTTAGATCACTGTTGCTCAAGACTGTCGTGTCTGGAAATGCTCGAAATGCACTCAGTGTCCTGGATCAAGATCACGTAGCAGTCCTGGGACCACCGCTTCCAGCTTCTAAGGGTAACCAAAAGCAAATCAATTAGAAGTCCTTTGGATTTTTCCTTCACAGTGTACCTATAGGACTTTGACTTTCATCTTGCATTTGTTAATCTTTCAAAAACATTTCCTTGCATCACTACTTTGCTCATGACTCATGTCTTAAAGAAATAAAAACTGCAGGTGTCAATGCCAACCCATGGGCATTTGAAACATTGGTAAGCCTTACCTAGAATATTAAATTCATAGCTTGGCCACATTTACACAGAATAGAAATCCACTGGACTTGGACAGCTTGAAATTTGGGGACTACTATGCTTTTTCATTTCTGTCACTTCAGAGCAGGATTCTCATCATCACCTTACCCCCAAACACCCCTGCGCACACACAGACTTAGAGTCTATCATGAAAGACCCAGTTATTCCCCCAATAACTGGCCAGTGCAAGATTGGGGTCTCTCCACCTATACTATAAAACTCAGAACCTATTGTTTATCACTCAGGTCTCCTCACAGTCTAGTCTAGACCCCATTCACCTTTCCCGGTCTCTTCTCCTAACTTCACAGCAAGAACCCTCTGCTTTGTTCAGGCCAGGCTCGCTGTTGACTACAAACTTGATATACCCATCCTCACCGGTGTACTTTGTTAAGTTCCTCCTACTTATAGGCATGGCTATGTGCCAGGCATTTTACTTAAATTATCTCATTATTTGTATCATGTTACCTTCCAACAAACTTTTGAGAAAAAGTACACATAGCATCCCTATTTCACAAGTCAGGAAACTTAGGTGTTAGGTAATTAAGTCGTGAACTAGGATTCAGCCCAAGCAGGTTGACTCTAATATGCCATGTACCTCACCCCTCTTAAGTCCTGGCTCCTTACCATTTTACTATGCTGTGCTTCTCTCTCTCAACCCCCCTCCTTCCTCTTTCTGGTTCATGCTCTACGCAGCAAAAAAACCAGTAACCACTGTTAGAGTTGTATCTTAATCTGAGATATCATAGAGACCTTTACATACCAGCATGTTGTTGTTATTAAGACTTTAGCCCTAGCCAGCTTGGTTCAGTGGATAGAGCATCAGCCTGCGAACTGAAGGGTCCCAGGTTCGATTCCAGTCAAGGGCACATGCCTGGGTTGCAGGCTCAATCCCCAGTAGGGGTGTGCAGGAGGCAGCTGATCAGTGATTCTCTCTCATCATTGATGTTTCTATCTATCTCTCCCTCTCCCTTCCTCTCTGAAATCAAAAAAGAAATATATTAAAAAGAAAAGAAAAGAAAGACTTTATGTTTTTGGACAATTGAAGGTTTATAGCAAAATTGAGGGAGAGGAAAAAAAGAAAGAAAAAAAAATTGAGGGAGAAGTACACAGATAACTTATATATGCCCTGCCTCCACACATGTGCGTTCTTCTTTTCATGAGGTGTAATTCCTTTAAATTTTGGTGGCAATCACTGTTGTCCTTACTCAATAAAGCAAAACTTGTGTGTTTAACTGTGACTCTTCCCTTGTCCCACCCACAAGGCATCATATATTTGTTTATTCTTGGGACTATTCTGAATTTCTCTTTTTTTCACAGAATGCCTCTCCATATGGAACACAAAATTTCAAACACTGCAGATTTCAAAAGAATTACCACAAGGTACCAGTGGTCAAGTAAGTTTTTGCACTTGGAAATTTTTTCAAGTTATTTTTGTGCCTAATGAAGGGACCTCTTTGTTCTAAGTATTTTTTTAACCCGAAAGATTATATTTAATTTGGTTGTTTTACTAGTTTTCCTTATGTAAGACTAAATTATAGCTAGTTTTAGATCAGGGAGAACACTTAACTAGTCATTAAATTATTTTGGATTTTAACTGCTCTTTGATTTGGTCTTTTTTTTTTTTTTAACTGATTTCAGAGAGGAAGAGAGAGCAAGAGAGAGATAAAAATATCAATAATGAAGGAGAGTCATTGATCTGCTGCCTCCTGCATGTGCCACACTGGGATCAAGCCCACAACCCAGGCATGTGCCCTGACTGGGAACCAAACCATGATCTCCCGGTTCATAGGTCGAAGCCCAATCACTGAGCCACGCCTGCTAGGCTGGTTTGGTCTTTTTACTTTTGTATTTTGAACTATACCCTTTTATAGTTCTTTTTTTAACATATCTCTGTTATATGTTACTTTTTCTAATAACTTGGTCTGTTAGGTTTATGTCAAACATTATTATGGAATTACATAAGAATACTTCAAGATGCCGAAACCGGTTTGGCTCAGTGGATAGAGCATCGGCCTGCGCACTGAAAGGTCCCAGGTTCGATTCCGGTCAAGGGCATGTACCTGGGTTGCGGGCACATCCCCAGTAGGAGATGTGCAAGAGGCAGCTGATCAATGTTTCTCTCTCATCGATGTTTCTAACTCTTTATCTCTCTCCCTTCCTCTCTGTAAAACATCAATAAAATATATTTTTAAAAAAATAAAAAGAATACTTTAAGAGCCCAGCTGGCATGGCTCAGTGGTTGAGCATCAATCTATGAACCAGGAGGTCAGGGTTTGATTCCCAGTCAGGGCATATGCCCAATTTGTGGGCTCAATCTCCAGTGTGGGGCATGCAGAAGGCAGCCGATCAATGATTCTCTCTCATCATTGATGTTTCTATCTCTCTCTCCCTCTCCCTTCCTCTCTGAAATCAAGAAAAATAAACGTTTTAAAAAATACTTAACGAATTAACAATTTAGCAAACTAGACTGTAAACTTCCAGAGGCTCAGGGGTCCTTGTCTGTTTTGTTCTCTGTTGTGTCTTCACTGTCTAGCAAAGGTGCTCAATGAATGTTAGTTGTTTAGTAAGTGGTTATTTATATGTAAATCAAGATAATAGGATTTATTGATAGTTGTAATTCTAGAATTAGGAAACTATATTTCTCAGCATACAATTTAATTCTAGTTTATTTAAAAAAATAATTTTAACAAAATTAACCACTCACAATTTCACTACTTTAACAAACTTAGTTTTGATTTTCATGTTCCCTTGAGTTTTTGTTGATATACATATTTTTTACAATTTTATAATTCGAATCATTAGATTCTATTAAATTCTGTCCTTTTTACTTATTACATCTTACAGTGTGCCCATGTTACAGTTGCCTTGGTAATATTTATCATGTTAATAGATGTGTATTAGGGACAATGTTAATTTTAAATACTTAACGTATAATATCAGTCAGATATTTATGAGTCAAGAGTATCTTTAAATTTTATGCATCATTCAGACATCGGCAAAAGTAAAAACTATGTAAACCTAACCCAATTAATAAGTTGTACATGGGATTGTTCTGAAAAGTTGCTTAACTTTATCATGTCCTTTTGTGTTCTATTAAGATTGCTCACACCATAAATTATTGTTATAAATTATATGACTTTGTTGAATCAGATCATAGAAGTGGGAAAAAATGATTACATTTTTATAACTTTTTTTGTAGCTTTGGTATTATGGAGAACATTTATTTATGCTACATGGAAAAATTCTAACTGTGATTCCATACAAGTGTGAAATGTCATCATTAGCAGGTGCTCTTGGAAAACTCAAGCATGGTCAAGATCCAGGTAGGAACTTACTAGTTTGTTTGATTAATATAAACAACCTACAATTTATAGAGTCTGTTCTGAATGTTGAAATTTGCCACTGATTATTGGCATTTCCTTGTCCCAGGTATCTACCTGGGGAACAGTCCACATTGCAGGTATTGCCACAGGCTTAAGAGCTACACTGTGGTTTTGAACATCAGTGTTCTTCTGACTTTTGGGGCAAGGGGAGAGTCCCCCAGACAAAATCATGAATATCTCTACTCTCCCTGGTTTACCACCAGTCTCATCTGTTGGCTTAATGTTGCTGGACACATAGCCTTTTACTATATTGTGACGTACTTACCTGGGTTTATCGGTAAAATTAAATGGACAAGCCTCTCTTGAATTGTGCATAAGTGATGGTTGTTTTTTCTTTGATTGATTGAGTAAATACCGTAGGTCAAAGAATGCTAGAAATTGTGTATTTTTTATTTTCTTAGGCACTCAGACCATGCCTCATTTTGTAAATTGGGAAACCTCTCAGGGACTTGGATCCCAGAACTCAGAGCCATCAAAGAGAATTGTAAGTTTGGTCATCAAAATACAAATATTAGTGCAAATATTATAAGATGGGAAAAGGCTGAATTATTTTAATGATTCGTATCTATACAGCTCTTACAGCTTTGATTTTAATGATGGGGCAGTTTAAAATATATTTTTATTAATTTCAGAGAGGCAGGGAGAGGGAGGGGGAGAGAGAGAAACATCAATGATGTGAGAGAATCACTGATCGGCTGTCTCCTACACACCCCTACTGGGGACCTAGCCCACAACCAGGTCATGTGCCCTGACTGGGAATCAAACCGCGATCTCTTGGTTCATAGGTCAACGCTCAACCACTGAGCCACACCATAGGGCATGATGGGGCAATTTAAATCTTGAACTCAATAACCCTACAGCCTTTATCCAAAAATGACACATGTTATCTAGTAGTTAATTTTTATGGGCATGTTTTTAGGTAAGATCCAGGTATGAAAATGGACCAATTCGCAATTAGTAAAATACCTTCCTGAGTATAAAGGTTTTATTTTATGTTTAAAACACAAAAAACTGGCCGAAGCCGGTTTGGCTCAGTGGATAGAGCGTCGGCCTGCGGACTGAGGGGTCCCGGGTTTGGTTCCGGTCAGGGGCATGTACCTGGGTTGCGAGCACATCCCCGGTGGGAGATGTGCAGGAGGCGGCTGATTGATGTTTCTAGCTCTCTATCTCTCTCCCTTCCTCTCTGTAAAAAATCAATAAAATATATATTAAAAAACACACACACAAAAAAAAAACTGCCCTGACCAGATAGCTCAATTAGTTAGAACATCGTCCCTATAGGCCAAAGTTGTGGGTTCAAACCCTGGACAACGTACATACAAGAGTCAACCAATGAAGGCATAAATGAGTGGAACAACAAATCAATCTCCATCTCTCTCTATCTGACCCTAAAATCAATATAAATACATTTTTTAAAAATTTTTTAATAAAAAAATCTTAAAAGTATTAGACATTTTGCCCTAACCAGTTTGGCTCAGTGGATAGAGCGTTGGCCTGTGAACTGAAGGGTCCCAGGTTCGATTCCGGTCAAGGGCATGTATCTTGGTTGCGGGCATATCCCCAGTAGCGGGTGTGCAGGAGGCAGCTGATCGATGTTTCTCTCTATCCCTCTCCCTTCCTCTCTGGAAAAAAAAAGTTAAAAGCTTAAATAAACCAACTTTTCACTATAACAAAATTAAATTATTAAAAAAAACCTTTGTGATTAGAACAAAAGTTTGCTAGTCTCTTTGTGATGTTTTATATTCTTCTAAATGTATATTGGAATTTTTAAATTATTTTGAGATCCTAATCAATTTACTTAATTATAGTTAAGGAGAAGAAAAATTGAAGCAAGTGTACAGCCAGAAGTTCCAGCATCCCAGCAACTTTTATCAACCATAAAGGTAAATGAAAAAATATTAGAAATAAGAAAAGTCAAGTGGTTAAAAGAAATCCTACTTACTTTTCATTCTATTTTATTTTTATGATCATTTTTATAGCTACAGCTAACCTAACACTTGTATAGTGCCTTAAGATTTTCAGTGACCCAATATTTTGGCTTATTTGACTTGCTACGCGTTTTGTGTGATGGTGGTGCTCTCATCAGTATCTCATTCAGCTTTGCATTGAATATTTGTAATTTATCCTCTTAAAGATTTTTATTTCTAAGCCCTTGAATTTTTTTTTCTTTGCCATTTGTCTTTGTGCAGCAAATTGTCAAGTCCATTTTCACAGAAATGCATGGATGCCATTAGTGACTTAAGAAAATGTTGAGCTAGGGAACCTTTAAGTTTAAAGTGACATTTATTAATGTACCAGACTGAACTCTTTAAATCTGCCCTTTCAGAAAGATTCAGAAAAACACATTGAAATAGAACTACGTAAATTTTTGGCTATTAAGCGGACACCTGACTTTCATACTGTTATTGGGGACATAGTAATAGGACTTCTGGGAAGATGTAAAACAGAACCATCATTTTATCCTCGGAACTCTCTGATGCAGCTTATCCAGATGCATGTGCTTTCTTACAGGTAAACGTTTGCACACCAAACTTTATGTGCATAATTTTTTTTACCTTGTTTCTTATAGTTCTAATTTCCATGCTCTGAAAAACCTTATAAATTATTTGCAGTTGAGATTTTTCATAATATATAAAAATGATACATGTTTTCTTTTCTTAGCTTGTGCCCAGGCTTAATGGAAGTTGCATTAGAAAAGACAGATGTACAGATGTTGCAGCTCTGTCTTCAGCAGTTCCCTGACATTCCTGAAGCAGTCACCTGTGCTTGCTTAAAAATGTTCTTGAGGTAAGTTAGAAGCCAATGGTCCCCTTCTTTCACTGCATTTTTAACCTATTGTGCTGTTTGATTTCTAAAACTGAATGCTTGGAAAATGAAAAATTTTCCAGTAAGTTCAAAGTGCGATAAGACTTAATTTCTTTCAATTAACATGATAGCATTGGTGATGACAGTCTTCAAGAAACAGATGTTAATATGGAGTCAGTTTCTGACTACAGTGATGCTGTACAAGAAGAGAAGATGGAAGAGCAAACGGGAATTCTTCAAAATGGCTTCAATCCTGAAGAAGATAATTGTGATAACTGTGATAAAGAGTTAAGTGAAAAGCCTCAGAACACAATAGAGGAGACCACTTCGTGCCCTGTAATACCAAAAAGAGCAGCTCTCCTGTATCCTTTGAAATAGTTTTCTTTGTATTGTCTCTTTTGGGGAGTATAGTCAAATGCCAAGCAATAACTAAGGAATGATTAGATAATTTAAAGTGATTTTTAAAAATTGATTTTAATAGGGTGGGGAGAGAGAAACAAACACCTCGACTTGTTGTTCCACTTCTTTATGTATTCATTGGTTGATTCTTGTATGTGCCCTGACCAGGGACCAAACTGGCAACCTTGGTCTATTGGGCCAACACTAACGAACTGACCAAAAACCCAGGGTGGATTTTGTTGTTATTGTTTGTTTGTTTGTTTTTCAGGGTTTTTTTAAGTTTCTGCTTGAAAATGGATTACATTCATTGCTATACTGAAACAACTTACTTAAATGTGTTTTCTTATGTCAGAAGCTATACTCTTCAATTCTAAAGTTGGTATTCTGAGTAAATACCACTCTCTAGTGATTAGGAGGATGTTCAGTGGTAGAACTCTTCTAAAAAAGTAAAACTTTCATATAAATTTTTAAAAATTATTGGGAAAGGGAATTATTCATACTTTTAGTAGAAAAGCCTTTATTTATTGGTATAAGATTTTCCTTTATTCCTAAATAGAAATGCAGTTCTTCATTCAGCATATAGTGAAACATTTCTTCTGCCTCATTTGAAAGACATCCCAGCACAACATATCACTGTGAGTGTTCTTATAAATCCTATAGAATTTTACTTCTGGTTTAAATTTGCGCCTTCACTCCAACCAGCTTTTAGGGCATTCAAAAAGATATCAGCTTCCTTCATGTGAATAAGAGGTTCCACAGCCCTCATTGTGAAAATTGTGCCTAGGAGATCAGAGAGATTTTTGGTTGGCAGACGTTGCCATGGTCCTGGTGCCAACCCTGAAGGCCAGGTTAATCCATCTGAGTCAGCGGTTCTCAATCTGTGGGTCGCGACCCTTTGGGGGTCGAACGATCCTTTCACAGGGGTCGCCTAAGACCATCAGAAAACACATATATAATTACATATTGTTTTGTGATTAATCACTATGCTTTAATTATGTTCAATTTGTAACAATGAAAATACATCCTGCATATCAGATATTTACATTATGATTCATAACAGTAGCAAAATTACAGTTATGAAGTAGCAACGAAAATAATTTTATGGTTGGGGGTCACCACAACATGAGGAACTGTATTAAAGGGTTGTGGCATTAGGAAGGTTGAGAACCACTGATCTAAGTTACACACTATTTAAAAAATTGCCCAAAGAAGGATTCTCTCTTCTCTACTTATTATTTGTAAATAAACTCCCTACCCACCTCCCCCAAACCAGATGATCTCCTCATTGATGGCAGGGACTACAGTTTTATTTATTTTTGTGTCATTAGATAGTGAAATTCAGTAGCCTCTTAAAATTCCTTCCAGTCTCTGTTAGCTTTCCATATAGAGAACATATTTCTATCCAAGTGATAAATTGTCCTTTTTCCCCCCCACCCAGCTATTTCTCCAGTATTTGTATTTTCTTTATTTGAAGTGTAGTGAAAATGCAACTATGACTCTTCCTGGAATACACCCTCCAACCCTAAACCAGGTGAGATCATTTTTTAATTTTTATTCGGTGTTGGGGAAAGTCTGTTTATTTTGTTTATATATAGTGTCAGAACCTGAAATTCAGTAACTGATTTCTCCTTGTCTCTTAGTCCATATGAACTTTTTTCCTCAACCTGTATACAAACCACTGGAGTGGGAGGTCCGGAGCATCTTTCAATTTGGTAGATTGAGTTTTAAAGTTATAATTCTAGCCCTAGCTGGTTTGGCTCAGTGGATAGAGCGTCAGCCTGCGGACTGAAGGGTCCCAGGTTCGATTCCAGTCAAGGGCATGTACCTTGGTTGCGGGCACGTCCCCAGTAGGGGTGTGCAAGAGGCAGCTGATCAATGTTTCTCTCTCATTGATGTTTCTAACTCTCTATCCCTCTCCCTTCCTCTCTGTACAAAATCAATAAAATATTTTTTTAAAAAAAAGTTATAATTCTACACGAAATAACATAAATTTACCTTAAATTCATGATTCTTTTTTGTGACCCTTTTCAAGAATTTCCTTAGCCTCATTGGGAGAGGGTGACAAGTATCCTTCTAATAACCTCTTAAGAATGATGCCTTAGCTGGGTAACATGGTTGTTTAGAGTTTCATTCTCGTTGGCCAAGGTTCCGGGTTCATTCCCCCATCAGGGCACACACGAGAATCAACCAATGAATGCATCAATAAGTAAATAAAAAAATCATTGTTTTTTTTCTCTCTAATTCATATTCTCTCTCTCTCTCTCTCTCTCTCTCTCTCTGCCTTTTTCTTCCTCTCTCTCTAAAATAAATAAAAACATCCTTGAGTGAGAATTTTAAAAAAATCATTGTGGTTTAAGAATGTGTTATTCTAATTAAGTATTTCAAACACTTAATTTTATTTTGATTTTAAAATATAAGTTAAAAATTTTTAAGTAGTGGGTTTTTATAGTTGAAAGATCTAACAATACCATAGTATGCACATTATTCTGCAATTTGGTTTTTTCACTCAATACTATGTTTTAGACATTTTCTGGACCAGTATACATATGTCTGTTGATTCCCTCATCCTTTTTAATGACTATATTTCAGTTTATGGAAAATCTTAATTTGTCAGTCCCCTAAATAGCAGCAGTTGAGTTGTTTACAGGTTTTTGCTATTGTGAACAAACCTTTGTTGGGAATCTTTATCAAGATATTCTTGTATATTTATGAGAGAATGCCTGTTGGGTAAATGTCCATAAGCAAAATTAATGAATAAAAGATGCACACATTTTTTGTTTTGAAAATGGTCGATTACCTTTCTGAAGGTTTGTGACAATCACTACTATCTCAAAAGTCTGAGACCTTACTCTTTGCCAATCAAATAGATAACAAATGATGCTTTAATTTACATTTCTTTGATAATAAGAGTGTTGGACCATCTTTTCTTGCCTATTTTATATTCTTTGTGAACTGCCTGCTGGGTTCTTTGTTCATTTTTCTATTGCATTTCATGTCTTTTTCATTTTCGTTTATCAAGTATTTGTAGTTTTATTTCCAGTTTCAGAAGTAAAAAATATATATTTTTAAGAATTCTTTGTATTTGATGAAATTAGCCTTTTTAAAATCAAGTGCATTATACTTTTTCCTATCAAAATTATTAAATTTTTTTCTTTATGATTTTGTTGTGGCTACATCATGCTTAATGCCTTTCCCACTATAAAATTTAAAAATAGGCACACTGTTTTTCCCTAGTACATTAATAGTTTCTTTTTCTGTGTTTAACTTTTTGATACATATAAAATCTATTTTGGTGTAAGGACTTTCATGGGTATCAGCTTTCCCTTCTCCCCCCAAATAGACACTGGTTTCCTTAATACTTTTTTATGACAATGATATTTGCCTGTTAACTATACCATTTGGAAATGTAGACCTACATAGGGTATTTTAATAAATGTTTAGCAATAATTTTATTTCAGTTCATGGTAGTTCATCTGTAATACCCTATTCTTGGGGCATAGTTTATATTTCAGAATAGGAGATAACTGCCAATAATCATAAAAAGATAACTTTCCCTTGAATTAAATATCACTGTAGCTTCCTCTTTACTGATGAATACTATGAAAAAGATGCCATTATGCTTTTAAAATAGCAAGTATAAAAGCAGAAAAGTGCCCTGGCCAGTTTTCTCAGTGGTTAGAGTGCCATCCCATACACTGAAAGGTCATGAGTTTGATTCTGTCAAGGGCATGAACCTGGATTGCAGGTTTGATTCCCTCCAGTCCTGGTTGGGTACTGTAGGAGGCAGCCAATCAATGTGTCTCTTTCACATGTATGTTTCTTTCTCTCCCTCTCTCACTTCCACTCTCTGAAAATCAATGGGAAAAATATTCTCAGGTGAGGATTTAAAAAAAAAAGGCATAAAAGAGCCTTTTTATATTGTTTAGAAATTCTTTTATCTCTAAACTAAAATTATCAGGTATTTGTAAGGAGGAGTTATAACTGTTTGATATAATCATGGATATTAGGAAATTAATCAACCTAAAATTAAATTTAAAATCTTAATTTTTATTTTCCTGTTTACTTTCAGATTATGGATTGGATATGCCTACTTCTAGATGCTAATTTTACTGTTGTGGTAATGATACCAGAAGCCAAAAGTCTACTGTTAAGTCTTTATAAGTTTGTGAAATCTCAGGTGTGTGATAATTTGATCTATACTGAATTCATTTTGTACCCAAGTATCACCTGAATTAAAATTTATTCTTAAACTTTTTTCTTGAAATAGTTATAAGTAATAATTGAGGGCTTGTTCATATGTAGAGTGATAGTAAAAGTTATTCTGAAACTTTTTTCTCTAGATATGCATTTGTTCCGAGCTCAACAAGATTGAAGTAAGTTTTCGTGAGCTACAGAAATTGAATCAAGAAAAGAATAATAGAGAATTATATTCAATTGAAGTGCTGGAACTCTTCTGATATTACCAGTTCTCTTTCATAGACGTTTTATGAAACTCTTTTAAAAGTGAATTCTTCCTACTCATCCAGGCAAGAGATGTGTTTTGTTTGTGACTGTCTTTCAATGACAAGAGAAATGTGTGAGAGCACCTAGACCATCACTTATTGATGCTCCTGGGGTGGACTGGAGGGCTCATGCGAACCTATCCTGGTTTATGGACATTGGAGGGGAAAGTTCTGAAACTTTTAAAAAAATATGTAACTGAGCTAATTTTAAGTAAACTTATTTGTGATACTTATAAAAGTCTAATTTCTTACCATATGTTTTAAATAGTTCTTTTATTTAAAAAATCACCATTGAAACACTGATTCTAGGAAGAATGTAATGTTGTCAGTGTCGGAGCTGTCCCGGCTCCTCTGTGCTTATAGCCGACAGCAGCAGTCAGTTCCACACGCAGGGTTGGGAACCATGCTTGCAGAGGCAGGGGCTTCTCTTCTGCCATTTTTTACTGTTTTTGTTTTTGTTAATCCTCACCCGAGGATATTTTTTCCATTGATTTTCAACAGAGAGAAACATCAATATGAGAGAGACACATCGATTTGTTGCCTCCCACGAGTGGCACGAGTGGCACGAGTGGCCCTGGGGATTGAACCTGCAACCAAGGTACATGCAAATGATCAGAATCAAATTCAGGACCTTTCAGTTTGAGGGGCCAATGCTCCAACCACTGAGAAAAACAGGCTAGGGCAATTTTTTCCTGTTCTTTATGTACTTCCACTCACCTTTTCTTCCTACCCAGGCATTGAACAATACCTCTTTCTACACATTATCTCTCAGATTACCTCCATGATTAGTTGATAATTTAGGTTATAAAAGCATTACTAGATAGTAAAAAACAAATAGTTTAAAAGGTTGATTGACATAGAATTTCTCATTTTAACTCTTTGGATTTAGGCCAAATGAATGGTTTTATGTGGAAGAAATAGAGACTTTTGTTTCTTAAAAATAAACTCAAGTTTATTTTTGTTAAAAATGAAATCACTTTCAGGTGATGAATTTAGTTTCCCAAAAGTAACTTGACACTTTTCTGAGCCATGAAAGTCTCTGTCGAGTAAATACTTTTGAAACATTTACTTGAAGGGTTACAATATATATTTTTTAATTTCCCTATAAATTATAGTACATCCTATATAATAAAGAGCTAATATGTAATTAGACCAAACAGCAGAACAACCAACTGAATGACAATCCGGATGACCTTCCAGACGAAGCCAAGGCTGCAAGGGCCAATCGGGCCTCTAGTATGTATGTGGCTAGTCATATCTATAACTTGGTGTTCGATTTTAGGAATGTTTTTGTTTAGTTATGGTTTAATTTTATGTAAAAAAAAACTGCTTCAAAGTAGTCCTACAGGAACACTTTGAGATAATAAATGGATACCACCTATGTAATGCTTAAAAGATTAGATGATAGCCGAAACTGGTTTGGCTCAGTGGATAGAGCGTCGGCCTGCGGACTGAAAGGTCCCAGGTTCGATTCCGGTCAAGGGCATGTACCTTGGTTGCGGGCATATCCCTAGTAAGAGATGTGCAGGAGGCAGCTGATCGATGTTTCTCTCTCATCGATTTTTCTAACTCTCTATCTCTCTCCCTTCCTCTCTGTAAAAAATCAATAAAATATATTTTTAAAAAAAAAGATTAGATGATAGATTCTAAGTATGCCATGAGTATATAGATTTGTAGAAAGCATTATTACTTTAATACCTAGCAAATTGTCTTATCAAAACAGGATACCTTGGGTAGTGGCCCAGGGCATGGAATCAAGATTTGAGATAGTTTAAGTCTGGAAAAGATAAAAGTAAATTAGTTTAATTTTAAGGTTGAAAGGATTATTTGAATCAGAGAGGGGAAATAATGTAGTAGTGTCTATGCAGAACAATGTAGTGTTCATGGACAACTTGTTACAAAACCAAAAAAAAAAGAGAATACAACCCCAGAATATATATCTTCCTCACCCCAAGACATGTTTGGGGTGGGGGTGGGGACATCCATGTGAGAGAGAAATATTGATCCATTGCCCACAGTACATACCCTGACTGGGAATCTAACCAGCAGCCTTTCGGTGCACAGGATGATGCTCAACCTTCCACATCTGTAGGCCCCCAACCACGGTTTAAAAACAGTATGGGTGCCCTAGCCGGTTTGACTCAGTGGATAGAGCATTGGACCGCAGACCGAAGGATCCTGGGTTCGATTCCAGTCAAGGGCTTCAAATCTCTGCTTTTGTTATTTTTTGTCGTTGTGTCTTGTTTTTTGTTAATCCTCACCCAAGGATGTTTTTCCATTGATTTTTAGAGAGAGTAGAGGGGAGAGGGAGAGACAGAGAGAAACATCGATGTGAGGGAGATGCATCAATTGGTTGCCTCCCGAATGCACTGGAATCGAACCCAGAACCCTTCAGTCTGCGGGCCACCGCTCAAGCCACTGAAAGAAACAGGCCAGGGCTGCTCTTGTTTAAAAAAAAAACAAACCTTGTTATCATGTGACAGAAGGCCACAGGGAACTCTGTAGATCTATGCTTTGTCTCTTGTCAAAGAGATATTTTTAATGGGAGAGACTTTGTAACATAAAGGCAACCTGTCTCATTATAGCTAGGTTGAAATGAAATTTGCATGTGCTGCTGGAAGTGTTTTAGCTGGTCAAGTTCAGTCCTGACTTTCTACAGAGAAAAACAGTGATTAACTCAAGATTGCTTGCTACTTTGTGGCAATGTTTGGGCTCCAAGCCAAGTTTTTAAGAAAAAATAAGTAATATTTTAAATGTTGTGCAAATGTACTAAAACTCTGAGGAAAATATTAATTAGCACCATAGGTGTGTGGCTAAAGGGCTTAGACCAGGGGTGGGCAAACTTTTTGACTCGAGGGCCACAATGGGTTCTTAAACTGGACCGGAGGGCCGGAACAAAAGCATGGATGGAGTGTTTGTGTGAACTAATATAAATTCAAAGTAAACATCATTACATAAAAGGGTACGGTCTTTTTTTTTTTTTTAGTTTTATTCATTTCAAACGGGCCGGATCCGGCCCGCGGGCCGTAGTTTGCCCACGACTGGCTTAGACCATGCTGTTGGGGCAAATGGGATTATGGTCCAGTTAATTGGCAAGGGATCCACCTCTGTTCAGAACTGTTAGCAGATGAAATATGAAGATGACACAGAGGACATGCCCATGAAATAATTACTGAATGATTGAAGAAGACAGCTTGGGTGAGAAATAACTACAAGATGGAAGAAAAATTCCCACAAACAAGAAGCTAAGTAGGGAACCAAAGGATTGGCTAGAAGCAGAAGTTAGGAGGGAAAAAGAGAAGGAACTTTACCTAAAACAAGAGATTCTCCACCTGACCCTCCAGCCCCCTTGTTCCTCCTCTAAGGGGGTCTAAACTGCATTTGCAGCGATATGCTAGGGGAGGGAAGGCCATCCTGGCGGCACGGCTCCACCTTACAATTGTCCGTTAGGAGGTACCCAGGGCTTTCTGTACCTGGGGCTCCTCTTCTGCTCGTGTCTGCCTTCTGTGTCATACCCGGAAGTTAGATGGTGCACATGGATTTTTTTTCAATAAATATTATACTGTTTTTAATCCATGGTTGGGGGCCTGTGGATGTGAGGTGGTATCTCCTTGTGGTTTTGATTTGAAAGCGTGGCTTTTTTAGCTTTAACTCCTGGTGGCATCTCCACCAATACTGTTCTGGCCTAAGCCATAATTCTCTCCACCAAAGCCTCAGTCTTCTGGCTTCCATCCTTGCCTCCTACAGTCCACTCTCAACATTGCAGGTGTAGTGATCTTATTTAAAAAGCAAGAGGAATGTTGTCAGTCTTCTCTTCAAACCTGTCAGTCTTCTCTTCAGACCTACGGGCCACTCCCTGACCTCCTCTCGTCTGGTGCTCAGTCTGGCTCCTGCCATTGTGTACATTCTTCCTTCTTCCTGGGTGCCTTCTTCCTGCATCTTCTTAGGGGTTTGTGCTCAAATGTCACCTCAGGAAGCCTTCCCTGAGCTCCCTCCAGGAAATTACAACACGTACACACAGCCTACACCACAATGGTGCTTTTCCCTCATACATTCCCCCCTCCCAGGAACTATTCACTAAATGGCATACCCTATATTTTACTTAGCAATCTGTTTTTGTCTGTCCATTTAGGCTCCATGAGGGCAGAATTCCTGTCTTGTTCTCTGTTGAACCCAAGCACTAGGTCGGGCAGGCTCATGGCAGACATTCATCTGATGAATTAGTGAGGGGAGCAGCCAGGGCCAGGAGATGAAGAAACAAAGCCCTCTGCCCTGAAATTGCCGGCAGCGAACCATCAGGGAACTCTAGTGCCGATGATTTATTAGCGCTCTTGCCCGTGGGTGCCCCTTCCTGGCTAACGGGTCGGTTTAGCAAAGGGAGAACCGTTCATGATGTGAGGGTTCAAGTACATTTCCTTCCTCCTGAGCCTCTCATCTCATTGGCCTGAGTTCCTGCACCTATGTTTTACAGTGATTGACATAAACAGGCGTTAGGCCACAATGGACAATTGTGGGAAGTGTACATCTTCCCTCCCGACTGCTGCCGCCCAAATATGGGGACCAGGCCCAGTTGGTATTTGGACAGTAGTGGACCAGCTTGGCCAGGCGTTTGCTTTGGTGACAACACTTCTCCCAGAGACCATTTGTTAGCAATTAGGATAACCACCCACATAGGAAGGAGTATGGATTGCCCCTGGGAGGGGTTAAATCACTTGAAAGCATAACAATGTAGGAACACTTTATGAATATGTATAAGTTTGGTTTCTTCTATGTGAATGATCTCCTTGAACAAAGCATTTATTTTTAACTGGAGCCAAGGCCCAGATCCAACTTGGTTGGTTTTTTATTGAAAGGAAGTTAACACCCACAATGAGAGTTACAGGTTTTGGGGGGCCAGGACTAACTGACTGGAGTGGCAATAGAAATGCAAAGAGGTCTGTTAAGTGAGGTTGGTGACTGTGAATACAGACCTTGAGGATGCTGCTGAGTACTCACTCAAATGCAGAATATTCTGATTGTAGCCAGTAGCTGGGAGGTATTAGATTTACCGACCTCCTACTCTTGGTCACCCTTGGGGGTGCAAATCGATTTATTATAATGCATGTAGTTTAATACATATTCCCCTGGATTTAGACTCAATCTTCTGGTTGACGATCCTCAGGTTTTTATCTCCAGCGCTGACTTCCCACTAATTTCCAGATTCGAATTTCCACTACCTAATTAACATCTCCAACCTTAACATACCCAAAATAGAATTCTTGATCTTCCCCCGCACCTGTTTCCCCCTGCCCTGGACTTCCTGGGGACCTGACGCCACACTTCCCTCGCCACCCATCCATCAGCAAGTCCTGTCAACAGTACCTAAAAAGTAATTCAAACATGCCCCCTCATTCCATTACCACTGCAAGCCATCTTTCCACAACTCCGTCATCTCCCAGCCTCCCCATCGAGACAGCCCCTAACTCTGCCCCCTTACACTCTGGCTTTTCTCCTGTACATTCTCTCCATAGCAGGAAATGGAGATGCTAAAATGTAAATCGGATTGCTTCACACGTGCCCTTTTATAAAGCTTGTGGTGATGTACTGGTCAATGCTACAGCATGATGAACCTAGAAAACATTACACTAAGCAAAAGAAGACAGTCACGAAAGGCCATGTAGTGTATGATTTCACGTATATGAAATGTGTAGAATAGGCAAATCCATAGAGACAGCAAATTAATGTTTGCCTAGAATGGGGCGAGTGGAGGGAGGAATTGGAGTACACGTTACAATGGTGAGTTTTATGTTATGTGAATTTTACCAGGTTTTTTTGTTGTTTTTACGTGTCAATGGCTTCTCATTGCAGTCTTCAGCATCAGACTCTTCACTATAGTCCCTGAAGCCCTTATCCTCCAAGTTTCACCCTACAGGCCTGCTCTAAGGAACCTTGCCAGGCCCACCTCCACTCCTTTGTTCAGGCTGTTCCCTCGGCCCTTCCAAGGTGGCCTGAGATAAGCCAGAAGGGGACTGGAGGCCCCTTCTCTCTCCTCTGCGTCCAAGTTTCCAGGCCAGAGACCCCGGCACTGGAGCTGAGGGCTGGGATTTCAGGGCAGGAAAAGGCACAGACAAGGGTCCTTCCAGCTTCTCCCTACGTGCTCCTCATACCACACACGTGCTTACATTCAGATGCTCAGTGCAAAGGAATTTCCAGCTTGGACGGGAGAAAGGAATGTATATTGAGGCCCATAATAGTCAGGAAAATAACCCAGCCTGGCCCCATTCCCAGGCCAGGCGTCCCTGGTGTTGTCAAGACCTGTGACCGACTGCCCAGCCCAGCTGCTCTGCTGCTGTCCCAGAACCACCCTCTCTCAGGCAGGGTGTACACTGGCAAGACTCAAAGGGCAGAGGGTGAGAGGGCCCTTCCCGGCCCGCCAGCCCCTCTCCCTCGTCCCTCCCCCGTCCCCGCCTTAGGCTAATCCTCAGAGCTCTTTAGGGGCAGAACCTCTGCTCACCCCACCCCGCAGTGGATAATGGGAAATTACATTCAATTAAATGTGATGGAGATAAGAGCCATCCTCAAATCCTTTACACTGTAGGTAAAGGAGGATTGTCTGTTCCTTGCTCTATGCAGCCATAGCAACCAGATGTCTTTAAACTTTCATGTTTCTCGAAGCCTTGAGCCCCTTCGTGACCATCTCCATGCACTTTCATGCTCCTGTCTGTGAAGAAACCCCTGCCCCATGCCTAGGTGTACCCTGCGCGTTCACATAAAACGAGCTCCGTGACTTTATTTTTCCTTTTTAGAAACCAGCAGTGAAAGGAATAACTGTAGACTGCTTCGAAACTAGTTTATAAAATGGAAATACTATTTCAAACAAATATCTGTGCCCCTTAATATTACAAATGCAATGCCATCTTTTTATTGATTACTGCCTTGTGAGTGAATCGGTGTTTGACTACAAAACGGTGGGAAGTATGGATGATTGCCCTCTCCCAGCTGATTGCTCTAAGACCAACCTGTGATCTCAGATCATTTTAATTTAGTTTTTAAATATAATTTAGCTTCCCTACGACAAAATAAATTGCAAGGATGTAATAGTAAGTGGGAAAGGTAACCTATAAATTCAAAGAGACTTTAAAAACCTATTTAATCAGTTATATGAAACCTCATTCGATCCCTGTTAAACAAACATAAAAAAATGTATGGCAAATATGAAACAAAGAGAAGGTTGATTTCTAATTAGATATTTGATGATAAAAAGAATTATTCTTTTTTTAAATATGTTTTTATTGCCTTTAGAGAGGAAGGGAGAGGGAGAGAAAGAAGCATCAATCAGGTGCCTCCCTTATGCACCCCAATCAGGGACTAAACCCACAACTGGAAGGTGAACATGGTGAATAGTGCCCGAGGATAGGCCAACTAGCCATCTCAGAGGACAGTTTAATTGAATTTAAGGGGAGGGGTGGGAAATGGGACTTCCCAAGGAAAGGGCTGCACAGCACCCTGCCAAGGGGACACGGGTCGATGAAGGCAGCACCCAGGAGCTGGAGTTCCATCCTTGTAGACAGTGACTGGAGGAAAGTTGTTGTCAGTGCTCTGGGGGTGAAGGTGGGATTGGAATGTGGGATTGGAATGTGGATGGAATGCAGGTGCACCATCAGGTGCCTTCAAGATAGTTTCTATGCTTTGTATGGTCTGACTCCTGGTGTCCAGGGAGTTTTTCCTGGTCTCTTGTTCTCCTGTGGCGGGAAGCTTACAAATAGCCCTTTAAGGGTTGTATTGCCCTATGGGCCTAACAGCAACCTGGGCATGTGCCCTGACTGGGAATCAAACCAGCGACCTTTCGGTGTATGGGATGATGCTCCAACCAACTGAGCCACACCGGCCAGGGCAAAAGGAATGATTCTTAATTTGTTTTCGATGTTTTTTTATGTTTTCAAAAAGGAAGTGCCTGTCTTTTAGAGATATATATTAAAACATTTATATAAGAAATAATATGATTTCTAGTATTTACTTCAAAATAATATGGGAGAGGAAAGGTTGGGGTTTAGATGAACATGCTTAGCCATGCGCTCACCTTTGTGGAAGCACAGACATCAGGAGGAGAGGCCTGTGTGGGCCTCCTCTTCCTCTCTGACATCCTGTGTCCAGGCAGAAGCTGCTGTGACACAGTGTCGGAACAAGAGCCTGGAGCTGTCATCTCTCTGCAGAGCAGAGCTCATGGGGGCCTAGCCCAGGGTCCTGGCCTCATTATTCAGACAGTTAGACCAGGCTCTCCCATGAACGCTGGCAACCCAAGGATCATACCCTTAGGCATTACCAGCTTTCTCCCAGATGCCCCAGTTTTAGCCACAGTCTCTCTGCTGCCTTCACCTGATGAAACCCCTCCTGCCCCCCAGGGCTTTCAACAAGTTTTTCATTCTTTAGAACTTGTCCTTAGTGTTAGAAAACATTTAGCATTCCTGGCTTCTGGCCCACAAAATGCCAACTGTGCCTCCAAGTCATTGAGACAACCAAAGGAAAGAGAAACTGCCCACATGCCTTTCCATTGCCCTCTAGGGAACACTGCTGTCCCTGCCTGAGAATCGCCAGAACAAAGAGAAACTATAAATACGGCATAACATTGAAGAAATCCCGTCCAGAGGGAGGAAAGATCTACTTAGGTTTGCCATTCCAATGTAACCTGTGTGGGCCAGGCAGCATTCCTGTGCCTTCCAGGTGATTCTCCATGGTGCTTTAGCTGGCTTTCCGCCTAGAGGCTGACCGTATGGACCACACATAAAGGGACTCCCGTGTCCCTGACTTCTGGTTGGGAGGAGCCCAGATAAGAGATCAAGGAAAGAAAAAGAAAGATCAGTTAGTCCCTTGGTTCCCTCCCTAAGAGGTCACCTTGCTCTGGCCGTCTCTCTACCACAGGGTCCTAACAGGCAAGCTTCTGTATACAATTCTGCTTCCATGTTCTGGAATCTTTCCCTCTTGTTCCTTCTGCCTGGGAAGTCACAGTTAGGCTGCTCCCAGCCCCAGGAGTGCTGGCCCATCCCTTGCGGCGTCCCTCTGCCATGCCCACCTTTGAGTAAATCATCCCTTTGTCAAATCCTTCCGGCATGGTCCTCATTTGGGTGCCTTCTGTTTCCTGTTGGGCGCCGAGCGCTGTCTTTTTGCACCACGCAATTCTGGAGTTACACCTGGTCACATGAATATTAACTCTATGGTTTGGGTTCCACTTACACCTGCTGATGAGGAAGGACCTTAATCACTTCAAAGTTTCACCAGGATATTTCTGAGTGGCCCCAGGGGGTGCGCACACACATGCACCAGCAAGCTCGGACTTCTTCCCTGGAGGCGTCTGCTGTTGTTTCCCCACTGGCTGCTTTCAGTGATACCCATCGCCTGTGAAGAAAGGGTGCGGACTCCTCCTGCCATTCTGTCTGATACTCAGTCAGGACAAAGTCACACAGGCACTGCCATTTCCACAAAACTCTTCACCACTGCAACCGATGGGCACTGCCACTTCCATGGTGTATCGGTCAGGGTTCTACCAGAGAAACAGAACCAGTAGGATGGATAGATAGATAGATAAATAGATAGATAGATGATTATAATAGATATAAAGAGATTTATTGCAAGGAATTGGTCATGTGATTGTGGGGGCTTGCAAGTCTGAAATCTGTAGGGCAGGCCAGGCTGGAAACTGTTGGGCGAGAGTGAATGCTTTAATTCACAAACTTCCTCAGGAAAACCTGTTTGTTCTTAAGGCCTTTCAACTGATTGATTAAGGCTCAGCCAGTGCCGGGAGCCGGTCCATGCTTGCTGTTTCAAGGGACCTGGCATATATGGCATACTGTTCTTAATATGTTTGCTCACCTTCTTGGTGCTGTGTTTTAACCAAGGTCACCTCTCCGAGAAAGGTTGAATCCCCAGGTAGGGATTTTCCCCTGAAGTTAGGGAGGGAATAAAACCCCTCAACTAAGTGCCAGGCGGGTAATTAATCCCTTTAACTACGAACAATCATGCTTAAACTACATAATCTTTTCTCCCTGGAATGGAAATAAGAAACGCCCTAACCTTTGTAATAGAGATTGATAGGATTGAATCAACTGGTATAAATACAGTTGTAACAAGACAGAAACAGACAGAACTCAGAACACAGAATCAAGAACACAGGGGCTTGGAAGACTACAGAAATTGGCAAGAGAACCGGACTGAACCTGGCTGGAGAACCTACAGAACCTGGCAATAGAACCAGGCAAGAGAACCCAACCATGCTGATCAACTGAACGCTGTCCCTGTGTCATTCCTTCTTCGCCGACTCCGTCCACACCTTTGGGAACCCCTGGACCCGCTGGGGTTGGACCCCGGCAAGCCAGGTTATCAAGGATAATCTTTTTCTAAGTTATTTTCTTTTTTAAAAAAAGTAAAGTTATTGGGTTGAGATTGGTTAATGGAATCATATAGATTTCAAGTGTACATTTCTACGATACATGATCTGACCATCTTACGTCACAATGTACTTGGACCACTTTACCCACCCCGTACCCCCTTCCCTCTGGTAACCACCCTACTGTTGTCAGTGTCTAAGAGTTTCAGTTTTATATCCCACATATGAGTAAAATCATATGGTTCTTAGCTTTTTTTTTTTTTGACTGACTTATTTTGATATGTACCTTATCTTCTTTATCCACTCCTCTATTAAAGGACATGTCTCCATGTCTTGGCCACTGTGCATAATGCTGTAGCCAAGTGTGCTCCGGGCACTGCTGGCCATCAGGTGATGGTGGACTCCCTTCCTTGAAGGCTGCCTAGCTCACTAGACATTCTGTCTTTTCCACAAGGTCATGGACATTAGCCATCCCTGGTTTCCTCATATGGTGTCGCAGAGAAGGAAGTGACTTAGGCTGCAGAGTTCTCCGACAGGCTGTCAGGCCAGACTGATTTGTGGGAGGTCAGGACTAGTTAGAAATAAAGAGTGATCCCTGAGACCAAACACAGCGAGGCTGGGACAGGAGGAATCCCATCTCTTTTCTGAGGTCACTGGGGGCAAACAAGGTGGTAGGGGGTGGGCCAATCAGGCTCTTGAGCCCGCAGAAACCCTAGATTCCAGAATTGCCTGGGGGAGGGTGTCCCCAACCCAGGAGTCCAGACCCTTTGCCCTGAACCTTGAGGATGGATACACATTGCCCAGAATGAACACGTCTGGGGATATCAGTCCGACTCACAAAACTACACTTCTTGGGAGTGGCCTGGAGGTGGCGCCCATGCTGTTGGTCTGGAACCGCGGGACCAGGCTCAGGTGGGTCTGGCAAGTGGCTGAGGTCACCAAGTGAGAGAGGATGCCCAGAAGGCTGGGTTGGACACCCCCCCTCCCCCAAGAGAGCAGGGACATTGTCCGTGCCTAGGAGCACTGTCATGCATTCCAATTGTTCAAGACTTACCTTGAAATCTGTTTTTAACTCCCATTCCCGCAGATCCAGAGATCTGGGTTTTAAATACCACAGCCTAATCTCTTAGTAAATCTAGCCTTCCTATGAATCCTTCCACGACACAGCTTAACAATTCTTCTGATCAAAATGCATGCTTGAGTGTTTATAGGGCAAAGATTTAAATATTTTTTAAAGGATTGCAAGCAGGGTTAGACTGAGGAGCCCGTAATACTTTTGCCACCCCGTGTCCTGCAGCCTGGCCAGGCCCCTCTCCGTTCTGTGGAGTCAGGATCCCCTAGTGGAGGGATCAAGAGGGAGGCAGAGCGGCAGGTGGTCAGAGGTCCCTTGCAGGATCCGGGATTCACTCATTTCTGGGCCACTGCTCTGGCCAAGGGATTCTATCTGTGCAAGCAGGCCGAGGCATGCTTGCTGCCTGCTGCTCCTTGCCTCTGTGATCCGGGTCTAGTTTGCAGAACATAACAGAAGGCGGAGAATCAGCAAAGCAAGACACAGTCCTGGTTTAAGAAGACAGTACCCCTGGCTGAGGGCAGAGCCTATGAAATTAGGTCCAGCCTAGCCATGGCTGCCCTTGAGGGCAGTCCATTGTGTGAGTAAGTGTGTGTGAGTGTGTGTGTGTGTGTGTGTGTGTGTGTGTGTGTGTGTGTGTGTTCGTTCCCAGTGCAGGGCAAAGCAGATCCTTTTCCAGGCAAACCCCGGAATCCACTATCCCAGCCAAGGTGTGGGAAGC
Organism: Myotis daubentonii; assembly: GCF_963259705.1. Classification (NCBI taxonomy): domain Eukaryota; kingdom Metazoa; phylum Chordata; class Mammalia; order Chiroptera; family Vespertilionidae; genus Myotis; species Myotis daubentonii. Next base: position 39,462,277 of record NC_081855.1, on the reverse strand, counting down.
TCCCACCCTCCCCCAGCCTCTTGTTTAGTTTATGCCTCCAGCATCAGCTGGCAAATGAGTCCCGTGTTTCATTTCCCACCTCCCCTTCCACTAAAAAAAAGGTCATTCACTCTATCATCAAGCTAACATACACTCACTGTTGAGTAAAGCAAACACATTTCTAATAAAATTTGGACTCTCCTGAGACGTTGGCTTTATAGCTTCCAGGCGGAGAATGCGGCGTCTGTGCGGGTGAGAGGATAATGAAATGGCTGGAAGTACTTGGGGTAGCGTTAGCCCATCAGGAGACAAAAGTGTTCTGTCCCTGCATTGCTCAGTGAGAATGACCAGTTAGGAAGATTCAGTGGGGCTCTGAAAACCCTGTGCTCGCTTCCCTTCCTATTTGCTGGGCTGCTCAGGGAGCTGTGAGGCCCAAGGAAGTAACCCATGCAGATGGAAACCCAGTTCAGAAAGATTATGTGTAACTTCCCCCTGGAAACGAAATTTGTTGTCTCCTCGCAGGCCAGCAGGGGCTGCGATTCTTGAATGGGATGCCTGTAGTGGAATGATCAGAGGCCACTTTGTTTGGGTAACTGTCCTGACAAGCTGAGAAAAATGACATGGGGAGTGGCTGAAGGCTGGCAGCTGGCTGCCCCTCGGATGGGTGTGCTCAGTGGCTTCAGAGGAAGCAGGAAGGAAGGAATAAAAACTGCCATGAATATTTGAAGGCATAAAGACTTCATTTTCAAGCAAAGCAACACTAGCTTAAAATGCGTGTCTCCTCACAATTTGTTTTATTCTTACTGTTTTGGTTTTTGTTTGCTTGTTTGTTTGTTTTGTCCTTTCATTCTCTTTACTCAGAGGTAAGTAATTGATTTCCTTATCAGGATGCTGGGCAATACATTTTTCAGGTTTTCAGGGCGCACAACAAATCTAAAATGATTGGCAGACACAGCTTTCAGCTGCAATCATTCTTTTCTTTTTTTAAAATCTAGTTTTTATTTTATGTATTTTTATTAATTTCAAAGAGGGAGAGAGATAGAGATAGGAACATCAATGATGACAGAAAAAAATTCATTGATCTGCCTCCTACACACACACACACACACACACACACACACACACCCCACTGGGAATCAAGCCTGCAACCCTGGCATGTGCCCTAAATGGGAATGGAACCTTGACCTCCTGGTTCATAGGTCGACACTCAACCACTGAGCAACACTAGCCAGGCTAGCTACAATCATTCTTATCATCAGGTAGGTCTGCTGGTGTATGGTTTTCAAATTTTATTCATAAGTGTTGTCTTTTACTGGTCAAGTGAATCATAATATTCTTTTTTCAAATATATATATATTTTTAATATGTTTTATTGATTTTTTTACAGAGAGGAAGGGAGAGGGATAGAGAGTTAGAAACATCAATGAGAGAGAAACATCGATCAGCTGCCTCCTGCACACTCCTCACTGGGGATGTGCCCGCAACCAAGGTATATGCCCTTGACCGGAATCGAACCTGGGATCTGCAGGCCGATGCTCTATCCACTGAGCCAAACCGGTTAGGGCTTTCAAATATGTGTTTATTAATTTCAGAGAGGAATGGAGAGGAAGAGAAAAATAGAAACATCAATGATGAGAGAGAATCATTTATTGGCTGCCTCCTGCAAGCCCCCGACTGGGGATCAAGCCCCCAACCCAGGCATGTGCCTCCTGATCAGGAATTGAACCCATGAGCTCCTGGTTCCTGGGCCAATGCTCAACCGTTGAGCCACACAGGCTGGGCAATGATAACATTCTTTTACTTTGTGATTGTGTCATCCAAAAGGAAAAGAAAAAAGAATTTTTAACAATGATCCAAATAAAGTTTGTAAGATAATTTTCAATGGTAATGAATTGGTTCCTGGAGATTTGATTAAAGAGAAAACTAGGTCAATTGAAGCAGAGTCCAAATGAGGCAGAAAGCAAGTCCATAGAAGTGGGGGGAGGAAGTTGTGGAACAAGAGATACAGTAAAAGAAAAAAATGTTAAAGTATCAAAATCACAAATAAAAACAAGTCAACAAATCACCTTGCATATTTGCTGAGGAAATTTACATATATATCCTATCTAATAAAAGAGAAAAATGGTAATTGGCGTACGACGATACCCTTTTCATTGGCTAATCAGGGCTATATGCAAATTAACTGCCAACTATGATTGGCAGTTAACTGCCAACAAGATGGCGGTTAATTTGCATATGTAGGCACAATGCAGGGAGGCAAAAGGGAAAGCAGGAAGAAGCCCCCTGCCACTGACAGTGATCAGAAACCCAGGGGGGAGCTAAGAGCTGGGGGGCAGGGCAAAGGTGGCCCTGGGGCCGCCTTTGCCCTGACCCCCAGCCATGATCGGAGAATCAGGCGCCTTTGCCGCCCTGGCCAGTGATAGCAGGAAGTAGGGGTGGAGCCAGCGATGGGAGCTGGGCACGGTCGAAGCTGGCAGTCCCGGGAGCTAGGGGTCTCTTGCCTGGGCCTAAAGCAGAGCCCACAATCGCGGGGCCGCTGCAGCTGCGGGTCCCTGCTGCCCGGGCCGGACGCCTAGGCCAGAGGTGTTAGGCCTGGGCAGGGGCAGAGCCTGCAACCGCGGGGAGCTGGGGGTCCCCTGCCCAGGCCTGACACCTCTGCCGGAGGCCTCAGGCCTGGTCAAGGGGCCGATCCGGTGATTGGTGATCGGAGGGTGATGAGGGTCAACTCCTCTGGCCGAGGCATCAGGCCTGGGTGGGGGGCGGAGCCGGGGATTGGGAGGATATGATGGTCCCCTTGCCCAGGCCTGAAGCCTGGGTCAGAGGCGTCAGGCTTGGGCGGGGGGTGGAGCAAGCGATCAGAGGGAGATGGGGGTCCCCTGCCCAGGCATGATTCCTGGGCCAGAGGCCTCAGGCCTGGGCAGGGGCCAGAGCCAGTGATCAGGGGAAGATGGGGGTCCCCTGTCCAAACCTGACACCTCTGACGGAGGCGTCAGGCCTGGGCAAGGGGCCGATCAGGCGATCGGAGGATGATGGGGGTCAACGCCTGAGGGCTCCCAGTATGTGAGAGGGGGCAGGCTGGGCTGAGGGACACTCCCCTCCCCCCACACACCCAGTGCACGAATTTCGTGCACCGGGCCCCTAGTATGTATATATATATATATATATATATATATATATATATATATATATATATATTAGAAAAGGGACTAAAAATTTCACTCCACTAATTGCTAGTAATAGTATAGTTGAGAGTAACTTTGTTGCTGATGGATGAGGGGCACCGATGAAAGAACTTTTAAAGCATATCTATAATTCCCCCCATTCCTTGTGCCACTTGTTTCTTTTTTATTAATTTTTAATATATATGTTTATTGATTTCAGAGAGGGAGAGAGATATAGAAACATCAATGATGAAAGAGAATCAGTGATTGGCTGCCTCCTGCATGCCTTACACTGGGGACCAAGCCCACAACATAATTGGACAAATTATGTAACCTCTGGTCTCTAGTTTCCAGAAAATAATGCATACCCCAAAGTGGTGCTGTGAGGGTTAGGTGGGATAATGTCTCAAAATCAATATGCTTAATCATTAACATTTTAAGTTACTGTTGAAAAAAATTTAATACTGAAGAAAACTTCTAACACAAAGATGTTCATGAACTGTTATTTATAATAGGAAAAATTTTGGAAACAAACTCAGAATACTTTTGATGGAATACTATGCAGCCATTACATTGTGAGAATATATTATAGAATCATAGATGAGAGAGCACTGGACAAAAGTGTGGAAGTGGCGTCATCTTGCCTATATGTAAATACATCGCTAAAGTCCCTGGGCCTCTCCAGCCTGTGGGTTTAAATGAGACCACATTCACCTTGTACCCAAATTTCTCTGTCTCATTGCCCCCACCTGCTCCTGCAAACCACTGCAAAGGCCCCGGGGGCCCTAGGGAGTTGCTGGAGTCCATCTGCTCCTCCCCCACTGCCCCAGTTTTCATAAAATGTCTGGCCTTGATAGACACAGCCTTTTTAAAAAATAGATTTCTATTGATTTCAGAGAGGAAGGGAGAGGGAGAGAGAGATAGAAACATCAATGAGGAGAGAAAATCATTGATCAGCTGCCACCTGCATGCCCCACACTGGGGATCGAGCCTGAAACCCGGGCATGTTTCCCTGACCAGGAATGGAACAGTGACCTCCTAGTTCATAGGTTGATGCTCAATCACTGAGCCACGCCAACTGGGCGACACAGCCACTCTTTTTCCAGGCCTTTGCCCTTGCATATACTCCACAAAGGACACCCCTTGTGGGGCAACCCACCACCTGGTTTGCCTGGACCTGGGATGGGTTCCTGGGATGCAGGACCTTTTGTGCTAAAACTGGAGGAGTCCTTGGCAAACTGGGATAAGATGGTCACCCTCTCTCACTGCGCAGGGTGCTTCCAGGGCAGCACAATTTTAGGTCTCCAAGTGGGGTTTCTCAGCTGGAGCCAGGCTGTGTCCTCCCAAAATAAGGAAGATGGGTTGCACAGAGGACTGGGTGAGCAGAATCTCTGTTTGAATTCACCCTTGTATCCCTGGTACGAGGGAAGCAAGAAAACTAATCGAAAGCTTGCTTGAAAAACAAATGATCAGGGCACAGGTCTGGACAAGAGGTGCTGGTTTGGGAAACATGAGCTCATTGGGTGGCAATGGAAGTCATGGGAGTGGGCTAGAGGGTCCAGGAGATGTGTAATGAGGACAGAGCCTGAGAATAAAGACATTTGAGCCAATAAATAAATGGAAAAAAGAGAAATGGGGGGATGGGGGGGGGGAATGGCCAAGAAGATAGGAAGAAAACTAAGATTTGAGATCAGCAGGTTTGGGGGCACAGTTTCCTCAATCTGTCCTTGGTTTCCCTTTGCCTATGCCTTATCGAAAAGCCAGTTGATACCGACTTATCATTCTCTGTATCATTGCATAGATTTCTCTTCACCTTCTTCCAGCGCCTGAGATGTGACTCCCCAAGACCTGTGTGACATCTGCTCTCTCTGTACTCTCTTCCATAATACTTTCATTTACCCATACAGCCACCATGTTCATGTCAGCGAGGCTGCTTCCCAAATTAAACCTCAGTTGCAATCTCTCCAGGGCTTCAGCCCACATTTCAAAGTGGCTCCAGGACATTCCCACCTCATTTTCCCATCCATCAGCCAAATTCAGCCTACTTAAGTGTGAAACAGCCGGATCAGAGTCATAGATGGTAGCATTGGAAAGACCCGTAGCGATGATTATCTATTCCAGACATGCCCAGCTAGCGATGGCACACATTGGTGCTCAGGGCATGAGATGTGGGGGGTGGATAGGGCTATCCCCCCCAGCCTACAGCGTGGCTGGGGTCTCTGGACCAGTCACCTCTGTCCATGTGGCCTCACCCTCATATGGCTGCCCTAAGATAGCGGGCAAGAGGCCACCATTGGCAGCCAGATGCGCATCATTGCCTGCATGGAGATGCGGGGGGATTTGTGTCCCAAGGACTGAAGGAGTATGAGGAGCAATCTAGTGGGGAGAGAGATGTGAGTGAGTGTGGGGGTTCTGAGGCAGGCAGCTTAGAAACTCTACATTTACATATGTTTTATATTAGATAATTTTGTCTGTTTGTGGCCAATGTGCCACAAATGATGTCCAACCTGGGAGGTGACCTAAAAATGCCTGTATGCCCTAGTCGGTTTGGCTCAGTGGATAGAGTGTTGGCCTGCGGACTGAAGGGTTCCAGGTTCCATTCCAGTCAAGGGCACATGCTTGGGTTGTGGGCTCAATCCCCAGTAGGGGGTGCACAGGAGGCAGCCAAGCAATGATTCTCTCATCCAATGAAAGGGAAGAGCTATAAATATAACAAATATAATTTGTACTGTTATAAATATATGAATTTTTATGAAAGATGGTTAAAAATTTTTTTTTTATCTACTGCCGCAGACAATTTCTTGTCATTTAAAGAGATCATTGTTAGAGTCATGATTAGGAATTGCATGAGCTGTTTAATGTTTTTTTAAAATATATCTTTATTGATTTCAGAGAGGAAGGGAGAGGGGGAGAGAGATAGAAACATCAATGATGAGAGAGAATCATTGATCAGCTGCCTCCTGGAGGCCCCCTACTGGGGATTGAGGCATGTGCCCTTGACTGGAATCGAACCAGGGACCCTTCAGTCTTCAGGCTGACGCTCTATCCACTGAGCCGAACAGGCCAGGGCTGGATGAGCTATTTATTTATTATTTATTTATTTATTTATTTTTAATATATTTTATTGATTTTTTACAGAGAGGAAGGGAGAGAGATAGAGAGGTAGAAACATCAATGAGAGAGAAACATCGATCAGCTGCCTTCTGCACATCTCCTATTGGGGATGTGCCCGCAACCAAGGTACATGCCCTTAACCGGAATCGAACCTGGGACCTTTCAGTCTGCAGGCCGATGCTCTATCCACTGAGCCAAACCGGTTTCAGCTGGATGAGCTATTTAAAACACAAACCTGGGAATATAAAGTTAGGGACCAGGATTCAAGTTCAAGTTTCTCATTTAATAAAAAAAGGGATTTTTGGAATGTGTTACAAATTCACTATTTACTATTTTGTCTAACACTATATATTTCATTTTAATTTTTATCGTAATTACATTCTATAAAGAAAACATTTTACTGTTACCACATCTAATATGCCCCTCTAATTATTTCTTAGTTTTCATTGGGTGCTATGATGTGAACGGGTTGGAAAGTACAGCTCTAACCCCACCCCCTTAACTTATTTGTGAGGAACTGGGGCCCAGTCAGGGTTGGGTGACCTGTCTAAGGTCACAGAGCTCATCACTTCCTTCCTAAACCAGCTGTCCTGCTGACTTTCTGAGTCTTTTTTTATTTTTATTTTTATTGATTTCAGAAAGGAAGAGAGAAATAGAAACACCAATGAGAGAGAATCATTGATCGGTTGTCTCCTGCACGCCCCCTACTGGAGATCGAGCCCACAACCTGGGAATGTGCCCTTGACTGGAATCGAACCCAGGACCCTTCAGTCCCCCAGCTGATGCTCTATCCACTGAGCCAAACCAGCCAGGGCGACTTTCTGAGTCTTAACTACAGCTCTGTGATACATCACACTCCAAGTTACCCAAGTCTAAGTCTACTCCCATTAACATCTCTGTGTGTGTGTGTCATATCCCAGCCGATCTATCACCCTTCCCAGACTGAAGGAATCCTCCGGGTTATGGGAGCCGGATGGCCAGGCACTCCCCATCCTGGCCTCTCCTGCAGTTAGATGAGTATCCAGCACATCCCCCTCAGCCTGTGAACTGGAAGCTAGCAGTGCTGTGGAGCAGTGCCCAGTGCCCAGCGTGGGTGATATTACCAGGACAAGCTGGGCCCTGTGCCAGGGAGCGACAGCATGCTGTCCTCACTAGTTTTGTAGCCTGATTTCGGACAATTCCTGGTTGCAAATCTCCAAACCTGGAAGAACCAAATTGATAAAGAAATGGGAACCGAAGTGGTTATAGGCCATAAGCTCTCAGGGAAAGGGGTGGGGTGGTCTGTGTCTGACTGTCTGTCTAGACCAGCCGTGGGCAAACTACGGCCCGCGGGCCGGATCCGGCCCGTTTGAAATGAATAAAACTAAAAAAAATAAAAGACCGTACCCTTTTATGTAATGATGTTTACTTTGAATTTATATTAGTTCACACAAACACTCCATCCATGCTTTTGTTCCGGCCCTCCGGTCCAGTTTAAGAACCCATTGTGGCCCTCGAGTCAAAAAAGTTTGAGGCTGAAGGTAGAGAAAATGCATCTCATATTGAGGTCTGAGACTTAAATACCCCATATCAGCTTGCGGCAAAACAATTCAGCAAAATACCCATGCCACTTGGAATGAAAGACAAGTCTTTAAGGAGTGATTGGCTGTGGCCATAGAACTATTATGGATGTGAGGACTTCAAGGACTAGGGGGTGGGAGGGTGGGTTTCTCCCGACATGCTCGATGCCTGGCAGCTCTCTTTGGATTTAGGAGACTACACATACCACATAGAACCCATTTCCAAGTGCCCTGAAAGCCTGCTAGCATTGAGCCTCGGCACAGAGCTGGAGAAATCCTTCAGCAGGTCCAGGCTGCAGATCCCAGTGGCTCCAATGGTGCTCTGTGTGCGGCCGCATGCTGGGATGCTGTACAGAGCCCACATCCAGTCCTCAAAAGAGCATCACTGTGGTTGTGTTTCAGGTTTTAGAGCAAAGCCTTGCTCTCTTTGGCTAATAACTATTCTTTTTTTTTGGAAACTGGTTTTATTATATATATATTTTATTTTTTTGTTAATCCTCACCAAGGATATGTATTCCCCATTTAGTTTTAGAGAGCATGAAAGGGAGGGAGGAAGGTGGAGGGAGAGGGGGAAGAGAGAGGGGGGGGCAGGAGAGAGAGAGAGAGAGAGAGAGAGAGAGAGAGAGAGAGAGAGAGAGAGGAGAGACAGACACTCTTTGATGTGAAAGAGACACATCTATCGGTTGCCTCCCCCATATGCCCCTACGGGGTTCGGGAGAACCCACAACCCTTGACTGGGAATCAAACTGTGATCCTTGGGTGCCAACACTCTCACGACTTAGTAACACTGGCCAGGACTGGAAACTTGTTTTTAAATTGCTCCTGGGCCCTTCCAAAGAGTGAAAGCCTGGCTATGGAGCACCGGCTGACCAGGTAACCTATGTGGCTTATCATGAACTAAGTGTATGTCCACTTAACCACAAAGTGCCCAGTAGCTCAAGAGGACATGGAATATAAGAGCAGGTCTGAGCAGGCCCTGAAGAAGGCGCAGGCATGCAACACCCAGGGTGTTTACTCCCGTTTTACTGCCACCCTCCCTCAATCCATAATCGTATGGAAATCTCCCATGACCAGGTGACTAAGGAGGATAACATCTGAGCTCGGTTAACTGCTAGGTGTTAGAGCTGCACTAGGCAAGTGTCTTTTTTTTTTTTTTAATACATTTTTATTGATTCCAGAGAGGAAGGGAGAGGTCGATAAAAACATCAATGATGAGAGAGAATCATTGATCGGCTGCCTCCTGCACACCCCACACTGGGGATTGAGCCCAAAACCCAGGCATGTGCCCTGACTGGAAATGGAACCGTGACCTCCTGGTTCATAGATCAATGCTCAACCACTGAGCCATGCCGCCGGCCAGGTTAGGCAAGTGGTCTTGAAGGACAATGGTTAAAGGAAATCTTCCCAGTGGGCCCAGCTTTGGGGTGTACTCTTGTGGTTCTCTTTGCCTCGAGAAAGACTCTGTACCATTTCATGAGCCAGGTGGTCAAGGACTTTGATGAGAAGGAGGTTCAGGAGAGAGGACATAGATGAGGGTCTCAGAACAGAGCTAGGGAGTGTTTGTGTTCTGTATGAATACTTACCAATGTCTCCACTGCTGAAGAGTGGCCGAGAAGACCCACTCTAAAATAAAAAATAAAAAAACGGCTCACCCTGTAGATGAAGGGCAAGTGCCTTCCCTAGTCAAGCCAGTGACTACTTATTGGGGTCATGAGTGCATCATGGGCTTCTCCTGGGCAAGGCTGACCTCGCCAGTGACACTACCCAGTGTCTGTTTTAGAGTGAATCATTATAATGGACTAGAGGCCCAGCGCACGAAATTTGTGCATAGGTAGGGTCCCTAGAGGCTGCCGGCTGGGGCTTTCCTTCCCCCAGCTGCCTGCCACTGAGGCCAGCTGCGAGGAGGGGCCACAGGCAGTTGGCCAGCTGGCCCTGCCCCCTGGTCAAACTCCAGGTGGAGGGGACAATTTGCATATTAGGCTTTTATTATATAGGATTCTTCGGATCATGGTGGGTACAGTGAGTCAACCACATTGGAAAGGAGTTTATACTGAATTTTGATTTGCTTTTCCCACCAGCCTTGCTTTTACCATCATTCTCCTACATGGGTCTACTGAATACCTTATTTGCCATCATGGTTACCTTACACATCATGGCATCTGTCTCAGTTCAGGCTGCTATAACAAATTACCATAGCCTGGGTGGCTGATAAACAACAGAAATTTATTTCTCACAGTTCTGAAGGCTGGAAGTCTTAGATCAGGGTGCCAGCATGGTTGGGTTCTGGTTGCAGACTGCCAACTTCTCACTGTGTCCTCACAAAGCAGAGAGCAGCAGGAAAGCAACCTCTCTCATGCTCTTATAAGGGAATTAATCCCATTCATGCGGGCTCCACCTTCATGATCTCATCTAATCCTAATTATTTCCCAAAGGCTCCATCTCCTAACACCATCACATTGGGTGGGCAGGGGTTCCACATGTGAATTTGGGGGGTGGGGGAGACACAGTCCATAACAGCATCTGACCAAGGGACTAACTTTAGAGAAAGAGGAAACTGGTTGTCGGATTGGCTAGCCCTGTTGTGGACCCCAATAACCAGAAGTGGCTGGCTTTATGAAATACTAGAATGTCCCATGGAATACACAGCTCCAGAGACCAGCTGGAAGACAAACAGCTTGAGAGCTTGGATTCCATTTATACTTACAACCAGCGACTCTGGAGGTGTCAATATCCTTCTCAAATGAGCCAGTGTTTCTGTTGCTTGCAATTAAAAAAACACCAAGAATATAAAAATACCTCTTGTTGTGTCATCTCTAGTAATTTTTTTTTTTTTTTTGGTAAATCGGCCTCCTCCACAAATAGCTTATGAACTCTGAAGGCTGTCACCATTTCTAATATTTTTCCTATAGTACATGGGACTGTACTTTACACAGTGCAGGATACGGGTTGCAAACTTGTAGATTCTGGGCTATATCTGAACTGCATGTATTTTGCTCTATCTGAAGTGCTTTTAAAAAATTGACTCAGTTGCCAACATTTTAAAAATCATGGGATTTCAGATGCAATGCCCATTTGCACCTTCTCTTGAAAACTGGAAGATCTAGCCATTTTAAACCCATATTCCCACAGCTTCCCCCTTTTTTTAATCCTCACCCAAAGACATTCTCATTGATTTTAGAGAAAGAGAAACTTTCATGTGTCTGGGAATTGAACCTGCAACCTTTTGGTGTATGGATACGCTCCTACCAACTAAGCCACATGTCCCAGGGCCCACAACTTTCTTCTTAAAACAAAACACAGGCACCTCCATTAGACAGTCCTCGCCTTGCCCACTTTATTTACTTTCATTACTTAACCGGACTCTGAAGGCATGTTTGTCACCCTTGGTGCTTAACTGAGTTATACTGAATAAATTAAATTTTCAATTAATGCTTGTGTTTTCCATTCTCTTTTTTTAAAAATAATGCTTGTATTGATTTCAGAGGGAGAACCAGGAACATCAATGATGAGAGAATCATTGCTTGGCTGCCTCCTGCACGCCCCCTACCGGGGATCCAGACTGTAACCCCCGCATGTGCTCTGACCGGGGATCAAATCCCGACCTCCTGGCTTATAGGTCCACGCTCCAGCACTGAGCTAAACTTGGCCAGGAATTTCCTTTCTTCATCTTTATTGTTGAAACTATTCCAAGTGCCCTCTTTCCCCTCCATTGGCCCCTTCCAGCCCTCACCCACACCCGGCCCCAGGCCTTCACCACCCTATTGTCTGTGTCTATGGGTTGTGCATACAAGTTCTTTGGTTAATCTCTTCCCACCCACCCTCCTACCCTCTGAGATTCATTTGCATTTCACATTTGCTTTCTATCCTTGTAACTACATTGTAGTGAGCCACTCAGTGGACAGAGTCCTGTTAACTATCTTTTTTTTTTTAGATTTGAGAGAGAGGAAGGAAGGGAGAAACATCGACTTTGTTGTTTCCCTTGCTTGCGCACTCGTGGGTTGATTCCGAGTCTCCCTGGTTTGGTCTGGGGGTGCCTATCATTTCATCACCTCGATTCCCCCCTGGGCTGAGCAGAGACGCGCTGACGAGGGAGGTGAACAGATGCACGTTACTTCCTGGCAGCACAGACAGAGGTTCTGAAGCAGGTTTTGGGCAGGAAGGCGCTCTTTCTCCCGGAGGTATTTCCAGGGGGGTCCCGGGAAGAGGACGGAGACGAATGTAGTTCGTCCTGGGGTTTATGTGAGGCTTCCGGGTGGGGTCTCTAGTGGTTGGAGTCCCGGCGACCCGGGGCGCGGCTCCGGGCACAGCCCCCCAGCACTTGCCACTGGGACCCACTGCAGGACTCCCGAGGACCGAGCCCCGGGAGTTGCACATTCCCGGGGGCTCCTCTCCCCGCCCCCCAGTTCTTTTCCCTCCGTCGCTGGCGAAGCCTGGTCCCCGGGGCAGCTCGAGTCGCCCCCTCCGCGAACCCCCCAGCTCTTTTAGCATCAGCGTCCCCAAGGAGGCGGGAGAGGGACACATTTGGGGGCTCCCCTGCCCTCCCCTCCCCTCCGAGCCAGGGGCGGGGCGACACGGTGAGCAGGCCCGGCGGAGAGGGCTCCGCGGGGGTAGTCGTCTCCTCAGACTCCGGCGCAGGGCACTTCGCCAGGGGCAGCGAGGCCCCGCGGGTCCGCGCCGCCCCCGTCTGAGGTCCGGCCGCGCCGCGCGGAGGCGCCCCGGGCTCCCCGCCCCCGGCCCGGCGCTCCCGCGCTCCCCCTAGCGGCCGCCGGCGGCCTCGCTCCGTCCCAGGCTCGTCGGCGGCGCAGCTCACGTGACCGCGCTCCGGGCCTGCGGCCGCTGTCGGTTCCCCCAGTCACCGAGCGAGAGGGAAGAAACAAGATGGCGGCTGAAGGCGATCCGGAGTGGGGCCCCAGCAATTCGGATTGAGCCTTCTCCCTCCACCCGCTTCCGCCGGCCGGGCCCCTCCCGCCCGGCCCCGCGGGCCTCCCCACCCGGCCCCGGCGCCCCCCCGCTCCCCTCCCCCCCGCTTTCCCTTCTCCCCCCGCCTGAGCTCCGACATGAGGGGCCGGCGGGGCAGGCCGCCCAAGCAGCCTGCGGCTCCCGCAGCGGAGCGCTGCGCCCCGGCCCCGCCGCCGCCGCCGCCGCCGCCGCCGCCGCCGCCGCCCACGTCCGGACCCATCGGGGGGCTCCGCTCGCGGCACCGCGGCAGCAGCCGGGGCAGGTGGGCCGCCGCCCAGGCTGAGGTGGCGCCCAAGACGCGGCTGAGCTCGCCCAGGGGGGGCAGCAGTAGCCGGAGGAAGCCGCCGCCGCCGCCGCCGGCCCCCCCGAGCACCAGCGCCCCGGGCCGGGGGGGGCGAGGAGGCGGGGGCGGCAGGACGGGGGGCGGGGGCGGCGGCGGCCACCTGGCCCGGACCACCCCGGCCCGGAGGGCCGTCAACAAAGTGGTGTACGATGACCACGAGAGCGAGGAGGAGGAGGACATGGTCTCCGAGGAGGAGGACGGCGACGCCGAGGAGACCCAGGACTCGGAGGGCGACGAGGAAGACGAGATGGAAGAGGACGACGATGACTCCGATTACCCGGAGGAGATGGAAGACGATGACGACGACGCCAGCTACTGCACGGAGAGCAGCTTCAGGAGCCACAGCACCTACAGCAGCACTCCAGGTACCCGCCCGGCCCGGGTGCGGGCTCCCTCCCCGGCGCCCGCGCCCTCCCCCGCGCTCGCTCCCCTCGGGGCTCCCCCACCCCCGCCTCGCCCCGGCGGAGGGGAAATGCGCCGCTGCATCCAGTGACAAAAAAACAACACCACCACACACCACACAACCAGATGTACCGGAGGAAAGAGGCTCATTGTTCAAAATGGAGATTGCATTGTTGCAGTTTGCAGGCCACACGCTCGCTCGCTCGCTCTCTTTCTCGGCCCCCCACCCCCTGGTGTTCCTCTTCCCCGTTGGTGCCGGGGCAGCGTCTCGGTGGGGCAGGAGCGAAACTTTGGCTCACGCGGGTCCGTTGCACTTATTTTCCGCCCCCGGGCTGGGTTTGGCTGCCTTGGAGTGGAAGGGGGCTCTTGTTTTTGCAGACCCCTCCTCCGCATTTCGAGTGCGGCTTCTTTTAGGTGTTGACTTATCGTATAGCTGTTCCTTAAAAGGGAATCGAGGCTGGAGGCAGGTCGTGGCGCTCGCCCCAGGCTTCTCTCCCCACCCGGAGCCTCGGTCCGGTGTTAAAATCGTGTCGAGGAAACGGATCAGTCCGGGGTTTGCAGGGGAGCCTTCTCGGGTCCTGGGTTTGTTTTTATTCTTGGGTGCGAATGGGCTCGCGCCCCAGTTGCTCGTGAAAGGCTGATTAAAAAGCAAAAGCAGAAAACCACACAGAACCAAAAACAAACGTGGTAACTCATCCGATTCAAAGCCATTTTGGTAAGATCCAAAATAAAAGTAATAAGACATCGCAGGAACAGGCGTCTTGCCGGTTTGAGCCTGGTGCTTTGCCCGAGAAATGCCGTTTCGTGTCACCTGTTGCCGCAGAACGGGTAGCAGGCGTCATTGCTGAAGATGAACCTTTGGACCAACTTCTAAGTCACACAGCAAAGGTATAGGGGGGTTTATTAGAAAATGGCTTTTTCTTTTTATCCCATTTCGAAGGACGAAAGTCCTGCTGGATCTGTAATGCATTTCTTCATGGTGACTCGATTTCTCACAGAAAGTTTCTCTAGGTTGGTGCTTAGACACATTTTTTTTTAAAAGCACACAATTGCTGCTTTGTATTAAATATGGAGTTGCACCTTACTAGATTGTGAAAAAAGCATCACTTGTAGCAACAACCTACAAGATTTGTCCTTTATGTTTGTTAATCTGTATGAACTAGAGTCCAGTTTTAAGAGCTTTTACAAAGTAAAGTTTATGAGGAAATTGGATTTTAAGAAAGTAAGTTGTATCACTTGCTTTTTAAAAAGAGACTAGGGTAGTAGAAGTGGTTAAATAAGTTTAAATGTTTCCATTTTTTATACATGCTTTAATACTTATTGGAGGAGTGTGAATATTAAGTCAGATGTAATCCCATTTAGATTGTCCTAACAGCAAATGAAAAAGGTAACTTCTTTTGCCTCACAGAAAGAACGTATCTGCCTGTATTTAATTGGGGGGGGGTGGGGGGCGGGGAGGCTTGCTGGATGGAGAATGAAGGGAATGAATCAAGTGCCAAGTATTTATTGCATGTAGAGGGGACTATGCCAGTTTTCATTTCATGCCAATTTGATTTTAATACATCTTCTGTAGTTACAGTTTTTACTTTAACAAAGAGCCCACATTTGAAAGACAGTTGGAGACTGAGTTATATTATCCCAAGGCGTTTTGGCAGGGCAGTTCAGCTATCCTTAGCTTCTCTTAGAAGGCCTAGCAAATAATATTTAGGATTGATAGCTGTGTGTATGCTGAGTTAAATTATAATCTGTGGTTGGGTGTTTCCTTTTTCCCCCCTTATAACATTTATTGAGCATTTATTATGCCGGGCCCTGAGCCAGGGGCTTGGGGGGAAAAAAAGTGATTACAATACTGATGTGACTAAAACTTGTATATTTATGTACTTATATGAAAGTCTACATTGTGTATACTTGTCCTATCTTTATATGAATTTAAGGATTATATATCCTTATATTAATCTTACATCCTTTGCATTTCCTAGCAAAGTGTCTTGAATATAGCAGTAGCAGGTGCTCATCAAAGATTGGTGAGAACTTGTAATAGATGAAGTTTTGATAATTCTTCACTGAGTGCCATAACTCTTAAATATTTTAGATTTGGAAAACTAAAAACTGGTCTAATTAGATGTTAATATGCAAGTGACCAATGAATGTTTTTAGTAGTAGAGTTAGTGTGTTTTGCTTGCCAGGCATTTTCCTTTCTTTATTGGTTGGGTGTTAACTTGCTGGATGTTTTACTTTTGAAACACATTATTTCTCAAGATTATGGTAAAAGGAATAATATATATTGTGTTCTAAACTTCTAGACTATGTCCCTTGTCTAGAAAGTAACAGTGCATGACAGTGAGTTGTTTGGGGTAAGCACTCATTTTATTAGTTTTGTGTGTGTGTGTTTTTTTTTTTTTTTACATTTAACCTAATTTTATTCACGCTTGCCTTAGGATGGGGAATAGATCATTCAGTAAAAACATACAGTAAAAACACAATATGTCTTATCATGTACAACTTTTATTTTTTTTTAAAATATATTTTATTGATTTTTTACAGAGAGGAAGGGAGAGAGATAGAGAGTCAGAAACATCGATGAGAGAGAAACATCGATCGGCCGCCTCCTGCACACCCCCTACTGGGGATGTGCCCGCAACCCAGGTACATGCCCTTGACCGGAATTGAACCTGGGACCCTTCAGTCCACAGGCCGATGCTCTATCCACTGAGCCAAACCGGTTTCGGCCATGTACAATTTTTAAACTACAATTATGATGTACCTTAATTATTTACATGCACACAAATCTAACATTACAGTTGTTTTTAAAAAATAAACACAAGTAAGACTTCTAGGAGCATTTTATAATAAAGTAATTCCTAATTTTTCTTTGTAGATAGTGTTTTTTATTTTTGTCTGTACTTACAGACGATAAAGGCTGGAAAGATGTTTGTTAGATAAATGTGTATATGAGTATATGCTTTGGAAGTAAAAATATTCTAGTGTTGGTTTAAAATATTTCAGAAGCACCTAAAGAAATATTATTTGAATCCTGCTGTACTGTCAAGGCTAAAAGAGGTATATACTTTGTTGGTAATTTAGATTAATTTTATAAACTAGAATGTTGACTAAGTAATAAATTTCTAGTATAAGAAATAACTTATGCCCTAACTGGTTTGGCTCAGTGGATAGAGCCTCGGCCTGCGGACTCAAGGGTCCCAGGTTCGATTCTGGTCAAGGGCATGTACCTTGGTTGCAGGCACATACCCAGTGGGGAGTGTGCAGGAGGCAGCTGATCAATGTTTCTCTCTCATTGATGTTTCTAACTCTCTATCCCTCTCCCTTCCTCTCTGTAAAAAATCAATAAAATATATTTTAAAAAAATAACTTATTCATCTATTAAGTACATTGTAGGTAGTATAACTGGATGTTGCAAAGACACTGGTTGCCGTTACTAGCTTAATTTTCTAAAATCATAGATTTAAAAGGGTTTATTAACTGAAGATTAAATGTTTTCCTTTTATGAAGAAAACAATTAAATGGGTATAAGGTACTCACATGAAAATTTGGTAATACAAAATTGAAATCATCTAGTTTTGCTTAACTTAGAGGTATTTGGCTAAATAAGGCTTTTATTTTTTTAATTTTTAAAAAGTATATTTTTATTGATTTCAGAGAGGAAGGGAGAGAGAGAGAGAGAGAGAGAGAGAGAGAGAGAGATTGAGAGAGAAACATCAATGTGAGAGAGGAACATCGATTGGTTGCCTCCCATAAGCACTGACCAGGACTGAACCTGAAACCTGGACATGTGCCCTAACTGGGAATTGAACAATCAACCTTTGGGTGCACAGTACAACATTCAACCAACTGAGCCACACTGGCCAGAGCTAGCCTATAGGTTCTATGACATACTCTGCCAATACCTTGAAGGATTGTATAGAAAACCTATTTTGAATAGGCATTTGGAAAAGTTCTGACAGAACCTTCAAATCTAGCATTTGCTAATTTAAAAAATTTAAGTCATAGTTGAACTAGACTAGTTCTTGCATTTAACTTGTATGGGACTTCTGAAGATTCTTAGCTGGAATATGAAATTAGGAACTTCTGATGATTACAGAAAGCAAAAGCTCTGGTGTTATTCTGGGATTTATGTCCTCTAAGGGTTATGACAGTGGAAATGAGTGGTATAGATGCCATGAATGAACTATAGACTTATATCTGAAAAGCAGAGTTTGTTACTAGTTTGGCAGTATTTATATCCATCACTGTCAACCAAATATCTTTTCAGTATATTTGTAATTTCTGATTGCTACAAGTGAGGTACAAAGGGTAGTGGAAGTTTAAAGGAGGTTGAGATCATACCCTACTGGTGGAGTTGTGGGATGTATGCTTCTTGGATGAGCATGTGGACAGTGAGGATGGACAGGTGGAGGGAAGGAGCAGCATTAACTAAGCCACTGATTTTAAAATGTGGGCAGTCTTAAGTAACCTGGTTTAGTAAGAGCTTGTATGTGTGAATAGGAAATAAACTGTAAAGCTCTGTGTTGGGCAGGACCTACACAACCATACTGGAGCGTTTGTATTTTTCCTTCCTTATCTGTAGGGTAAGGATTGGGTTAGATCAGTAGTCCTCAGTCATTTTTCACTCCTGGAACACTCAGGGGATATGTTAAATCTCCATCAGTACCATGCAGAAGTATGAAACTGGAGGAGATAGTTTCTGGAGCACCTCCCCACCAATCTATTTCAAATCTATTTTATTTGCAGGTATTGGGGATCGATCAGAAGACCTAAAAACAAGTGGGAAATGATTTCCGTGGGATGTTAGAAAGTTTAGCATAGATTCTGTTCTGCAAGATAGGTTGGAAGAGAATGAGATATAGCTGATGGGGATCTGGATGGGTTTTGTAGCCCTGGATGGAAGATCAATTGAGGAAGTGCTTCAGAGTTCTCCATGCCTTAACAACATAACAAGTGTAGACAGAGAGAGGAATGTATCAAATATGCCTCTATAAGAATGGTACTGCTTTCAGTAAGGAGCCATAGGAATTCAACTTTATAAGGGAAATTAATGAGCCCTAGCTGGTTTGGCTCAGTGGATAGAGCCTGAGGACTGAAGGGGGTCCTGGGTTCAATTCCAGCCAAGGGCACATGCCCGGGTTCCAGCGTGGGGCGTGCAGGAGGCAGCCAATCAATGATTCTCATCATTGATGTTTCTCTCTCTCTCTCTCCATTGCCCTTCTTCTCTGAAATTTAAAAAAGGGGAAAGTAATGAGATTTGTTTTCAGGTATAAGTACCTGAAGAAATTAAACATGAGAATTTTTTTTTTTTTTTTTTTTTTTTTTTTTTTTTTTTTTTTTAATTTTTATTGCTTAAAGTATTACAAAGGGTATTACATATGTATCCATTTTATCCCCCCGCCCTAGACAGTCCCCTAGCCTCCCCTATCACCCAGTGTCTTATGTCCATTGGTTATGCTTATATGCATGCATACAAGTCCTTTAGTTGATCTCTTACCCCCCTACCTCCTGCCCCCCAACCCTCCCCGGCCTTCCCGCTGCAGCTCGACAATCTGTTTGAGGCAGCTCTGCCTCTGTATCTATAGTTGTTCAAAAGTTTATAATGGTCTCTATTGTCCACGAATGAGTGAGATCATGTGGTATTTTTCCTTTATTGACTGGCTTATTTCACTTAGCATAATGCTCTCCAGTTCCATCCATGACGTTGCAAATGGTAAGAGTTCCTTCCTTTTTACAGCAGCATAGTATTCCATCGTGTAGATGTACCACAGTTTTCTAATCCATTCATCTACTGATGGGCACTTAGGCTGTTTCCAGATCTTAGCTATGGTGAATTGTGCTGCTATGAACATAGGGGTGCATATATCCTTTCTGATTGGTGTTTCTGGTTTCTTGGGATATATTCCTAGAAGTGGGATCACAGGGTCAAATGGGAGTTCCATTTTCAGTTTTTTAAGGAAACTCCATACTGTCTTCCATAGTGGCTGCACCAGTCTGCATTCCCACCAGCAGTGCACAAGTGTTCCTTTTTCTCCACATCCTCTCCAGCACTTGTCGTTTGTTGATTTGTTGATGATAGCCAGTCTGACAGGTGTGAGATGGTACCTCATTGCTGTTTTGATTTGCATCTCTCGGATGATTAGTGACTATGAGCATAAACATGAGAATTAAAAGAAGAAAATGGCACGGCCGGTGTTGTGCAGTGGTTGAGTGTTGACATGAGCTAAGAGATCAAGGTTTAATTCCTGGTCTGGGCACATGTGGGCTCAATCCCCAGTGTGGGGCATGCAGGAGGCAGCTGATCAATGATTTTAGTATATCTTTATTCAGAGGAAAGGAGAGGGAGAGAAAGATAGAAACATTAATGATGAGAATCATTGATGGGCTGCCTCCTGCCCCCCCCCCCCCCCCCCCCCGTGGGATTCCATACCATAGCAGTCACTCCCTACCCTATCCTTCTCCCTCTCCATCCCTTGGCAACCACTACTTTTCATTCTCTGCTGATATGTCTCTTCTGGACATTTTACATAAATGGAGACATATAATATGTGGCTTCTTTCACTTAGCATATTGTTTTCAAGGTCCGTACATGTTATAGCATATACCAGTCCTATATTCACCAGTTCATGTTTTCACTTTTTGTCTATTATGAATAATGCTGCTGCAAATAATTCGTGTATAGATTTTTGCCTGTACAATATGTTTTTATTTTGGGTATATCCTAGGAATGGAACAGCTGGACCATTACAAATGCAGTTTTAATAGAATCATCTTAAGCAGACTCATTTTGTTTGTTACAATAGTTTTTTCTTTCTTTTTTTTAATATAAGATATGTCTGTGCCCTTCTTGGCTATGTGAGGGGGATGACAATAGAGGAGTGGGTGGCCCTGGTGCTGGCTGGCAGTGCTTCACTTGCTGGTAGGTGATGGAGAATTGTCCAGGTAGTGGCCCATCAGTCATCTCGGTTGCTTTCCACCTGGTTGAAAGTCTTGCCGTTGTAGATGCCCACAGTGCCACCAACCATCTCAGTCAGGGTGATCATGTCCCGAATGTGTGGCTTCATCACCTTGGGCTTCTCGTTGGGCGGCACCTCCTCCTTGCGCAGGCGCTTGGCTTCTGCAGCAAAGTGCTGCTTCCTTTGCAAGCCCGGGTCAGCCGCCACCCGCTGTGGGGCGCTGTGCAGTTGCATCCCGGTACTCATAGCTCGTCCAGCAGCTGTTCAAGATGGGCGCAGTCCGAGGTTCGCTTTCTTTTCTGCTCCACTTCCGCCCTCTTGTCGGTTCTTTGGAAAGGCTCTTTGGTACTGTAGTCTTAAAACAAAGTTCTTGCCCTGGCCGGTTTTGCCCAGTGGTCGTGGGTTCCATTCCCTATCGAAGGCACGTACCTTGGTTGCAGGAGGCAACCGGTCGATATATCTCTCTCACATCCATATTTCTCTCTCTCTCTCCCCTCCTCCTCCTTCCCCTTCACTCTCTAAAAATCAGTGGGAAAATGTCCTCAGGTGAGGATTTAAAAACAACAAAGAAACAAAGTTCTCTTAAAATGAAAGAGCTGGATTGCCTTAGGCCAGCTTGAAGAATTAATTCCAGAAGGTTCTGTCAGAGAAGGACCAGTGTGAGTGGAGTTGATTTTCACATTGTCAGTGTGAGGACTTGTGCCAGGCATTAGAGGCAGGGACATATGTAAGCCAAACACAAAATTTTAGATTATCATGATGGATGAGAAGCTGAGGATTCGAGACATGTATTTTATGAATGTAAAAAACAATTTTAGAGACCAAAGCAGGTAGCATGGAGATTTAAAGAGTGAAGAATCTGAATCCAGGTTTCATAGGTTTGAATCTGGGCTCTGTGATGATGGGCAATTTGCCCAATCTTTGTGCCTCACTTTCCTTATTTATAAAATGGAGATAGAGTACTTATTCAAGATGTTGTGATGGTTAAATGGGTTAATGCATATGAAATGCCTGGTTCAGTAAATATTAGCTATTGTTACCTGTTGATATCTTCCTGAGTTGAAGATGGAGATTCTTTGATGATATAGAGACCTTACTTATAGTCTGTTGAAGGTATTATTTCATTCTATTGAAAGCTGTCAGCTGATAAGGTAAAAAATATTTAAGTAAAAATGTACATTAAAACAACTTAAGAAATATTAAATGTTTAACTTCTCCATTTAAAAAATTTAGTTTATCAAACACATGATTTATTCCAGAACTATAATAAATAATACATTTACTTCAATTATTTACAATGGTTGGAGAAAGCACTCCTGATACTTCTAGCTCTTTTGTTTTTCCTCCATGTCCTCTTTTTCTGCCTGTTCCTTAAACACCAGTTTTCCAGGTTTTCCAACCAGCCCATGGCCCTCTGTCTCCCTCATTCCCCTGAGTTCTCATCTATTCTCAAGTTGTTATTTAAAATTGCAATGAAAAATCATAACAATAGTGTGGGTTTACTCTTTTGGGAAAATACACATGATAACAGATGAAAATGAAAATCCTGTGTAATCCTACCAACCATAGATAACCACGGTACATGTTTTTATGTATTTTTAAAATTCCATTTTTATGTCATGTTTATATCTACATATTTAAAAAAAGAGAAAAAAGAAATAAAGGTAACTAGGATCATATTAAACTGATTTATTTGTTATAAAGCAGGGTTTTCCCATATCATTATATCTTTATCAAAGTAGTACATAAACATTGATAAAATAGTATTAAAGACTCACAGTGAACAGAAGTGGTTCTTCGATGTACCTCTTCCTACCTTTCCAGAGGCAATCGTTTTTTTTTTCTTTTTATCTCTTTTTTTCTTTGCCTTTTTTTTTTTTTTTTGAGGCAGTGGTTTTCAGTTCTTGTAGCTGGTTTTTATTTTTCTGATAATTATCACTATTTTAAAATGATATGCTTATATTTGATTTATCAATTTTAGACATTTCTCTCTTGACTTTTATATAGTAAATGAGCATTTAGCCCTGGTTAATTACCCTTACTTTCTTCTATGCTCTCATTATAGTTATATAGCACGATTCTTGGTCAGGATAAATTATGAGGGATTGATTACACTATTGTGGCTATTATTGTTATTTACACTTGAATCAAATAATGCACTATGGTTATTACTTTCCTTGTAATTGTTTTCCTGGAATTATTGCCCCCCCCCCCTTTTTTTAACTGCTTAGTGTTCTATGTACTTAGCCTAGGGTACTGTTCCTTACTTTAAAATATCTTATCATTTCCTGTCCTGGTTGCAGCGTTGTTTGGTGCACCAAAGGTTTGCCAATTTGATTCTTGGTTAGGGCACATACCTAGGTTGTAAGTGGATCCCCCCCCCCCCCCCCCCCCGCATTGGGGGTGTGTATGAGGCAATTGATTGATGTTTCTTTCTCTCTCCCTTCCTCTCTCTCTAAAAAGCAATAATAACATATCCTCGGGTGAGGATTAAAATAAATAAATAGATAGATAAAATATCTTACCATTTCCTATTTTCCAAACTCTCCAATGTAGCAATTCCATATTTTCCTTATTGATTTCTCTTCTGCAGCCTTCAGCATTTCTGCTTTCACCTGAACTGTTGCTTGTTGCTCTGTAGGTTTTTGCTGCTTTCCCATGTTGGTTCTGTTTGTTAGGTCCTACATCTTTCTTGGTTTACTTCCTTTTTTCAGTACAAGCTCTAATTGCTTCCTAAGATGGATGCATGAGAAATATCCCTACCCCTTATTTTTTATTACGTGTCTGAAAATGCCCTTTTAAACCCCAATACTAGATTAATCGTTTGACTGGGTATAGGATCCTAAATAAAAAAATCAGTTTTACTTGGAATATTTGCTTTATTGTGTTCTAGCATCTAGTGTTGCTGTTGAGAAGTCTAGGGCCATTCTGATTACCAGTATTTCCATCATGTCTAATCTGTTTTGTTTTTCCTTTCTAAAAGCGTTTAAGCTTTTCATGGTCTCCAATATTCTGAAGTTTTACAGTGATATCATATCCCTTGATGTGGCTCTTTTTAAGAATTTCAGATTTGCCTTGAAAAGTAGCCCTATTGAAACTTAGTTCCTCTTTGCTTTTACAAATGGTGCTATTGTAAATGTGATAGATCTATCTTAGGTCGCCCAGACTGGTGTTTCCATAGGGTAGATTCTAGGAGTGGGATTATTGGGTTACATTTAATAGGCAATTAAATGAATTGGCAGTTATTTTAGGCTAAACCATCATTTACTTGTTTTAAAATCTTCCCTAATCTGAGTTTATGTGGCTTTCAAATTAATTTTTTCTAGAATCTACCGAAGTTTATCTCAGACCTTTAGCAGGTATTCTTGGATATGAATTAGACCCAAAGTTCTTTCCTCATCAGTTTATTGGTAAATGTACTAACTTGTGGTATGAGAGTCTGAGGTTCACTCTCAAATTGGGCGGGGGTAGATGTGTGTTTTGAGAAGTTTCTGGCTAGGTAAGAATGGATTTCATCATTGTTTCTTAGCTTGAGTTTGACCTTACAAAAGTCATTCCTTTGTGGGCCTCAATTTACCTATCTGTAAAATATAGGCTGAACTAGATAATCTAATGGGTAGGAGATTGACAAACTTTCTCTTAAAGTGCCATGTAGTAAATATCTTAGGCTTTGGGGGCCAGACTGTCTTTGCTGCAGCTACTCAATTCTGCTATTGTAGCAAGAAAGCAGCTGTAGAGAATAATAAACAAATGAGCATGGTTGTGTTCAAATAAAACTTTATTTACAAAAATAGGCAGTGGCTGGCCATAGTTTGCCAATCCCCTTCTGAGCTCTTGACATTCATTAATCTGTGGCTTGGATAATTAGGTTAGGGTAAAAGCTTTGCATTTTTATCTTATTTATTTACTTATTTTTTAATATATTTTTTATTGATTTTAGAGAGGAAGGGAGAGGGAGAGAGAGATAGAAACATCAGTGATGAGAGAGAATCATCAATTGACTGCCTCCTGCACGCCCCCCTACTGGGGATCAAGCCTGCAACCCAGGCATGTGCCCTTGGCCAGAATCCAACCTCGGACCCTTCAGTCTGTAGGCCGACGCTCTATCCACTGAGCCAAACCGGCTAGGGCAAAAAACTTTGCATATTTATTTATTTTCTTTTTGGGCTTTGCATTTTTAAAATAACATTTCTGGCCCAACCGGCATGGCTCAGTGGTTGAGCGGGGACCTATGAACCAGGAGATCACTGATCCATACCCTTCAGGGCACATGCCTGGGTTGCAGCCTAGAGCTCCAGGAGGGGGTGTGCAGGAGGCAGCCAATCAATGATTTTCTCTCATCATTGATGTTTCTTTCTCTTCCTCTCCCTTCCTCTCTAAAATCAATAAAAATGTATGTTTTTTAAAATGTAAAGTTCTTACTAGACTTTCAGAAGTGTTAGAGAGGAATAGGAACATCGATAAAACAGGAACATCGTTGATTGGCTGCCTCCTGCATGCCCCACACTGGGGATTGAGGCCACAACCCAGGCATGTGCCCTGACCAGGAATAGAACCGGCTACCTCATGGTTCCTGGGTGGACGCTCAACCACTGTGCCACACTGGCCGGGCTATTGAGTAATTTTTTGAATGTTGAACTAGCCTAATTCCAGGAGTTAAACTCTACTTGGTTGTGATGTGTTATACTTTTTATATCTTGCTGAATTCTCATGCATGGTGTTTTTGAGGATTTTTATGTCTGTGTTTTTGGGGAGTTTGTAGTTTTCTTGAAATGTCTTATCTGAGTAATGCCAGCCTCAAAATGAGTCAGAAAGTATTGCCTCTTTTTTTCTGTTTTCTGCAAGAGATTGTATAGAATTGTAATTGTTTCTTTAAAAGTTTAGTAGAATATTCCAATGATGTCATCTGGGCTTGGAGTTCTTTTTGTTGGAAGATTTTTAACTAGGAAGTTAGTTTCTTTAATACATAGAAGGCTGCCACACCGGTTTGGCTCAGTGGATAGAGCGTCGGCCTGCGGACTGGGAGGTCCCAGGTTCGATTCCGGTCAAGGGCATGTACCTTGGTTGCGGGCACATCCCCAGTAGGGGGTGTGCAGGAGGCAGCTGGTCAATGTTTCTCTCTCATCGATGCTTCTAACTCTCTATCCCTCTCCCTTCCTCTCTGTAAAAAATCAATAAAAAATATTTAAAAAAAAATACATAGAAGGCTATACTTTTTTCATTCTTTCTTAAACATTTATTGTGGTGACATTGGTTATTAAATTACATAAGTTTCAGTTGTACATTTCTATAACACGTCATCAGTATATTGCATTGTGTGTTTACCACCCTAGGTCAAGTCTCTTTCCATCACCATTTATTCCAATTTACCCTCTTCTATCTCCCCCCACCCTCTTTTCTCTTTGGTAATCACTATACTATTGTCCATGTCTGTGAGTTTTTAAATATTTTTGCTTAATCCTTTCACCTAGCCCCCCAACTCCTCTCCTCTCTGACAGCTCTCAGTCTGTTCTCTGTATCTATGAGTCTGTTTCTGAGGCTGTACAGTTTGAATGGACTTTGATTATTCATGTCTTTCAAGAAATTAGTTTCTTTCATGTGAGCTCAATTTATCAATATAAAAGTGTTCATAATATTTTCTTATCCTTTTAATATCTGTAAAGTCTATAGTAATGTTATCTATCTCATTCCTGATATTGAAATTTGTCTTCCAGTGTTAATCCATTTAATTGATCTATTAAGAGAAGCAGCCTTTGGGTGTACTAGTATTGATTTTTGTGTATACTTTTGTATTTCATTGACTTTTGTTCTACTCTTTTAAATAGATGGATGTGTGGTAATGAACACAGGAACACCAAACCACTTGTAAACGTTTGTTCTACTCTTGATTGTTTCCCTCCTGCTTGTTTCAGGTTTAATTTGCTCTTATTTTGGTTTCTGAAAGTAGAAACTTACCTTACAATCATTTACTTGAGACTTTAAAAAAAAAAAAAAAGAAATATATTTTTATTGATTTCTGAGAGGAAGGGGAGGGAGGGACGGAGGGAGGGAGAGATAGAAACATCAGTGATGAGAGAGAATCAGATTGGCTGCCTCCTACACTGGGAATCGAGCCCACAACCCAGGCATGTGCGTGCCCCTGACTGGGAATCGAACCATGACTTCCTGGTTCATAGGTCGATGCTCAACCACTGAGCCACGCCGGCTGGGCAAGACTTTCCTTTTCTAATGTAGGTATTTAGTGCTATAAGTGTCCCTCTATGCACTTTATAAGCTGCATCCTACAATTTTTGATTTGTTGTATTTTCATTAAATTCACAATATTTTCCAATTCCTATTGTGACTTAATCTTTGATCCATGGATTGTTTCAAAGTAAACTGTTTAATTTTCAAACATTTTGGGCATTTCCCAGATAT
Organism: Myotis daubentonii; assembly: GCF_963259705.1. Lineage (NCBI taxonomy): Eukaryota > Metazoa > Chordata > Mammalia > Chiroptera > Vespertilionidae > Myotis > Myotis daubentonii. Next base: position 39,435,384 of record NC_081855.1, on the reverse strand, counting down.
TTTTCTGTTACTGGTTTTTAATTTAATTCCATTATGGTCAGATAACATAACAGGTATGACTAATTTTTAAAAAAATCATTTGAGATTGTTTTATGGCCCAAAACATTGTCCATGTGTATTTGGAAGAAAGGTGTATTCTGCTGCTGTTGGGCAGTGTTCCATAGTGTCAGTTAGATCAAATTTGTTGATAGTGTTGTTAAGATCTTCTATAACCTTGCTGATTTTCTGTCTACTTGTTCTATTGATTACTAAGAGAGGAATCAATCTCCTGGAAGTTCTGTATGGTTATGCTTCATGTACTTTGTGGCTTTGTTACTAGGTGCATAAACATTATGGTTGTTCGTTTATGGTTTTGTCTTGGATATTTGGCCCCTGTATCATGATGAAATGATCTTCTTTACCCCTGGTAATATTCTTTGCTTTTAAAAATCTATTATTAATGTAGCTAATTCAGCTTTTTGGGGGAATACTACTAGTTTGGTATAACTTTTCCCACCTTTTTACTTTTCATTTATGTCATATTTTCAGGTGGTTCCTTGTTGTTATTTTTTTAATCCAGTCTTCTGACAGCCTCTTTTAGTTATTGTGTTTGGATTAAATTTTACACTTTCCTTTCATATCAGTTCTGTTCTGATCATGCCTCACGAGGCAACCTTAGTTCTGTTGCTTGAGTTTCCATAAAAGTCTTACTTTCTGCTTGGTAGTAGGATATCCAATTTCTGTGAAGTACTAGTTTTCAAACTTGGCTGCATAGGAGAATTATCTAAGAAGAAAGATAAAAATACTGTACTGAGCTTCACGTAGGACTCGGTAAATTTGACACTGTTTAACAGCTTACCACGTGGTTTTGCTGCACCTCTAGTTTTAGGATGTATTATTTAAGGCAGTTTCTCAAACTTTAATGAGCATATGAATCAAATGAAAATTTTGAGAAACTGTGGATCCTAATTTAGTAGGTCTGGGGTAGGACCAAAGATTCTGAATTTCTCTCATGCATACTAGGTAATGCCAGTCACATGTTAAATAGTAAGGTTTGAAGGTAACTTTTGGAATTAGTGAATGTCTTCTTTTATATATATACACACACATATATATATATTTTCTCTCTCTCTCTCTCTCTCTCTCTCTCTCTCTCTCTCTCTCTCTTCTCTCTCTCTCTCTAGAGGTGCAGTGTGATCCCTTAGCTTGGCCTGCGCCCTCTTGCAATCCGGGACCCCTTGGGGGATGTTGGATTGCCAGTTTTGACCGGGGTGGCCTACGGGGATCAGGCCAAAACCGGCAGTCCCGACCTCCCCTGAGGGATATAGTAGTGCATGAAGCGGCAGGCGGCTGGGGAGGATCCTGAGCCTGGGCTGGGCACCCGCTCATCCTAGCCATGCTGCGCCTGCTGCCACTGCCGCTCAGTAAGCGCGCTGAGCAGCGCTCCCACTGTGGGAGCGCACTGACCACCAGGAGGCAGCTCCTGCACTGAGTGTCTGCCCCATGACCTAAGCGACCAGTCACTTAGGCTTTTATATATATAGAGAGAGTGATTTCAGAGAGGAAGGGAGAGGGAGAGAGAGATAGAAACGTCAGTGATGAGAGAGAATCATTGATTGGCTGCCTCCTGCATGCCCCCCACTGGGGATCAAGCCTGCAACCTGGGCATGTGCCCTGACTGGAAATTGAACCATGACCTGGTGGTTCATAGGTTGATGTTCAACCACTGAGCCACACCAGCTGGACTGGAATTAGTGCATGTCTTCTGATGTATATGAATTTTTATTCATCTGGATTTTAGAGAGATAACCTTTCTAATCTCTAGGGCAGTGGTTCTCAAAGTGTGGGCCTCAACCAGCAAAATTAGCATAACCTAGGAGCTGTTAGAATTGCAAATTCTGAGATTCTGTCCTAGACCTATTGAGTCAGAAGCTATTTTAATCACAATCCACTCTCAAAGTGATTCTGATGTACAACACTTGAGGACCACTGTCCTAGGAGTTTTCACTATAATTGTCTGTCTTTTGTCTGTCTGCTTATATAGTGAGAAGTAAAAACACATTTCGAATATATATATATAAATATAAAAAAGGCTAAGTGACTGGCTGACCGGCCTGTACATATGATGCACACGGACCACCAGGGGGCAGATGATCAACACAGGAGCTGCTGCGCTGCAGTGACTTGACAGCAGTGGTTCTTGGGTGACGCACCCTGGAACCAGAGAGGAGGGAGTCTGATTCCTCGCAGGGCCACGCAGTTCCACCTTTGGCCTTAGGTTATGCTGTTGCTAGGGCACTGTTACCCCAAATCTGGTTTACTGCTGAGCTGCGGTGACTCAGCAGTGGCGATTCTCGGGTGATGCACCCCAGGACCAGAGAGGAGGAAGCGCAGCCCTGCTTCCTTTCAATGTGCATGAATCCGTGCACCAGGCCACTAGTCTTCAAATAAAATACATCATTTTCTTGTGCAAATTGCATGGGCTAGCACTTCAAAACTACTATTTCTTTGAATAAATATATCTTACTATGTACCAGCCATTTATTCACAGCAAAAAACAACATAGACAAAACTACCTGCCTTTAAGGAGATTACAGTGGGGCCTTGACTTACGAGTTTAATTCGTTCCATGATGGAGCTCGTAACTCAAATTACTCGAATGTCAAATCAAAAAGTGAACGAGTGGCCGAAACCGGTTTGGCTCAGTGGATAGAGCGTCGGCCTGCGGACTGAAAGGTCCCAGGTTCGATTCCGGTCAAGGGCATGTACCTGGGTTGCGGGCACATCCCCAGTAGGAGATGTGCAGGAGGCAACTGATCAATGTTTCTCTCTCATCGATGTTTCTAACTCTCTCTCTCTCTCCCTTCCTCTCTGTAAAAAATCAATAAAATATATTTAAAAAGTACATATATATATATATATATATATATATATATATATATATATATATAACATATATATATATTTTAAAAAAAAAGTGAACGAGTGAGACACGTGATGCTGGGCTGATGTTGTGGTGTTCACTGTGATGTTCGCTGCGCCAACTAGTGGTGGAGTATCTGAAGCTGGCTCATAACCCGAATTTTAGTTCGCAACTCAAAGCAAAAAATTGGCCGAGAGACGGCTCGTATCTCAAAAAACTCGTTAGTCGGGACACTCGTAAGTCAAGGCCCCACTGTATATTCTAGTGGTGGTGTTAACTAATGGTCCATTCATCCATAAGCAACAGATAAACCTATTTTGCATGGCCTTGAATTGTTGATAGTTGTGTAGAAATTTTTTTGTTTGTTTCATGGTGGTTTTTTTAAAAAATATTTTTACTGATTTCAGAGAGGAAGGGAGAGGGAGAGAGAGATAGAAACATCAGTGATGGGAGAGAATCATTGATTAGCTGCCTTGTGCATGCCCCCCACTGGGGATCGAGCCAGCAACCCAGGCATTGCCCTTGACCGGAATCGAACCTGGGATCCTTCAGTCTGCAGGCCGATGCTCTATCCACTAAGCAAAACCAGCTAGGGCAATGTTTCATGGTGTTTTTAAGATTGATCCATGCTGACATATGTAGCCTTAATTAGTCAAGATTGCTTTTTAGAATTCTGTCAAATGAATGTTCCACAATTTAACCATTGCCCCGTTGTACATTTGATTATTTTCAGCTTGATTCACTGTTTGCTTTTAATTAATGAATTTATTTATTTATAATTTTGTATTTTATATTGAATTCAGAGAGAGGAAAGGAAAGAGAAAGAGAGAATATCAATGTGAGAGAGAGAGAGAGAAGCATTGATCAGTTGCCTTCCACATGCCCTGACCTGGGAAATGGAAACTTGGTTATGTGCCCAGACCAGGAATTGAACCTGTCATCTTTTGGTGCACGGGGGGACACTCCAACTGAGCCACACTGGCCATGGTGACTGCTTTTATAAACAATACCGAATGTTCTGCATATATGATGAAAGCTTCTCTAGAGAAATGTTATTCAAATTGTGGGCTGCACATTTTTAAAGCAGAAAGAGAATATGAGAAGGTATTAGAATAGGATAAAAGATAGTATGACATATATGTACAATTTCTGTTTTGGGATATGTGTGTACTGGATTGAGATGTAAAATGTATTTATTTTGGATCATGGGTAAAATGTTTGCAGACTGCTCTCTCAGGATTATATATATACACAACCATAACCTATTACTGAATTGCTCTATGAAGTGGTGGTACTAGTTTACAGTCCCACTGGTATTTCTGTTGTTCTACATTTCCCCCAAGATTGTTTGGTTGAACTTTTATTGTTTTTTTTTTTTTTTAAATATATTTTATTGATTTTTTACAGAGAGGAAGGGAGAGAGATAGATAGTTAGAAACATCGATGGGAGAGAAACATCGATCAGCTGCCTCCTGCACATCTCCCACTGGGGATGTGCCCGCAACCCAGGTACATGCCCTTGACCGGAATCGAACCTGGGACCTTTCAGTCCGCAGGCCAACGCTCTATCCACTGAGCCAAACTGGTTTCGGCTGGTTGAACTTTTAAATTTTTGTCTATCTACTAGTATGAGTATGAAACAGTATCTCAGTGTGGTTTTACTTTGTCTTTTCCTGATAATTAGTGATATTGATGTTAATCCTTTTTATAAAATACAGAAAAATTAATGTACTTTATCAACTAGATTTTTTTTTTTTTATCTACTAGATATTAATGCTAACCTAACTCTAACCCTAAATTTGATCAGTATTGAAAATGGCAAAATCCTCAGTGGCATAAATACATTTTCATAAATGGTTGAAATGACTTGCTAATACTAATGATTGACAGTTGAGGGGCTTACGTTGTTTATTTTTGAATTTTCTCTTTATATACAAGAGGCCTGATGCACAAAATTCGTGCACTGGTGTGGGGGGGGATGTCCCTCAGCCTGGTGGTGTGTCATAGTGACCGGTCATTCTGCTGTTCGGTCAATTTGCATATTATTCTTTTATTATTTAGGATAATCTGTGCTCAATTCTATAAACCTGAACCTTTGAATTTGGTATAATGACCTTATCTTTGTATTCCTACATGACTATCAGTAACTATTAGTAAGCATTATTTTATTGATTTAGATATTAACCTTTTATATGTATATATATTAATCCTCACCCATTTTTAGAGAGAAAAGAAGGAAGAGAGAGAGAGAGAGAGAGAACCTGCACCAGGGATCGAACCTACAACCTTTCTGGTACAGGACAATGCTCTAACTGAACCCAGGGCGACCAGTATTTTTTTAAATATTATAATAAAAATGCATGTATGTGACGTTAAAAAACAAAAAGGTAAAAAAAAAAAATTAGTCTGTCTTTTTCTGTCCATTTCTCCTCCCCAGAAGCAACTACTTTAAAAAGATTCTTATATGACCTCTTAGATATTTATACTTTATCATTGCCCCCTTTTTTGTTTCTAATTTTCTCTTTTTTTCTTTTTAAATTTTTATGTATTGACTTTGAGAGAGGGAGAGAGAGACATCTATTTGTTGTTTCACTTGTTTGTGCATTCATTGGTTGATTCTTGTATGTGCCCTGACCGGAGATCAAACTTGCAACCTTTTAGTGTATGGGATGATGCTCCAAGCAACTGAGCCACCTGATCAGGAGGATAGTTCTATTTTTCATTTTTTTAAGGAATGTTCATATTGTTTTCCAATGTGGCTGCACCAATTTGCATTCCCACTAACAATGAACAAGGGTTCCCTTTTTCCATATCTTCGCCAACACTTTTTTATTGACAGGTGTGAGATGATATCTCATGGTGGTTTTCCTTTTCTAAAATATATTTTTATTGATTTTCAGAGAGCAAGGGAGAGGGAGAGGGAGATAGAAACATCAATGATAAGAGATAATCATTGATAGGCTGCCTCCTGCATGCCCCACACTGGGGATCAAGCCCACAACCCGGGCATGTGCCCTGATCAGGAATAGAACCATGATCTCCTGGTTCATAGGTCAACACTCAACTACTGAGCTATACCAGCCAGGCTCTCATGGTAGTTTTAATTTTCATTTCTCCGATGAATAATGATGTCGAGCACCTTTTTATATGTCTATTGGGCATTTGTGTGTACTCTTTGGAGAAGTGTCTATTAATGTCCTCTGTCCATTAAAAAATTTTTTTTCGTTTTAAATTGATTTTAGTGAGAAAAGAAGGGAGAGAGAAAGAAACAAGGGTTGATTGTTCCACTTGTTTATGCATTCATTGGTTCTTGTGTGTTCCCTTATATGCCAGAGTTGCAGGTTCGTTCCCCAATCAGGGAACACACTCTACATGACAAGGGCCCATCTGCCCATTTTTTAACTAGATTGGTTTTTGGTGTAAAGTTGTATGAGTTCTTTATGAATTTTAGATATTGACCCCGTATCAGATGTATCATTGACAAATATGTTCTCCCAATTGGTAGGTTGTCTTTTCATTTTGTTGATGGTTTCCTTTGCTATGCGAAACTTTTTTAATTTGATGTAGTCCCATTTGTTTATTTTTCCTTTTATTTCCCTTTCCTGGGTAGCTATAGCAGAAAAAATATTAGTAAGACCAAAGTCAGAGAGTTTATTGTCTATATTTTTATTCAGTTTTATGGTTCCATTTCTTACATTTAGGTCTTTAATCCATTTTAGTTTAAACTTGGATATGGTATAAAAAAATGATCTAGTTTCAGAATTTAGATTTTCTATAGATTTAAAAATTAGACCTAAATCATTGCTTCTTGGTGTTATTTTAACTTGATAGTTATTAGAAAAATAAAAGTGTACTTATATAATTTTTGAGGTATATATCCAAACAGGAAAAATTGGAAAACCCTTAGTTTGTAGAAATGGTATATTGATTTGTAATTAATACCTTTTCTTTATTTACAGGTAGGCGAAAACCAAGAGTACATCGGCCTCGTTCTCCAATATTGGAAGAAAAAGACATCCCACCCCTTGAGTTCCCCAAGTCCTCTGAGGATTTAATGGTGCCTAATGAGCATATAATGAACGTTATTGCCATTTATGAGGTACTGCGGAACTTTGGCACTGTATTAAGGTTATCTCCTTTTCGCTTTGAGGACTTCTGCGCAGCTTTAGTGAGTCAAGAGCAGTGTACACTTATGGCGGAGATGCACGTTGTGCTTTTGAAAGCAGTTTTGCGTGAAGAAGACACTTCCAATACTACCTTTGGACCTGCTGATCTGAAAGATAGCGTTAATTCCACGCTCTATTTCATAGATGGAATGACGTGGCCGGAGGTGCTGCGGGTGTACTGTGAGAGTGATAAGGAGTACCATCATGTGCTTCCTTACCAAGAAGCAGAGGACTATCCTTATGGACCAGTAGAGAACAAAATCAAAGTTCTGCAGTTCTTAGTTGATCAGTTTCTTACCACAAATATTGCTCGTGAGGAATTGATGTCTGAAGGGGTGATTCAGTATGATGACCATTGTAGGGTTTGTCACAAACTTGGGGATTTGCTTTGCTGTGAGACATGTTCAGCAGTATACCATTTGGAATGTGTGAAACCACCTCTTGAGGAGGTGCCAGAGGATGAATGGCAGTGTGAAGTCTGTGTAGCACATAAGGTGCCTGGAGTGACTGACTGTGTTGCTGAAATCCAAAAAAACAAACCATATATTCGACATGAACCTATTGGATATGACAGAAGTCGGAGGAAATACTGGTTCTTAAACCGAAGACTTATAATGTAAGTAAATCTGGCCTTGATTTTTTTTTTTCCAGGTTAGTAATGATAATAACTTCTTTTAATAATATTTGATCCTTTCATTTAAAAAAGGAAATTATCTTTATTATTGAAAGTATTACAGATGTCTCCTTTTTTTTTACCCCCCATTGACCCCCTTCACCCCACTCCTGCCCCCTCCCCATGTCTTCCCTGCCCTATTGTCTGGTCTTGATTTTTGTATGTATTTAAAATTAAGCCTTCATGATGTGGCAGAACTGTGCTGCTGATGTATTCTAAACCTTTGTGATTTAATAATCAGTTGTATAGTTAAATAATTTTTGACTTGAAGAAATATGCACATTAAAATAGTTTTTAGCCTTGGCTGGCGCAGTGGTTAGAGTGTTGGCCTGTGCAGCACTGGATGGTTGAGGGTTCCATTCCAGTCAAGGGCACGCACATGGGTTGCAGGTTTGATCCCCGCCCCCATTGTGAAAGGTAACCAATCCATGTATATATCTCATATAGATGTTTCTCCCAACTCTGTCTCTCTCCCTTTCCCCCTTCCCTTCCACTCTCTCTAAAAATTAATGGGGGAAAAATCCTCACTCCTCAGGTGAGGATTAAGCAAAACAAAACAAAAACAGTTTTTAAAGTTGTAAAGAAAGAAAAGTATTAAAAATAGCAAAATATCTAATTGTTTTCCATGCCTAGGATAGGAAATAGGTTACTAAATAGATTGCCACTATGGGCCTTTCCCGGATTATATTCCCTACAGCCCATTCTCACTGTGGTGTTAGGATTTTCTTGAGTTTTTTTTAGTTTTACTTTGTCTATGTACGTGAAGCAGCAAGAACAAACCAGCAGTCTAAGGAAAGATCAGTTTTGCTATTAGTCCATTAATGGCTGCAGTCTCCCAGAAGATAGGCCCAGCAGACTAGACTCATGGTGTATTCCTGGCTTCTGCTTTCCTGAGGGTTTTCAAGAGGTTCTTTCAAGCAGGTCAGGAGGCAGTCTGGGAAATCCTGGTGCTGGGCAAGGTTGTAGTGTGGACTTGGTTTTGGACAACCAGTGGAAATTTGGTCAGAGGGAATGGGCCACTTCATATTTTCAGGTTCTAAAGTTTTTTTTGGAAGATATTTTTAAAATTGATTTTTAGGGAGAAAGGAAGGGAGAAGGAAAGAGAAACATTGATGTGAGAGTGAAACATCTATCAGCTGCCTTCTTCACACCTCCTACCGGGGATTGAGCCTGCAACCTGGGCATGTGCCCTGACCGGGAATCGAACCAGCAACCTTTTAGTACACAGGATGACACCCAACCAACTGAGCCACACTGACCAGGGCTCAGCTTCTAAAGTTTCTTTTTTGTGTGTGAGTGTTTTTTTTAATGTTTTTGTTGATTTTAGAAAGAAAGGAAGGGAGAGGAAGAGAGAGAGGGAAGCATTGATGTGAGAGAACAACATTGATCAGTTGCCTCCTGTATGTTCCAGGGCCAGGGATTGAACTGCAACCTACAGTCAGGGCTAAGGTGCTTCTTCTTCTTCTTTCTTTTTTTTTTTTTAATATATTTTTATTGATTTTTTACAGAGAAGAAGGGAGAGGGATAGAGAGCTAGAAACATCGATGAGAGAGAAACATCAGCTGCCTCTTGCACACCCCCTGCACAGCCAAGGTACATGCCCCTGACCGGAATCGAACCCGGGACCCTTCAGTCCACAGGCCGACGCTCTATCCAGTGAGCCAAACCGGTTAGGGCAAGATGCTTCTTCTTCTTTTTTTTTTTTTTTTAAATATAATTTATTGATTTTTTTACAGAAAGGAAGGGAGAGAGATAGAGAGTTAGAAACATCGATGAGAGAGAAACATCGATCAGCTGCCTCCTGCACATCTCCCACCGGGGATGTGCCCGCAACCAAGGTACATGCCCTTAACCGGAATCGAACCTGGGACCTTTCAGTCCGCAGGCCGATGCTCTATCCACTGAGCCAAACCAGTTTCGGCAAGATGCTTCTTCTTGATATTTGTTTTGGTCTCTTCTATCTTCTGATGTTTATTTTATTTTATTTTTTTTAAATACATATTTTATTGATTTTTTACAGAGAGGAAGGTAGAGGGATAGAGAGTTAGAAACATCGATGAGAGAGAAACATCGATCAGCTGCCTCCTGCACATCCCCTACTGGGGATGTGCCCGCAACCCAGGTACATGCCCCCGACCGGAATTGAACCCAGGACCCTTCAGTCCGCAGGCCGACGCTCTATCCACTAAGCCAAACCGGTTTCAGCTCTTCTGATGTTTATTAATCCTTAATTTTTTTCTCCCTGATTAACACTTTGGATTATATCATTGATGGGAAGCTCTGAGCAAGTTGGTAGGCCTTATCAATTTTGAGCTTTACTGTTTAATGTCGCTATCTTTAATTCCTCTTGAGCTGGTCAGATGGCCCAGAGAGGTATTTTCTACTTGGAGCATGACATCTGTAAGGCTTATTATGCAATAATCAGTGGTCTAGGCCTTGGTTTTAGGGTTTAGACCAGCGGTTCTCAACCTGTGGGTCGTGACCCTTTTGGGGGTCGAACGACCCTTTCACAGAGGTTGCCTAAATACATCCTGCATATCAGATATTTACATTACAATTCATAACAGTAGCAAAATTACAGTTATGAAATAGCAACGAAAATAATTTTATGGTTGGGGGTCACCACAACATGAGGAACTGTATTAAAGGGTCGCGGCATTAGGAAGGTTGAGAACCACTGGTTTAGACCAAGGTGTAGCTAGTAGCATTTATTGTGTGCCTGACAGTGTTATAAGCATTTTATATACATTTTTTCATTAATTCTCATAAGAACCCAATAATGTAGGTACTATTTTATCTGCATTTTAAAAATAAGTATGTTTTTATTATTTTTTTAGAGAGAGGAAGGGAGAGGAAGATAGAAATATCAATTGGCTGCTTCCTGCATGCCCCCTACTGGGGATGAGCCCACAACCTGAGCATGTGCCCTGACTGGGAATCTAACCGATGATCTCTTGGTTCATGGGTTGATGCTCAAACCATTTTACCACACCAGCCAGGCTTGTCTGCATTTTGTAGATGAAGGGACTAAAGCTGAGAAAAGTTAAGTAACTTACCCTAGGACTTGACTGTTAGAAAGTAGGAGCCGGAATATTTTTAAAAATTGATTTTAGGGAGAGAAAGAGAAAGATTGGTTTGTTGTTGCTAGTGTAAGTGCCCTGACTGGGGATTGAACCTGAAACCTTGGTGTAGCAGAGCGATGCTTTTCTAACTGAGTTACCTTGCCAGGGCTGGAATTATTTTTCAGAAACTGTTTATAAAAATATAAAAAGTTGTTGAGAAGTCAGCAACTCACATTGATTTAGCTATTAAAATCAATGCTTATAACGGTGGGTGGCCAGGGGCAGGGAGGAGATAGTATAATAGTTTTTGCTAATACATGGGCTGGGTATTTCTGAGATCTTTAAAATTTTGAGACAAAGGCATTTTTAGAAAATATAAAATAACAAGTGACATTTCAAAAATATTTTGTTTCCTGATAAATCTGTATCAGTATATAAAGCCAACACTCAGGCAAGCAGGAGAGAACTTTTTTAATATATATATTTTATTGATTTTTTACAGAGAGGAAGGGAGAGGGATAGAGATTTAGAAACATCGATGAGGGACAAACATCGATCAGCTGCCTGCTGCACACCCCGCACTGGGGATGTGCCCGAAACCAAGGTACATGCCCTTGACCGGAATCGAACCGGGGACCCTTCAGTCCGCAGGCCGATGCTCAATCCACTGAGCCAAACCGGTTAGGGCGAGAACTTTTTTGAATGTAGGTAAATAAGTGCAAACTATTGAAATTACATGAGTCAGAGGACTTAAGACGTTATCTTTGAAGCACCTATGCATGGATTTGTGCTACATTATTAATGAAATGTATTTTTCTAAATTGAAATTCTTAAAGTTAGATTAAAACATAAGTTATATGTTTGACAATGAAACTGTTTATTTAAATGCATTTGCTTTGAAAGGTTAAATCAATTACTCAAATTGCTTTTCTAAATGCATAATAAAATACACAAAACTTAAATGAAGATTTCGGACAAATAAGGTATCTTTTTTCATGCTTTGATATTTTGACTGTTTTCTTTGTAAAGTCAAATATGAAACTTTAAATGTCATTGTTAGTGATAATTAACTTACTTATCAATAACTTGGGCCAATCTGAAAGATTTTACATCTTTTTAAATTTAAATTAAAACAATTTCAGTTTAAGTGCCCTCTTGTGGTTGATTATATGTGTACTCCTGGTGAAAGTTTTAAAGCTGTATATGTACTAGTATACTCAGATCACAGTATGTGGAGATTTGGTGTATCCACTCCCTGGAAGCCCAGAAGTTGAAAATGATGATGAATCATGTCTAATAGGGGGCGGGGGGGGGGGAACTAAAACGAAGTCTGGGGCAGTGAACAAGTTTTAATTATATTGCTAGTAGTTTGTAAAAATAGTTTTTCCATTATTGCTTTTAATTGTTTAATATTCATTTAAAAATACATTTTTTATTGGTATAAGTTAGCATAAAATAAACGAAAGGTTCTTTTTAGTCTACCTGAGGAACCAAGATGTTGGGTAAACAATGTAGAGATTGGGAGAGCCAGTTTTCTTAATTATTGCTTTCATCCTGTCAATCATTTGCTCTGAAATTGGGACTTTCAGTAAAATAGTAATTGCAAAATTAGGGAAAATGACCCTTTCCTGTCATTCTCCATTATGAAAATTACCTTGAACACAGCATTTAAAAACTCTGTATTTTTTAATTTGCCAAATAAACTAAATTATACTTTTTAACCTACACAGCTTTGCTTATAAGGACACCAGGCATTGGATTTAGGGCTTACATTAAGTCCAGAGATCCTTAGCTAATTATGTCTTTCAAGACCCTATTTCCAAATAAGGTCACATTCTAAGGTTTCAAGTGGACGTGAATTTCTTAGTTTCTGTGGGTTTGTTTAGAAAGGAAACTAAAACTTAATGTTAGTCATTAACCTCTTATCTTGCTAGAGTAAAAAAAAAAAAAACAAATAAACTTTATAATGTAGACATATGTATGTTTGCTTATAAATATAATTTTTTGGCAAAGGTTTTCATCCCAGCCATCCTTTCCTGCCATCCAGTGAGTTCTTTGTGCTGATTGGTGTCTGTAGGGAAGCCAGGTCAGTTGGGCTTATACAGAGAACATTGTAGGGACAGAACTGTAGAAACCACATTTTAACCCCAAAATCAAATATACATACAAAACAATGTATATGTATATAGAAAAGCTGCTGTTGTCACTTAATGTGGCACACAAGAACTATTGTTTTTATTCTGCTCATCAAAGATGATACTTAACACTGACAATATTTTTTCTTCTTGAAGCTACATGTAGAGGGACAAATTCTTTAAAAGCATAAAGCAGCAAAACAATAACTGCTAATGCTTTCAAAGAAAACTTGTTTTAATATTTATGTACCTAGTCACATTTACATAATGTACATAAGTATTAAAACAAGTTTTCTTGTTCTGAGGGCACATGCCCAGGTAGCAGGTTCAATCCTCAGTAGGGGCTGTGCAAGAGGCAGCCAATCAGTGATTCTCTCTCATCATTGATGTTTCTCTCTCTCCCTCTCCCTTCCTCTCTGAAATCAATAAAAACATATTTTTTTAAAAAGGAAAAAATTGTCAATGTTAAGTGTCACCCTTGATGAGCAGAATAAAAAAATAGTTCTTGTGTGCCACATTTTTAGAGGGATATTGACAAACTACATTTAGGGGAAGAATATTAGGGTAATGAAGACCGGAAAACATGGTATTTGAGGAATGATTTAAATATTGAAGCATATTTGGCCTGAAAAGGAAAAAAAAAGGTAAAATTATAGATGTTGTAAAAGATTTGAAAGACTATGTGTGTGGAGGACGTATTAGGTTTATTTCACTTAATTTCTAGCAGGCAGAAACCAGGACTAATTGGATACATTAGGTTTGCATCAACTCATTTTAAAGAGAACCTTTCTAAAAGAGCAATTCCAGTTTAAAACAGACTACCATATGAAGTAGTGAGTTCGATGCTAAGATGAAGATTAAAATTACAAGTAAGTGTTCTTTGTTCAAATGGAAATTCTGGAGATGCCAGCATGGACTAAGCCAGTCAGCAGTTGGGGACCCTTTCAATAGCCTCTGAGTTGCTTGAAAAAAAATGGACAGAATCTCCATTTAATTAAACTTATTTTCATAGCATTTCATTTAAAAGTTCTTAAAATTTATTGTTTGATGTTTAGAGAGAGGAAGGCGGGGGGGGGGGGGGAGAAACATTGACTTGTTGTTACACTTATTTATGCATTTATTGGTTGATTCTTATATATGCCCTGACTAGGAATGGAACCTGAAACCTTGGCATATCGGGGATGATGTTCTAACCAACTGTGCTATCTGGTCAGGGCTCCATACTATTTCATTTCAATATTGATATCTTATGCTAGCAAATTATATTTTCTACCCCAAAAACATATTTATATGTTTTTATTGATTTTTTAGGAAGAGGGAGAGAGAGAGAAACATCGATGAGAGAGAGACATCAAAGTTGATTGGCTACCTCCTGCATGCGCCCCTGCTGGTGATTGAGCCTGCAACACAGGCATGTACCCTGACAGGAGACCTCGGGTATAAAGATCAACGCTCAACCACTGAGCCTCACCAACTGGGCCCCAAAACATTTTTGTGTAAAATTTTTTTTGGTTCCACTGAAATGTGTTGATATTTCTGAATAAAGAGAGAAAAGCAAAAATTATGGAAAGAATTTACCATCTTTATCACAGGGCAAATCCTTAAGATTGATATTTTAGAAAATAAAGAATCAGGCAATGATATCACTTATGTTCAAAGCTCACTAAGTACTTTCTGATTTGATATTATCACTTAATTGGATTTTTGATTTGGTATTGCTGTTTATTAATATTTTTGATTAAAGAACTCTGACATCTTTAACATTGTAAATTGGAATAAGACCATTGTCATTGCTCAGTCATAAATAGTAGAAATTCCCATTATAGAGTGAAATTTAGAGCAGATTTAAAAAATGATCTTCAGGAATTGTAAAAAGTTTCCAACATAAATATACTAACCTCATATGCCAGCAGATGCTGATTTGAAAAATCAAAGCTAGATACGTAAAGGAACCGTTTATTAATCTTTTTAAAATTTCTCATTTAAAATTAATTTTTGTTTTTATAATTTTGGTAGCCTTCTATTTATCCATGATTTACTATATCCTTCCTTTCTTCAGAATGCCTTAATGATTCAGTCCTGAAATTCTGCTAAATTTTTTTATTTACTACCTTAATAGTAATAATAGTTTATATTTATTGATCACTAATAATGTGTCCAGGCACTACGATGGAAGCCT
This sequence comes from Myotis daubentonii, assembly GCF_963259705.1. Classification (NCBI taxonomy): domain Eukaryota; kingdom Metazoa; phylum Chordata; class Mammalia; order Chiroptera; family Vespertilionidae; genus Myotis; species Myotis daubentonii. The sequence continues at coordinate 39,420,267 of NC_081855.1, read as the reverse complement.
TATTATCATATTTTTTATTATTACAGTAGCCTTGAAACAGGTACTGTATAGTAAATAAAAAAAGCCTCAGAGGCTCAGAGAAGTTGTTCTTATCCATGTTTACATATTTCCTAAGTGACTGAGCGCATTTAAAGCCAGATCTCTCAAAGCCCAGTTCTTTCAACTTCACAAATTTGCCTTTGAGTACAGAGCAAAGTTGGACTCCTTCTCATCAAGTACCTCACATGCACTCCTGAATTTCTTTTGAATGAGAGAAGAAATACCATCATATATGTTTTTCTAAGTCTGGTCCTAACATTAATTTGCCTGTTTTTAGTTAGTGACTATCCCTGTTGAAGTTTCTATCTCTGTTATAAGTGAATGGGACCTTGAGAGAGATTTAAACAGGAAAGGTAGCTAGCTGCTCCTCTTCTCTCCAGTTTGAGCTTTACCTTAAGAAAAGAGTGATGAGACATTATTGCTCTATTGGGATGATTCCTTCAAAGACCAAAATTTAGCAGACCATTTCATCATTTTGATGGAAATGCTTCTAAATTATATTGTAAAGTGGATCTACTTTGTACCTGCCATGTGCAGAGTTTAAATATTTCTGGTTAAAATTCTGCTCATCATATTGTTATAGTGTTAATCTTAAAGTCGATTGAAGTATAACCAAGACTGTCCTCCACCAAGTATTCACAGGTTCTGAATTTTGAGATCCTGTTTCTCTGTCATGTTTTGAGATATATCCTACTGTGCTGTTGTACTAATACCTCTCCCCTCTACTACTCATAAATTCTTTGTCCTAAGCTGCTGTGGGCTGGAAATAAAAATAGAGTTTGCTGAAATAAAATAAGAAAAACTTGAGTTTGATTGAGACTTCAAGGGATCTCTTGTGAGCAAATCTATTGAGCTTTAGTACACAAACTTTATGTCACATATTTTAATTTTATTTTTTAATTATATTTTTGTTGATTTCAGAGAAGAAGGGAGAGGGAGTGAGAGATGGAAATATCAATGATGAGAGAAAATCGCCAATTGACCCCCCACTGGGGATTGAGCCTGCAACCCAAACATGTACCCTTGAATCGAACCTGGGCCCCTTCAATCCGCAGGCCAATATTCTATTCACTGAGACAAACCAGCTAGGGCACATATTTTAGTTTTCATTGAATAGGTGAAGCTGTCAGATAAGTGCCAGTATGTCTAACATAGGAAGTGTTTTTGTACCTTTTTTTAAACAGAGAAGAAGATACAGAAAATGAAAATGAAAAGAAAATTTGGTACTACAGTACAAAGGTCCAGCTTGCAGAATTAATTGACTGTCTAGACAAAGATTACTGGGAAGCAGAACTCTGCAAAATTCTGGAAGAAATGCGTGAAGAAATTCACCGGCACATGGACATAACTGAAGACTTGACCAATAAGGCTAGGGGTAGTAATAAATCCTTTCTGGCGGCAGCTAATGGTGAGAGAGAAATTTTCTCATTTTACTTTTTGTTAAATCTACAATAAATTCTTGGAATGAAATCACTACAAAATTTGAAAAATGTATTAAAAATTTCAAATGTGTATTTATATATTTTTTTAAAATATATTTTTGTTGATTTCAGAGAGGAAGGGAGAGAGAGAGAAACATCAGTGATGAGAGAGAATCATTGATCGGCTGCCTCCTATGTGTCCCACACTGGGGATCGAGCCTGCAACCCAGGCATGTGCCCTGACGAGGAATTGAACCGTGACCTTCTGGTTCATAGGTCGATGCTCAACCACTGAGCCATGCGGGCAGGGCCAAATGTGTATATTTTACCTGAATTCTCTATATTTCATTTTCCCAAGAGAACCTTGTTCATCCCGACATAAATTATAGATGCTATGCATTTTTTAAGTTTTGAATCTTGCCTTGGTCATTACTAATATTCCCCAAATTATTCAACTACTGCCCAGGTAAAAAGATGATTAGAGCCCTTAGGGGTTTAATGATTTTTTATTTTTTTATTTTTTCCAGAATAGTTATGGGACTTCAGGGAGAAATGTGGTTTCTAAATGGGCCTCTGTTTTCTCAGTTTATAGTGGAGGACTGAAGGTTAAGTAGCTTGCCCAGGGTCACACAGCTAATTCAAGTCAGATCTGCACTAGGTCATGGGACCTCTAGGTTTTTGATCACTACCATGTTGCCCAAACCGTGTGTCTATGTCAGCTAATAATTTTTCTCATGACAGAGAATATGACGGTAATCTGTAATTGTTTCAATTTCTTAAAATAAAAATAAAATAAAAACTAGAACCTATATTAACATGTATTTTCTAAAAGTGAAGATAACCAAATTGGTTGAGTTCTTTAAACATCAAAATTTTATTGATGCTCTTGATTCTTATTTCATAGTTGTAATGCTTTTAAAAGATTTAACTTTAATAACTTGAATTGAAACTCTTAAGTGACATTTGTAGTACTTTTATATTTGGTATATATGGAAACAAAGTTTTTTGTTTTTATTCTAGAAGAAATTTTGGAATCCATAAGAGCAAAAAAGGGAGAGATTGATATTGTTAAAAACCCAGAAGAAGTAGAAAAGGACAACAGTGAGACCGAGAATAACTCCAAAGATACTGAGAAAAGTAGAGAGGAGTTTGAAGACCAGTCTCTTGAGAAAGACAATGACAGCAAGACACCAGATGATGATCCTGAGCAAGGAAAATCTGAGGGTAAAAAAAATTACTTGTTAAAAAATATATTTGATGAGTGTTATTTATGAAATCTCCAGTTTTACTTGCAAAATGAAAACAAATTACTTTTATATAAGCAACTATTTAATTTTGTGTTTCTAAAGAGATTAGGATACCCTTCCCTCTTGTAACATATATAATCATTGTATTGAGTTTTATATATTGGTTTATTTGCTATAATGTTATGCTCATATCTCTATTTCTACTTCCTAATAAGGTACCATGTCCCTTTGAGATTTGTTGGTGAAACATCATTATTTTAATATCAGAATATGCACTTTTGTATGTGATAAAATCTGTACTTCATTTTCATATTAATTACTTAAACATTCTTAGCATGTTAAGTATTAAATACTTTTTGTAGTATCTACTGCAAAAATAGCCCAGAAAGTGATTGCTTCAAAATGGCCATCAAATAAAAGTTGATTGAATGCGGCCATGTGTCCTAAAGCAATTTTAAAGGATATCTTTAAAGTTTTGTTGTGCATTTTACTATAGAGCCAACAGAAGTTGGGGATAAAGGTAACTCTGAGTCAGCAAATCTTGGCGACAACACAACAAATGCTTCTTCAGAAGAGACTAGTCCCTCTGAAGGGAAGAGTCCCGTGGGGTGTCTCTCAGAAACCCATGATAGCAGCAACATGGCAGAGAAGAAGGTGGCATCTGAGCTCCCCCAGGATGTGCCAGGTACAGAGGGCAGTGTATCAATGCCTCTGTAATGGGGGGAATCCTTCCCTTTAAAGCTGAATGTCACCTAAAACTTTATATGTTCGTTCATTCATGCTGCTTGCTTACATTACATAAGTGCCATCCCTGATTGCTAAATTGTCATCTAACATTTGGAGTTTGACAAATGTTCTTGCAGTTAGTGCTTGAAACTCATCATAATCTTCATGCTTTTTAAAGTTCATTTAGATGTTTTTGTCTAATAGACTTATTTGTATGTTTTATCACCAGACCATAGTGGCAGATATTTTGGTTTTAAGTACTTACGTACTAATGGCTCAGTGTTGAATATATGACCATTTCAGTTCTGTATGTGCTAACTGATTAATTTCATGTTTGCATGTGCTCGTATAGTTTTTTTTTAAACATTTCAAACTATAAAATCATAGTAGAAAAACATTGTCATAAAACATTTTTGCAAGATATATTTGACATAAAAATGTAAGTTAATAAATAGTTCCTATTTTAAACTTTTTATAATTTAAGTTATACTGAATATAAGTTATATTACACCAAGAATGTTGTTATGCCTTTCTTTTTACATTTTTTAAAAGTGAAAAAGAATTTTTATTATAGGAGCTATACTAGTATGTGTGTTTTTTAAATACAAATTAGGAAATTTAGATAAACAAGAAAGTAAACACTGCTAATTCCGCTAAAAATCAAGGATTATAATTAATGTTGATGGAAATTCTGAAAGATTTTTAATAAAAATTTCACATAACACCCCCTCCCCCCTTTATTTTAGTTATTCTGGTAGGAATGTAGGGTTATCTTCTGGTTTGAGGATGTTGAGCACTTTTGTGTGTGTATATATATGTATGTACATATGTATAAGGACATATAGCTCATTTGGTTATCTTTCGTGAAGTGCTGGTAGGTTTCTTTGTTCATTTTCATTTTTTAGATTTTTTTATTATTTTTTTAAGAGGAGAAGGAAAGAGAGAGAAACGTTAATTGGCTGCCGCTTGCACACCCCTGCCATGGGAGCATGTGCCCTGACTGGGATTCAAACTGGCAGCTATTCAGTGCACGGGAGTGCATGAAATGGTACCCAACCAACTGAGCCACACCGGCCAGAGCTCCTTTGTTCATTATCTGTTAAGTGGTCTCTTTTTTGTTTGTGGTTTCATGGGTGAGGGTAAATCCAGTCCCTTTGTTCCACTTTGACTGGAATCAGAAGTTGCTACATTGAATTTTTTTGTGTTAACCCAATCTCATACTCCTAAAGTAAATACTACGTGGTTGTGATGTATTTTCATTCTTATTTAGTGTTGCATCCTATTTATTAATATTTTGTTTAGGATTTTTGTATCTACTTTCATGAGTGAGATAGGCTTAGTTTTCCTTCTCTGATAATGTCTGTGCCAGGCTTTGGTGTCAGGATTATACTGGCTTCATAAAATGAGTGGGAACAAGTTCCCATTTTCCCTTGTCTGCAAGAATTTTGTGGGTTGTGTTATTTATTCTTTAAATGTTTGTTGAAGCCATCTGGTCCAGGAGTTTTCATTTAATAAGTTACATTTTTCTAGGAATCTATCCATTTCATTTAAATTTTATTGGCATAAAACATCCCATCTTTATTGTTTACAGGATCTGTAGTGATACTTTTTTCAGTCCAAAAATTGGTTATCTGTTCTCTCTTCTTTTTCTGTTAATCCTCACCTGAGGCTATTTTTTCCATTGCCCCAGATACTTTTTTTCTGCATCTGCATTACAGACCTGTTTTGTTGTTATTAATCTTCACCTGAGGATATTTTTCCATTGATCTTTTAGAGCAGCGGTTCTCAACCTGTGGGTCACGACCCCTTTAGGGGACGAACGACCCTTTCACAGGGGTCGCCTAAGACCATCAGAAAACACATATATAATTACATATTGTTTTTGTGATTAATCACTATGCTTTAATTATGTTCACTTTGTAACAATGAAATTGGGGATCACCACAACATGAAGAACTTTATTAAAGGGTTGCGGCATTAGGAAGGTTGAGAATCACTGTTTTAGAGAGAGTGAAAGAGAGGGAAACACTGATGTGAGAGAAGCACATACATTTATTGGTTGCCTCTTGTATGTGCCCCAACCAGGGCCTGGGCCAGGGGGAGCCTGCAAGCAAGGTATGTGCCCTCGGTGAGAATCAGACCCAGGACCCTTTAGTCCACAGGCCAGTGCTCTATCCACTGAGCCAAACCAGCTATAGGGCTTCATTACAGACATTTCACTTTGGTTCATTAACATGGTTATATTGCCCAAAACGACCCCATGTAGCAAGTATTCCGTTTTGTATTCAGTATAACTTCTTTGTAGTTAACAAAAGGCTCAATATTCAGATTTACACTTTTGTCCTGGAGTTTAGATGGGAAACTTTTTGCACCAGATTATGTTTTAAATTTATTAGGGACAAGAGTGATACATGTCTTTCTAACACCTTAAACTCAAATCTATTATTGAGAATTTGTATTTAAACATATAATGCAGACAGCATTTGTTTCATTTAAGTTATGCCTCTAGATTTAATGCCTGAGATTAGGAAAATAGTAGTAGTAGATAAAACTTTATTTCCATGACTATTTATAATTGCTTTAAAAATGTTTCCGTGAACATAATGAAACTAGCATCTACAAAATTGAACTACAAGAGCTTATTGATTTTAACCTATTTCTTTTTTTAAAATATATTTTATTGATTTTAGAGAGGAAGGGAGAGAGATAGAAACATCAGTGATGAGAGAGAGAATAATTGATTGGCTGCCTCCTGCACGCCCCCCTCTGGAGATTGAGCTCGCAAACCAGGCATATGCCCTTGGCCGGAATTGAACCTGAGACCCTTCAGTCCGCAGACCGACACTCCATCCATTGAGCCAAACCAGCTAGGGCTTTAACCTATTTCTTAATTTTTTAGGGATAATGACATCTTGGAATATAGTACTTGGCTTTAATTTTGTTGTTGTTTTTAATTGACTTCTGAGAGAAAGGGAGAGGGAGAGAGAGAGAGACATCAACAATGAGAGAAAATCATTGATTGGCTGCCTCCTACATGTCCCACAACGGGGATCCAGCTGGCAACTGGGACATGTGCCCTGACCAGGAATCGAACCATGATCTCCTGGTTCATAGATGGACACTCAAACACTGAGTCATGCCGGCTGGGCCTTGGCTTTAATTTTTAATTATATTGTAAGATAAATTCAATGGATAAGAAGCTGTTAATACTGAATGCTCAACTAATGTATTATCCATATATTTTACCTCATTGATTTGATCAGTAATGGCTTTTGTAGGTTCTGCAGTTAAATACTCTTGTTTATTATTATTTTTAATGTGTTTTGTTTTAGTTTCTAATCATACACATTCTGGTTATTTTACCCGTTTTTTTTCTTTTAAAAAGTTTCCCTTTTACTATCACGTGGAAAACTTATTTTTTCCCTTGCAGTTTTTTTGCTTAGAATGTTCAGAACTTGAAGATCAAGGTCTTCAAATACATTTTTTTTATTGATTTAAGAGAGCAAGGGAGAGGGAGAGAGGTAGAAACATCAATGATGAGAACCATTGATTGGCTGCCTCCTGCATGGCCCCCACTGGAGATCGAGCCTGCAACCTGGGCATGTGTTCTTGATAGGAATTGAACCCGGGATTCTTCAGTCCACAGGCAGATGCTCTTTCCACTGAGCCAAACCAGCCTGGGTGGTTAATGGTATTTTTAGATGAAAATACTTGGGTAGGGGATTGATTGCTTATTACATTATTATTATATTTTCTTATTATTATTACTAGAAGCCTGGTGCATGAAATTTGGCCATCGGGTGGGGTCCCTAGACCTGGCCGGTGATCAGGGCCTACCAGGTTTCCCGCCTCCCCCCTCCTCTTTCCCTTCCCACCAGTGTCTGCTGCCACCTACCCCCAATTCCCCATCCCAGCCTAGGGCCTGGCCTGGGGAGGGACCGGTAGGTTGGCTGGTAGGCCCCATTGGCGATCGTGGCCTGCAGGTTGGGGGCAGCTCCTCTGGTGAGCATCTGCCCCTTTGGTGGCCAGTGCCCATCATAGCAACCGGTCATTCCAGGCGATCGTGGCCTGCAGGTTGGGGGCAGCTCCTCTGTTGAGCATCTGCCCCTTTGGTGGCCAGTGCCCATCATAGCAACCGGTCATTCCATCGTAACAGTTGCTTAGGCTTTTATATATAAATAGATTATTATTATTATTTTCATTAATTTTAGGTGGGGAGAGAGTGAGAGAAGCATGGATGTGAGAGAAACATTGATTAGTTGCCTCCCGTATGCACCCTGATTGGGGATTGAACTCACAACCTAGGTATGTGCCCTGACCCATAATTGAACCTATGACCTTTCCTTGTATAGGACGTTGCTCCAACCAACTGAGCCACACTGGCCAGGGCGATTGCCTATTATTTTATGAAGTGCCATTATCTCCCTAATAGCAGAGAGCACTTTCTAATAAAGTATTTAAGACATGTATAGTTAGAATCTCTTAAGTTCCAATCTCAGAATTATTTTATTGGTTAAAAACATACTTGGGTATATTATGTGCTAAAAAGTTTTTGTGGGCTGATCTAGAACCTTTTTCTTACATATTTCTATGGAAAAATGTACCCTGAACTCATAAATAAGGGTATATCTTATATATATTACTTTATTATTTGAGAAAATTATGTTTAGACAATTATGCATTAGGTATGCTACACTTTACAAATCTAGATCTGTAAAAGGAATGATTAGTGAGGAAACTGATGTGGTTTACTTCTTTTCTTCCAGCTATATGTATTTTTCCAATGTGAGTTAGTTTATTGTATTAGTGGTTTGTAGCTCTCAAATTTTAAGTTTGCCCTTTCTGTCTTTAATATAAAATTTTTTCATTATGAAAAATTTTAAACATACACAAAAGTTCAATGGATGCCCCCAACTTATCTAACACTTAGATTTAAAAATTATTAAGATTTAGTCATACTTGCTTCACCCTTGCTTTTTTAAAAAACAACTCTGTTGTTGTTTTTTGGCTCAAATTAAAAAAAAATTTTCCCTTTTGATCCCAGGGTTACAGTATTAACTAAATCATAATCCTTAGTTAATTGCCTTTATCACTAATCATTGCATGGTTCTTCTTGATTTATTCAGATTTTAAATTATCTTTAATACTGAGACAGGAACCTATCACCCCAAACAAAAAAGCAAAAGTCCTGCTTTGAAACTAACCTGCATCTAACTAAACATCTCCCCAATTCCATCTTCTGCCTCCCTCTCCACTACCTGAAGTGTTCACTATCTTCTTTCCTTCTTACAAGGGAAACCGGATAGAGTTAGGACTGTTGATACCTGATGTCAAAGTGATATATAAGCCACATACTCTTTTTTTTTTTTTTTTTAATATATTTTATTGATTTTTTACAGAGAGGGAGGGAGAGAGATAGAGAGTTAGAAACATCAATGAAAGAGAAACATCAATCAGCTGCCTCCTGCACATCTCCTACCGGGGATGTGCCCGCAACCCAGGTACATGCCCTTGACCGGAATCGAACCTGGGACCTTCCAGTCCGCAGGCCGACGCTCTATCCACTGAGCCAAACCGGTTTTGGCTAAGCCACATACTCTTGCCTCATTTAATTGATCTATATGTTTTGCTAAAAACTATATATTTCTGTTTTTGTTGTTTTAAACTTTATAGCAAGTGAATTGTGTTAAGTATATCTTGTTGAGTGTATTGTGTTAAGTTTTGGAACTTAATTTTTTCACTTTATATTATATTACTAGTATAATGTTGTATGTTGCTGGAATTCTTTCATATTAACTGCATTATACTAGTCCTCCGTATAACTATACCGTTTGTTTATTCTCTTTCCTGTTGATGTGAATTTGGGCTGCAATATTTTAAAGCAAATTTCAAACATATTATACCAACCCTAAGTACATTTCCAAAGAATATGGGCATTGTCTTACATAATTACATTACCATTATCATTTTAATAAAATTGACATTTCCTTAGTATCCAGTTTAAATTTCCTTACTTAAAAATGATTTTGTTTTGTTTTACATTTGTGTTGAAATAACTTCATATAAGTTCCCTATGTGACATGATACTTGGTTTTATATCTCCTGAGACTCTTAATGTAAAGCACTCCTCCCTTTCCCTGACTCTTTTCTTTCACATGTTGTTGACTTGGTGAAGAGTCCTAGTGTATTCTATGGAATGTCCCACATCCAGGTTCTGTCTGTTTCCATCCTCTTGGTGTTGTTTAATTTGTTTCTGAAGGCTTGATTAAATTCATTTTCAACTATTTTTGGCAAGAATATTTTCAGAGCCAGGAGCTGGTATCTAGTTACCCTTCAGTGGGGATTCATGTGTTAAGGACTTTTGGGGGAGGGGCATGGCTTTCTCATTTTAAGTATGCATTTGAACTCCTGGTCATTATATATTCAATTTGTTTCAGTTATAGTCATAATTCACTTTACGTATGTGAACCAGCAGACCCCCTTCACCCCGGCTTTTGATTTCTTTTGTGATGACCCAGTAGTCTTAGATAGCTTCCTTGCTTTTTGGCCGAATAAGATGTTTGAAGTTTATCATACACATTTTCTACCTCAGAACACATTTCCTACCCCAGACTTGGAATTAGTCCTTTCTCCAAGAAGCTCTGGTTTCTTTTGGTGGGGAATGATATTTAAAGAACATAATCTGGGCCGTGGGGTACTCATTACTCTTGGGCTGTCACTGCCTCTAGGTTTTTTGGTGGGTAGAGTTAGAAAATACTTTTTTTTTTAAAAAAGACCATCAGTTCATATTGACATTTCAAATTCAGATTGAGGATTGCATACTTAGTTTCTTTGTTTTTGTAATTGTATTTCTTTTCTCTTATACTGAAAGCCTTAGTGCAGTGGTTCTCAACCTGTGGGTCATGACCCCTTTGGGGGTCGAATGACCCTTTCACAGGGGTCGCCTAAGACCATCGGAAGACACATATATAATTACATATTTTTTGTGTGATTAATCACTATGCTTTAATTATGTTCAATTTGTAACAATGAAAATATATCCTGCATATCAGATATTTACATGATGATTCATAACAGTAGCAAAATTACAGTTATGAAGTAGCAATGAAAATAATTTTATGGTTGGGGGTCACCACAACATGAGGAACTGTATTAAAGGGTCGCGGCATTAGGAAGGTTGAGAACCTTAGTGCCTTACAGCAGTTACTTAATTATATATTTGCTTTATCTTGGTGCAGATGTCCATTAATGATGATATATTATATCTTGACGTACATTAAAATAGTAATGAAAAGAAATGATTTTATAGATTCTAGTAATTTCATAATACTGATGTAATTGGTAATAATAAGACTACTGACTGACAGACTTTTTTTTGCAGTTCTTTACTTATCCTTATACCATATTTCCAATAGAGATGTACAGTCAAAATACTGTGTCCCAAAGTCACTTGAAATAATTGTGGATGCCAATAACTTGATATACAGTTAGGGTTTATTTGGTTTAGATTGTTTTAATTTTAATTTTTTTTAAAAGTAAAACATTGGCACGATTCCAAAGTCAAACTATGTAACTATGTGCAGAGAACTTTTACTTTCATCCATTTTCTCTCTACTATCCAGATTCTTTCCTTCACTTACAGTGCCATTCTGGTTATTCCTATTTTTAAAAAAATATTTTTTGACATATTTTTATTTATTTCAGAGAGGAGAGAGAGAGAGAGAGAGAGAGAGAGAGAGAGAGAGAGAGAGAGAGAGAGAGAGAAACATCGGTGATGAGAGAGAGTCATTGATCAGCTACCTCTTGCACGGACCCTACTGGGGATCGAGCCTGCAACCCAGGCATGTGCCTTTGACTGGAATCGAACCTGGGACCCTTCAGTCTTCAGGCCGATGCTCTACCCACTGAGCCAAACCAGCTAGGGCTGTTTGTTCATTTTTGTAAATAAAAGCAAAATGTGTTCATAAATTCATATTTCCCCTTGTTGCACAGAAGTTAGCATACTATAAGTATGGTTATATGAATATAGTGATTTCTGCAATCCTTGTTATGGTGCATGATATTTCATTGTGTATATCACCTTTTATTCAACCCTATTGATGGGCATTTTGTTTGCTTCTGTGTTTTTTTTTTGCCATTATAAATAATGCTACAATGAATAGCTCTATAAATAAGTAATTTAGTATTTTTGCCAGGGTATTTTGGGATAGGTTTCTGGACATGGGATTGCTAAAGAGAAAAATGTATGTATAATTTTTCTAGATATTATCAGATTCCTTTTATACATTGGGGACCATTTTGCATTCCCACAGCAATGTTGGGAGTGCTGTTAACCCACTGCCTCTCTATCTGAGTGTATTGAGAGACTTGGATTTTTGCAAATCTGATAGCTGAGAAGTAGTTTCTTCATTTATTTTATTTTGTATTTCTTTTAGTTTGAATTGTGAGCATAGTTCCATATGTATAAAGGTCATTTTCATCTCTTGTGACTGTTCATATAATTTGCCATTTTTCTATCAAGTTGTTGAGTTTTTTCCTAAAAAAAAAAATTTAGGAGCTCATTATGTTAGAGATAGCCTTTGTAATTTACTGCCAATCACTTTTTCTTTTGCCTTATATTTATTGCCCTTAACTTTTTTGTTGTTATTGTCAATCCTCACCCGAGAATATTTTTCCATTAATTTTAGAGAGAATCATGAAAGAGAGGGGGGGAGACAGAGAAACATCAATGTAAAACCAGGGCCGGAATTGAGCCTGCAACTGAGATATGTGCCCTTGATCGGGAATCAAATCCGGGACCCTTCAATCCATGGGCTGACCTCTACCCACTGAGCCAAACTGGCTAGGGTCTGTCAATCACATTTTAATTTAGGTGATTGATTTAAAGAGCATCTTGCTAGTGACAGTGAAATGCATAGGGAGGCTTTAAATTTATTAAATTTTTCTTAAAATTAACAGTCACTTAGGTATTACCTCTAGTTAAGTTGGAGGCATATAGAATTCAGGCAGGGAACTTTAGAGGTAAAGAATCCTGTTTAAATCTGTTTCTAATACTGTTTGAATATATAATTTTTTTTTTTTTTTTTTTGGTTAATCCTCACCTGAATATATTTTTCTGTTGCTTTTTAGGGAGATTAGAAGAGAGGGGAAAGACAGAGAGAAACACATCAATTGGTTGCCTCCCCCACAAGCCCTGGGTCAGGAAGGAGCCTGCAACCAAGGTACATGCCCTTGACCGGAATAGAACCCGGGACCCTTTGGTCTGCAGGCTGGCCCTATCCACTGACCCAAACTGGCTAAAGTTTGAATACTTTTTGAAAAGTAAGACTATAAAGTTCAGATTTTGGGGATTATCTCAACAAAATCACTTCTGCAGTATCTGCTACACTAAGTTTTGTGAGATAGTTGCATTATTCTTTAGTTCTGGGGTATCTAAAAAATTGTCTGCTTTGTACTGTAGGCTAAGATGATAAAAGTCTGAGTTATTAAACTGGGAAACTTAAAAAATAACTCAGAGGGTGTTGCTTATAAATTTCTTTTCATGTATTGCATTATTCATACATGAGTAGCTTTTCTTTTTAAAATCTAGCTTTGTAATGTAGTCCTAAAACAATAAAATGCCTTTTCTGACAATAAGTTAATTTTGATGTGATTTCCAATGTAAAAATCAGGTATTCTATTTTTCTAGAAGAACCTAACAAGACATGTGACAGCAGTAACACTAGTGCTACCACTACCTCCATTCAGCCTAATCTGGAAAACAGTAACAGCAGCAGTGAATTAAGTTCTTCCCAGAGTGAATCTGCTAAGGCAGCTGATGATCCTGACAATGGAGAAAGAGAGTCTCCCACACCTGTCTCTATGCAAGAAGAGATAGGTAAGAATACATGTCATACATTACAGCAAGCCTTTTTTTTTTCTTCCATTTTTAATTTTTAAAATGAAAGTTTGATGGGGGTGGGAAGATTTAGATTTTCTTTTCATTTTTTTCCCCATTTTTTTTTTTTTAACACAAGTAACACTTGCACCCATTGTTTTTGTTTTAAAAAATACAAAAAGTACACAGGAAAGTAGATCTTTTTCACACCCTCCTCCCCAAAGGTAACCCCCATCAACAGTTTGGTGTGTAACATTTTTATCTTTCTCCATGCAATTTCATTAATGTATGTTTATACAAAGTTTTTTTTTATTTTAAACAGGATCATTTTGCATGTATTGTTCTGCATTTTGTTTTTATCACTCAGTAATACATGTAATGGATATTTTTGTGTTATAAATGGAATTCATTCTTTTTAACTGCTGCATGGTACTTCACAGTATGGATGACCCACAATTCATTTACTGTTTATTTAATAATAGACATTTAGACTGTTAACAGATGTTTTTTTTATTATTACAAATAGTGGTGCCTTTTAACATTCTCAACATACATCTTGTGTACTTATCAAGTATGTTTGGCAGAATAGAAACAGTGAGTGGAGTATCTGGGTCTAATGGTTAGGTACATGTTAAAGTAGTCATGGCTACTGCTTCATTGTACATGAAAAGTGATTTATGCCGATAATTTATATACATACGTATTTCTTCATACACTGACCTAAATTCAGCATCATCAGTCTCTTAGAGTTTTGCCGATGGTAAAGTATTTCATTTTAAGATTTGCAGATCCCTGCTTACTAACGTGGTTGAATTTCTTTTTGTGTGTTTGCTCAACTTTGTGAATTGCTTTTTTCACGTCATTTGCTCATTTTTTCCTATTGAGTTTTGATATTTTTCCTTAATGAGTTTTAAGAATGCTTTATAAAGTATTATGGCTATTAATCTTTGATTTTACATGTATACATATATAGTCATTGCTTGTTTTTAACTCTGTTATGTTGTACAGCAATTTTTACATTTTTATCTAGTTAACTTTATCAGTCTTTTTCTGTAGGGTTTCTCTGGATTTTATTTCTTACTAAGGAAGACCATCCCTATTCCAAGAATATATATGTATATTTTATAGTTATTTTGCATAATAATTCTATAACTGTTTTTTATCCTTCTGGAGTATAATATTATGTATTGTATGAGGTGGGGACCTGTTTTAATTAGGACTTTTTGAATTGCAAGTGACGAAATCAGCTTAAATTAGTTTAAGTGAAAAGGGAATTTAATTGCTTGTATAATGGGAAAGTCCAGGCCATCATCAGGGATAACTGGACCCTCAAGTATCAAAACTCTTTCTGTCTTCCTCTTTCACTCTCACCTTTTGCATCTGCATATGTTTGTATGTTAACTTCATTCTCTCCTAATACAGACAGGCTTTTCCCAAGTGGCATCAGCAGTTTGTATTCATATCTTCCCAAGGCCTGTGACCCAAAGGCAAGGCCACTACTTCTACTCCAAATCCAAAGCCCTTGAAGGAATTTGAGTGGCTTAAACTTGGACATATTGTTCCCACCCCTATGGTCAGGGCAGGCAAGGTATTATGATTGATGGCTCCAGCAAAAGTATATGATTCAACTGGGAGTGGTCTCCAAGAAAGAGAGATGCTATAAAGATAGAAACAGTAAATAACCACAATTCTACCCTTTGGTAGCTTAGCACAAACTTGTGTATTCAAATTAAAAAATGCTTCTGCCTAACATAATGCCAAGATCTTACCCACAACTGAAACTTTTTCAAAAAATTATTTTCCAAAATTATATTTGGTAATTACAATTGTGTCTTGGGTATCTTCTTCTGTGTTTGTCTATTATTTTTTACTAGAGGCCTAGTGCACAGATTTGTGCACTGGTGAGGTCCCTTGGCCTGCCCTGTGGGGATCGGTCCAAAACCAGCTCTCCGACATCCCCTGAGGGGTCCCGGATTGCGAGAGGGTGGTTCTTGGTTGACACACCCCAGAATCAGGTTCCTTCCTCTCTGTGTCACCCGAGAACCACAGCTGCCAAGTCACCGCAGCTTGGCAGCTCCTGCGTTGAGCTGCCCCCCTGGTGGTCAGTGCGTATCATAGCTACCAGTCAGAAGGTTGGCCAGTCGCTTATTTATTTATTTATTAGGTCTAGACGTGGCTTATCTTGATCTCAATCCACCAGCCGTTCTTATAAATCTTGCTGCCATTGGTTTTCTGGGAGGGTGGCTGTGGATGAGAAGTGGGGAGCCTATGGGAACATCACCCTTCTAGAGGCTTTTCTGTTTTAGCAGCCTAGTTCTGGCTGGCTGTTGTCAGGGGTGGGTTGCTGAGAATTGCTATAGGTTTGACTAATCATACAATTTAGCTTGGTAGGTTTGGCATTTTCTCTGGCAGTGGTACTCCCTTATAGATTGCTTGGGTACCCAGCTAGTACCTAATGGCCATAAATGTGGTTCCTGAAGGTAAACCTCTTCTACTTGCCCTCAGGCGAATAGTCTGTCTAAGCTCCTGCCTCCTCACATTATTAAACACTGAGCTCCAGAGGCTGGGAGGAAGCAGCTCTGTACTCCGCCTCCAGGCTGCATCTAAGTGATTCACCCCCTTTATAGTGTGGCCTTTGGCAAGGGGTATAAGATAAGGACCTCCACTCGCAGCCTGGTTTCCTTTCAAGTCTTACCCCTAGGGATGAATTTTCTGCCTCCTTTCCCTTATTTGCAGTAAATTTTGCTTGAAGGGCTTCTTTTTAAAAGCTCTGTGCCATTCCCTTTCTGCTTTTTTTGGAAGTCCAGCCTAGACCAGACAATGTCTAAAAAGTCTTTATTGTAGGATTTGTAGATGGTCCCAAGACATAGCCATCGTAGTTCAACATCTTGGCATAAACCTTCAGCATGGGTGGGCTTCTGGTTTGGGGCCCAAGGGACACTGTTGGTGGTCTGACCAGCTTCTTTGCTGCCATACATTGGAAGTTTCTAGTTTTCCAGCCTGGGATGGCAAAATGTCCAGTACCCCTATCACATCTTGATTTAGTGCCATATTTTGGGATCAAAATCTTAAACTACTCTGCTGGATTGTTTAGAATTTATTGATTATATTGATTATATATCTGGTGACAGAAATTCGCCAGACTTACTTAAAACAAAAAGAATTTTATTGGGAGGTACAGAAGCAACGACAGCACCAGGGGCATTATTGGACCAGTAATAACTCAGTGAGGTTATCACTGTTCTTCTCCTCACGTTCAACACTTCCCCACCCTCATGATGGGCTTATTATCTCTTACTTTTTATTGGATGTTTTATCCATGTCATGAGGTAAAAGTGGCCAACCTTTAATTTATAACCTTTATGCTCATTAATGTCCTTTCTCCATCTCCAACTTTTCTACAGCAATACTATTTCTCATTCTTAAGATTTTCAAAATTGGAATAATTTGCTGAATGACTTGGACCACATAACCCATTCTGGGGCGATCACTGTGGCCAACCATTGATAGGCTCTCTCTGGCTAAGCTGGATGAGTTTGCTCACTCCATACATAGGGCAAGATACTTATTTGCAGTCCTGGCAGATTCATGATTGTAGTGGGTGGGGGAAAAGCATATCCCCAAAGGAAAGGGGTGTTGAATACATAAGATTAATAAATGTTTACTGAATTGTTTTAACTTTAGTATTTTTCAAAATAGATAAGCCACTTTTCCCAATCCAACTTTTTTTTCTCTACTTAGAATGTCATCTTTATATTATACAGTATAGTAAGTTTTCTGTTCAGTTTTCCATTTGCCAATGCCATACTGTCTTAATTATATAAAGCTTTTAATTAAAAAAAAAAAAAAGATCTTGTTCAACTATCTGACCAATGGAAATTGGATACTGATACAATCGTTTCAGACAGTATAGGAATTTTCAGCCTAAGTGAGATTCATGGGAAAGCAGAAATTATTCCTGTCTTAAAAATTAAGTCACAATGAAAATGTGAGAGGCCTTTATTATATTAAGAAAAACTAATTTAGTTAATGTTCACATGTATAATTATTTGAATACAGATAATTATATGGATTTTTTAGGAGAAAATTCACTTGGCATTTTATATTTATAAGCTTTCAACCATTAGGTATTTAAGCAGAATTTCATTGGAAATCTTTCTAAAATTAATTGTATCCTTTACTTTTTATATAGAAATCCACATTTATTATATAAGGCAACATCTTATTACTGTGCATTTTGAGTTGTTATATTTGTTACTTATAAATTTCTAGCAGTCCTTACTGTTTTCTAGTAGATGAGCTTTGAAACAGATAACCTGGCATGTTTGAATTTTCTGTAAAATAATAAATGACTCACAGTTAAGTTCTGACATAACTTTCTTTTAAATAAAACCTGTAAGAATTAATACATTTGCTTTGGCTCTTCAAGGACTTTTTCTGTTTACTTTTTGGATCTTAGATGTGCACCAAGTATGAGTTTTAGATAAAGTAGTAGTATATATAATTTACTTACTGTTAGCAATTACTTCTGACTTTTCATTTGTTAACAGGTGATTTCAAATCAGAAAAGTCTAATGGGGAAATAAGTGAGTCTCCGGGAGGTGGACGAGGAGCATCCGGTTCAACTCGAATTATCACGAGATTACGGAATCCAGACAGCAAGCTTAGTCAGCTGAAGAGCCAACAGGTGGCAGCTGCAGCCCATGAAGCAAATAAGTTATTTAAGGAGGGCAAAGAGGTGTGTTCTTTCTGTTTAAAACAAACATTTTTGGAATGTAAAAATAATTTTATTTACTGTACCTTAGAAATAGTGGAAGTAAGTTTATAGAACCTCTTTTGACTTCTATTTTCTCCACTTCCAAGAGTGTCTTGGCTAACAGAACTAAAGTATTACATTTAGAAGTATAGTTGTGCCCCTGGATTTCAGTCCATGCAAAGAAATGCTGTCAATGTGTGGTGTATTTTGTTTATGATTATTTTATTGTATGTAATTTTAAAGAGATCCATGCTTTTTTCCACATAGAGTAATGAGTAGGCTGTTTATAGATGATTTAATGCTCAGCTCTAGCTAGAATCATTTTAGGTGAACCTGCAGCAAAAAGATAGGACTTACTCCTTGATTGTAGAGTACAGTGCATAGAACACCACAGCATCCCAGCTCTCATTGTGAATGAAAAGATTGAAGCCAGGACTCAGTATTTCTGCCCCTAAGCTAGCCATGGTGACAGAGTAATGACTACAGTGGTATCTCCCAGTCGAGAATCATTTGCAGGGTAGATATGCATTGTTTGTAACATAGGAATTGATTTAAAACACTGGCTTTTAAACTTTTTTTCTACTCTGACCCTCAGTAAGACATTTTTCATAGCCCCCCAGTACACTCAAAAGTGTCCTGAAAGAGCATTTTGCAGTACTATGTGGGAAGCACTCTGTTATTTTCTCTTCTGTTGTATTATATTTCATTTTTTTAAAAAGCTGAATAAGGCCCACTATTGATTTCATAATTCACAAGAGGACTGGCATCAACTCTTTGAAAACATTATTTTAGATTATCCTCAGGCTCTTCTACTAAAGCTGAAATTGATAAAAGGAGCAGAAGAAAAGATATTTTTAGGAATATATTTTTTGGGGAATAGTACATGTAATGCCCTCCTTTTTCCTTAACCTATATATTGTAGGCTTGAAATAATGATTTGGTGAATGATTTACACATGTAGTTTTGTGTGTATATTTGAGATGCATGAAAATAATTATGTCTGACATATAATAGGCATTTAATAGAGGTTAGTTTACTTTTAAACTTCAGAAGTTCAGTCATAAGATGTATTTGGAATGATTAACTTACAAATTATTGAAAGATAATTTGCATATTGGATATAAACAATGGAGTCTTTTTATTTTCTTTGTCAGGTACTGGTAGTTAACTCTCAAGGAGAAATTTCACGTTTGAGCACCAAAAAGGAAGTGGTCATGAAAGGAAATATCAACAATTACTTTAAGTTGGGTCAAGAAGGGAAATATCGTGTCTACCACAATCAATACTCCACCAATTCATTTGCGTTGAATAAGCACCAGCACAGAGAAGACCATGATAAGAGAAGACATCTTGCACACAAATTCTGTCTGACTCCAGCAGGAGAGTTCAAATGGAATGGTTCTGTCCATGGGTCCAAAGTTCTTACAGTATCTACTCTGAGACTGACCATCACCCAACTGGAAAACAATATTCCTTCATCTTTTCTTCATCCCAATTGGGCTTCACACAGGTAAAGGAAACTAAGGTTCATTTATTGCTGTGAATATAGTGACTACAAAATGATCATTGCAGGTGTGTACTTAACATGGTCATTACCAGTGAATTGAGTGAAATCAGTTTAGTTAGCTAAACACTGAGGACCTTAGGGATGTGAGTGTACTTCTACGTTACTGAGCCAACAGTAGAGATTTGGGAGATTTCTGGAAAACAGACTCTTTATCCCTGGAATTAAGTAGAGATCAAAGGAGAACAGAACACTGTAGACGGTTTAAGAAGTTGGAGGACTAATTGACCTTTGGGATTCATTCCAATGGTCAAAGTTTATAATTCTATGAGATAGAAAATTCCAGTAGCAGTATAGTTTATACCTGCTTAGCCTAGAAACATGTCCTGTAAGATGGAGGTATCGTAAATTACAACTCTTGTGCTTATAACTTAGGATCAACGAAGTGAAATGTTTGTTTTTCCTTCTGAAATATAGGGCAAATTGGATCAAGGCAGTTCAGATGTGTAGCAAACCCAGAGAATTTGCTCTGGCTTTAGCTATTTTGGAGTGTGCAGTTAAACCAGTTGTGATGCTACCAATATGGCGGGAATCTTTAGGACACACCAGGTAAGTGAATTCTGAGCCCTGTGAATGGTGTGTTAGGCTCCTTTTTGGAAGATTAGTCTATTGAGGATGAAAATGAATGTATTTAAAAGAGCATATTAAAGACTTAATTCTTCTTGGCCTCATTTTTCTCCTGTATAATAACATAAACATGAGTAAACATTAGTTCTAATTTATGATATAGAATTGTAATGAAGATTAAAATACATCAAGTATATGAAGTAAATATTTTCTATTATAAAAAGCATCTTTATTGAATAGAAAGAGCATTCAGATTTTTTGAATATTCTAGAATGTTTCAGGTACTGTACGAGGCATCTGATTTATTTAGAGTTGAATGTCTGGCCAAAGATCATGTTAGTTCCTAAGTAGATCAAGAGCTCTGTAACTTCTTCAGATGGTTAAAAAAAAAAAAAATGATACATTTAGTGCCTTGAATCTACTTTTTCACCCTAGGGATTATTTATTTATTTATTTTAACTTTAGTTAGTCTTTAAGAAGTTATTACACATACGTGGCAGGGGAGATACCATGATCACGAAGGCGGTTTTCCCAGGGCAAGGCTTATCCATTGCACTCCAGATGTGCCGACCCCTGTAATTTCCCCAAATGTGGGAAACTCGACTGCATAATTTGTGGGAGTGGGGGACTGCATTCGCGCGCGCGCACACACACACACACACACACACACACACAAAAGTTACTACAGTAAAACTAATACAAGCTTATGGTAAAAATGTACATTATTATTCCGTGTGAAAAATAAAAATCGTTCTACCTACAGGACCCACTCCAAAGTTATAACACTGCCATTTTTAAAATATGAATATAGGTTTGTGTTGCTTTCAACATCTGTTTTATTTTATAATGAAAAGTTTTTTTAAGAAAAGTTCATGTATACCTACTAAACATTTTTCATTGGCTAAGGGTTGCTGTCAGTTTTCCCATATAAATCTTATGGATACTTTCTCTTTTCTTCCTCCTATTTTGGCTATAACTGCTGCTACCAGTAGAGGCTTCCACAAATAGAATGGACTTAATTCTTCCTAGGATAACAAAAACGGGTGAAGCTAAGGTGCTACAGCCTGCACCCCTGGAGAGGAGGCTAAATGGGTGGCACACCTTTATTCTACTCCTATGGCTTTCTTTTATCAGGGTAAAGCCAGGAAAGAGTCAGAGGCAATACTCTATTTCTGTTGTTCCTTCTTGCATTTAACTCTAGACTTGCGCCAAACCATTCTGTCCAACGTTCTCCAATTCAGTGATTGTCCTGAAACTTGTTTTAATGGACCAGGCAGCCACCTCTCTGATGGCAGAGAACACTTCATTGAGAACTAAAGCTAATCCAAATGTTGCTAAATAAAACTCCCAATACTCAAACATAACTCTTTGGAATTATTAAATCATGCCTTTTATAAATTTGTTTCTGATTATTAAACATTCTAATGAAGATGGATTTCGATTTGTAAAAAAAAATTGAGGTATTTTTTTCTTACTGTTTGTCATTATAACTAGTCTTCTAAACAGGTTACTTAGTGACAACTTGGTAGCATGAACTTTTTTAATATGACAAGGTGAGATAAAAATAGGACACTGAATTTTTAAAAATATTAGAGACCATGATTCAGGAAAATTAGAAGTTAATAATAGGACTTCCATTTCTGGCAAAACTAGAAGTGGTCAGCTACTTCTAGGTGACTTCTAAGAAAGTATCTGTGAATTTAAATATTTTATTTAGAAAATATTTACTGTGATATTCAATAACAAAGCTTTATTTTTTTTATTTATTTTTTTTTAATAACAAAGCTTTAAGAACAATCTAAATCTAAGAGAAAATTGTAGTCTTTATTGAAAAATAGTACAGAATACCTAAATAGCCCTGGCTGGGTTGGTTCGAGCCTCATCCTGATGTGCCAAGGTTACAGGATTGATCCCTGGTCAAGGCACAGACAGGAATCTACACTAATAAAAGAGAAACATGGTAATTGGCGTACGACCGCTACCCTTCCCATTGGCTAATCAGGGCAATATGCAAATTAACTGTCAGCCAAGATGGCGGCCGGCAGCCAGGCAGCTTGAAACTAACATGAGGCTTGCTTGCTTCAGTGACGGAGGACTCCAACGTTCCCCGCCTGCCGCTGCAGGCCTCTGAGCCTGCAGTTTCAAACATTGTAACAAATACAGACACTAAACAAAACCCAGAAACCAGCTTTCAGCAGGCTGGGATCTCAGAGCTGGAGTTGATACAGAGTTTCGAGAACCGAAACAAACCAGATACCTGCTTTCAGCAGCGGAGGCCTAAGAGCTGGACCCTCAGAGCTAAAGCTGGCCCAGAATAAAAAAAAAAAAAGAAAAAAAGGAGCAGTTGGGAGCTTCAGTCCCAGCCTGAAAACAGCCCTCAGCCCCTCACCCAGACTGGCCAGGCCCCCCAGTGGGGACCCCTATTCTGAAAGGTGTGTGACCAACTGCAAACAGCCATCATCCCCTCATCCAGGCTGGCCAGGCACCCCAGTGGGGACCCCCACCCTGATCCAGGACACCCTTCAGAGCAAACCAGCCGGCCCCCACCCATGTACCAGGCCTTTATTCTATATACTAAAAGGGTAATATGCCTCCCGGCACCGGGATCAGCGCCCAAACCACCTGATCACTCTGTGGCTCTGTGTGTGACAGGGGGCGGGGCCACAACCTCCCTATCCACCCTGCTCTGTGCATGACGGGGCGGCGCCTCAACTCCCCAATTGGCCCTGCTCTAAGCCCAACCAGGGGCTGCACCTAGGGATTGGGCCTGCCCTCTGCCACCCGGGAGCAGGCCTAAGCCAGCAGGTCGTTATGTCCCGAAGGGTCCCAGACTGCGAGAGGGCACAGACCAGGCTGAGGGCCCCCCCCCCCCCCAGTGCACAAATTTTTGTGCACCAGGCCACTAGTTAACCAATAAGTAGAACAGTGATGGCAAACCTTTTGAGCTCGGCGTGTCAGCATTTTGAAAAGCCCTAACTTAACTCGGGTGCCGTGTCACATGTAGAAATTTTTTGATATTTGCAACCATAGTAAAACAAAGACTTATATTTTTGATATTTATTTTATATATTTAAATGCCATTTAACAAAGAAAAATCAACAAAAAAATGAGTTCGCATGTCACCTCTGACATGTGTGTCATAGGTTTGCCATCACTGAAGTAGAACAACAAACCAATTCTCTCTCTCTTTCTCTCTCTCTCTCTCTGTCTCTCTTTCTCTCCCCTTCCACCCTTCCCTCTTTTCTTCCCTCCCTTCTTCTGTCTCTCTAAAAAAAAATCAATAAATGAAAGGAAAAAAGAATACCTAAATAAATGGAAATATATTTCATGTTCATGTATAGGAAGACTCGGTGTCTTGAAAATGACAGTTTACCTTATGTTAATATATAAATTAACTTCAATAACATTGATAATTATTGTTGAGCTTTCTGTAGAATTTGACAAGATGATTAGAAAATTTATATGGAAAGGGGCAGTAATAGAAAAGTAATAGATAAGGTAGGACTTGCCCTATCAGGTAACAAAACTTATTTGGTAGCTATAATACTGTGTTATAGATGCAAAGATAAACAAGTAGACCCGTGGTACAGAGTAAACAGTCCAGAAGGAGTCCAACCCCCATATAGAAATACATTTATGATAGAAATAGCATTAGAAAGAGTGAACTATTCAATAAAAGGTGAGGAAATTAGTTTGATTCTCGGTCAGGGCATATACCCGGTTGTGTGGGAGGCAGTTGATGGATGTTTCTCTCTCCTTCTTCCTTTTTCTCTCTCTAAAATTAAAAATAAAATTAAAAATAACTAGGGCCCTAACCGGTTTGGCTCAGTGGATAGAGCGTCAGCCTGTGGACTCAAGGGTCCCAGGTTCGATTCCGGTCAAGGGCATGTACCTTGGTTGTGGGCACATCCCCAGTAGAGGGTGTGCGGAAGGCAGCTGATCGATGTTTCTCTCTCATCGATGTTTCTGGCTCTCTATCCTTCTCCCTTCCTCTCTGTAAAAAAAAAATCAATAAAATATATTAAAAAAGAAAAAAAAAAAGTAGTTGTTGCCCTGGCAAAGGTAATAAAATAAAATAATAAAATAAAATAATAATAACTAGGAATAGATCCAGGGACGTAGAAGCATGGAACAGACCGTTGAATCTCAGAGGGAAGGCTGGGGTGGGTGGGTGGGAAGAGATCAACCAAAGAAATTGTATGCATACATGCATAACCCTTGGATGCAGATAATAGTGTGGTGAAGGCCTAAGGTGGGAGGTGGGGGTGTACTAGAAGGGGTCAGTGGGGCAAAAATAAAGGACATATGTAACATTACTTTCAACAGTAAGATTTCAAAAGAAAACTAGGGCCTATTATACATTCTTCAGATTGTCAAAAATTGAAAGAGTATTGGCAAAAATGTGACATAATAGAAGGAGAAGTCTACAACATTGCTGATAAAAGAGCAACTCATATAATGGTTGCTACAAGCATTTTTGAGAATAATTTGGTAAAAACAAAGTTGAAAACTTCTACTCGTAACTAAATACCTTAGTCAAACCTTATTTTTATAACACTTCGTAGTGGTGAACATGTGCTGATAATCCTTAAATGCTCAGGATCAGGCATGTTGAAATTGTGGTGCAGTTCTGTAATGGTCTACTAGATAGCAGTGAAAAACAAAGTAGAACAAGTGTCAGTGAGATTGAATCTCATAAATGTACAACAGAGTGAAAACAACTCTTTTCCTAAAAAATACTTGGAGTATGATTCCATTTATCTAAAATTTAAAAGCATGTATGCTATTACAGTGGTACAGTGTTGTTTATAGATATGAACACTTGTGGTAAAAGGTTAAAGCAATGTAAGGGTTTATGCTCGAAAATGAAGAAAGATATCTCTAATACCAGGTGGTCAAAGAAAAATCATAATGAAAACTAGAAAACATTTTGAATGGAAAGTTTATGAGAATACTCCATATATTGACATTTGGGGGCTATAACTAAAGAGTGCCCAGGGAAGCCCCGGCTGGATGGCTTAGCTCAGTGATGGCGAACCTTTTGAGCTTGGTGTGTCAGCATTTTGAAAAACCCTAACTTAACTCTGGTGCTGTGTCACACATAGAAATTTTTTGATATTTGCAACCATAGTAAAACAAAGACTTATATTTTTGATATTTATTTTATATATGTAAATGCCATTTAACAAAGAAAAATCAACCAAAAAAATGAGTTCGTGTGTCACAGGTTCGCCATCACTGGCTTAGTTGGTTGGAGCACCATCCCTTATACTAAAAAGGTTTTGGGTTCCATCCAGGTAGCGTATGGGAGGAAAAGAGTACCCAGGGCAAATTGGTAGCCTTCAACATTTATATTGGAAAAGAAAAACTAAAATTAATTAGCGAGGTATAAGTCTCAAGACGTCAACCCAAAGAAAGGAAATATTAAGGAATATCAAATAGTATATATTTCATGAAATAGAAAACAAATATGCCTTAGATACAATTACAATTTATAAATCCCTGATAAGATTATCAGAAAAGGAGTGAGAGGGGAGAATAGAAAATGGGACATACCAACCAACCCATATTCTCTCACTGGTACTAGGGACTTAACCCTTCACA
Source organism: Myotis daubentonii (assembly GCF_963259705.1). Lineage (NCBI taxonomy): Eukaryota > Metazoa > Chordata > Mammalia > Chiroptera > Vespertilionidae > Myotis > Myotis daubentonii. The sequence continues at coordinate 39,394,466 of NC_081855.1, read as the reverse complement.
GGGCTCACTATTGCAGTACTCGGGCTTCCTGCATCCACAGAGAAAAGGGCTCTTACTTTTCGGTAGAAGAGTTGGGGGGTGGGGAGCCCCATGGACCTCAGTCACTGGACTGAGTAAGCCATAGGCTATACTCTTCTGAGTCAAGAAGAGGATTTCTGGTTCAGTTTAAAGACTATCTCAGGAGATGGGCAGGACCAGATGATTTCATAGGGAAGTTATTCAAGTTTCAATAAACAGATAATTCTATTTAAACTCATTCATAAAATAGAAAAAGAAGGAAATCTTGTAGATTATCATTTCCGTTAGTATAAAACTTGATAAATAGAAACTGATGAATAGATAAATAGAAAATTGTAGTCCTATCTTTAGTAATATTTACCATTGATAAATAATTAATGGCACACCGTGTGCATTCAAGAAATCTTAAGACTAGGAAATACATTTAGGAGTAAATTTAAAGAATTAAACCATAGCTAAATCGACTACCCCCAGCATGGAAAACTTGTTCATTCTTAGGATATTATTAATACCATGCTATTTTAATACATCAAAGAAAGAAAACTTAGATCATCTCATTAGATGCCAAAAATGTATTTGTTTATTAACAAGTTCATTATTCTTTTTTAAAAAATACTTGGGGAATGGGAAGAGATGAATAGTCTTTTTTTTTTTTTTTGATAAATATGTATTTCAATCAAACCATCATGGTTTTTGGTGAAACTCTTTAAGGCATTCCCATTAATACTCTGACACAAAACAAATATGTCAGCTATTACTACTGTCTTTTAACGTTTCTTAAAAAGTATTAGCCAAGCTCTAACCGGTTTGGCTCGGTGGATAGAGCGTCAGCCTGCGGACTGAAGGGTCCCAGGTTCTATTCCAGTCAAGGGCATGTACCTTGGTTGCGGGCATATCCCCAGTAGGGGGTGTGCAGGAGGCAGCTGATCGATGTTTCTCTCTCATCGATGTTTCTAACTCACTATCCCTCTCCCCTCCTCTCTGTAAAAAAATCAATAAAATATATTTTAAAAAAAGAAAAAAAGACAAAAAAAAACCCTCTACTGGGGTTTTCTCTTAAAAAAAAAAAAAAAGTATTAGCCAAGGCAGTTTATCACAATTATGCAGTTGATCTAATTATATACTTAAAAGAACTAACAGAAACAATATGAAAATCAAGTAAGATGGCCACCATATTGAACAATAGATTTTATGTATATAAGCAGTAACCATGTGGAAAATACAGTAGAAGTCCTGAGTTAAAAATAACAAATTGAATAAGTACTTAAGTTTGCCCCCTGCTGAGCTCCACCAAAACTATGGCAGAGGGATTTTTTTAAAAGCATAAACCCACAGGGACAAGGGGAACAAGAGAGAATGCAGCACCAGTAAAACTGGAAGCAATAGTGCAGCTGTACAAATGGTAAGTACCCAAGAAGGGAGAGAACTGAGAATTGTTACGGCTCACACCACAGAATCCTCAGAAGGCCCAGAAACAGGAAATGTAGAGCAGTCTTCTTCAGATCCTGCCTGCAGTACCTATTTACACAGTCTGCCAGAGCCTCTGAGTGTGGTGAGCCCAGTGCCTTCCAGGTCTTGCTCATGAACTTGCCCTTGGATTTTACCAGAAGAGGCTCTTGCAAACTATGATCCAGAGAAAAGTTCTTTTTTTCTCAGTGTCAGTATTGCTCTTTCACTCATGTAGCAGGTTTTATTCTGGTAGGGAGTTTTTAGAAGCTAACTTGATACTATTTGGGATACATACATAGGTGGTAAATCCATGAAAGAGACCCAGGGTAATGACTACCTGGGGTGGGACACACTAGCTTCAGATGTATTGGTTATTGATAAAGTTCTGTTTCTTAACCTGGTTACATTTTACATATTTAAAAAAATCATAATGAAAGAAAAGATCTGAACAAAAAAGAAACCTCAACTAGGAATAAATTTAACAAGATATCTTCAGGATCATGCAAAGAAATCATTTTATTAAAGATATAAAAGGATACTTTGAGTAAATAAAAAGATATATGCCTGGATGTGTATATTTTCTAAAGATGCTATGTAGTAATTTATAAAAATTAATATTTATTTGCATTGTTATTAAATAGGATTTTTCTTCATGTGCAGGGAAGTTTCACCAAAATGATAATATTTCATCTAGAAAAAATTAATGTGTAGGAAAAGGGAAGTAGGTATTATAAAAAAAGGGATTGGTATTATTATTATTAACATATTTTGAAGCTTCAATGATCAAAATAATTTGTATTGCAGAGGAAGCAGTGCAGTGGAATTGAACAGAGAATCCAGAAATAGACCTAAGCACACGTGGGAATCTGGCTATGATAACATTGAATGCTAGAGAAAGAAAGAGGGCAGGGCATGTTTGCACAAAATATCAGCTCAATCTCTGCCTCAGCAAACACTTTCAGATAAATGAAGATTAAAAAAAAACACACCAAAACTGAATAACAAAAAAAACAAAACTTCAATAAGAAACCACGAATTAATTTATGTTTTTGTTGTGATACTTTCTTTTTAAACAGATTTAAAACCCAGATGCCATAGAGGAAAAGAGTGGATATATGTATTTAAAATTCTGAGTGGAAAATAATAATGTAATCAAACTCAAAAGACATGACAAACTGAGGAAAAATATTTGCACTACAAATGGAAAATTTCCTTAATTGACAAAGACATTTTTATAAATGAAAAGGACTAATAGTCCAGTGCAGACAAGACAAAGGATTTGAACAGGCATTATGCAGAAAATAAATACGAAAGGCCAGTAGAAATGTATAAAAAAAGGTTACTTCTCTTATAATTAAAGAAATGTAAATAAAAACAATGGGATAGTATTTCTTATCTCAATTGGGCTAATTTAGAAGTTTGGTACTAACTTGAGTGAAGGTATGGGAAGCAGAGTGGCTTTATAATTGATGGCACTGTAAAGTGTACAGTTCTGAAGAGCAGTTTGGCACTGTCAGCATTTTAAGTGCATGAACCTTTGGACTTAGTCATCCCAGCACTGGGGGACAGTGGAGGATACTCCCCAAGTTAGCCAAAACTGCCAGAAAGCATTGCTTATTGTAGCTTTGGTTGTCATAGCAAACACTCACTGGACAAAAAACCCCTGGGCACCACATGTAGATTGGGAGTGGAGTTGAAGCTCAGTCCATATTCCTGGTCCAGCTTTCAGTTGAACCGGGTCATGTAGAAGGAACATCTACTACCAGTGCACCCACTAATGTAGAGCAGCAGGTGGAGTTGTGCAGTCCGGCCTGATAGAGCTTCCTTCCTGGGGCCTCCAGGCGGGCAGCAGTAGCCAAGCTTTCTGCCCAGCCAAGAGGAATTGAACTCCTTTGGAGCTCCTTTGTTGCTGCTTTTTCTCCTGAGGGTTGTTTTGGTGGCAGTGAGAACCCTAGAATTTACTCTGGCTTAGCTAACTTCACAGATGAGCTCCAATATCACCTCATAGGCCTGGCTTCCCTGCCAAAGTTAAGCCTTTGATGAAGATGGATCTGTTTCCTGTGAACACTAGAGTACAAGCCAAAAGTCCAGCTCGGCCATGAGCCCCTAGAGCAGCGGTTCTCAACCTTCCTAATGCAGCAACCCTTTAATACAGTTCCTCATGTTGTGGTGACCCCCAATTTCATTGTTACAAATTGAACATAATTAAAGCATAGTGATTAATCACAAAAACAATATGTAATTATATATGTGTTTTCCAATGGTCTTAGGCGACCCCTGTGAAACAGTTGTTTGACCCCAAAGGGGTTGTGACCCACAGGTTGAGAACCACTGCCCTAGAGTGTCACTGCACTGCTACTCTCCCCACACAGTGCGCCGTCCCTGGCCACTGTCAGTGAAAGTGAAGACGGACAGTTACAGTGCTGGACCTGACTTTGCAGAGGCGTTTAAAGCTGAGCCCACAGAAACTGTTGAGAGATACTACATGGTCCTCAGTCACTCCCTCTTTACTCTGGTGGGCTGAGGCTCTCTGCCTTACAGAGCTTGCCCCACTCCCTGGTTCCAAGAGTGGTTGATAGTAAATTGATGGTATTTGACTCAGTGAGTTAGTCCCAATGAGAATCCATTCCCTTTCCTCTCCTCTCATCAGCTGTGAGAGAAGAAGGATGTTTGCTTTACTAGTTGTGTGCAGTTTATTAGCATAAGTTCTGTCAGTCTCAGGGAGGCTAGATTCTGGGGTCCTAAAGATAGGTAGGGAGTTTTTGGTTTAGGAATGGAGATAAAAATAATTAAATCTTCTTTCACAGCTTATTAGCACCTCCCTCCCTGCACACTGACAAAAGATCTCTGTTCATGCCACATGGATGTGCATGGGAAATAGGCTACAGCTGGGTAGAGGATGATGCAAACAATTCTACCACTGGAGCTCTCAGAAAGACAGGAACTTCTCTCTGTAGGTCTTGGTTAATGTTCCTGCTTGTAGGAAATAGTTCCATTCATGCACATATAGTCTAAAACAGCGATCGCCAACCTTTCGGACCTCACGGACCACCAGTGGTCTGCGGACCTCCGGTTGGCGACTGCTCGTCTAAAACACCTTAATGTAGAGTTTCACCACAGGCTTGCCCATCCCCTTCCTGCTGAATGCAGTGATACCTGTTGTCTGGCCTGAAAAAAAAGTGTGGCTTATGTCCTATACCTAATGATGCCTAATTCGTGCCCTTCCCTGGCCCAGAAGCAGGAGACATGTGGGCCTCTTTCTCTGTGGATGTAGAAAGCCTGAATTCTATGTTAGTGGACCATGTGAAGGCTTTAAAATGCACAGTGCTAGATGGAATCAGAAATATTGGTTGAAAATAAAAGTTTTTGGATTTGTTGGTCTTATTTGGGGAGAAAGAAATAAAGTATTCTTTTTAATAGGCAACTGGATTAATAAATTATAGTATATTCATGCAGTGGTATATTCTTTAAAAGATCTGTATCTTCCGGGAAGGAAAAATCTCGTAGTGCAGTTATTTATTGATTAAAAACAAGGTAGTTGTGTTTGTAATACAATACCTCTTTTGTGTAACTATTGGTGTATGCATGAAATATTTTAGTAATCAGTTATAAATGAGTATTACTTAAGGGGAACATGGCATGTCTTGTTTTTGCCTCTTTACTATTTGATTTTTCCTATTATGGAATTGTGCATCTGCTTATTTTTCTGTGTTGGGGTTGTCTGGGTTGTGGATTACATCTAACCATTATTTGTTTTTGTCTTCCTAATATTTCAGCACTTAATTTTTACATTGTTTTTCTAAGTTATATGTAATCCTATCTTTGTATTCTTATATTCTTAGGTTACACAGGATGACATCAATTGAAAGAGAAGAAAAAGAGAAAGTCAAAAAAAAGGAGAAGAAACAAGAAGAGGAAGAAACGATGCAACAAGCTACGTGGGTGAAATATACATTTCCAGTTAAACATCAGGTAATTTTTCTTAACAATTTTTTTTTATATATTTTTTATTGATTTTTTACAGAGAGGAAGGGAGAGAGAGAGTCAGAAACATCGATGAGAGAGAAACATCGACCAGCCGCCTCCTTCACATCCCCCACCGGGGATGTGCCCGCAACCCAGGTACATGCCCTTGATCGGAATCGAACCCGGGACCCTTCAGTCCGCAGGCCGACGCTCTATCCACTGAGCCAAACCGGTTTCGGCTTTCTTAACAATTTTTAAAACAGTGTTCGCCATTTCTGAGACTTTTATTCTACAACTTTGAGTACTTGATAGTTTGTTTTACTTTTGATAATCTTTTCATAAAGTTGGAATGAAGTAATCTTTCTGGCAATTTTATAAGCATAGATTTATCTTAGTAGAATATAGGTGAGTTATTAGGCCAATTTTTTGAAATTGTCATCACATTGTAAAATTGTGTTACATTTTTTATATCAGAAAGAAAAATTAGGGTTTTTTCATAAATCTTTGATTTTTGCTGAAAATAAAATTGATTGATAAATTTAATTAATTTGTCTGCCTGTTGATTTTGTTTGGTAAAAATGTATAGAGCCACACATGCGCTTTATAAGCATTCTCTTTCTTGTTTAACCGGAATGTTTTTTGTTTACAACAGGTTTGGAAACAAAAAGGAGAGGAATACAGAGTAACAGGATATGGTGGTTGGAGCTGGATTAGTAAAACTCACGTCTATAGGTTTGTTCCTAAATTGCCAGGCAATACTAATGTGAATTACAGAAAGTCATTTGAAGGAAGTAAGTAATTGAAGTATTTTTCCTTCATATTTATTTCTTATAGATTTATAGTACTTTCTTTAGAGGCTCAGTGCACGAAATTCATACACTGGGGTTGCGGGGGGAGGGCGGGGAGATGGGGGCAGTCTCCTCAGCCTGGCCTGTGCCTTCTCACATTTCGGGACCCCTCGCTCCTTACTGCTCAGCTCGCTGCTCCTTAGCGCTGCCATGAAGGTGGAAGAGGCTCCCACCACGGCCGCTGTGCTTGCCAGCCGTGAGCCTGGCTTCTGGCTGAGTGGCACTGCCCCTGTGGTTGGGGGCCAATCAGGCTGGGCCGGTAGCGCGGGAGGTTGGGGGTGCTGATCAGGACCCCGATTGGGCTGGTTGGCCACCGCGGGGTCCATCATAGTGACCAGTTGTTCCGGTCATTTTGGCGTTCCAGTCGCGTGGCTTTATATATATAGATAATACTTTTTCTGAAATTTTTAATATAATGTTCAAAATTACTAATGTAGCTTATTAAAAACTTGATAAGTTTTAAGATTACCTTTATTCAAAGGATTTTGATACCTAGGATTTCAGTTAATGAGAGATGATGGACTAGAATTTGTATTATTTTAAAAAAAAGAAAAGACAAAAGGCCTCAGCCACCTAATTGTTTTTTCTGAAATCTTAAATTCAGTACTACTTGACTCCTTGAGGAATATACATTTGGTAACCTCAGCATTACAGCACATGACAAAACTAGAAAGGAAGTGATAGAGATTTCCATAACACTGTCACTTAAATGAGGGATTAACTCAATTTATGCTACTGGGTAATGACTTTAGAATCATAGAACTATAGAGGTGAACTGTCCTTTTAAGAAACCTTATATATTGAGCCCAGCCGGTGTGGCTCAGTGGTTGAGCACCGACCTATGAAGTAAGAGGTCATGGTTTGATTCCAGTCAGGGCACATTCCCAGATTTCATGCTCAATCCCAAGTGGAGGGCATGCAGGAAGCAGTCGATCAATGATTCTCTCTCATCATTGATGTTTCTTATCTCTCTCTTCCTCTCCCTTCCTCTCTGAAATCAATAAAAATATATTTTTCTAAAAAAGAAACCTTATATATTGAAATTCATATTACACAAGATTATTTCATGAAGATGTTAAGTGAAATACTGAAGTTCATACTAGATCAAGAGTGATATGGCTGGAATCCATATCTCTTGGCTTCCTTTGCCCTTTTTGCACTCTACCATGCAGTCTCTCTCTGTTAATTAAGTGATTTTCAAAAGCAGTTCTCTTCACTGTGCTGTATAATTTGCTGATTTATGGTGTGATGTGTTCTTTCCTGTGAAGTCTATGGTATAAGTGTCAGGTACTATGCACATATCTAGCTAATTGATTTGGCTTTTTTTTGTGAATGGTTGTTTTGAAAACTGGACTGGTAGATTTTTGAAATTTAGGGAAGTTATGAGATTACCTTTTAATAGAAAACTAATGTATTTTATAAGGCCCAATGGAATTTATTTTATGGAAACTAGAAGAGTCTTGCACATTCTCAGTGAATTTTTCTATTTTATTACCAGTCTATTATTACCTGACTAGAGGCCCGGTGCACGAATTCGTGCATGGGTGGGGTCCCTTGGCCTGGCCTACCATCAGGGCCAATCTAGCTGTCCAGGGGGAGGAACCTCGGGAGGTTGGCTGGCTGTGGGAGGTTGGCTATGGGAGCACATTGACCACCAGGGGGCAGCTCCTGCATTGAGCATCTGCCCCCTGGTGGTCAGTGTGCATCATAGCTACCTGCTAGTCTAGTTGTCTGGTCTTAACGGTCGCTTAGGCTTTTATATATATACTAGAGGCCCGTTGCAGGAAGATTCCTGCAAGAATAGGGCTTCCTGCGGCTGGAGTGAAGCAGAGAAGTGAGCGAAACCCGTGGGCTTCGCTCCTGCCCGGCCACCCGGCTGGTTTCCCTCCCGCCTCCTGCCTCTGCAGCCTTGACTCCGTTCCTGTCTCCGCTGCCTCTACTTAGCTCCCTTCTGCAGTGCTTCGCTTCCACATTGTTTTCAGTCTTCGCTCCCAGCCGGTATATGCAAATTAACCACCACCTTGGTTTGGTTAATTTGCATATAGTCGCTCTGATTGGCTGGTGGGCATAGTGAAGGTACAGTCAATTAGTGTCTTTGTCTTTTATTAGTGTAGATATAGATTATATTCAGGCTAAATGTCCATGATAATGCCCATTACATTTTTTTAGCACCATATTGTTGCACTAGTTACCCATATAACACTCAAAATTCTAGAGAGCTTTTGTCTTACTTTGTCTGACCTGGTTTAACCTTGAAATAAAGTTCTGATTATCAATATGCAAAATATTTAGGCTTTTGCAAATTTTTTTTATATCCACTTTCTTAACATAGGATTTTCCATTGTCCAAATGCTGAGCCTTAACAGTCAGGTACCAAGTTAGTCTTCTAGCATCGTTTGAGCCTTTCATTCCAGGTGTTAGCAGGGGGAAAAGCAGCAGTACATATTGTTAGCTTAGCTTAACTACATACTAGGAACCACAGAGAAGGCAATAATATATGTTTGTACTATTTATATAAATCAATATAGATTATACTGTTTATAATCTCAGAACTGTTGCTCCCTATAATGGCTAATCTAATTTGATCATGTGATAGAGGCACAGATGTGTTGTTTGGCTGCTGTGTGTTTCTTAACTCTAATGTTACTGTATTCTAACTCAGATTGTGTGCATTTGCTTTGCACATTAATTTATCAGCTTTAGTAATGGGTGTATATTAATGTTTATGTCAAGAAGATTTTAATAGGCCAAGTATTTTATAGTTATTCGTTTTAAATATCAGGATTACCATTGTCATATAAAACTCTTTTTGAGCAACTTGAAACCATTGGAAAAATGTTTCCCAGCAATTCTGCAATAACTGAAGAAGCATTGAAAAAGAAGGGTATCAGTTTAGGTTTTTTTTATTCTTTTGTTACCTGTGGGGTCCAGACACATCCCGTCATCCTTTTGTATGATGCTTTTCTTCTTTTACCACTATGCTGCTATTGTGACAGGTACTGACTGTGTTTTTTGCATTCTTTTTCCTATCCTCGTTCAAACCTTTCTGGAAGGATTCATTTATTTAAATAAAAAATAGGTACATCTTGCCACGTCCTTGAGATATTTTAGTTCAAGTGAAAAAGAAAATAAAAGGTAGAAAATGCCTCTCTAAGATTTAAGAATGTTCACCCAGACAATAGTTCTGTTTTGTGGGTTTCTTTTTTATTTCTTATGGAAAATTTGAAACTACACAGAAGAAAAGAGAATAGAATAACGAACTCCCATGTAACCATCCTTCAACTTCAATAATTATCAAATTCTAACACTCTCCAGTTGTCACTGCCCACTTTTTTCCTGCAAATTCCCAAAATTATGTTACTCACCAAATTTGTTCAGTATGTATCTCTAACTAAAATGGATTTTTTTCATGGCCACATGCCATTATCACATTCAGCAAATTAACAATGGATTCTCAGCTCATACTGCCATTGCCCCAATTGTCTGAAAGATGCCTTTTTACTCTTGGCAGTAAATCGGGTCCAAACAAGGCCACACATTGCATTTGGATATTTCTCTTAATTCTGTGATGCAGAATTAAGTATTCTTCACTTGGAGTCAATGGATAAACTTCAAGTTTATCCAAGAATCCATTGAAATTAATTACAAAAGTTTGTGTATGTACTTTTTCCCCCCCAGGGCAGTGGTCGGCAAACTGCGGCTCGCAAGCCATATGCGGTTCTTTGGCCCCTTGAGTCTGGCTCTTCCACAAAATACTGACTTCTGCGCATGGGCCACGAAGTTTTAATTGCACTGCACGCCCTCACATAGTATTTTGTAGAAGAGCCACACTCAAGGGACCAAAGAGCCACATGTGGCTCTCGAGCTGCAGTTTGCCGACCACTGTTCTAGGGGATCAGAAAATTTATCCAATTTTAATATGGTTTTGTAACACATTGTCTGTGGAAAACCACTATGCAAACTTTCTGGAGTCAATGAACAGGCTGAAATAGTCTCATTTGTGAAGGCTTCTAAAGCACATATAAAATGAAGTCATGCCGAAACCGGTTTGGCTCAGTGGATAGAGCGTCGGCCTGCGGACTGAAAGGTCCCAGGTTCGATTCCGGTCAAGGGCATGTACCTGGGTTGCGGGCATATCCCCAGTAGGGGATGTGCAGGAGGCAGCTGATCGATGTTTCTCTCTCATCGATGTTTCTAACTCTCTATCTCTCTCCCTTCCTCTCTGTAAAAAATCAATAAAATATATTTAAAAAATAAATAAATAAAATGAAGTCATTCCTTTTATGCTTTAGGTCACTGGAATATATAAGAAAGTATATATAGGATCTTCAACTTAAAAAAACAAACACACTTTATTGAAGAATAATAAACATACAGAAAACGACTCATAGACATACATCTGGGTTGGTTTTCATGGACTGCACATTCTCAGAGACACTGACCATGACAGCACCCCAGACTCTCCTACTCTCTTCCCTAAACACCTCCTGGGATTATCTAACAACTTAGTTAATTTGGTCAGTTTTTGTTGTTTTTCCCCCTATTTTTAAATCATTTTTTTCAATTTTTAAATCATTTTTAAATTACATTTGACATACATTATTATATAATTTGAGGTATACACCCCAGTGATTAGACTTTACATAACTCACTAAGTGATTATCCCAGTAAATCTTGCACACATCTGATACCATACATAGCTATTACAATAGTATTGACTATATTCCCTATGCTGTACTTTACATCCCCATAACTATTCTGTAACAACCTATTTGTATTTCTTAATCCTTTCACCTTTTTCACCCATTTTCCCAACCACCCCACCCCCTACCCCCCTACCCCCCACATCTGGCAACAATCAGAATGTTCTCTATATTTCTGAGTCTGTTTCTGTTCTGCTTGTTTGCTTAGTTTGATTTTTAGATTCAAGTTGTTGATAGATATGTATTTATTGCCATTTTATTGTGCATATTTCTTACCTTTTTTTCCCTTAGAGAAAACCCTTTAACATTTCTGATTTGGTGGTGATGAGCTCCTTTAGCTTTTTTTCTTGTCTGGGTCAACTTTTTTTTTTTAATTTAAAATAATGAAGTATATTGCTGGAAAGTACTTGATAATTTCCACTCAGTTATATATATTAAATTGCTAATAATCAAAGTATTTGTAGTTAATATATACTTGGTTCTTTTCAGCCAAAACTAATATGGATGAAAATATGGATGAATCAGATAGAAGAAAAAGCCCACGAAGTCCAAAAAAAATAAAAACAGAGCCTGATTCTGAGAAAGACGAGGTAAAAGATTCAGGTGCAGCAAGAGGAGCAGACCAAAGTGAAATGGACATTTCAAAGATTACTGAGAAGGACCAAGGTAAGGAGAGTCCATTGTGAAGGTCAGCCTAGGGGTGATAAAAATGCACTATATCTAATTCGCACAGCAGGAAAGGTACTGCATTGTCTCTTTTTGATAATAGCATAATTGAAACAATCCTATACCTTGTAATTCACTCATTTAAAGTGTACAATTTAGTGGTTTTTAGTATTTCACAGAGTTGTTCGGCTATCACCACCATCAATTTTAGAACATCTTCTTGACCCCAAAAAGAAACCCATATCCATTAGCATTCCCAATCCTCCCTTTGTCCCCCTCCCCAGCCCAGTAATTTACTTTTTGTCTCTATGGATTTGCATATCTTTACATTCCATATAAATGGAATAATGTAATATATGGTATTTGTTACTGGCCTCTTTCACTTAACATAATGTTTTCAAGGTTCATCCATGGTGTAGCATGTATCAATAGTTCTTCATTTAAAAAAATTTTTGAATAATACTCGATTATATGGATATGCCACATTTTGTTTATTCATTCATCAGTTGATGGACATTTGTGTCCTTTTTACTTTGGGGCTATTATGAATAATGCTGATATGAACATTTGTGTATAAGTTCTTATATGGACTTATGTGTTATTGCTGGATCATGAGATAATTCTACATTAAATGTTTTGAGGAGCTTATATTGTGTTTTGTGAAAAGTTGTTTTTTAAAAGATAAGCGAGATAATGCATGAGCCTTAAGATACATTTTAAATATATTTTATTGATTTTTTACAGAGAGGAAGGGAGAGGGATAGAGAGTTAGAAACATCGATGAAAGAGAAGCATCAATCAGCTGCCTCCTGCACACCTCCCACTGGGGATGTGCCCGCAACCAAGGTACATGCCCTTGACTGGAATCGAACCTGGGACCTTTCAATCCGCAGGCCGATGCTCTACCCACTGAGCCAAACCAGTTAGGGCAAGATACATTTTTAAAAAATATATTTTTATTGATTTCAGAAGGAAGGGAGAGGGAGAGAGAGAGAAACATCAGTGGTGAGAGAGAATCATTGATCGGGTGCCTCCTACATCCCCACACTTGGGATCGAGCCTGCAACCCAGGCATGTGCCCTGACCTGGTTCATAGGTGGATGTTCAACCACTGAGCCACACTGGCCAAACAAGATATTTTTTAACTATAAGATATTCTACATAGGATCTTAATTGAAGGTACTGTGTATGCAGTAGCTATCATATAGCAAGTAATTTTACATTGTAGTAGTCCACCATTTTTAGATACTAAGAATTAGAATGTTTAAATATTTGGAATATATTGATTTTTTAACCTTTTATAACATTTAGCCCTGTCTGTTAACCTATTTTAATCATATATTAGAAAATAAAAATACTATCGTGAATTGTAGTTTTAAGAGTAAAAATATCACTTGTATACTTGTCTTTGTTTTACAGATATAAAAGAAGACTTAGATTCTGACAATGATAGATCCTTTAAGGAAGAGCCAATGGAAATAGATGATGATGTGAAAACAGAGTCACCTATAAACTGTCAGGAAAGTTCTCAAGTAGATGTGGTCAATGTCAGTGAGGGTTTTCATCTAAGGACTAGTTATAAAAAGAAAATTAAGTCATCCAAACTAGATGGACTTCTTGAAAGGAGAATTAAACAGTTTACACTGGAAGAAAAACAGCGACTTGAAAAAATGAAGTTGGAGGGTGGAATTAAGGGTGCAGGAAAGACCTCTACAAGTTCTTTGAAAAGTCTCTCTGAGTCACCAGTAATAACAAAAGCAAAAGAAGGGTGTCAAAGAGGCGTGCTTAGACAAGAACAAAATTCTAATGCAAGTAATGATAAATCTGAAGACTTTATTCAGGAATGCTCAGAAAGTGATTCCTCAGTTCTGGGAATCAGTGATCCTGATCATACCACAAGTAAACTTTATCCAAAAGATCAAATATTAGAGGACGTCTCCATTCAGAGCCCAGAGACAGACTGTCAGAAACAAAATTCTGTTGGAAATGACATAGATGAGAGGCTCTCGGAACCAGGCAGTAAAGGCTTGGAACCCAGTAAGATTAAAACAAAAGGAAGTGATTTTCTCATTGATGACTTTAAATTAGCCAGTACAGATGAAATTGGTACTTTGACTTCTAAAAACAAAAAACCACTCACACAGCAGAATAATAACACCATTGTTTCTCCTTCCCAGAGCCCTTTATTTCCATCAGTATCTAAAAGTACTGACAGAGATATCTCATCTCTGTCAAAAGCAATAGACTTTGAAGGAAAATTGGGATGTCACTTTGAATATAACAGCACTTTGGAAAATAGTTCTGATACTATATCTATTCAAGACAGTGAAGAAGATATGATTGTTCAGAATAGCAATGACAGTGTTTCTGAGCAGTTTATAACTCAAGAACAAGGTATTGAAGGCACGGAACCATTGAAATGTGAGTTTGTTTCAGATAAGTCCACTGGAAAATGTGATGACAGGCTTCAGGGTAAGATAATGGAAACAAATGGTAAAAAAACAAGTCAAGAACAAAAATTGGAGGAGAGACCAGTTAATAAATGTATTGATCAAATAAATCTAAAAAGTAGCTCTGACAAAAAGAACAATGAAAATCAAGAGTCTGAAAAGAAAGGACAGAAAGCAAGTACCTTTCAAATAAATGGAAAAGATAATAAACCTAAAGTATATTTGAAAGGTGAATGCTTGAAAGAAATCTCTGAGAGTAAAGTAGTAAGTGGTGACGTCGAACCAAAGGTTAATAATATAAATAAAGTAATTCCTGAAAATGATATTAAATCTCTGACTGTTAAAGAATCTGTAAAACCATTTATGAATGGTGATGTCATCATGGAAGATTTTAATGAAAAAAACAACTTGGAAACAAAATCATGTTCACTGAGATCTTCAGATTCTGAACGTGACTACCACGATGGCCTAGAGACCCTGCCCTTAGCCAGAGAGAGTGAGAGAGCACAAACTACCACACCACCCCCAGAAAGCAGTGCAGTGAATCAGGTGGAAGATATGGAAATTGAAACCTCAGAAGTTAAGAAAGTTTCTCCATCACCTATTACTTCTGGAGAGGAATCTAATCTCAGTAATGATTTTATTGATGAAAATGGTCTGCCCACCAACAAAGATGAAAATGTCAATGGAGACTTGAAAAGAAAAACAGTCATCACAGAAGTCACCACCATGACATCCACAGTGGCCACAGAGTCAAAAACTGTAATCAAAGTCGCAAAAGGTGATAAGCAAACTTTGGTCTCTTCCACAGAAAATTGTGCCAAATCTACTGTCACAACCACGACTACAACAGTAACAAAGCTTTCCACACCTTCCCCAGGCAGCAGTGTGGACATCATCTCTGTGAAGGAGCAGAGCAAAACGGTGGTCACCACAACAGTGACTGACTCACTGACCACCGCAGGAGGCACTCTGGTAACATCTATGACTGTGAGCAAAGAATATTCCACAAGAGACAAAGTGAAACTCATGAAATTTTCAAGACCCAAGAAGACTCGTTCAGGTACAGCTCTACCATCCTATAGAAAGTTTCTCACCAAGAGCAGCAAAAAGAGCATATTTGTTTTGCCTAATGATGACTTAAAAAAGTTGGCCAGGAAAGGAGGAATCCGAGAAGTCCCTTATTTTAATTATAATGCTAAACCTGCCTTGGATATATGGCCGTATCCTTCTCCTAGACCAACCTTCGGTATCACGTGGAGGTATGTACTTTAAAATATATTTGGGGAAGGGAGGAAGTTTAAAAGAATTACCTAATATCCCTTTTTTTAAAAAAAAGAGAGAGATAATAGAGAAAAGACAGGGAAGCATATATTTAAAGACTGAAAATTTAAGGGAATCCTTTAAAATGAAATTTGATATTACTTTCCACAAAACAAAAGAAACAGTTGTTTTTGTGGTCTAACTTTCCAAATTATTGCCAGGTGTGTGCTCTGGGAATGAGATAATCACAGAATTGGATAATCACCCACTTTCTGGAATGTTTGTATAGTTGACCCTTGAACAGTTGGGGGTTGGGGTACTGAACACTCTTGTGGTCAAAAGTCTGTGTATAACTTAAGTCAGCCCTCCGCTTACACAGATTCCTACTTGTAGATAAAAATGTATTTTATTTTTGTTAGATAATTCATAAAAACATAAGACCTAGGAAACTTGCCTATAAATTATATTAAGGTTCATTATGTGGAAATCTTCCTAATGTAATTTATTTGTATAGGAAACATTTGTGCTGGAGTACTTTTATTTATGTAAATAAAGGTAGTCTCTGAGATTGCTTAGGGATTTTTTTTAAGCCCAGAAATAAGCTTTGGGGATGAGTCATAAGTATGTAGTGTGAGATCATAAAGTTTTATTTTCGAAAAGGATCTTACTTTTATGTGTGTACTAGAGGCCCGATGCACGAAATTCGTGCAAGAGGAGGCCTTCGAAGCTGTAGCTGCCTCAATCCTCCCTCGCAGCTGCCGGAGGCTGCCTGGATCCCTCCCTTGCAGCCGAGGTTTCGTCCCAGCTAATTAGCATATTACACTTTTATTATTATAGATCATAATTTGCCTCTGCCCACAGAGGGACCAAATTAGAAATAGTGCCTGGTTTTCCTAAGTCCTAGCCCAGTACTTTATCTGCTATATCGCATTTCACATATTTATCCTTGCTTTGTCCTTTTTCATGTCCTTGTCTTTTTTCCTGTATACCCTTACAGTGGAAAAGGATGGAACATAAACAACAAGAGTTCTATGGGACATACTCAGAAATTAGGAAGGATCTCAGATTTGCAGTTACCTTTTGTTAGGATCCTGAAATTGATTACTTCTGCAAGTTACTGAGCAGGCTTCATTTCTGTGTATCTTTAATAGGTCCCAGTTTCTTAAAGTTAAAAATCATGTTTTTTTTTTAGTTTCCTCTATATGACAGTAGCTATAAAAGACCAAAAAAAGAGTGTAAATGAATACCCTTTATAAAGGAATTAACTTATTAATATGATCAGACATAGTTGGTTTGACCAAGTTTTTATAACTCATCTTTTGATTTGAATTAAAATATCACTCCATTACACATTCAATAGAGACAGCTGAAAAGTACAATTTCTCTGCAGGGCCTGCAATGAAGGATTTGCAGAATCCTGCAGGGAATCAAGGAACTCTTCATTACAGTTCATGGATTTGTAGGATTACTCTGCACTTTTCTGCTTTCTTCATTGAGAGCGGTCCCAAAGTGTATCCTTGACTGTCCTGCAGGTAACTTCTTTCCCACTGGAAAAGTTACTGTGTACAAATACTTTAATTACAATGACCTGGCAGTGGTGGAGGCTGATCTTTCTGCCTTTTTCTATTATGAAATGGAAGGTAGGCTCAACTGGGAAGCATTTTCTTTGGACCAGTTCTGCTCGAGTGTTGCCCAGGGCCCTTTTTTGCACGGCTGGGTTTCAGGAGCGTTGTATTGTTATGTTTTAATATGCACTCTGGGCACAGTTTGTATCTGTTTAGTTAATTCCTCATTTTTAAATGGAAGGAAATACCTTCCTGTACATTTTAAACAGATACTGCCTTCAAAATATATGCTAACATCTTAATTTGCTAAAGTTGAAAGAAACATAATCCCTTCTGTCTAACAGGCATGGGTGAATATGTAAATTATTTATTACTTTAGAATGCAGGTTGTTGTTTTTTTTTTGAAAACATATAGCTATAAAAAACATGCATGTGAAATGCATTTTTATACTTACACTTGAATAAAATATTTCTGATGGTTAGAGTAGGAGATGAGAATGCCAAAGGTGCATGTTCAATCTTGATTAATGTTAAGGCTGAGCCATATTGAATAAGTGAAATTTGTCTCATCTACTCATTAGGGCTTCTTTTTCCCTCCACTGTCCATTCCTTCCTCTCTTTTCCCCAGGCCCTGATTCCATGTTTTATTATCACTTTGAACCAGTAGTTGTCTCCACAGTGCTGCCAGATGGACCCTCTAAAATGCAGGTCTATCCTGTGAATATTCTGATTGAACTTAGTAAACATATATAGGGGACTGGTTAACTGCTGCAGGGCTGAGAGGAGAAAGTGTTTGTCCCCTGTCCATCTCATCTATGAGAAGTACTTTCCTTTGCAACCCACCCAATACTGGATAAATTTCAGAGGCCTTACTATAGATTGCCTTTGAGTCTCTGCCTTAATCCTTCCACTTGGTGCAGCACATTCTGGCTCTGCCTTTCTCTCTCATGCCGGCATCATCTCGTGATGCACATCTACACCCCTTCCTGCCAGCCATAGCACACCAGATAGGGTTTTGGGGAAGAAGTGTGTGCTTTTTTACATTTCCCCCCATGCATATGTGTGCCCCTTGCCTGCCATATCCTTTTCATTTCAGAGTCACAAACAAAGCTCTGATCCACAACCCTGAGCCAAATCGGATGCTCCCTCCTCCCCCACCACCACCTGTGCTTTCCTTTGTTACAGCGCCTGGGGACACATCAACAGATTATAATTCATTAATGTGTCCCCAGCTCCTTTCACTTACACATAGAAGGCAATCAGATTTATTTTTTTGAATGAATAAATGAATGAACAGGCTGATAATGCATGAGATATTTTCCCCACCTGATGTCATTTCCATTGTAAAATAGAGATGCTTTAAAGTTGTTTGTAGAGAGAGATTAGAGCAGCGGTTCTTAACCTGTGGGTCGCGACCCCTTTGGAGGTTGAACGACCCTTTCACAGGGGTTGCCTAAGACCATCCTGCATATCAGATATTTACATTACGACTCATAACAGTAGCAACATTACAGTTATGAAGTAGCAACGAAAATAATTTTATGGTTGGGTCACAACATGAGGAACTGTATTTAAAGGGCCAGGAAGTTGAGAACTACTGGATTAGAGGCAGGAGAAAGAGCATGAGAAAACACTTCTCTTTTCAAAGAGTGAGTCCAGAGTTCCTATAGGATGTGTTCTAAAAGTGACACACACTTCCTCCCTCCTAGGATATCTCTGCGCTAGTTAACATTTGCTCACTAATTAAAGAATTCTTTTGTGCAGGTCAGAGGATTCACAGGGTGATAACACAACGAATAAAATAATGGTGTCACAGGTGGAGATAGGAAATTAAGTTGTAGCAACTTTTTGGCTCGAGCTTTCCCTTTCTCACATCGTTCACTTTTCCAATTTAACATTAAGAATAGAAAGCATTGCCTTCCGAACTGTCTAAGATTTACTGTCTACCTCTGGAAGAGGAGGAAATTATTTAAATTGTGTAAGTTTTCTCTACACTGCAATCAATCAGTGTATTCATTTAGTGTGTAGAAATGTCAACAAAGTATTTAATTACTCAAAGATTACTAACAGAGAATTGACAGCCTAGGCCTGCTTTAAAATGTTTTATGGTTAATTCCATTTTAAAATATGATATTCATTACAATTGTAAATTTGTTTTGAAATGTGTTTTGTTTTGTTTTTTTAGGAAAAAAACAACAGGTTATCTCCTGATTAGTAACTAATACAATATTGTCCTTTTTTATTCTTCATTATATTAAGATTCCAAAACTATACTAATGTTAAAGTGTTATTAGTGTTAGCAGTATTCATCATCCAGGAGTTCATGTTTTGCAGAGCCACCACTTGAACACAAAATTTTCTGTCTTATTTGGAAAATTTTGTGAGTTCAAAATTTAATTCTCTATATTTGCTCTCCTTCATAATTTTCTAAAACTTATTTTGAGATTAGGCTAAATTGATAAGATCTTCATAAATTGTTGCTGTATCTATCATACAGTGAAGCATGCTTTTTGCACAGATTTATGTCATTTGAAGTGACTGCTGACCCTTTTTAAGTTGTTAGATGCATGTTATACCTAGGAACAAAAACATTTCTTATTACGGGATATATAATGGCCAAAGTGCTTAAAAAGCCATATTATAAATATTGAATGAGGACAAGAAATAGTCCTTCAGTTTAATAGAGAGTGTGTGTGTGTGAACATATATATGGTACTTCTTGGGTTTTTCTTTCAGGTATAGACTCCAGACTGTAAAGTCCTTAGCTGGAGTGAGCCTCATGTTACGCTTACTGTGGGCAAGTCTGAGATGGGATGACATGGCAGCCAAGGCTCCTCCAGGAGGAGGGACCACACGCACAGGTAAGGGTTTTTGATTTTCTAGTTTAAGCTTAAAGAGAAAATCACTTGACAGTTTGCTTAATTTTAAGTATATCTGATACTTATTAAAATACAATGCTTATGTTTTAAAAATACAGCTTTGCTAAAGTTTGTCAGCACATGCTAGAAAATCCTGGGGGTAGGGAAGGAGGTTTCAAATTATAAGGTGAGCCACTTATATATGAACCAGTCTGAATTTTTAAAAGAGATTTATTATTATAGAGCAGTGGTTTTCAGCCAGTATGCTGAGGCATACTGGTGAGCCACAGGAATTTTTAAAACATGCAATACCTGACTATGTAGTCAGGGGGACTGACTCCTTTCCCTTAGATTGTCAAATTAAACAATTAACAGAAAACACAGCAAAAGCCATCAGTGTGAATGAATCAAATTATACCTATGTTTGCTGTTGTTAGATTGGTAAAACAAACATAATATATTTTTTTGGTGTGCTGCAGAATTTTAGTAATGAGTTTATGTACCATGAGATAAAAAAAATTAAAAATTGCTGTTATAGAGTAGAAATCATTTAAACTGGGACAGCTCAAACTCTATGCTTGCTGCTTCTCTCCTAGTGTTATTATTATTTTGGATGAGTTTGGCCACCAGGAACTAAGCTGCCCCAAACAGCATTTTGCTCAGTTTAGAAATTTTCAAATATTTCTTTTGATCGTTAATAAAATGCTTCCAAAAGTTTGTTTCGTGTGTTTCTTTTAAAGCAGCAGATGCTGTACCTGAATATTTTAGTTGCTTATTAATACTTGTGAATTAAATCACCGTAGAAACATCTGAAACTGAAATCACAACAACAGAAATAATTAAGAGACGAGATGTTGGTCCTTATGGCATTCGTTCTGAATACTGTATCAGGAAAATAATTTGTCCCATTGGAGTTCCAGAAGCACCAAAAGGTAAGGAATAGAAATAATTCTGTTCTTTCATTATTGACCTGTTAGCCACATTTTTTATGAATTGAAGTATCATTATAATTGTTTCTTTAACTCTTTATTCAACTTTTGAAAGATACTATTTTTTATTACAAACTATTAAATTTTAAAAATTGTATTTAAGTAGTAAACACAGTAAAATTCCACTAGGCACATGTTGATGCCCATAGGTAGTGTGCCAAGATTAGGAAGAGTACAAAGAGCTATAATAATACCTCTTATAATTAAAATGTGGAACAGTGATTGACACCGGATTACATGCTCCAAGAGGGTAACCACCAAGTCTACCTGGTTTGCTGTAGTCCCAGTACCTGCTGCAGCAACTGACCTATAAGTGGTCATTGAAGATTTGTTGACTCAAGGATTAAAGATACTATAAAATACTTCCTTGTTCAGGGTAGAAATAATCTGAGAGGCTAAGGAGTACTCAGGAAACATTTATAGAGAGCCCACATGATAGGCACTGGATGGTAAATACGTAGAAGAATGAGATCCAGCTCCTATTCTCAAGGAAGCAAAGAATAGTTATATTAGTGTCATAATATACTTGAGGACCAAAACTATGAACACTAAAAAGAGCTCAGTAAAGTGTCCAGATTCAAAATATATAGACAAAAATCAATAATTTTATCTTATATGTGCATAAAATATTTATGAAAAAACTTACTAAAATATTAATAAAAGGAAAATGCTGTTCTTAGAAACATACTATTTTATAAGTTAGTTTTCCCCAAATGTATAAATTTAATTTTTGAATATTAATTGAATTAACTCAGAAGTTCATCCTGGAGAATAAATGACTGAAAAAAAATGAGCCTTTTGAAAACAACACTGATGAGGGGGTCCCTGTCCTAGTAGATATGAAATATTAGTATAATTAAAAATGTTGTCCTGGGACAGTGCAAATGATAGGCAGAGACACAGATAGAAGAAGGTATTCCTGACCAGTCTTTAGTCTTTACCCAACAGCCTTCAATGCAAACCACTGCAATCTCCTTAACTCACTTTTTTTTTACTTATATCACTTAGTACAGCCCAGGCCCTACTGCTGTTTCGGTTTCCTTATGCTGCTTTCCTTTGATTCTACTGCTTCTTGTTTCCTAAACATGGGAAGGTTCAATGCTTATCTCTCCCTACTTTTTATTTTGAAAATTTTATTAGGATATTTGACTTACTCTTTTTTTTTTTTTAATATATTTTATTGATTTTTACAGAGAGGAAGGGAGAGAGATAGAGAGTCAGAAACATTGATGAGAGAGAAACATCGATCAGCTGCCTCCTGCACATCTCCCACTGGGGACGTGCCCGCAACCCAGGCACATGCCCCTGACCGGAACCGAACCTGGGACCCCCTCAGCCCGCAGGCCGACACTCTACCCACTGAGCCAAACCGGTCTCGGCTGACTTATTCTTAATTGTTTTCAGATCTCTTTGTTATGTTGATAACTCTCAAGTCCCCCTTTTCAGTGCCTGAATAGGGAAATACAGATTACCAGAGTTGTACATGGTAAGGACACCCAGCCCAACTGTGGGAAGAATGTGCTGTGCTTCTTGAAGGAAGTTGTATCCATGTTGGGTTCTGAAGGATAAATATGCATCGGTCCAGGGAGGGGTGGGTTCCCTCTGCCTAGAATAGTGTTCCAGGCAGAGGGAACAAGCTGTGGAAAGGTTCATCGCCTTTGTATCTGGGGCCAGCAAACCATAGCCCGTGAGCCTTAACCACCTGCTGTTGTTAATAAGGTTTGATTGGAACACAGCCATACTTACTTACTTTGGCTCCTTTTGTGATACAAAGTCAGAGTTAAGAAGTTGTAGCAGAGACCATCTGGTCCACATAGTACTTACCATCTGGCTTTTTAAGAAAAAGTTTGCCAATCCCTGCTTTTCATGATGTATAAGAGGAGATGCCAGAAGTACTATAATTTTAGGAGCTATAATGCTTAAAAATACTCTGATTTCTTTTCCAAAGAAACACCTACACCCCAGAGGAAAGGCCTTCGATCAAGTGCATTACGGCCGAAGAGACCAGAAACGCCCAAGCAAACTGGCCCTGTTATTATTGAAACTTGGGTAGCAGAGGAAGAGCTGGAATTATGGGAGATCAGGGCGTTTGCTGAGAGGTAAGGAAATGGCTAATATGGTATCAGATATTTGAAGATTTTATCACTTCATAATTAAAGAATTACCCCCTTAATAGTTTATTCAATGTGTCCTGATGTTACTCTACCTTTTGATTTCAAGTACTAGCAGTATATAATTTATTAAGATCCTGGTTTTAATTTTTATTTACTTGTGAGTTTCCAATTATCTTAATTTAAGTGTGTTATTTTTAAATCAAAATAATTTGATACCTCTTTATGATGTAAAAGTCAACCAGATTTCACTTACTATTAGATGCCAGGTGCCTAATAAGGTAGCTCCTGATAAGTTCTCTTCTTTTCCTGCAGAGTGGAGAAAGAAAAGGCACAAGCAGCTGAGCAACAAGCTAAGGTTAGTGAACAGAAGAAGGCACAGGACTTCAAGGCCCAAATGGAGGCTCACCTCAAACAGCAGCGATTGGCTGCCCAGCAGGTGGGGGAGTTGGTACCAGTCCCACCTGGCAATGAATTGACATTTTTAGCCAATTTCATGCATACTGAAAGCACAGTAATGATATATTTATATAGCTTTATTTTTTTAAGGGTATCTCAAATGTATCTTAATTTCATTACTTTAAAGTAGCTCTGTGGCTACATCAAGCAGTAGTTTTGCAAAAAGTATACATATTTGGAGTACAATGTTTGAAATAAGATTTATTTATTATCTTTATAATTTAGTGGATAGTTTCTTTCTTTTTTTTTTCATATATTTTATTGATTTTTTACAGAAACGAAGGGAGAGAGATAGAGAGTTCGAAACATCGATGAGAGAGAAACATCGATCAGCTGCCTCCTGCACATCTCCCACTGGGGACGTGCCCACAACCCAGGTACATGCCCTTGACCGGAATCGAACCTGAGACCTTTCAGTCCGCAGGCCGATGCTCTATCCACTGAGCCAAACCGGTTTTGGCATGGATAGTTTCTAAAGGAATTTTTTTCCAACAGAATTCAATCTATAACATCTCTTTATTCTATGAAAAACAAATTGTACTAAAATTCTGAGTTTCTTGTAATTGATGACCATAAAACTATGGAAATGGTAAGAAACCATTGTCTGAATATTAGGGACCAAAATAAAAATGATTGCCTCTTTTTTCTATTAAGGAGATACTATAAAATGTTTTAGTAAACTTGAATATATAAGCTTTAAAGATGCAAATGAAATAGATACATGTCTATTTATAATATCATTAACTTAAGTTACATATAACTTAAAATAATTATATTTTATATAAGCTAGCTCTTTATTCCAAACTACCTTTTCCCTCTCACATTTTATAAAACATTTTTTCAAATTCTTAGGTATCTTTTATATCAGTTTAGTGTAGGTCATTATCTTCACTTACATCAAAGTTTGAGATAACAGCACTTTTGGATTCTGTTCATTCATAGAAAAATTGGCTGGTTGTTTTGTTTTGTTTGTGGGTTTTTTGTGTGTTTTTTTTCTTCTTCATTTTATGTATGTCTTATCATCTCCACAATGTAACCTTAATGATTTATTCTTAAAATTTCTTTAACATCCTTATTTACAAAGATAGTGAACATAGTTAATTTTGAAGATTTAGCCTCAGGAAGTAATTTCTAGATATGTGTTTAGTCTTTTCTGCCTCCTTTTTTAATTGATTCAATCAGATGATATGTCTAAATATCCAAAACTAAAACTCCTTTTCTTCTGATGAAATTATGTGAAATACATTATATTCAGGCATAAAGGATGTAGTCCTAAGGAGAGTGCGTGTGATGTCATTGGTGAGTGGTTTCCAATGGCAGGAGATAGTTGCGAATTGGATCTCAGCACTACCATTAACTAGCTCTGGCCTTGAGCCAGTTTCACAACCTCTCTGAGTCTCAGTTTACTCATCTTTAAATCACAATACCAGCAACGTTATTGAGTTGGTCTGAGCATTTAATGAAGGTACAGTATCCACCGCCAGGTTTGTAATCCATGCCACCTATTCTATATAGTAAAAGCCTAATATGCTAAGTGTCTGGCTGTTCATTCGACCAGTCACTATGATGCACACTGACCATCAGGAGGCAGATGCTCTGACCAGTAGGTTGGCTTGCTGCTGGGGTCCAGCCGATCAGGTCTGGGCGAGATAGGCCGGACATGCCTTGGAGCCCTCCTGTGGTCCCTCCCCACCCCGATCATGTATCAGTGAGTTCCCTCAGCCTGGCCTGCACACTCTCGCAATCCAGGACCCCTTGGGGGATGTGGGAGAGCCAGTTTCGACCCGATCCCTGTAGGCCAGGCCAAGGGACCCCACCAGTGCATGAATCCGTGCACCGGGCCACTAGTGTTTTTGTTTGTTTGTTTTATTTTTAATATATATTTTACTGATTTTTCACAGAGAGGAAGGCAGAGGGATAGAGAGTTAGAAACATTGATGAGAGAGAAACATCAATCAGCTGCCTCCTGCACACCTCCTACTGGGGATGTGCCTGCAACCAAGGTACATGCCATTAGCTGGAATCGAACCTGGGACCTTTCGGTCCGCAGGCCAACTCTCTATCCACTGAGTCAAACCAATTAGGGCTAGTTATTTTATATGTGTAAGCTTACCACCTTCAAGTTTGTAAGCTGTCAGGAAATGTCATCAATCTGTGATAAAATGTACACAGATTGTCTTTAATGACTAATATCTGAAAGATCAGATTATACCACTCCATATAAAATAGTCTAAAGTATTTTTGAATTCAAAAATAATCTAGACAAATTGATTTATAATTTTTAGCTTGCTTAATTGCAGGTTTGTCCTTGTGAATAGTGATGTTTGAACATTGACATGTTTTTTTATGATTGGATAAATTAACATTATGGTAAACCAGAAACCTTTTATACTTAGTATTATTTGTTATCCTCTCTAAATAACCACTGCTGAGCAGCATTTCTATGTCTGGTAAAATTACTCATGTCTCTATTATCTTCACTCTGAAAGCTTGGATATTTGTATAAGATGAAAAAAATTGATAGTGTTTAATTTTTTGTTATGAAAAACTACTTTTAATAAAATATTTGTGACTTAGAGTCATAAAAATATTTTCATCAAGGAATTAAATTCCAGATAAATTTATATGGGCATATTTTCAAAAGTAAAATATTTTTGAAATATGGTACAGTTTCTTAGATTGGGAGAAATTATAGGTGAACTTCTTGCAGAATAGTATTGTTTTTACTTAGAACTATTTTGGTTCATGTTTTTTCTCCCTGACTTTTCTAGAAACGGTTGGAACAGCAGAAGCCTACAGTAATTTCAGCTTCCACAACTTCCCCAACAAACAATACGACTAGTACCGTCTCTCCAGCACAGAAAGTTATGGTGGCCCCCTTAAGTGGTTCAGTTACATCTGGAACTAAAATGGTACTAACCACTAAAGTTGGATCTCCAGCTACAGTAACATTCCAGCAGAACAAGAACTTCCATCAGACCTTTGCTACATGGGTTAAGCAAGGCCAGTCAAATTCAGGTACACAACTGCGATTAAATAAAAGATTGCTTTCATTCAAGAAAAAGAATTGCAATCAATTACCTACTGAAATAAAACATTTCTTTAGAAATTATTTTTCTTCTGCAGCAGATTGAGCAAACAAGCTGTAGCGTTAGTTTGATACAGATAGTATCCATAATATTACATTAGCAAAACTCCTCTCTTACATTATTTCACTTTCAACATTTACATAGTTCACTCTGAGTGGAGAGGAATATATATTTTTTTTAATACAAAATGAACCACAGTTCATGCATTGGTGCCCTTCCTAGAAGTCACTACGTTGCTGGTTATTTTAAATGTAAAGCTTATTAAATGTCTTATACCCTATTAGCCACCAGTACAGCTGCCACATCTGCTACAACCATTGCCAGCACAGGTCAGACGTTCCAAATTACAGGCAATCCAGTCACTATGGCAGGAAAAGTAATTACCAAACTGCCACTTCCTGCAAACAGCAAGATTGTCGCTGTAAATGTGCCAGCAACACAAGGAGGTAAGGGAAATGTGAAGAGTTTTAATTCACATTTGCCAGATCATACCGTCGCCATCATTTTTCATTTCCTTTTCACTGATTTCAGTCCTCGGATCTCACATTCTGTGTAGCCCACTGTAAAATCCTACCACACATAGTTTCTCCCCAGAAACTGAGCAACAGCTGATGCTTTTTGTTAAAGGGGCACTTTTTAATTACTTTATCTTTTTTTAAGGCGTTGTTCAAGTACAGCAAAAAGTCCTGGGTATCATTCCATCAAGTACAGGTACAAGTCAGCAAACCTTTACTTCATTCCAGCCCAGGACAGCAACAGTCACAATTAGGCCCAATACCACAGCCTCTGGAGGAACCACAAGCACTTCACAAGTAAGAATTCTCTATCTTGCTTTGAAATATTACTGACATCAGGTTTTTATAATGGAATTTTCCACAATTAATCCAGCTTCTAATTTTTCTCTACCTTTTATTTAACCTGTGACAAAGTACTGATTTTAAAAAAATTGGTTATCTTTCTAAGTAAAAATGATACATCACAAGCTTTATATTTAACATATACCTAATAGTATGTTAGAATTGTTTATGAATCATAAGAATTGCTTTCTAGGATTTTATAAAGAAGTCCTGGACCAGGGGTGGGCAAACTTTTTGACTCGAGGGCCACAATGGGTTCTTAAACTGGACCAGAGGGCCGGAACAAAAGCATGGATGGAGTGTTTGTGTGAACTAATATAAATTCAAAGTAAACATCACTACATAAAAGGGTACGGTCTTTTTTTTTTTTTTTTTTTTTAGTTTTATTCATTTCAAACGGGCCGGATCTGGCCCGTGGGCCGTAGTTTGCCCAAGGCTGTCCTAGACCATATATAAAATATTCGTCAGCAGTGGGCCAGAACAAAGGAAACTTGCTATGCAGCTAGGAAACAGAATGAAAAATACAATCTACAGCACACTAACTAGTTTGTAATCAGCTGTTATGCACACGTGTTAGAGACATCATTTCTTTGGCACTAGTAACATGGAAAAGGTTTGAATTTTTGCGGACTTGAAAATGTTCTGATTCTAGCTATAAAACTGAAAATAACATGCTCTGTGCTCTCTCCTTTAAAACTATAAAAGAACATTTGGTTTGTGATTATACTCTTATATTCCCTGGATTACAGATAGGGATTGGAGCTCAGGGAAAATAGAATGCAAATTTTTTCTGTGAGCAACTATGGTGGTTATGGATTAGAACTTCACTGGGTCTTCTTGTTCCGTCCTTTTAGCCGTTGGCCTGTTCTTGATATTAATGACAAGGAATTTCATCTGATCTCATTTGAATTCAGTTTTCTGCCCTCAAAATTCCATCTTTATTCTGATGCTTAGTATAATTTAAAATGTGGTATCCAAGAGCCTCTGTCATTTCTATAGATTTGTTTATTAATAGACAGTATTTAAAGATCTGTGTTCTAAGTCCATCATGCTTTTGTCTTTTAAGGACATTTTAACTTATTGTCTTTTGTGTCATTTATAGGTAATCACAGGGCCTCAGATCCGCCCTGGTATGACGGTGATTAGAACACCACTCCAACAGTCAACACTAGGAAAGACAATTATTCGAACACCTGTTGTGGTACAGCCAGGTACTCATCCTTGCAGTATTACCATTTTACTTCTAAATAATCAGTCCATTAAATCTTTAATGATCTGTATTTGGTGCTCTTTATACTAGAAAATACAAATTTGAATTAAGACTTCAAAGCATACTAAATTTCTAATATATCATAGTATGCATTTATAGATATTTCATTTTTGGCATTGCAAAATAGACCCAAATATGCTTATTAAAAATGTTTTTAAATTTCTAATAAATAGAATATATAGGGTATCCCAAAAAATGTATACACACTTAAGCAATTGCTAACTCAGTTTTGAAAATGAAACGTATTTTAATAAACACTGCCTTTATAATTATTCAAAGTTGTGTGTATACATTTTGGGGGACATCTTATATACATTAAAATATTGGAGCAGAGAATGAGCACAGAAAACACTGTCTGTATGTCAAAAGATGGAGATAAAATCAAGAAAACAGCTAATGCCCTAGCCCAGTGGTCGGCAAACTCATTAGTCAACAGAGCCAAATATCAACAGCACAACGATTGAAATTTCTTTTGAGAGCCAAATTTTTTAAACTTAAACTATATAGGTAGGTACATTGTTATTAACTTAATTAGGGTACTCCTAAGGCTTAGGAAGAGCCTACACTCAAGGGGCCAAAAAGCCGCATGTGGTTCGCGAGCCGCATTTTGCCAACCACAGCCCTAGCCAGTTTGGCTCAGTGGATATATCATGGGTCCTCAAATTTTTTAAACAGGGGGCCAGTTCACTGTCCCTCAGACCGTTGGAGGGCCGGACTATAGTTTAAAAAAAACTATGAACAAATTCCTATGCACACTGCACATATCTTATTTTGAAGTAAAAAAACAAAACAGGAACAAATACAATATTTGTATTTGCATGTGGCCCACGGGCCGTAGTTTGAGCACCCCTGGGATAGATCGTTGGTCTGTGGACCAAAGGGTTCCAGGTTTGATTCCGGTCAAGAACACATACCTTGCTTGCAGGCTCCTCCCCGGCCTGGGCCCTGACTCTCCCACATCGATGTTTTTCTCTGTCTTTCCCTCTCTTCCACTCTCCCTAAAAATCAATGGAAAAATATCCTCAGGTGAGTGAAGATTAACAAACAAAAGAAAAATAAAATAGCTAAGAAGCATTTAAATGGAAAGCGTAAAGCAAGATTATAAAGGTAGTGCCAGCCCGTCATTAATGTGAACAGGCTTAAGCTCCCATATTAAAATTTGAAGAATTTAAAGACTGAGTGAAGCCTGACTGGCATGGCTCAGTGGTTGATCGTCAACCTGTGAACCAGGAGGTCATGGTTTGATTCTCGGTCAGGGCACATGCCCAGGTTGCAAGCTCAATCCCCAGTGTGGGACACACAAGAGGTAGCCGATCAATGATTCCCTCTCATCATTCATGTTTCTCTCTCTCTCTCTCCCTCTCCCTTCCTCTCTAAAGCCAATAAAAATATATTTAAAAAAATAAAGACTGAGTGAAAAAAAATCCAACTGTACATTTTTGAGAAACATGAGTAAAATTAAGTTACACACAAAATGTTAAGGATGGACAAAGAAATAGAGGACCAGTGAGGAAGACAAGGATAGTCTAACTAATATTGGACAGAGTAGAATTCACTGTTTTTTAAAAGACTACATAGGGAAAAGAGGGTCATTTCCTATTGGCTTAAGTATAAAGGTTGCAATGAAGGTGTAATCTTGGATCTTTATATACTAAATAAGATTATCACTGAAATGTTTTAAAAAAATTTTTTGAAATCAAGGAGGGATTAACAGAAGCATAGGAGACCCGAAACAGATTGTGTATCAACTTCTGTACTTTCAGGAATACACGTTGGTTTTAAATATTTATGGACAATTTCTATAAAAATGGTCATATAATGTGTCATGTGTCAAACCTTGATGAATTCTAAAAAGTAGAATGTTTATAGGCCACATTCTTTGTAATAAAACTCAAAATTACTATTTAAGTATTATAGTAATAACCTTTACTTGTAAATTTAAAAATATGTGTTCTCGTAAGTAACTTTTAAGTTAAAGAAACATCAAATGTGTAATTTCAAACAGATTATCAAGTATCAACTAAGCTATGCTGCCAAAGCTGAATTCAGAGGCAAATTTATTCTTTAACAAATGCTTGAACACTTACTCTAGGTCAGTGGTCGGTAAACTCATTAGTCAACAGAGCCAAATATCAACAGTACAATGATTGAAATTTCTTTTGAGAGCCAAATTTTTTTAAACTTAAACTATATAGGTAGGTACATTGTTATTAACTTAATTAGGGTACTCCTAAGCTGGCCTTTGCTAAAAATGTCCTCAATCTGATTGAAGTACGTTTGCTGAGGTCGACCCCTTCCTACTCTCCCATCCACACTTCAAAATAGACTTGCCCAGTCCGAAACTTCTGCGCATGGGCCACGAAGTTTCAATCACACTGGACGTGCGCGCCCACGCATGGTATTTTGTGGAAGAGCCACACTTCAAGGGGCCAAAGAGCCGCATGCGGCTCTCAAGCTGCGGTTTGCCAACCACTGCTCTAGGTAATAGAATTATATTGGTGAACAAAACAGACAAAAAAACCCCATATTCTTAAATCTTAGAAAAATATTTAAAACAAATCTTAAATGAAAACAGGATGGAGGAAGTAAAATAAAAGTACTAATATAATTAGAAAGCAGAAAATGCAAATATTATTAAAATAAGACTTAAAGTTAAAAGAGAATTATATACAGGTATCCTGGAGTTTCATTGTTCAATAAAATGGGCACTCAGTTGTGGTGAGAGTATGATTGATACAACCTTTCTAAAATTTAATTTACTACTACGTCCTTATTATGAACCTAGTAATTTTGGGGGGGGAGGGGGAGTTTATTCTAAGGCAATAATTAGAAGCACATTAAAATTGATAAGCAAGAATTTCACCATGGATTTATTTTAAGTGTGTGTATGTATTCTAAATGTCAAAATACATCCAATTTTATACATTATATTGAACACCAGCCTTTAAAAGAAAAATACACAGAAATAATGCATTCACAGAAGGAAGGAAGAAAGGAAGTGAATATAAAACTTCAAAAACGGCCAAAACCGGTTTGGCTCAGTGGATAGAGCGTCGGCCTGCGGACTGAAGGGTCCCAGGTTCGATTCCGGTCAGGGGCATGTGCCTTGGTTGCGGGCGCATCCCCAGTGGGGAGTGTGCAGGAGGCAGCTGATCGATGTTTCTAACTATCTCTCTCCTTTCCTCTCTGTAAAAACTCAATAAAATATATTTAAAAAAAAAAAAAACTTCAAAAACGTGATATTATTCACTAAATGTAAAATTAGCTCCCAAATAATTACTTTTAGCAACTACTCCACTGTGTCCAAAAATCCCACCTGCCTTTTCTTCCAGTTTTAGCAAGTTAAATAAGAAATGGACGTTGTTAGAAGATTGGAAGAGCCATTCCAATTAAACTTTATTCATGCTTAGATTTTTTTACTGAACAATAACTATGGTAGCATTTTCTGAGTACTTTGTCTGACTACATACCTCAGAGATACTATGGGTTTGGTCCCAGGACATCACAATAAAACAAATGTTGCAATAAAGCAAGTTGTAATCTTTTTGCTGGTGGAGGGTCTTGCCTTCTGTTTGCTTTTTTAAAAAAAGGTAGCATCTGTAAAGTGCATTAAAGCAAAGCCCAATAAAACAAGGTATGGGCCCTGACCGGTTTGGCTCAGTGGATAGAGCGTCGGCCTGCGGACTGAAGGGTCCCTTGTTCAATTCCGGCCAAGGGCATATACCTTGGTTGCGGGCACATACCTTGGTTGCGGGCACATACCCAGAGTGTGCAGGAGGCAGCTGATTGATGTTTCTTTCTCTCATCGTTGTTTCTAACTCTCTATCCTTCTCCCTTCATCTCTGTAAAAAATCAATAAAATATATTTTTAAAAAAAACAAGGTATGGGTTAGTAAGGATATAGTGATCCTTCCCCTCCTGCTTTTCTTACCTGGCACATAGCTGTAAGAAAAGCTTATTAATTAATTGACCCATAATGTTCTAGATTCTGTATGTTTTTGTTTAAAATTCATATGAATTATTTTTATATTCAATTATTTTTAATGTTATATTCCTAAGGAAAGACAGTCTTATAAATGGCATATCTTACATATTTTTCTCTGTCCTCCCTATTATCATTTTGGCTTTGGATATGCAGGAAGAATATTCATTGTTTTTTCACTATAGATAGCAGAAACTGAAGAATGGTTGTCAGTGATGTGATTGAAAACATGGTCACTGACAAGTTGTATCCTTTGGACTTGGGTATATGTCTGAATGCATGCTTGAGCTGTCAGCATCCCATAAGTCTTTTTTGGAAACTGAAAAGAATACATTCATCTGAAGTATTCAGTTGAACTATTTCAATTAAAAGTGCTGGTAAGGACATATAAGTATTCGTGATGTTTTGCTATTTGCCTAGGTACTCCTCAACAAGTGGTGACTCAGATCATCAGAGGGCAGCCTGTTTCCACTGCAATCTCTGCGCCTAATGCAGTTTCCTCAACACCTGGGCAGAAAGGGTTAACTTCAGGAACATCCAGTGCAAATCTGCAGTCTTCAACCTCACCATCCCCTCGCCCTCAACAAGGACAGGTGAAGCTTACCATGGCTCAGCTCACTCAGTTAACACAGGGCCACGTAAGTAACGCGACTTCATTTTAACTTTAGAGATGATCATATTTATCCCTGTAAGTTTAAAAGAATGTACTTTCTTTCAGTAACTAAAAAATGTACTTATTTTAAGAAATAGTAGCTTGCCATTTTTGTTGTGGTTAATCCTCACCCAAGGATATTTTTTCCATTGATTTTTAAAGAGAGTAGCAGGGAGGAAGGAGGGAGAGAGAGAGAAGGAGAGTGAGAAAACATCGATGTGAGAGAGACACATTGATTGGTTGCCTCTGGCACACGCCCCGACTGGGGTTGGGGATCGAGCCTTCAACTGAGATACATGCCCTTGACCAGAATCTTCTGGCTATCCATTTGAAACTCAGATTGTTAATTCATGGTTTTTCCAATAAACAGCATCAGTGTTTTTGTCTGATTGGTCTGCTTGGAGGGAGGGAAGGAGGGGAGAGAGAGAGAGAGAGAGAGAGAGAGAGAGAGAGAGAGAGAGAGAGAGAGAGAGAGAGAGAAGCATTAACATGAGAGAAATAGCGATTGTCTTCTGTATGTGCCCCAACCAGGGATCGAACCACAACCCAGGCATGTTGCCTGACTGGGAATTGAATCGTCAACCTTTCGTTGCACAGGAACTACTTAACCAAGTGAGCCACTCTGTCCAGGCAGCATCTGTCTTTTTAAATAAATATTTTTATTTTAGCTTATCTGAATTCCTTCTGCTGCCATTCAGTAGACATTCAAAGACATATTTTCATTATAGGATAGTATCTTTTTAACATTAAAACGGAAAACTTACAGATTGATGCTTTAAATACTATTTACATATTGTGTGTTTTTTCCATAGGGTGGCAATCAAGGTTTGACAGTAGTAATTCAAGGACAAGGTCAAACTACTGGGCAGTTGCAGTTGATACCTCAAGGGGTGACTATACTTCCAGGTCCAGGACAGCAGCTGATGCAAGCTGCAATGCCAAATGGTACTGTTCAGCGGTTCCTCTTTACCCCATTGGCAACAACAGCCACAGCAGCCAGCACCACCACCACCACCACTGTTTCCACCACAGCAGCAGGTAGAGCTTGGGGGTTATCAGACGTACTGTGTGTTATTACCACAAGTTGCTGGGCTAACAAAGGGGGCAAGAGACCAGCGCTTATCTTTGGGAGAATAAAACACAAGCCAGTAGCGTAACAGTTGACTGGTCAGCCTCACAAGATCTCAACAAGATCTCTTATTACAGACTCCTGTCACCTTCACCCCTCAAAATATATAAAAAGGGAGGTAAGGGTCTGGATAGCATGTTAACTATGCCCACATTCCTTTCCAATCCTTATGGGCACTGATTAATAATGGAGTTAATCTCAGAGCAGGTGGATATATCCAGCTCATAACCTACAAGTGAGAGCTGCAGGTCCAAAGCCCCTTTGTCTTCTGCAAGTAGCCGTCATTAACTGCCACCACGCTTAGGAGGAAAATGAGGGTTAGCATTCGCCTCGGCCAAAAGACCTGGCTGGTTTCCAAAGACTGCACCTCACTTTGGAAGTGAGCTTCGTGGGGAGTCAGCAAAATGTGCAGAGGGTGGCCATCAGATAGGGCCCATGCTCCCCAATTTAAAAGAGCTCTAACCCAAGTGTGTCTCAATGAGCCTTTCTAAGGCATTGTTGTTCTATACTGAAATTCAGAATTCTCACCTTTAGAAAATCCTTCAAATTCTTCTTTACCTTGCTCTTATATTCTAGAGTAGCTGTCGCCAGCTGGTGGTCTGCGAGGTCTGAAAGGTTGGCGACCACTGTTCTAGAGTAATATAATTATTTGGTCTTTCTTATTCACAGGTACAGGTGAACAAAGACAGAGTAAGTTGTCACCCTCAACACAGGTGCAACAAGCCAAATCCCTGCCACCAGCTCAGTCATCAAGTGTGAGTCCTCCAGAGTCCCAGCCACAGACTGCTCAGCCTTCAGCTCAGCCTCAGCCCCAAACTCAGCCCCAGTCCCCAGCTCAGCCTGAAGTTCAGACTCAGCCTGAAGTTCAGACCCAAACAACTGTTGCATCCCATGTCCCTTTGGAAGCACAACCCACCCAAGCTCAGTCATCCAAACCCCAAGTTGCAGTACAGTGTCAGCCTCAAAGTATTGTCCAAGGACAGCCGCCTGCTCGCGTCCAAAGTCCACCACAGACTCGAATACGTCCATCAACTCCATCCCAGGTGTCTCCTGGACAGCAATCCCAGGTTCAGACTACAACTTCACAACCGATTCCAATTCAGCCACATACATCTCTTCAGATACCTTCCCAGGGCCAGCCACAATCACAACCCCAGGTACAGTCTTCACCTCAAACTCTTTCATCGGGACAAACGTTAAGTCAAGTTACTGTTTCATCCCCATCCTGTCCTCAGCTACAAATACAGCAGCCACAGCCCCAAGTCATTGCTGTGCCTCAGCTGCAACAACAAGTCCAGGTTCTTTCTCAGATCCAGTCGCAGGTTGTGGCTCAGATACAGGCTCAGCAAGGTGTTGTGCCCCAGCAAATCAAACTCCAGTTACCTATTCAAATTCAGCAAAGCAGCCCTGTGCAGACTCACCAGATTCAGAATGTGGTTACAGTGCAGGCAGCCAGTGTGCAAGAGCAGTTGCAAAGGGTTCAGCAACTCAGGGATCAGCAGCAAAAGAAGAAACAGCAACAGATAGAGATTAAGCGGGAACACACCCTCCAAGCATCTAATCAAAGTGAAATCATTCAGAAACAGGTAAAGTTATTAAGTAAAAGCAGCATGTTCAGTAGTTTGAATTATTGTGCTGTGCATTAGACTTAGTGTTTGGTTGTGTTAGGTTTCCTAAATGAGACAAATTCACTGTTTCAATTTAGAAGCAATACTGGTGTGACCAAAATCTTGAATTACTACTATGGTTTGGAACTTTTTTGTTGGCAGTAGTCAGTGCTTATTAGAAAAACGACCAGCATTTTGGGAGAACTAAGATGGGAAGAATGGAGTTAGGGTTGAAGTATCATTGATACAGAACTGGAAGATGTGACTGAAATTTTAAAGCCACTTTAGGCATCATAGCAATTGTTTGAAGTTGTTTACAGTTGTCATCCCTTAGTTTGCATGTTCATGTAGACCAAGCAAATTATAGACCGATTTCACTCATTTGCATTTCTAGCCACACCTTTGTAAATTTTAACTACTATTATTCCATAGCTTACATATAAAGTGGCATTATGCAGTAGCATCTTAGTGAACTAAGGCAACTTAGATGAGTAAGAATTATTCTACTTAAAATGAAATCACATTGTAACATCTTGTAGCATTACTGGAAAATGTTTCTTTACATCTACAGCATGCGCTGCCTGGTACTAGTGTGGATTTCAAGTGTTTCCATGTCATGAGACTTGCATTCTGTTCCTGGGTCTCCCATTCACAGCCCCTGAAACTCACTTATCTCCTCTGAGCTATATCCTTACTAAAATTCCCTCTTTCCAGCCACCCAAGGTCATTGTAATGGTTAACTGAGGTCATGTATGTAGAAGCACTTTTATTTTTTCGTTGAAATATATTTGACATATAGCATTGTGCAAGTTTAAGGTGTATAACCTGTTGATTTGATAACATTTACATATTGTAATATTGCTGTTGTAACATAAGCACCTCTATCATGTCACGTAATTGCTTTGTTTTAGTGGTTGGAATAATTAATATCTAGTCTCTTAGCAACTATGATATTATTAAAAGAGAAGCACTTTCTAAACAACAGATTTTAAAGATCTATGGTAATAGAATTATAAAATTGACATCATATGTAATATGTCTAAATGCATTATCACCCAGCTCTTAGTACTGTATAGTTTATAAATTGAGAATGATGTATCACAATATCTGCCTTTACCTTAATCTCTTTAGCCCATCTGTGGGATGGGGGTGGGAGGATTCTTTACAATTAATGCCTGGAAAGAGCATAATGTTGAAAACATGGCCTTTGGAAAATGATTGCTGGGCTAGAATTACAGCCATATTCCTTATTTTGTCTCAGGATCTCTTTGTAAAATTATTCCTACCTTTCCATGTTATGAGGAATAAATGAGGCAATGTCAAGTGCTTACCTTAGCACAGGGTCTGGTACGTGGTAAGAATCCAGACCATATAGCTCTGATTTTATTTGTAGTATTGTGATAGAAAGTTCTTAGTTTCTTTGGGAAACAGATAGTTGCGCTCAGATTTCTACTATTTATGAACCAACTTGTAGTCATTATAAAATATGCACTTTTGGATTTTTTTTCTGTTCTGAAGGTGGTGATGAAGCATAATGCTGTAATAGAACATTTAAAACAGAAAAAGACCATGACTCCAGCTGAAAGAGAGGAGAATCAAAGGTAGGGAGAGGTGGTAACAGGGTCTCATTGTATGTCAGTCTCTTCCCTTTTGTATCTGGACACACAGGTTCTGAATTTACAGTTTTTTTGTTTGTTTGTTTTGTATGTGTTTTTGTTAATCCTCACCTGAAAATATTTTAGAGAGAGTGGAAGGGAGGAGCAGAGACAGAGAGAAAGAAGCATCAATGTGAGAGAGACACATCGATTGGTTGCCTCCCGCACTCGCCCCTACCAGGGCTGGGGATCAAGGCTGCAACCAAGGCACGCGCCCTTGACTGGAATTGAACCGACAACCCTTTAATCCTCAGGCCGATGCTCTATCCACTGAGCCAAAATGGCTAGGGCTGAGTTTAATCTCGACTGAAGTTTACTGAAATACTGAAAAAGAAGCCCTGGCACTAATAGGTTCTCAATGCTAGTTTGAATCACTCTTTGGAGCTTTACATTTACTCAGTTTGTGTATCACCTGTAGAGACATCAAAAAATCTTGTCTTGCCGAACCGGTTTGGCTCAGTGGATAGAGTGTCGGACTGCGGACTGAAGGGTCCCGGGTTCGATTCCGGTCAGGGGCATGTACCTTGGTTGCAGGCACATCCCCAGTAGGGGGCGTGCAGGAGGCAGCTGATCGATCTCTCTCATCGATGTTTCTAACTCTCTATCCCTCTCCCTTCTTCTCTGTAAAAAATCAATAAAATATAATAAAAAGAAAGAAAGAAAAAAAAAATCTTGTCTTAAGCCTTTCAGAATAAAATGCCCAGCATTACATAGGTTGTGTATTTCTCTCTAGAATGATTGTCTGTAACCAGGTGATGAAGTATATTTTGGATAAGATAGATAAAGAAGAAAAACAAGCAGCGAAAAAACGGAAGCGTGAAGAGAGTGTGGAACAGAAACGTAGCAAGCAGAATGCTACCAAGCTCTCTGCACTGCTCTTCAAACACAAAGAGCAGCTCAAAGCAGAAATACTGAAAAAGAGAGCTCTCTTGGACAAAGACCTACAAATTGAAGTGCAGGTAAGAAGGTATTTCCTTTCCTCCTCTGTCCAGTTTTTAGCATCTACTTTTATTCTTTCTTCAAATTTTGGTTAAGCTTAAAATTTTACTTTGTTTTCTAGAATTTACAGTTTTGTATATTTAATAAAAAGCTGTGAGGCATGTCTTAGAGATTTTTATATCTACATGTATATTGTAATCTCTAAACTAGGCACTCTAAGAGGTTAGTCTGTTGACTAAAACATGTGAGAAGTCTCTTGGGAATAGTTTTTATTCTCTATGACATTGTCTTGCCAGAAGTTATCAGGAGCCTAGTTTCATGAGAGAGGTAAACAGAAAAACTGTGAAATAATGTTGAAAGAATGAAAAACAAAGTGTGCCCATTAAATAAGACCATATTTCTTCCTTGATTTGTAAACCGATCTAGCAGGCATTGCAAATTCTTTGCTTACTTGGGGAATTTATTGAAAAATGAAAGAAAATATCTATTCATACATATCTAAGCAGCTTTTTAAAAGAAAAGTAGGCTATATAAAGCATCAAAAGTGCCTTTATATTTTAAGGTGAGAAATATTAAAATATTGATCAGCCAAAAAATCAACATAACTCTGAGACATTAGAGCTCTTCCCACTAATGTCAGAAACCAGATGACAGTGCCAAAAATCAACATTATTATTTTAGCATTTCTGGAAATTCTAGTTAAGATGTTAAAACAAGAAAAGAAAAAAGATAAAGTTATTTTGTATGATTATTATCTCAAAACCCCCAAAAAGAAAAAGAATTAAAATTTATGAGAGAATTCAGTAAGGTACTCAATAAATATCATGATTACAACCATTGTTGAGATGTAATAAGCAAAAGAGCCAACTCACAGAAGCAACAGAATATATAATATACTACCTCCCACTTTAAGATCTATTTTATAGATCTAATTTTTAGTGTAAAATGGAAATCACAAAAGTAACTGAATAAAACATGATTGTCATTTTTTGTAATCTCAGTGTAGGAAAAATCACTCCTAAACATTTCAGATTTCAAATACCACAAAGGAGAAAGATAGATTTGGTGACATAGAAAAATTTTATTTGGGCAGGGAAATACCATAAACAGCATTGTAAAACAGATAACAGGAAAAAAATTTGTGACATTTATGCCAGAATTAGTATTCCTAAAATTTAAAGAGCTCTTAAGTCAATAAGAAAAAGATAACACTAATTAACTATATGAGGGAATTCTTTCACAATATACATATAAATCGAAATACTACAATGTACACTTTAAATATTTTATAATTTTGTAAGTTATACCTTAATAAAGCTGAAATCTAAAAACACTCTAGTAGAAGATTTTTAAGACACATAAATAAGCAGTTTTCAAATCTAACAATGTCAAATATCAATAAACAAAATGATATTCAACCTAATAATGAAATACTATTTTTCTAGAGAAAATACCATGTATTTCTAGAGAACATTTCATTGGTATGTATAAAAAGACTAAAATGTGAATACTCTTTGATCCATAATTTTACTTGTAGAACCATCTGAGAAACAACTAGGCAAGATACACAAGCAAGGACATAATGAATATTAACCATAACAATAATCTGGAATCAGCCCAGAGTCCACAAAGAAGAGATTGGTTATCAGTGTTTCTCAACAGGAGCACTTTGGGCCCTTTCAACAGGCCAGTTTTTTACACTCTGTAGGAAGTTTAGCACTGGGTTCCAAATGCTAGTAGCTTTCCCTTCATTGTAACCAGCAAAAGAGTGACCTTGTCCCCTCTCCATACATACTCAAACACCTCCAGGGTACCCTTACCACCCTCAGTTGAGAACCACTGGATCAAATGTGTTTTGGAGTGTCCTCACAGTGGTCAGTGTATGATTAGTGCTTTTTGGTTTTTAATTCTTTGGGGAAATCCTCATAAATATTTGAATGAAAATGTAGGTTGCAGAATAGTATTTATAGTGTGACGTGTCCATTCAGTTCATTCAACAAATATTTAACATTTGGGTGTTTCACATACTGCTCCTGCTCCCTATTCTGCACAAAGTAGGGAAATATTTATAATCTGTGTCCTTTATAAATGACTGAATGTAAGGAAAAACTTAAAATATATATCCTTTATAAATGAATGAATGAACGAACATACATACATTTAAATGTCTTTCAAAGCAATTACCTTTATCCAACCAGTAAAAATTATATGTAAATCCATACTGTCCAAAGATTACCATTTTATTTATTTATTTTTAATGTGTTTTTATTGATTTCAGAGGAAGGGAGAGGGAGAGAGGCTGAGAAACATTAATGATAAGAATCATTGATCGATGCCTCCTGCACGCCTCCTACTGGGGATCGAGCCCACAACCCTGGCAGGTGCCTTGACCGGAATCAAACTGTGACCTCTTGGTTCATAGGACCACTGAGTAACACCGGCTAAGCAAAGATTACCATTTTTATTGTTTATTTACTTATTTTAATGAATTTTAAAGATATTTTTATTGATTTCCGGGGTAGGGGGGGGAGGAGAGAAACATCAATGATGAGAAAGAATCATTGACCAACTACCTCCTGCATGCCCCCAACTGGGGATGGAGCAGACAACCCAGGCATGTGCCCTTGACCAGAACTGAACCTGGAACCCTTCAGTCTGCAGGCCGATGCTCTATCCACTGAGCCAAACCGGCTAGGGCCAAAGATTGCCATTTTAAAGTAATATTAGAATATACCTTGTTTATAATATTTGTATTCATATAAACACATCTACACTAATAAAAGAGAAAAATGGTAATTGGCGTATGACGATACCCTTTTCATTGGCTAATCAGGGCTATATGCAAATTAACTGCTAACTAAGATTGGCCGTTAACTGCCAACAAGATGGCGGTTAATTTGCATATGTAGGCACAATGCAGGGAGGCGAAAGGGAAAGCAGGAAGAAGCCCCCTGCCACTGACAGTGATCGGAAACCCAGCCATCGGAAATACAAGCCCCCCAGCCATGATCAGAGAATCAGGCGCCTTTTCCACCCTGGCCAGTGATAGCAGGAAGTAGGGGTGGAGCCAGCGATGGGAGCTGGGCACGGTCGAAGCTGGCAGTCCCAGGAGCTAGGGGTCCCTTGCCTGGGCCTAAAGCGAAGCCCACGATCGCGGGGCCGCTGCAGCTGCAGGTCCCCGCTGCCCGGGCCGGACGCCTCAGCCAGAGGCATCAGGCCTGGGCAAGGGGCCGATCCTGCGATTGGAGGGTGATGGGGGTCAACACCTGAGGGCTCCCAGTATGTGAGAGGGGGCAGGCTGGGCTGAGGAACACTCCCCCTCCCCCCCAACACCCAGTGCACGCATTTAGTGCACCGGGCCCCTAGTTACATATAAAACAGTCACACTGGACACAACATATATTGATCATTTTTCTACATTCACTATACTATGCAGCCATTTAAAAATGTTATTACTGTTGTAAATATTCTTTTGTACAATTAATGGTGTTCTTTTTGACGGTGTATTATCTAATGAGGAAGAAAAATTATACTTTAAGAAAAATCAGCATTATTTTAACTAGAATTTATTGCTAAGATAATTTGCTTTGAAGGACATCTTACAAAATACAGAAGCATCTCGTTACAGCATCATACAGAATAGTTTCTCTGCCTTAAAAATGTCCTGTGTTCCACCTTTTCATCCCTCCTTCATCCCCATCTGCTTGTCTTTTTGGTAAAGTAATTTATTCACTTTGGAATAGAACTTTATATCTTCATTTGCCTCTGCAATTCTCAAACACATGTATTATAAACTTTTCATCAAATTGTCCTATAAAATTAATTTCATAGGGAGTGAATGCAGATTTGGTTATTGATTTTGTTGGTAGTCTTCTTTCACATTACATGTTTTCATTTGGTTTGGCATTTGGTATTTTAAGTGATAAGGGTTTGGTTTGGTTTCCTCTCTTGAAGTCCATTGTAGCCGAGCCAACACTTAATATCAAACAGGGAGCCTGCTCATTAACCACCTCACACGAAGCTCGAGTCCCCTTCTTCCTGTTCCTGTTGTGGGTTACCACTTCCTACTTCCAAATCTGGAGCTCAATAGGCCTGCAGTTCTAGACCTGTTCATAGTTTTGTGTTTCCGTTCCATGGAGACATTTATATTGTATTCAAGATAGCTATGTCTTTTCAGTTTTCTCTTTTTTATACTTTACTACCATTGGTATGTTCTTTTTAAAAAAATATATTTTATTGGTTTCAGAGAGGAAGGGGGGGGGGAGAGAAACATCAGTGATAAGAGAGAATCATTGATATGCTACCTCCTGCACACCTCCCACCGGGGATTGAGCCCGCAACCTGGGCCTGTGCCCTTGACCAGAATTGAACCCGTGACCCCTCAGAATGCAGGCCGATGCTCCATCCACTAAGCCAAACTGGCCAGGGCTCATTGGTATGTTCTTGACAGAGGAATCAAGGTGTGTACCCACTACACCGTCTTAACGATCTTGATTTTCCTGCAGTCATCTCGTTATATTTCATAAACCATGTTATTACATTGAAACTCAAGATTTATTTTCATCCCTAGTGAAAAGTTCAGACTTTCTTTTTAAATAGAGAAGGGCTGTTGAATAGCCACAGAGCTTATCTTCTCATTTACAAGACTATCTAGATGCATGGAGAAAATAGATTTATTAAATGAAGACCATTCAGGTTTATTTGTTAGAATATTTGTGATGCTTAAAAGCTCAGTCATAACTATGTTTTATTTACACCAAGTTTGTTCATTGATACCAGTTCCAGTGGTTTTTCTAAGAGTAGGTTGTTACACTGGGCAGCAGAGGTGTGCCTGCAAAGTATTTCACATGAAAAAAAAAAAAGGATTTTAATTTATGGGAAAATCTGTAATAAGAAAATGCTCTCTCTGCAGCCTTAAATTCTAGACATAGCTGCATGAGAAACAAGGCAAATCCGTCTCTCATCCTGCTTTGGGCTGGTCAATTTGAATATCAATTCATGTTCAGTCTCACTCTAAGGACACAGAAGGAGAGTGGCCAGACGAAAGCAGCCAGTGGGTGAGGACACTGGAAATCACATCCTGAGCCATGACTAAAATAACCAGGGCATGTGGGCCAGGGGAGGGGGTGTTCTTGTCAGACACGGCATCGTTTTGTCAGAGCGCCTTGGAGGACAACTAGCAGCTCTCTAGTTACTTCATCTTCCATTTCTAGTTGTTTTAATTGGGTTTAAGGTATAGTAAGAACATGGGTGTTTGGAATTATTGCAACTCCCTCACGTTAGGCTTAACTATGGAGCTATTTCGACAAGGGGGTAATGTAACATCCTCTGGCCAGTTTGTGCATTTACATAATTCAAATGATAGTCTTGTATTGTCTTTAATTGACAATAGGAAGAGCTCAAGAGAGACCTGAAAATTAAGAAAGAAAAAGAAATGGTGCAGGCCACTGCAGCAGCTACCACTCCCCCTGCAGCACCTCCTGCGCCGCCAGCCCCTCCGCCTTCGCCTCCACCTCCACCTCCACCTCCCCCGCAGCACTCGGGCCCCCCGGCCACAGCCACAGCCACAGCCACGGCCGCGCTGTCTGCAGCTTCTCAGAAGAGGAAGCGAGAAGAGGAAAGAGACTCAAGCTCAAAGTCCAAGAAGAAGAAAATGATTTCTACTACCTCAAAGGAAACTAAGAAGGACACAAAGCTTTATTGTATCTGTAAAACGCCTTACGATGAATCTAAGTGAGTAGATCCTTTTGAGCTCTAGTTTATTTTCTTAAAGGTTAGCCGTTAATCTTCCAGTTTTGAAGGAAATGAATATACTGGTAGCAACATAAAGGAAAATAGTTAAAAGCAAGGGTAATAGAGTTTCATCTCTGATCTTGCATCTGATATTCTTAACTTTGACACTAGCAAATAAAAGTTTATTTCCCGTGTTCATGATTCGTGTTTGTCCTTCATATTCTTTTCTGTCAAAAACAAGCTTTCTGTTGCTCCTTGGCTTTCTCCTCTTCTCTCTGGATTAACTCCAAGTCAGTCAGTAGTGCTGTCTGGAGGAGGAGGGGTATGATTATTGCCGCCAGAGTTCAGAGTATGCTTTCTGGAATCTGTTCACAACCCTATACATCAAATTCTAGAGACTGTGAATCTGAATGGTGCAGGAGGTTTCAAGTTTGAGTGCCTTTGGTTTTTTTGTTGTTTAATTTTAAGCAGTTATCTGTTTTTTTATATTGGAATGGTATAACAATATTATTTTTGTCAAAGTTCCCACTTTCTTATTGGGGGAAAAGTCAGAGAAATAAAAAAAGTGTTCCTTTTACCCATTCCTCAATTAAGACACTCAAAAATTTAATAAGAATGGCAGCTGGAAGCTGTTTTTGACAGTTGTGACTTATATTTGGATATATATACGA
Organism: Myotis daubentonii; assembly: GCF_963259705.1. Taxonomy (NCBI): domain Eukaryota; kingdom Metazoa; phylum Chordata; class Mammalia; order Chiroptera; family Vespertilionidae; genus Myotis; species Myotis daubentonii. The sequence continues at coordinate 39,349,537 of NC_081855.1, read as the reverse complement.
GATTTTAGAGATGCTGATCTATTAATGTAATTTTATTTTTTTATCATTGTCTTTTAACTAAGTATTTAGCTTCCATTTTGAACATTTAAATGTAGGCCAGCTTTTAAAAGCCAAAATTAACCACAGTATTATTTTATAGTACTGAAAAGTTTGATTGTGCTAAAAAATATGATCATTTAGAATTAGGAATGCTTAATGTCTACTTTAAGTGGATGCCTAATTTCTAAATAAAGTTCTCTCTTTAATGATGTTTAAATTGCAACCTTGAAGCTGCTTTGGTGGTGCTATTTAAATTATAATCTGCAAGTGCTAGATCAAAAGTTTATGTTGGTAAACTTAGCTGTGTGTTGAATTAAACACAGATCAGTTTAGGCATCTTCACTTTTCATTGTCTTACTTTATTGGAAATTATACATAATGTAAAAAGTGGAGCCCTATTAACTGATTTTTCCCTTAGTCTAATACAAGTGTGCCTCCCTTTAAGCAAAATATACTGAATGATTTGTAGAATAAAACAATATGATTTACAAAAAGATCTGCTTATGGAATTTCTTTAAATAACAGTCTTCTTTGGCCTACTTAAAATATTAAGATCACAGAAATGTATTTTATGTAATATCTAAGTTGCATAAAATGAGGCACACGTGTACATGTGCTCATTGTATTGAGATTGCCTCATTATTTTGTGTATATTTCATATTTTTCAGTTTGTCATTATTAACATTTCAGTATACCAGGTTCATTCACTCCCTGTTTTTGAGTTTGGATGAGTTAGTGTTTTTTAAGGAGTATTTTGTAATCTTTCGTACCAAACTAGCTTGGTTTGGAAATCTAGTGAGAGTGACTAAAACCTGAAATACAAGTCCTGAACTTATTTCCAGAACATACAGCCCACCATCTGGTGAAGGCAACACAAAAACACCTTGGTGGCCCCCTCCTGTGGCTGTGAAAATCCTGCGAAAGTCATAATTCCAAAAGAAGAAAGTTAGTGGTAATAGGATAAACCACACAACCATGTATTATTCCTTAACTTTCATAAAGTTTGAAGCTTGAGTACATCTACTATTTCTCTAAGTGAATCGACCAAGAAATCCCTTGCTAGAACCAATGGTATCAGCGAGGCCAGTCTGGTTCCTTGTGATCCATACTAATTCTTCCTATGACTTTGATATGATGTTTCCTACCCAGTGCCTGTCAACACTTGTATATTTACACGTGTTTGTCATAGAGACACTTTTCATTGTCATTAGGGATCTTATTTTCAAAAGCCTTGATAACCCTGTATGTGATTAGCCCTCACACAGCCGTTATACACCCATACAGCCCCACCTTGCCAAATACTGTAGAATCTCTCTCTGTTTTGGATAACTGTCCGTACACTCTGCACCGTGTACCAGGATTTTAATTGAAGCAATTTCTTACAGTTAATTAACCTGGCCACGCCACATTACACATTGTATTGACTGAAAAACTGGCCCGTGTCATAATCTGTCACAATTAGATTAAATTTCAACATTTATTTGGTAGAAATTGAATTACTACATGTACCTTTCTTACTTTTCTTCTTCATATCATATTTTGACCATTTATCTTCTACACCTGGCTGACCTGCATGTTCCTTGTAGTGTAACTTCTATTTGGTGTTTGCGCTTTGCTTTGTTTTCAAATTTAAATTGTGAGATACATTTTCAAACCTATCTAAGAAATAGCCCTGATTTTGAAATGGCTTCTGTGGCATAGGTTTGACAGATGTAAGTCTTTGATTCTTTGGCTTTGGTTTTTGTGCCTGTTACAGTTTTACACACATTCATTAAGAGGCAGACATTACCATCAGTGTGTTCTTTATTTTTTCAAATTCCAGTATGTTTTTAAAGACTCATTTCACTAAACAGTGTATTTGTTGAAATTGATGTGAGTGACTTTATGTTTTCACACTTGATACAGTCAGATGCTGTAGTTTGCCAGGGGTAGAATGGTTGGATTCAGGATGTTTAGCTGACTCATTGCAGAAAGTTATCCTGTAAGAAAGTGAATCAAGGCAGGGAAGACAGATTTAAGTACCATGCAGCTCAAAATGACAATCACATTGTCATTTTCATTGTGAATACTTTTAGGTTCTATATTGGCTGTGATCTTTGTACTAACTGGTATCATGGAGAATGTGTTGGCATCACAGAAAAGGAGGCTAAGAAAATGGATGTGTACATCTGTAATGATTGTAAACGGGCACAAGAGGGCAGCAGTGAGGAATTGTACTGTATCTGCAGAACACCTTATGATGAGTCACAGTGAGTTCTGATAAGAGCATCATATTTAATAATTTAGGAAGCCAAATTGCTCTGTCTGGTTACTTATTTATTTTAAAATGAAAAGCAAGATATTTTCTGCATATATTATACACTTACATTACAAATTCCTTTCCATTTTTTTTTCTCTTCTTCCCTCTTTACCTCCCCTTCAAAATTTATGTTGCTTCTTAGTGAATGTTTGAGATTCATTGGGAAAAATATGGCTTAATGGTAGACTTGATTATTCAATATGTAACATCGAAATTAATGAGATTAAAATAGCCTGCCTTGTTTGGACTTCATCAGTGTTTGAAATGGCGCTTTTTTGTGGGTTAGAAAAATACTAATTTGGATACAAGCTCTGAGACTCTGTTTTTAGCTTCCAGGATTTTGAACTCCCAGTTGGGTGGCCAATATCAGCTTCCCATTTGATATGGTATTTGTTGTAAGATTTTTGGCTTTATTTTGTTTTGAACTTTAAAGACAAAATGTTTTACATTTTTCTTCATATTGGTTCTCTAATATTATACATTGTTCTTAATAAATTTTTAATGCTTGTTTTTAACATCAGATACTAAATTAACACATAGGAATGTCAATCTTCAAAATTATTAAGACAATTATAATACTAAATCTGTTTTATATCCAAGGGTTAGAGTATTTTCAGATGCATGCATTATTACTTTTTAAAATAAATTTTAAGTAATATGATCCCATCTGTTTTGAACTCACATTTCCATTTCGGATCTTGCAGATTTTATATTGGCTGTGATCGGTGTCAGAATTGGTACCATGGGCGCTGTGTTGGCATCTTGCAGAGTGAGGCAGAGCTCATTGACGAGTATGTCTGTCCACAGTGCCAGTCGACAGAGGATGCCATGACAGTGCTCACGCCACTAACAGAGAAGGATTATGAGGGTTTGAAGAGGGTGCTGCGTTCTTTACAGGTGAGAAACCACTCTGTGTGCTACATTTGAAGATGAAATCTACCAGTGTGACTTTGGAAACACTCCTAGAGTTTGAACTTTCCAATCTTAGACTACCTATTTACTGACTCCCAGCCAATCTAGTCAAGTGGTCCACAGACTTCAGTCCTTCACATGCCAATGTCATGAGGTTTCCATAGCCACACAATAGCTCAGCTGCTCTTAACCTAACACTTGTATTTAAAATGAGTCACTTTTTTGCCCTAGCTGGTTTGGCTCAATGGATAGAGCGTCGGCCTGCGGACTGAGGGGTCCCGGGTTCGATTCCGGTCAAGGGCATGTACCTAGGTTGCGGGCACATCCCCAGTAGTAGGTGTGCAGGAGGCAGCTGATCGATGTTTCTCTCTCATCGATGTTTCTAACTCTCTATCTCTCTCCCTTCCTCTCTGTAAAAAATCAATAAAATATATTTTTAAAAAAAGAAAGAAATTAAATGTATTGGTTTTAGAGCAGGGAAAGAAGCAAAAGGGAGAGACATAGATTTGTTGTTCCACTTATTGATAATTCATTGGTTGGTTCTTTTAAATATATTTTTATTGATTTTTAGAGAGAGAGGATGGAGAAGGATAGAAACATCAATGAGAGAAATATCATTGATCAGCTGCCTCCTGCACGCCCCCCCCCCACTGGGGATCGAGCCCGCAAACCCCAGGCTTGTGCCCTGACTGGGAATCAAACCATCAACCTCTTGGTTCATGCAACACTAGCCAGGCCATTGGTTGATAATTGCATGTGCCCTTCCTGGGATTGCACCCTCAACCACGGTGTATCGGGTCAACGCTCTAACCAACTGAGCTACCAGCCAAGGCTTCTATTCCACACATTGAACCCACCCCATCCCCTGTTTTATGGGTGTGATTACAGTGCCAGCATCATTCAGTTGGCAGGTCATCATGCCAACTTTCTTTCCTCCTACACTAGTGCTTCAAACCCTGCCCCCTCATGCCAAGGTCCTCAGACCACTCTTTGAAAGCCATTATTATAGAGTATGCCCATCTGAGATAATTTGTGACTAGAGCAGTATTATCCTATCCTATCTAATAAAAGAGAGACATGGTAATTAGCGTACAACCGCTACCCTTCCCATTGGCTAATCAGGGCAATATGCAAATTAACTGCCAGCCAAGATGTTGGCCGGCAGCCAGGCAGCTTGAAACTAACATGAGGCTTGCTTGCTTCAGTGACGGAGGACTCCAATGTTCCCCGCCTGCCGCTGCCGGCCTCTGAGCTGCAACTCTAAGCAACTATGTAACAAATATAGAAGCTAAACAAAACCCCAGAAACCTGCTTTAGTCCGCCAGGCTTCAGCCAGCAGGATCGCAACATTGTAAGCAAAGGCCAGAAACCTACTTTCAGCAGCGGAGGCCTAAGAGCTGGAGCCAAGCCTCAAAGCTAAAGCTGGCCCAGAATAAAAAAAGCAAAAAAGGAGCGGTTGGGAGCTTCAGTCATCCCCAGCCTGAAAACAGCCCTCAGCCCCTCACCCAGGCTGGCCAGGCACCCCAGTGGGGACCCCCACCCTGAAGGGTGTGTGACCAGCTGCAAACAGCCATCATCCCCTCACCCAGGCTGGCCAGGCACCCCAGTGGGGACCCCCACCCTGAAGGATGTGTGACCAGCTGCAAACAGCCATCATCCCCTTACCTAGGCTGGCCAGGCACCCCAGTGGGGACCCCCACCCTGATCCAGGACACCCTTCAGGGCAAACCAGCCGGCATCCACCCGTGCACCAGGCCTCTACACTATATAGTAAAAGGGTAATATGCCTCCCAGCACCGGGATCAGCAGAGCTGAGAGGCCTCCCGGCACTGGGATCAGCATGACAGGGGGCAGCGCCCAAACCCCCTGATTGCCCTGCGGCTCTGTGTGTGACAGGGGGCGGGGCCACAACCTCCCTATCCACCCTGCTCTGTTCGTGACAGGGGAAGGCGCCCAACCCCCTGATCAGCTCTGCTCTGTGCCTGATAGGGGGGAGCTCCCCAACCCCCTGATCGCCCTGCGGCTCTGTGTGTGACAGGGTGTGGCGCCCCCCCCCCCCACCCCCCCAAGGGCCCTGCTCTATGTGTGACAGGGTAGAGCCATAACCTCCCCATCGGCCCTGCCCTGAGTGTGAGAGTGGTGGCGCCCCAACCCCCTGATCGGCCCTGCTCTGTGGGTGATAGAGGGCGGCGCCCCAAGCCCCTGATGGGCCCTGCTCTGTGCGTGACGGGGTGGCGCCGCAACCTCCTCATCGACCCTGCCTTGAGTGTGACGGGGGACGGTGCCCCAACCCCCCAATCGGCCCTGCTCTGAGCCCGACCAGGGGCTGCACCTAGGGATTGGGCCTGCCCTCTACCACCCGGGAGCAGGCCTAAGCCAGCAGGTCATTATCTCCTGATGGGTCCCAGACTGCGAGAGGGCACAGGCCAGGCTGAGGGGCCCCCCTCCCCCCCCCAAGTGCACAAATTTTTGTGCACTGGGCCTCTAGTATATAATAAAGAGCTAATATGCTAATTAGACCAAACAGCAAAACAACCGTCTGGACAACCTTCCTGACGAAGCCGGGGCTGCGAGGGCCGAGCCCCTTGCACGAATTTCATGCATCAGGCCTCTAGTAAACAATATTATCTATCCAGTTTAAGACTCTTGGAGTTTAAGCGTTGATTGATGCAGTAATTCCAATGGGAAATTTAAATGGAGTAGTATTTCCACCTGACAATAAGAATGGCCTTTTTATTTTCTTGTAGGCCCATAAGATGGCCTGGCCCTTCCTGGAACCAGTGGATCCTAATGATGCACCAGATTATTATGGTGTCATTAAGGAGCCTATGGGTAAGTACTTGAGTGGAATATGGATTTTTTTTTCAAGTCTCAGTAGATATTTCATTTGTTACCCATAAAATTAATATATCATAGCTTAATGAGAGTATAAATTGGTGTGGCAACTTGGAGGGTAAGTTAGTGGTGTGTATTAATGTTTAAGTGTGCATACCTTTGGAGCCAGCAGTTTGATTTCTTAGGATTTGCATGTGTACAAGTATGATGTTCATCACACAGTGTTTATAATTGCAAAAATACTGGAAATGAGATAAATAGCCCTTAGTAGAGGAGTAGCCAAATCAGATAACATATAAGTAGAGTATTATTCAGCTATAGAAAAGAATGAATGGGCCGGGTCTGTCTGAGCCTCTGATCCTGTCTCCTCTTCCTTATCTTTTCCTGAAGGAGAACCATTTGATGAACGCACAGTGGAGATCAAAGAGAAAACAGCCTTATTTCCGGTGGGAGGGGTTAATAAGTTACAGCTACAAGTGATTATATTAAGATGGAAAGCTCCAGTGATTATATTAAAAACTAGAGGCCTGGTGCACAATTTTTTTTTAAATTCTGAAGCCAGAAAAAGACAGATGCTCATATATTATTATTAGCTACAACTGTGCCGGGCTCCATTTTAAGTGCTTCTCATGTTTTATTTTTTTCCAACTTATATGCACTATTATTAAAACTCACTTTTCAGGTGAGAAACAGTCAGGTTAAATGCATCTAAGATCACTAACAGTTAAATGGCAGAGACTCAGGATTGAACATTCTGGCTCCTGAGAATACATGATTCACAGTAACTGCCCTCTGAAATAATTCCAATATTACCATACTAGACCCCCACCCAATTTTCTGAAAGCAAATAGTGACCCACTTATTATTCTCATAGCACCCAGTTTTATGTGCAGAATAACATATGTCCATGCCACAAGAACTGTTAGGTGGCATGTTCACTCTTAATGGAGTTGTGTTAGAACTACCTGCTTACTGTTATCTAGAAGTTACTAGAGCAGTCACAGCTCCACAAACTTTAAAACACCCCTCCTAAGCCTCAGTTAATATTAATAATTTACTTATTATGAGACCAGTGTTTCTGATCTTTTCCCCTCCAAGACCTAGTAATTATCATTTTATGTGCCTCAGGCATGAAACCACTCTGGCCCCCAACACAGGCATCAAGCTAGGATGAACTAAGGACTGTACATCTGCTTTGCCCCTGGTTGATATAAGAGCAACACCACCAATCAGGTGTCTCCTTGCCCATTGCCAGGGGTCTGGTGCACAAATTTGTGCGGGTGGGGGGGGGGGGGAGCCAACCGGCCAGGGGGGTGGGGCCATGGGAGGTTGGCTGTGGGAGCACACTGACCACCAGGGGGTAGCTCCTGCATTGAGCATCTGCCCCCTGTGGTCAGTGCACGTCATAGTGACTGGTTGACCGGTAGTTCGGTCGTAATGGTCTCTTGGGCTTTTATATATAGAGAGTATCTATAGAAATATTATAAAAATTAAAAATTCATAAAAACTTAAAAAACTGCCAAAGGATTAGTAGCTTCATCCAGCTGATGAAAAAAGTATTCCAAAGCATTTTATACATCTTAAAAGCTGTCATCACAGAAAAAAAGAAATCTGTAGCTGTGTGATGGTGGATGTTAACTAAACTGATTGCGGGTGATCATGTGCAGTATATATGTATACCAAATCATTATGCTTGCTGTACTCTTAAAACTAATACAGTGTTATATGTCAACTATATCTTAGTTTAAAAAAATACTTTTTAATTAGAAGGATTTGTGTTTGGTGACAACTCTTTCTTTTTAAATATATTTTTATTGATTTTAGAGGGAGAGGAAGGGAAAGAGAGAGATAGAAACATCAGTTGCCCCCCACCGGGAATCAAACCAGTGACCTCCTTGGTTCATGGGTTGACACTTAACCACTGAGCCACCAGCCGGGCTGGTGACAACTTTTTGAAGAGGAGAAATAAGTAAGGGAGAAATAAGTGAGGGCTTAGTTAAAAGTATTTTTTAAGAAAAACAACATAAATAATTGTTACCTCACTTCCCCTGAAGTTGAAGGTAGAAGTTAATCCTTGAATTCTTGTATGTGTTTCAGATTTGTATAATCTTTAGATAGGTAGGTAAATAATTCTACTTTTAAAATTAACACAGGTTGCCGAAACCGGTTTGGCTCAGTGGAGAGAGCGTCGGCCTGCGGACTGAGAGGTCCCGGGTTTGATTCCGGTCAGGGGCATGTACCTGGGTTGCGGACACATCCCCGGTGGGGGATGTGCAGGAGGCAGCTGATCGATGTTTCTCTCTCATCGATGTTTCTAACTCTCTCTATCTCTCTCACTTCCTCTCTGTGAAAAATCAATAAAATGTTTAAAAAAAAATAAAAAATAAAATTAAATTAAATTAACACAGGTTAATTGTAGAAAATTTAGAAAATAAAGAATAAGAAAAGATTAATAAGTACACTTTTCATCTTTTCCTCACTGAATTCCACTACATTTTGGTGTGTGTTTGCGTGTGTGTGTGTGTGTGTGTTAAAATTGAGATTATATAATCTGTCTGGTACACATCTTCCTATGTCATTAATCTTCAAAAACATAATTTTTAATGGCTTTATATAGTCTGTAAGTTGAATATACCTTAAATTACTTAACCAAAATTATTTTCTTGAAGAGTTAGACTATTTTGCTATCTTTTTTCTTTATTATTACCGCCCAGATAAACATCATCTTATGTAAATAAGTACATAGAGACAATATACATCTCCAAGACATACTGTTGAAAGAAAAATGGAAGTTACAAAACAATACTGTATCGAGGGGTGCAAAGGGGGTTGGGTATAGGGACATTTGTAATAGTGTCTACAATTTAAAAAAAAAAGAACAATACCTAGGTTTTATGCAGTAAACAATTATATGTATTCTAAGGGTACATAAATGTCTTTAGAAATACCTAGGGCGGGTGGCAGAAGTATAGCCTGGCCGTCATGGCTCAGTGGTTGAGCATCAACCAAGAGGTCACAGGCTCAATTCCCAATCAGGGCACATGCCCGGGTTGTGGTTCGATCCCTAGTAGGGTACATGCAGAAGCATCTGATTGATGATGTTTCTCCCATTGATGTTTCTATTTCTCTATTCCTCTCCCTTCCTCTCCCTGAAATCAGTTGGTTAGAGCGTCATCCCAATGTACCAAGGTCGCAGGTTCAATTCCCAGTCAGGCCACATACAAAAAACAACCAGGAATGCATAAATAAAGAGATTCAAGAAATCAGTGTAGCCCTGACCGGTTTGGTTCAGTGGATAGAGCGTGGGCCTGTGGACTGAAGGGTCCCAGGTTCGGATCCCGTCAAGGGCATGTACCTTCGTTGGGGGCACATCCCCATTAGGAGGTGTGCAGGAGGCAGCTGATCGATGTTTCTCTCCCATTGATGTTTCTAACTATCTCTCTCCCTTCCTCTCTGTAAAAGATCAATAAAATATATTAAAAAAAAGAAATCAGCCGAAACCGGTTTGGCTCAGTGATAGAGCGTCGGCCTGCGGACTGAAGGGTCCCAGGTTCGATTCTGGTCGGGGGCATGTGCCTGGGTTGCGGGCACGTCCCCAGTGGGAGATGTGCAGGAGGCAGCTGATCGATGTTTCTCTCTCATCGATGTTTCTGACTCTCTCTCTCTCTCTCTCTCTTCCTCTCTAAAAAATCAATAAAATATATTAAAAAGAAAGAAAGAAAGAAAGAAATCAGTATGTATCTTTTGTCTAAAAACCAATCATAAAGTTAAAAAAAAAAAAAAGCTAGGCAGGCTGTTAAGTACCCAGAACTTAAAAAAATGATAATATCCTGGCATGATGTGTGAAGTATTTTACTTTTCATAACCTACACAGAATAGATGGGCCCAGATCGTGCTTGGAATTTCGTCGGGCTATTAGGTGCACCTTTGCAGTTGTCCTTGTTTGCGCATTTTCCCTGCCAATATAAATGGAAACAATCAAAGACTTACATGTGTGTGTGTTAAAACATGTAACATAAAATTTTCCATTTTAACTATTTTTATATACACAATTTAGTGATTGATTACATTTGCAATGTTGTCTTTTAGTAATTTTATGGTTTTAATTTTTGCCCTAAAATTTGACCCACCTAGAATTATTTTGGCTTATAATGTGAGGTGGAATTTTTCTCTTCACATATGTAGTCATTTGCCCCAACCCAATTTTTTAATGAATTCTTCCTTCTTCTACTTATTTGAAATGACATCCTCAACATACATGAAATTCTTATGCTTAGTACAGTTAGGTCTGTTCCTATTTTGAATTCACTTCTGTTAATGTTTGTGTCATCCTGCAACGTGCCACACTTTTCATTTTTACAGCTTTATAATATTTTTTAATGTCTGATAGATTAAATTTTTTCATTGCTTTTTTTTTTCAAATTCAAAAATAATCATTGAGATTTAGTTTAGAATTGTCTCTCTTTCAGTCAATTCTAGATTAATTTTAATCATTGGCCTTTTACTCATACCAGCATTACAAAACTACAGAGATTTTGTCCTTAATTCTGGATTTCCCCCTTCTCTTTGTACATATGATAGTTATACTTACTTGTGTGCCTGTGAAAAATGCATACTTAAATATGTATTGATCATGTTATTTAAAACTAATTGAATAAAGAGCTGTTCTCTGTACTTAACTGAAAATAAAAGAGCCTTCTTAGCAGCAGCCAAGATTTTTATATCAGGCCCCCAGGCAAACACAAAAAGTGCTCCTATTTTCTTCAAGAACTGCTCAAAGCCTTAATGGTGAGTCAGTTTGGGTAGGAAATATATATTCTTGTGAGTCAGAACTGTGAGCAGTATTCACATTGGAATAACCTTAAAGCTTTGAAATGTTTTACATTTTGTGTTTTTAAGACCTTGCCACCATGGAAGAAAGAATACAAAGACGATATTATGAAAAGCTGACAGAATTTGTGGCAGATATGACCAAAATTTTTGATAACTGTCGTTACTACAATCCAAGTGACTCCCCTTTTTACCAGTGTGCAGAAGTTCTTGAATCATTCTTTGTACAGAAATTGAAAGGATTCAAGGCTAGCAGGTAAGCAGATGTGTTCATTGTTCTGAATTAATTCAGCTCCTCAAACTCTTTATACTATTCTGTCAAAGGAATCAGTCAATGAAGTTTATGGTAAATTTTAACCTTAACATTAAGAATCCTTAAAAAAAAAAAAAAAAAAAAAGTAAGACTAGCATTATGATATACTGCCAAGGACAAGAGAACAGACTCATAATGAGAGATTGATGAGTTTGTGATCTACTTAGAATTAATGTCATTTTTTAAAATTAAAAAAGCATTTATCAAATGCTTCCAGAAAGCAAGATGTTCTCTTAAATGCACTACATGTACAAAGATAGTAGTAGAAAGTCAGAGCTCTTGGTCCATCTCACAGAGTATAAAAGTGACTTCTGTAGGGTGCAGGAGGGGAGACAATGAAAGGGGAATGTAAGTATTTTCTCCTTAATTGACGTTTGCTATATCTTTGAAAGCATAAAATGTTTCTTTTTCTGGGTATTTTTTCTATGGACAAAACTAGACTTTTAAATCCACAGACCTTTTCTTTGAACCTCTAATAACTTAAAAGCATTGAGCAACTTTGCCTCATGTTCCTGTGCTGTGACTCTCGTTACCTGTTTCTAAACCTCAGCCCTCCTCTGGAGCCCATGGAGCCCATGCCGTCCTTCCTTCCAACGGAAGCCCAGCTTTCATTCCCATGGTAGCTGCCACCACTTTCCAGCCTGAGGTTTCATTATTCGCTCTTTCCCATGCACCACCCCACAGGCCTCGTTGTCCCTAGATATTCAGTTGACTAGATCTTGGCTGGGTAGGGGCCTGAGCACCTGTATTATCTAATGGACTCCCAAGGGGCTCCTCATACCAGAGGGTAAGAACCAGCACTCTACTTAGTAATTTTCCCCGGAGGAAAATCTGTAGGGTGCTTTTTGTCTCTCTCCTTTTCCTGTAGCAAGTTATATCAAGAACTGCGTTTTAGAGTCAGTTTACATAAAATAAATGGACAGCCCAGCTGAAGTATCTAGTTATCTTCTCAGCAAAGGAATCAAAAACCCCAAGACTGGTTTGGCTCAGTGGATAGAGCATCGGCTTGTGGACTGAAAGGTCCCAGGTTCGATTCCGGTCGGGGGCATGTACCTGGGTTGCGGGCACATCCCCAGTGGGGGATGTGCAGGGGGCAGCTGATCGATGTTTCTCTCTCATCGATGTTTCTGGCTCTCTGTCTCTCTCCCTTCCTCTCTGTAAAAAATCAATGAAATATATTTAAAAAAGAAAAATGTGAAAGAAAAAAGATGTTTTAGAGTACCCAAAATTCCAGAAAGAAAATACAGAAAGAGAGGAAATGATCAAAAGACTAATATAAGAAAAGTTTCCTGAGCTAATGAGAGGCACAAGACTTCAAATCCAAGCAAATACATTCATTCATTCAACATATGGTTGAGACCTTGCTGTATGCTGGAGATTAGATACAGCAATGAATAAGTAAAGCTCTTGCTCCCTTGGAGCTTGCTTTTTTGTGTGGTAGGAAAACAGGGCGGGTGGTGTGGAATGCTGAGGACATTGATAAACACAATGAGCCCATGGGACACATGGAAAAAGCTCCACCCCACACATCATGTAAAATTCCAGATGCCAAGGTTAAAAGAAGCTCTTTAAAACAGACAACCTACAAACCAACAGAATTAGACTGTATCAGACTTTTCTCTAGCAACTAGAATGCTAGAGTATTAAGGAGGAAATAAATCAAAAAGTTTGAGGAAAAATGATTTTCATCCTAGAAGTCTTTGTCCAGCCAAACAATCCAAGAGAAAGAATACATGTTAGTCATGTAAGGGCTCAGAAAGGGGCTCCTTCCCATACATCTTTCTCAGCAAGTTATTTTAAGATGTTCAGTACTAAATAAGCAAATCAAGCAAACAAGACCTTGAATCCGGGAATAAGAGGTTCAGGAAATCAATGGGAATCACTCTGACCCAGGGTGACATTTGTATGGCAGGCCTACACAGCTAGCAGCCCAAACTGGAGCTGGAGAGTGGAGCACTCCCATGAGGGAGGTGTCTGGGAGAAAATGAAAGGCAATTAGAGCCCGAGCCGGTTTGGCTTAGTGGATAGAGCATTGGCCTGCGGACTAAAAGGGTCCTGGGTTCAATCCCTGTCAAGGGCACATGCCTGGGGTTACATGCTCCATCCCCAGTAGGGGACATGCGGGAAGCAGCTGATCAATGATTCTCTCTCATCATTGATGTTTCTATCTATCTCTTCTCCCTCTCTGAAATCAATAAAAATATATTAGAAGGAAGGAAGGGGAAAAATTAGAAACTCCTTGAAAAACAAAATGCTGCATAGGAATACTGAGAATACCCTCTTAGCACAGGCGTAGATGCTGCAGAGAAAAATATTTACATAGTCATAGTAATGTAAGTGCCACATTGATTTTCAGCTTTGAGAATCGGCCTCTAGACAGCATAGAAAGATTATGTTTATAGGGAAGTAAAACTTGGACTCAAGAAGGGAGGGGAAAATGGTTACATGAGCTCACTTCTGTTTGCCATAACAGGATTTTAAACAATATGAAATTGATAAAATGGAGAATAGCAGTATAACAAATCTAACTATCTGAGAACTGGAAGTCCAAAGTGATTGATCCTAGGGAGCCCAGGTTCCCATTCAGTAAAGACAGGATGGGGGAGCCCTAGATGGCTTGGCTCAGCGGATAGAGCGTCAGCCTGCAGACTGAAGGGTCCCAGGTTCAATTCCGGCCAAGGGCACATGCATGGGTTGCGGGCTCAGTCTCCAGTGGGGTGCGTGCAGGAGGCAGCCCATCAATGATTCTCTGTCATCATTGATGTTTCTATCTCTCTCCTTCTCCCTTCCTCTCTCAAACCAATAAAGAAATATATATTAAAAAAAAAAAAAAAAAGACAGGACAGGGGACTGCAGCTTATTCACAGGCCTCTCCATACTTTTGGGGTTATACCGCCAACAATTATCCTCTGAATAAATTTCTAAAAACAGTTTTTTTAATTGAAAAGGCTATATATATAGCCTTTGGTGGGAACTGTGAGGGGGAAGCTGAGAGTCAGCAGGCAGAACCCTGAGTGGGAGAGGTAGCAGCTGCTGCTGCTAGGCCTGTGGAAACAAAGGAATGGGGGGAGGAGGGGAGCTGAATCAGCACAAGAAGTGACCACTTGGGAGAGCTTGCCACCAGGTTATGTTATGTAGCTTTTTATTATATTTGAGTTTATATAGTTTTAATAAGAACATGGCAGCCCATTGAGGAGCTTGCTCAGTTCTGCTTAAATAAACAAAATATAATTGAAGAGATGTTAGGGAATTTTTGATTTGCCGATTTAAGGCAGAATGAAACACATATATAGCCAGTCACTGAAATTTGATTTATTTATGGTTCTCAGTTTTTCCTTTGCCATATTTCCCCCATTTTTAATTTACTAGAGGCCCGGTGCACAAATTTGTGCGCCAGTGGGATCCCTTGGCCTGGCCTGCGGAATCGGGCTGAAACCAGTTCTCTGACATACCCCAAAGGGTCCTGGATTGTAAGAAGGTGCAGGCCAGGCCGTGGGACCCCACCAGTGCATGATCAGGGCCTGGGAGGGATGCAGAAGATTGGCCAGCCCAGGAGGGACCGCAGGAGGGCTCAAGGGTGTGTCGGCCCATCTTGCTCAGTCCCAATTGGCCAGACCCCAGCAGTGAGCTAACCTACCAGTCAGAGCATCTGCCCCCTTGTGGTCAGTGCACATCATAGTGACTGGTCGACCCATCAACTGTCTGCTCCCTGGTGGTCAGTGCACGTCATAGCCAGCGGTTGAGCGGTGTTAGTGTATCATTAGCATATTACACTTTGATTGGTTGAATGGACAACTGGATGACCAGACACTTAGCATATTAGGGTTTTATTATATAGGATGATCACCAGCATTGTTTGCAAATTATTTTCATTACTGTACTTTGTTACCATTCATCATTTATACCATCCATGTTCTTTCTTTTCTTACAGATTGTGATATCTTTAGTCTGAATTTTTAACTGGAATCAGAACTGGATGTGGGGGTCACACTTTTACTAAACCACGTGATTACCTAACTCAAAGTTGCCACCCCAAAGTTCAGATTAGTTAATTTAATTTTTAATGTTAAATAAAGATGTATAGTAATAAACAATTTATTCTAGCAGCCATGTTGAACAATGTATTTAAGATTGTAAACTCCTGAATTGCTGTATTTATATACTCAATTGCAGTAGGACATACTTTGACTTAGTCCTAGTAACTGTACAGTAATTTGGTTTACTAACAAAAGTTGTGAATAAAACTGTGAAACTAGAAAGAAGACTTTCTGGAGTTTAATAGAAAAATGTGATTTTAATATTTTTACTTCTCTTTTAACATAATTTTTTCCCTTCACATTCCCCAAATCAGTGTAAATAAGCACACGCATGCATACACTTGCACACGCACAAGCGCATACACATCGTTTACCACAAGGGTAATGCTTCTGTAAATGTCCCTATTTGTTCCTTTGGCTAAAAATGTAATTTTTATTAGGCAAATTATATATATATATATATATATATATATATATATATATATATATATATATATAGGCTTTTTTTCTGTGAATGTTCATATTTTGTGTGCAGTGAAATTTTTTAATTTTAAGCCTAAACATTTCTTACTTGTTCTCAATACATTTGCTCACCAAGGGTAAGTGAAAGAGCATGGCTGCTTCCCTAGACAGATTGACCTTGGCATCCACATGAAGCATCATTGTTTTCAAAAATGAAGGGTGCTTAATTGTTCCCTTTTTTCTGTATTCTGTAGGTCTCATAACAACAAGCTGCAGTCTACAGCTTCTTAAAGTTCAGCGTGTTAACCTAAACATAAAACAGCAAGAATCTGGTTGTCTAAACTATTTTAAATTAAGGAGCCAGATGTTTTTAGTCAGGTTATCCTGACAAGACTTGACCTAAACTTCGTTTTTATTGGTCATAACAGTCCAATTTTATTCTTGACCAATTTTGTCCAACGGACAAGGGAAAAGCGAAGTCAACGACACCATTATCTTGTCAAGATCAAATGGTTTTACTATTGTGGCAGAAGCGGGAAAACTTTGTTTATTGAAAAAAAAAAGAAAAAGGAAAGCAAGAAAAAAAGATAATATGGGGTCAAGTGTAACTCCATGGAAATGCCACGTCTGCTCTTCAGTGAAGAAGCTGGTTTAGAGTCTCACAGAAAACTTTTGACTGTATTTATTTATTGTTGCAAAAAAAAAAGACGCTTTTTTATTGCTGCCCTCATTTGTCAGCTAATTATTTTTTCTTATAAAATCCAGCCCTGGTTACATGTAATCCATTCTGTATCTTATCATGATTCCTATAGGTAAAAGTACAAGACGACCTCTAGATGTCTTTTCTTTCTATGAAAGGAGCTGCTATGTACACATGTGCACACACACACAACTGGGAATCAACAATGAGTTTATTGTTCATGGTAGGTAAAAATTAAGCTTGCATAAAGGTTGAGCTAAGTGGTCCTGGACTACAGACTCTGTTGCCTTGAATATAACAGTACAATTTGTCATTTACTCTGCACCAGGCTAAAATGAGTAAACTCTATTTGAAGGTATCTTGTTTGTAAACATTTGTCAGATTCTAATTTTTTTCTTTTTGTATTAAAATTCAACTATGGATGTATATGAAACAAAATAAATGGAGATCATTTTTCTCCCACAGATGGTGTCTTTGAATGTGCGCTAATGATTATCTGTAAGCCTTTAAGGGGAAAGGGTGGGCTGCAAGGTAAATAAAAGGCAGAACCATCCCATCGTACCTGGGTTTGTCCAGGATAGTAATAGCCCTTCCTTTTCTAGTTCCCAGCCCATTGTCATCACATCAGAGAAAAATCTTCAGGGGTGTGCTAGTCCTGTTGCATCAGTTGATTGTACTAATAAAAAAGGTAATGTGACAAACACACATTGCCTTCATCTGTACATGTTGATACGAGGCAAATTATTAGTCACAGCTACTTAGTTGATGAAGGGCATTTTTTTTAGATGGCATCCTCTGTTTTTGTACTTTTTTTTGGTTGGTTGGTTGAGTTGTTTGGATTTTTTCTTTCTTCCCACATAAGAAAAAGTAGGGTAAGTAGTAGGGTGGGGAATGGAAGCCGTGGAGGAGGCACATTTGCATGTTTCTCCTTCCTGTGTTCTAACTGTACAGCTGTACCACGGCATTGGAATAACAGCTTCTAGACGACCTGCCATGGTTGGCTTATACAGCTTTGCAAACATTTTACTAGATTTTGCACTAACTCATATTAGCTTTGTCCCACCACGTTCTGGAATTAATGTTTTTTAAAAGTTTACTGTTTAATATCACCCTGCTATGCAAAACCTTTCCCAGACCTTTGTTTCTTGAAAGAAAGATGTTGCTATAGTTCCCAGTTCTTTCTTATTCCAGGCTCAGGTGTACAGGTTATTCTGGGTTAATTTTGTCTAATGAAGCCCATTGCTTTTTGTACATAAAAATGTCACTTAAACCTATGCTTACAAACTAAAGAGACTAATGCTCAATATGAAACATGGAAATCGTTTTTGTTAAAATATTAACATGGAAGTAATCAAATATAGGTTATTTTGTCCTTTTACTTTTGAAAAATGTTACATATTGTATGCACTATGTTGATGCAAGAATCCTACATTTTAATGAATTATAAAATTATTCTGCATCTCATCACATCACAGTATTTCTGTACTATTTATTCATATAGAGAGAGATATAGATATATATGGGCTTAACCATTTAAAACTTGTTGCGGCAAGAACTTTCCTACCTGTAGGCAATAGATTGCTATGTTTTTAACAGATTGTGGTAAATTCTAAACAGCAATTCTTTTTGTACGTAATAGGACATTTCATCCTAGAAAAATAAAGTAATGTTTTTCACATTGGATTTGGTGCAGTTTCTAATGAAACAGTGGTTGGTTGGTTGGTTGGTTGATATATTTTCTGTAGCTGTTGGCATTGCCAAATTGTGCAAAAAAGGCGAATTTTATGGGAATCCTCTGACCAGGGAGAGTTAATTTCATATGTGTATTTAATATTATAAAGCCTTTTGCAATTTCTATCACCATATAAATACATAGACATTTTATGGTTTTTATCAACTACAGAGTTTAGTCTTCCAAAGGTAATTTTTGAAAAGCATACATTCTTATAACACATGAGGAGTTTCAAAAGCTTTTTTATGAGTATTGACAAGCTTCTGCTATTTGGTATTACAGCTTTTTTTTTTTTTTTCTCAATAATCCAAGTAGTAAAATGCTCATTTATGGTAGTTAGGATTTTTCTACCCAGTCTTTGAACTTGTAAATATATTTATTTTACATCAATAGATTTCCTTGGCTAAGGGTATTTTCAATGCTTGTTATGTTTCATCTGCCAAATTCACAATCCTTGAAACTAGTTCAGGAAATGTATTTTCATAATATTGATAACGCTTTTTTTGCTCCTATCCAAATTCTGCAGGATTTGATTTTAGTTAATGTCCTGCAATAGGTAGGTTTTTAAAGTTGTGAACTTTTAGAGATATTTTCTAAAGTGAAACAGTTACCATTTTATATGTCAAGTGGCCTGGAGTGTTTTTTAGAGACACTGACAGTTGCTGTGGTTTGTAATCTACCTTCCCAGAATCTGCAAATAAAAGTTCTTTCCCTGTCCCTGTTCATTTCTATTAGGCAGACTCCCTGCATCTTGGTGTGTTTCTGATATTATTAAAGAGCCAACCTGGTGACCTTTCAAATATGCACTTACAGACTGAGCTACACAGCACTGTGGTTACTGCAGAACTCACTCTTGTGATTGAGGCTGTCCCTGTAAGCCTCAGATTTGGAGCCCTTTTTTTTTTTTTTTTTTTAAATATATTTTATTGATTTTTTACAGAGAGGAAGGGAGAGAGAGAGTCAGAAACATCGATGAGAGAGAAACATCGATCAGCCGCCTCCTGCACATCCCCCACTGGGGATGTGCCCGCAACCCAGGCACATGCCCTTGACCGGAATCGAACCCGGGACCCTTCAGTCCGCAGGCCGACGCTCCATCCACTGAGCCAAACCGGTCTCGGCAGATTTGGAGCCCTTAAAGTGAGGATGGTATCTCATGGGCAAAGTAATATCTTACACGTACTTAGAGCCAGCTGAGAAGTCTTTTTAATAATTTTTGTAATCTTCACCCAAGGATATGTTTTGATTTTAGAGAGAGAGGGAGAAAGAGAGAAACATCAATTGGTTACCTCCCATATGCGCCCAAGGTGGATTTGAACCCACAACCTAGATATGTGCCCTGACTGGGAATCGAACCTGCAACTTTTTGGTGTAGGAGTGACACTCCAACCAACAGCCACCTAGCCAGGGCTGTAATAATTTGAAATATTCTGAGATCCTTCTATTTACTTAGAATAAAATACCAAAAAAGGCTTTTAAATCACTTCCCAGTTGATTCAGTTGGGACCAAATTCAGCTGAAGAAATAGGCTGTTTTTTAAATTATAAAGTCCTGTTCCTGAAATTGAGTTGGTGTATTAAGGGTCAGTTTTTAGGTAAACAAAGGTAAAAAGCTAGTACCAAAAAAAGTGTATCTGTTACCAAAAGAAAAGTCTTTTTTTCTCCTTCAACTCACTGTCTCCAGTGCCCATCCCCATGCCCACCACTGCTCTTAACTCCTTTGAGCCTCATTACTGTCATTGCAAACCTTAAATGATGGCCTTAATTTTAAGAGGAAGTTCCTAAGAATCTGGCCTGCTTGTGTTTGCCGCAGTGTACATACTAACTGTATGGCCTTCTAGCATCACGCAGATCACAGTGCTGGGACATTTTGTGTTTCCAAAACTCAAAGCAGTACTATCAAATCAGGCTAAGCAAACCCTAACCTTCAGGCTCTCTAAAAGTGGTATTTTTTTTCTCTTTTAAATCAGATCATCATTATAACTTTATGCTCTAACATCTGACCATCCAACCAATCATTTCCCTATCTGGCCATTGTTTTTCCCCACTTAGCCTTGACATTTAAAAATTCGGCTTTGGTTTTTGCAACTGCTGCTACTTACGTCTGGGTTCATTTTTATCCTATAACTAACCCAGAAGTTCCTCATTCACTGCATACTCTACTGCTAATAGGTCATGTTAGAATGCAGTTGATTCTCAAGCCTTTCTAGTATGATTTTTTAAAAATATTTTATTAATTTTTTTACAGAGAGGGAGAGGGATAGTGAGAAACATTGATCAGCTGCCTCCTGCACACCTCCCACTAGGGATGTGCCCACAACCAAGGTACATGCCCTTGACCAGAATCGAACCTGGGACCTTTTAGTCTGCAGGCCAACGCTCTATCCACTGAGCCAAACCAGTTAGGGCTCTAATATGATTTTTAAGATGTTTGGGCAAGACTCACTTTTGGGAAAATTCTCTAAATTTTTTTTTTTTTTTCAGTAATGCTTTAACCACAGAATAATGGAACCTCTCAGCCTTTATTTTACTCTCTGCCCATGCTTGGGACAAATACGGTAGCCATATCTCCCATCACACTCAGATGTTATGTCTCAGGCTATTGCTACTTGCTCCCCTCAGGTGTCTCTAAGTGTCCTGTCCTGGTGTCCTGCAGTGCCGTCTTGCCACTGAGCCTGTGTGCCACTACAGCCAGACGCTTCTTGAGCTCACTGAGTGCATGTCCTTTCACACCAAATAGGCTGTCTTCTCTCTAGTGCAGTTTCTTTTTATCTTTCTTTAGGCAGTAATCTAACCATGGGTTGTCAGTGTTTCAAATGAACTGAAATACAGCATTTTAAATGAACTGAAGTACAGCTTGGTCTTCTCGGGGGGAAAATTGTTAATATTTTTGTGGATTCAAGTAAAAATCAGTATTAAACTCAGCTAACGGTTAAACTTTTTTTTAACCCAACTGGAAAAGGTTTAAAATTTACGTGCTTGCGAGCTATCATTGAATATTCATTCCAGGGTTTGTGGAGTAAGTTTGAGAAATGCTTCCTCCCTAATTTGGGGGCTCAGTGAGGTGGGGGGGAAAAAAAGTGCATCCAAAGATCTGATTTCAAGGCAAGGTTTACTGCTTGACAAACACAAACATGATACTTGGTCTTAATAGAAAAAGGACATCAGATACACCCTGAATATGTTTAGCATTGGGATAGCTGGCAGTTCCGCACAAAAGATAGGTTTTTAGGAGCAGGGAGGCATGAAAATAAACTATCTTACACTTTGGTAAATCAGAAACACTTGTTTGAGCAATATTTTGCTTGAATTAAGCCCTTCAATATTCTTTAAGTGTAAAACTTCATATCGTGTCTTGGGCTCTGACCCATCTGTTTGATCTATATGACATCATACATGTCTTTGACTAGTGCACTTACTGTTATGTACAGAACTTAAAATGTGATGCTGTCGGTATAACATTTGGTTTGATACGTGATATAAACTATTCAAAGTTGTATATAAAATCAAGGAAATGTTTTTTGTGAACTATTTCTACTGAGAATGTATTTAAATTAAAATAATTAAAAGTAAACAGCATGAAGCAGTGATCTGTTAATGGGACAGGTCAGTAGCTATGTGCATTACTAGCACTAAGAATAGCTTTGCCACCGAGCTCAGAAGCATACATTTGGGAAGCATCTTGTAAATACAGTGACAACTTCACGATTAGAGTTGGAACTATGCAACTAGTTCATATAAAGGAGCCATGTGCCCTATTATAAAGGAAGGTCCCATTCCATGAAGATAGACCTTTCCTGTGTTGATCAATTCCAAGTCTCTTATGACCCAGAAATGCTGGGATGGTAAATTCAAGTGCATTGGGTGTGAACTGCACCTTGAACCTGCACATCCCTTTTTCGGTTAAACCTTTTCACGTAGCTGCTGCTGCTCCGGAGCAGTCCATCTCCTGGTCGGAGGCGCCCTCTTAGGACCTGGAGCAGAGCTGTAGGGAGCTGCCGTCTCTTATGGTAGATGTGGCCCATCACAATATACCTGCTGCCTAGGGGGGGGGGGGGGAAATGGTATAAATTCAGTGTCTTTTAAATGCCATGAAACAATAAGAAAATGTAAGATCTTTAAGAAACGACTAAGCTTGAATCTATTAGCTTGCTCTATTTATTTTGAACCTCAGACAACTGGTGGAAACAGTGTAATGACCTTTAGAAGATAACCAGATAATGCACCTGTAAACACTCAACATTAGAGAAGGAGGGTCCTAATCACAATGTGCCAACAGGATTTTGCCAGAGCACATCTCGAGAGAGACGGGAGAGAGGTTATCGGCATCCCAACCCTCAAGGATTTTTCTAAACGCCGTTTAAACAGAGCCCCTTATGGACCCCTTCTGGCAAGGGTGTTTCCAATCATGCACTCAATTGGTCAACGAATATTTACTGAGTGCCTGCTTTGTGCCAATCCGTGCTGTTCCCACCTTTAAGCGGAGGGCGGGTGGGGGGGGGGGGTTGTTGGAGCTTAACAGTGGACAAAAACAATACCTGTCGTCCAAATTCTATTCGTCTTGGAACACCCCTCCCTCCCCAAAGGTGCTGGGGCGACCGAGCTGTGGCACCCACGTTACAAATGGTGATGTAAATAAAGGACATAAAAAGTGGTCAGATGAGCTTCAATACCAGGCTTCAACTCTGGACATGTCTTATTGCAGCTGGAGGAGTCTAGGGCTAAGATGTGGACTCGGAAGAAAAAGCCGTCCGGAGTGAGGTACAGGCGGTTCATCTTGTACAGCCCATCCCGGTCCACCAGCAGAGTCACCAGCTGGATCCCTGGGCCGACCACGTCCACATCATGCACGATTCCGTTAACTGCTGCTTCAAAAAACAGTTTGGACACATGCATAATGCTCGCTTCCCCTTTCTTTCCCCAGTCAGTGCGTTTATAACAAAGCAAGACATAGTGCACACGGGTCTGGGGCCTGCAGGACCGAGTCGGTGGGTTTCTCTAGGGCTCTCTGGGGTGTCCGCGCGCACCGCCGAGCGCTCTCGGCTCGGAAGGGTTCGCCGGGCGGCCGGGGCAACGCAGCCCGGGCCCGGGAGGAGCTGCGGGGCGGGGCTCACCGAACTCGCTGGCGCAGTAGGACTCGCGCTCGTCCAGATCCACCCGACAGGCGTTCGCGCAGGACTCGGCGCCGGGCTCCGCGTCCCCCCGCGGCCGATCCAGGAGCGGCGGCGGCGGCGGCGGCGGCAGCGGAGGCGCGGGCGGCGCGGCGGCGCGCGGCCGGTTGGGGTGAGCGAGGCCGTCGGGGGCGCGCGCAGGCGGGCGCGCGGCGGGGAAGCGCAGGGCTAGGGCGCGCGCACGGGGCGGGGAATCCTCCCGCGCGGGTGCGCGGCGCGGCGACGCGCGGTTCTCCGTCTGCGGGAGGCGCGGGCTCGGCGGGCCGGCGGGCGCGCGCGCGGCCTCCCGGAAGCCAGTCCGGTTCTCGGCGGGCGGCGGAGGCTTCCGGCGCCGCGGGTCCGACCAGGCGGGAGGAGCGGCCTCGGGGACTGGCTGTTCCCGCGGCCCCGGCGGCTCCTCCGCGCTCGGACCGCCGCCGGGATCGGGGTTCCTGTCGTGGGGCGGCGAGGCTGTGGGGAGAACAGAGGAGAGGCCGGGAGGCTGAGGCAGGGGGGCTGGCAGAGGAGGTGAGGCCGCGGAGGGGAGGGGAGACCGATGGGGAGAAAGAGGACAGGGCCCTGGGAGGGGAGGGGAGGTGGGGGGCAATGCAAACTTAGCAGGCACCTGCGGGAGGAGGCTGGGGAGGCCAGGAGACCTGGGAGTGAAGAAAAGAGAAGGGAGGGCGAGAGGAAGGCGCCGCCTCTGGTCCGTTTCCTGGGCCCCAGAGGAAGGCGGAGCTGAGGGTCTTGCCCTCTAAGAACGAGGCCAGCCAAGAAGACTTTCTCACCACGTGGGAACATTTCATTGTTTTTAAGGAACCTTTCCAAATCGATAGCTTTTAAAATGACAACCCCCTATTTGTCCTAGGACTAAACATGATTGACAATTCCGGCCGAGGAACAAGCTCTTGCTGCCCCTTCTGTAATGTATATATAAACATCCGCCTTTCTGCTGCGTGCGGCTTGCAGAGAAAGTACCGAGAGCAAACCCCAGGGGCAGGTCTCATAGTGCAGGTTCTCCCAATTGTTTAAGCGCCCCTGACAACGGAACTATTTGGTTTTCCCATCCGTGTTTACACTGTCATCTTGGTCTCCAGAATCGAGCGTTTGGGAGTGGATTTTTATCTGGCTTCTTGGACACCACTTACTGGCGAACTACAGCTAGGAGAGATTTTTGAGGGCCGGCTGGGAGGCAGAGGCCGCTGGTGAGGTATAAGAGCACACACATGGCTTGCAATTTCCCCTCCTCTGATGGTGGAGAAAAAACTCCTACACGGTACGGCATGTAAACAAATTTTTAAAAAAAAAAATTATTAATGCTATTCCCCAGGGCTCCAGACAGATTGGTGAGCAAACTTCAGCCAACTTGGAAGCTGGGCAGCTTTCCATGCCCAGTTACACAAGATCAGCTCCCCGTTTGCCTGGGTCCCAGTGCCCTCCAGACAGGCTCGAGGACCCGTCTCTCTCTTTTTCTCTGTCGTCTTAACCGGCTGGTTTTCAGCATTTCTCTCCTCTTGCATGGAGGAGCTTGGTCTGCCCTTGGTTTGCAGCTCTTGCAACACTTCATTTAAAGTGACTTATCTTGCCAAATCGATTATCTCCTTTAACATCAGCTTTCACCCAGCAATAATAGCTGGTGATGGTTCATGTTTTTGCAAAGAGGTTGATTCTGACTCATCGTGGCCAGCGTTGTCCCACACACAGCTGAGTAAAGTCCTGGTGGCTGTCCAATTCCTGACTGTCAACTGCTGACCTCCCAACTGCTTCCCCATTGATATCACCATCTGTTGTCATGGGAAAGATGGTCTGATATTTGGGTTAAATGCCACTGAAGTCATTCAATGTGGAAAAATAGCCCAGAGTAAATTGCCCTGTGAGGTGCGGAAGCTCTTTTCCCAGAGATAGTGAATCGAACAAAACATCCCCCCCACTCCGCCCCCAAGCAAAACAAAAACACCTCGCCACAGAAAATCCTCATTTCTGCATTCCCTCCATCACTCATTTTCATGCCGTGCACGGAATTGTGTGTCTTGAAGACTCAGGTGTGACAGGGCCGTTCGTTGGGGCCACAGGGAGAGGGGAGGAAGGTCGGGTTTTTCTCTCTGCGCCCTCGGCCCCCGGGGGGCTCACCCAGCGCTGCGATGACCGCCCGCGGGGCTCGGGCGCAGGTCAGACCCCGCGCTCTCCGGGGCGCCTGCTGCCGCCGCGTCCTGCGAGCGGGAAGGCGAGGTTCCCCACGGGCGCGCCGCGACCCCTCCTGGCACGTCCCCTGCTCGGTGAAGGAGCAGCTACTTAACATGCAAAGTTTCCTGCAGCCCGCCCGGCTCACTCGTGATCATTTCAGTAGCTGAACTGGCTTCTTTCCGAAAAGGCTGCCGAGACACACAACATCTTGGGGACCCATTTTGCTCCCTACGA
The DNA here is from genome assembly GCF_963259705.1 of Myotis daubentonii. Lineage (NCBI taxonomy): Eukaryota > Metazoa > Chordata > Mammalia > Chiroptera > Vespertilionidae > Myotis > Myotis daubentonii. The sequence goes on along the minus strand of NC_081855.1, from coordinate 39,323,811 downwards.
ACACGCTACACGGACCCGGAGTCTCCTCTCTTGCAAACTCTGACCCCTTTCTCGTCTCTCCCTTCATCGGCGCCCCCCGCCCGCCCCTCTCCCCCCCCCCCCCCCCATCACTGTCCCTCTCCCAGGGCTCAGCAGTTGATCGCTCTTACCTTTTCCCTCCGCCACTGGGGCGTCGGGAGATGATCCAATGACCAAGCAGAGGAGCCAGAAAGCTCTAGCTGTCATTTTTGCAGACACGGTTCCCAGGCTCTAACACCGAGCCAGGGCTTTCTGCTGTTTCTCTCCCCCCACCCCTTCTCCACACCCCCACCCCCCTTCATGCTAATGAGAGGCAGCCTTTGGGGAAACGGCAATCACTCACTGGACAGACCATCGGAACAACAGGGAGCCGCAGGGATTTCTCCCACGTCCTGAGGGGGACAGCACGTGGCCTCCCAAAGTCGTCCCTGCGAATGTGTGTCCTGCGGCCTCTGAGCAGCGATACCATCAAATCCTAAACTTTAAACCCCGGAGGGTTGGCGGGCTGGGCTGGGGGGAGGAGAGGGTGGGTTGGCAAGTGGAGAGAATAGGGTGTTCAGGGGTGAGGGACAGGGCGGGGGAGAACGAGTGAGAGGGAGTTTGTTCTCGATGAAGTCTGCAACAAATAAGCTCACTAGCGCTTCAGACAGCTTGGGCTGGTGGCAGGGAGATCTCAGATGACAAAGTTCCTCGCAGAATGTGTCAGGGATTCCAAGAGAAACAAGTCACCACAACCTAGGTTTGGTTAAACGATTTTACTATGTATACAACTTTCATATTCTAGAACCAGAAGGAACAAAAGCCGTCCGCAAAATAGCTTTTCCTCTTCCTTTCCGTACCCCCATTGAAACTGGAATGTAGTTGGCAGGATTCATCAAGCCTTTTCCCCACCGCCAGGTGCTCGGGTACAAAGGTGAACAAACACCTTCCCAGGTCTCTAGTGATGGCTCATCTCCTGCAGAAAGGTGAGTCGCTGCTGAGGGCTGAATTCTGAAACCGTCCTGGGCTAAGGAACCTCCTCCTCAGATTGCACCGAAACAATATTCACCGAGGGCAGAAGCAGGCTCAGCCTCGTAAACCCACAGCCGGCCCCGTGTGTATCTCCTTTCAATGGCTTCAAACCCAAAAGGAAGGGGACGTGCATTGAGATGAAGGCGTTTTCTCAGAAGCCTCTGAGGCAACAGTGAGATGCAGCGGCTGGAAGAAACAGCCAACTTCTGCTGCACTAACATCTCACGTCTCAGAAATAATAGTGCGCGTGGACTGACCAGATTGGGGGGGGGGGTCGAGTTTTCCAGAAAGACACTGGACAGCTAGAAGGAGAACAGTGGCGTGGTGAGAGGGCTGGACTCCATCGTGTTTACGTTCTTCTGGAGGAACGCCCGATTGGCAGCCTAGACGCACAAGAACATTTGCTGTGTTTTGTGGAAGAACCCGTCGGTTAAAGTGATGAAGGGACAAGTTCAACTCCCATCGAGGAAAATATTGTAACGACCGACCGAGATCTCCAAGAGAGCAGACGGAAGGGCGGTGACTGAGCTCCTGGCCGTTGGGGGCGCTCAGAGAGAGCATCGTTCAGAGATGCTGTGGAGTGTCTCCTGCATGAGGTGCATTGTGGTTTGAGGGATACAGTGAGGGCAGGGTCCCCTGGAGAGGAGCTGTTTGTCTAGCCACAGGCTGGCAGTATCTTGGCGGGGGCCCCTATGTTCCGTAGTCTGGTTCTCAGCTTTCCTCGGCTTGTAACCCAGAGGATGTCAATGGATCAGATTCATGGATTGACTCCTGTTAACCAAACTCGTCAAAAGCAGATGTATAAACCAGAATGTTATTTATTAATAGGCAATGGAGGGGCTATAGTAAAGGTGATTCCAAGGTCTAATGATTAATCGGAAGGTTGTGTTTTGAGCACTAAATTGAATTACAGCTGAAGGTAGGCTAATCTTTCTCATTCAGGTTTGAGAGGAGGACTACACCTCTCCAGTCACTGCAAGGCTTGAGTACACCAGTCAGTGTCTCCAACCTCCGGCCAGGACCACAGAAACTCGGTGAAATTCGTGCTTTTGGGGGCCCAGTTTATCGATGTCCTGAGCTCCCCTTCTTTCACATGTTCTTTCTTTAAGTCAAGTGAAATAGAATTAATTAGGCTTCAGCTTTCTCAGTTACAACCACATCTCAGACATACCTGCTGGAGATTATATTCAAGCCACGCAGATCCTATTTTAGGTGTTGGTGCTCCAGAAACTCTTCTGTTGCAGGAATGTTGTGAATGCCCCAAAGCCCACACCCTGCAATGTCGAGGCAGAGACCAGCTGCACGGCGCCCTCATCGCCTCCGGGCTCCCAGGTGGCACCAGCCTGGAAGACTTGCAGGGTCCAGGGCTGGGCAGCAGCTGGCTTGCAACTTCCGAACCACACAAACGGTGGGAGGCACAAAGAGCTCAGAGACGGATCTATGTAAGCCAGAATGCCACTTACTAATTTACAAGAGATCAGCCCAGGCAAGTGTGCATGCTCATGTCAGCCTGGCTGACATTCTCTTCCTATACACAAGCCACGTGGGAAGCCAAATTATCATCACGATGCTTGGTAATATAAACCAGAGCACAAGGAGTTTGTCATATGATTGGAATGTTTAATGGTATTGGTTTCTCATAGCCTAATGTGTCCATCTCCATAATAGGTGTGTGTGTGTGTGTGTGTGTGTGTGTGTGTGTGTGTGTGGCCGGTGGCAGAATCCAAGAGCCTCTTTCCTGCCAATTTCTGGTGTTTCCAGTGCATCTTTCTGCTTAGCAAATATTTGTTGAGCGTCTACTATGTGTTGTCTAAGAAAGAATTTGTGCCAGCTTCCTGGCATGAAGCTCCTAAAACCCTTGGAATTTCCCAAGTGATAGAAGGGTCTTTGTTATTCATGAGCTTCCTGGAGCACACCGGAGTTTATGCTAATGAGGGGACTCTTGGAGAGATCCCTTTGATAGCTTCAGGATGGGAGCTGGGACCAGAAAGAACAACCCTGCAATTAGATGGTCAAGACTTTGAGCCAACGGGACCTCCAAGGAGGGGAGAGAGGCTGGAGATTGGGTTCACTCGGGTGGGCAGTGATTTAACCCATCCTGCCTACCAGCAAACCCCAGTGAAAAGTCAGTGGCGCTCGGTGAACACATTAATGTGTTGGGAAGGTGCTGCACCCTGATCCATGGAGAGAGAACAAGGCAGTGTTGCCATTGGGCCCTCCCAGATCTCACCACATCTGTCTCTTCATTTGGCTGCCCCAGATCTGTACCCTTTACAATAAAACTGGTCGTTAAGTATAGCACCTTCCTGAATCCCGTGAGCCATGGTAGAGAACCATCAAATCTGAGGGGGGTCGTGAGAACCCCCAGGTTTGTTGCCAGTTTTTATTTAATTAAAATTGTTAAAGTATTATTACAAACTCTTTGTGAACGTGAAATCTCATAACTGCATAACACGTTCTCTTTCAGACAAACCAGAATTTGGAATGTTTCAGTTTTTGCCATTGTCAAACTTCCTGTGTCTCCACCAACAGAGAAATGGCCGGCTGTCGCGTGACGTAGTGGAATGCTGTAGAGCAGGTACTATTGACATTTTGGGCAGATATTCTTCGTTGTGCGTTGTAGGACTTTGACCGGTATGCCCGGCCTTATCCACCGCATACCGATAGCACCCTGCCTCCAGCTGTGACAACCCACACTGTCTCCAAATGTCTCCTGGGGGCAAAATCACCAACCATATTCATTGCTAATACAGCAATGAAAACAAATGAGCCGCAATTACAAAAGCAAAATAGAGATGAATCTCATAAAGATGAAGTCAAGTAACAAAAAGACCCATTTCCTTTGTATAGGGCTCACAAATAGGCAAAACTAATCTATGGAGTTACAAGTCAGGATAATGGTTATTCTTGGGAGTCGGTCTTGACTCGAAAGAATACTGGGGGAGGAGAGTCTCTGGTGCTGAAGTTTTCTAGAGTTTGACTTACTAATTTTTGATGTTAAATAAGACGTAAAATTAGTTTATATAGTCAAAGATGTCATATATGCCCTAGTCGATTTGGCTCAGTGGATAGAGCATTGGCCTGTGGGCTGAAGGGTCCAGTCAAGGGCATATGCCCACCTTGCAGGATTCGATCTTCAGTAGGGGGCATGCAGGAGGCCAATCAGTGGTTCTTTCTCATCATTGATGTTTCTCTCTCTCTCCCTCTCCCTTCCTCTCTGAAACCAATAAATATATATTAAAAAAAAAAAAGATGTTGCCCTAGCTGGCTTGGCTCAGTGGATAGAGCGTCAGCCTGTGGACTGAAGGGTCCCAGGTTTGATTCCAGCCAAGGGCACATGCCTGGGTTGCGGGCTCAATCCCCAGTGGGGGGTATGCAGGAGGCAGCCGATCAATGATTCTCTCTCATCATTGATGTTTCTATCTCTCTCTCCTTCTCCCTTCCTCTCTGAAACCAATAAAGAAATATATATTTTTTAAAAAGATGTCATAAAATTTATGACATCTTTCATCCCTTTATAAAAGCTTAAATTTATACAAGTAATATATATTCATTCCAGAATTAGATATTACAGATAAGAAAAAATAAAAAATTAAATGTAATTCTATTGTCTAGAAAAAAACTATTATAAATATTCTGGTGTGCCCATTTTCAGACTTTTTCTACACATATATGTACATGTAAATATGTTACATAATTTCTTTCTGTAAAAGTGGGATCGTGGTGTACACATATTTATTATTGATTTGAGAGAGAGAAAGGGAGAGACTGAAAGAGAGAGAGACACAGAGACAGCAAGAAACATGGATGTGTAAGAGACACGGCGGTTGGTTGCCTCCTGCCCCGCCTGGCCTGGGCTGGGGATAGAGCCTGCAGTTACATGCCCGTGCCTGGAAATCAAACTCTTGACCCTTTGGTGTGCAGGCCAATGTTCTAACTGGCCAGGGCGACATGTTTGGGGTTTTTTTGTTTGTTTGTTTTTAATTTTAATGATTTGTCAGCATCTTTCCATTTCAATAAACACAGGATTCCATAATCGTTTTTATGGACTGAATTCCTCAACGTTGAATTGCTGAGTCAAAGGATAGGATGCTTCAGTGTTTTTGCTGCGTGCTGCTGAGCGGTCCCCAGACATGCTGTGTCAGTGCACACAGAGCGGCATTCAGCGCAGGCAGCACCGAGGCCTCTCTCCACATCGGGGTGGGAAACAGCGGTGTTTGAGCTCCTTGCTGTTCTGAAGAGGGTTTTTTTTTTTTTTTAATTTCCATGTAAATTCTTTTTAAAAATATTTTTTCAATTACAGTTGCCACTCAATATTGTGTTATATTGGTTTCAGGTGTATAGCATAGGGGTTAGACATTTACATAATTGACACAGTGATTCCCCGGGATAAGTCCAGTCCCCACCTGGCACCATATAGCATTATTACAATGTTATTGACTGTATTCCCTGTGCTGTACTCTACAGCCTCGTGACTGTTTTGTAGCTGCCAATTTGTGCTTCTTACTCCTTCCACCTTTTTCACCCTGAAGAGGTTTTTTTAAGAGGTTTCTCTTTAATTCCCCGTACCCCCCCCCTTTTTTTATTGCGGTTGATATTGTACACTTTTTTTATATAGATTTATTGGCCATTTAGATTTCTTTTAATTTCCTGTTCATATTCCTTGTCTATTTATTAGGATGTTCATATTGTCCTTTATGAGCTTAAGAACTATTTATAGCCTAAGATTTTTAACTCTTTGTCCATTATACAGCATGGGGCAAAAGTAGGTTTACAGTTGTTTATACAGAAAATAATACATTAATTACTAAATAATAACACAAGAATAAACTCTATCAAGAACTCACAAGACCTACTTTTGCCCCACCCTGTATATATTGCAAATATTTCTTCACAGAATTTCATTTGACTTGTAACTTCTTAGCAATTTTTTTGTCCAGAGAACGTTTACATTTCACATAGTAAAATCCATCAATCTCTTGTTTAACAATGTCCCTGGTGTCTTTGTCATGCTTAGAAAGTCTTCCTCCATCTCAAAATATATATAAACCTATATTTTTCTAGTGCTTGTGGTAAAATCACGATTCCATCTGGAATTTATTTTGGTATGTAGTATGAGGTAAGAATCTAATTTTAATTTTTTCTCAAATAACTAGGAAGTTGTCTAATCCAATTGCCAAATAAATTCATCCTTTCCCAACATTGAGATGTCACCCTTAACATAAAGCAGCGATTTTCAACCAGCGTGTCACAAGAATTTTTAAAACATGAATACCTGACTACTTAATTACAGGCGTTGGCCTGTCTTCCCTCAGATTGTCAAATAAAAAAATGACAACAGCCAACACAACAATAGCCGTCCAATGTGAATGAATCAAAATTATACCTTTTTTTTGTCAGATCGGCAAAAAACATATTTTTTGATGTGCCGCAGAATGTTAGTTTATGTGTGCCATGAGATGAAATAGATTGAAAATCACTGACATGTATGTCCACAGTGGGGCATGGTTATAGTTATCATGTTGTTATAACATACTACAGGCCTAGTGCACGAAATTCATGCAAGGGGCTCAGCCCTAGCAGCTGCGCTGGCTTGCCTTGGCCCTCTAAGCCCCAGCTTCGTCCGGAAGGTCATCTGGAAGGTCGTCTGGCTATCTGGCCTAATTAGCATATTACGCTTTTCTTATTATAGATATTTCTTTGAAAAATTTGTTTTCTATATGATAGTGTTTGCTTTTCTTTCAAGTTAACTTTATAATTATTCTGCTAAATTTAAGAATCCTGGCCCTAACCGGTTTGGCTCAGTGGATAGAGCAGTGGTCTATCCACTGTGGGTCGCGACCCTTTTGGGGGTCAAACGACGCTTTCACAGGGGTCGCCTAAGACCATCGGAAAACACATATATAATTACATATTGTTTTTGTGATTAATCACTATGCTTTAATTATGTTCAATTTGTAACAATGAAATTGGGGGTCACCACAACATGAGGAACTGTATTAAAGGGTCGCAGCATTAGGAAGGTTGAGAACCACTGGGATAGAGCATCAGCCTGCGGACTGAAGGGTCGAAGATTCGATTCCAGTCAAGGGCACGTACCTTGGTTACCTGCACATCCCCAGTAGGGAGTGTGCAGGAGGCAGCTGATCGATTGCCGGGGTCCAACCCCAGCAGGTCCAGGGGTTCCCAAAGGTGTGGACGGAGTCAGCGAAGAAGGAATGACACGGAGACAGTGTTCAGTTGATCAGCAGCCTAGCCAGGATCTCCAGCCAAGTTCTGGTCTGGATCTCCAGAGAGGTTCTGCTTAGGATCTCCAGCCAGGTTCTGTAGCCATGTTCCCTTGCTAGGTTCTCCAGCCAGGTTCTGTCTGAGATCTCCAGCCAGGTTCGGTCACCAGGTTCTAGTCAGGTTCTCGGCCATATTTCTGTAGTCAGGTTCAGTCCAGGATCTTTTGCCATGTTCTCTCCAGCGAAGTTCTTCTGTCTGTAGGTTCTGTGTAGGTTCTGTCTTCTGAGTTCTGACTTCTAAGTTCTGTGTCTTGCTGTCTTGTTACATCTGTATTTATACCAGTTGATTCAATCCTATCAATCTCTATTACAAAGGTTAGGGTGTTTCTTATCTCCATTCCAGGGAGTAAAGATTATGTAGCTTAAGCATGATTGTTCATAGTTAAAGTGATTAATTACCCGCCTGGCACTTAGTTGAGGGGTTTTATTCCCTCCCTAACTTCAGGGGAAAATCCCTACCTGGGGATTCAACCTTTCTCGGAGAGGTGACCTTGGTTAAAACACAGTGCCAAGAAGGTGAGCAAACATATTAAGAACCGTATGCCATATATGCCAGGTCCCTTGAAACAGCAAGGATGGACTGACTCCCGACAAATTCCCCCCCTTTTTTATTTTTTAAAAGCAAGCATTAAAAAGAAAAACCTCAAATGCTTTCTTATATCCATTTTAAGAGTAGGATTGGCGCTTTCTGCTATTACCTGAGTCCTGATCTATCATCCCAGGGAGAGCTTGCCAATCCTGCACTTTCCCAGGGTAGAAAGGCTGCAGTGGGGTTAAGGATAAGGCTCCTTGGGCCTACCTTCTCCCATGCCATTACATTTACCTTTCCTTCCTCAGAAAAGCATGGACATACTTCTTGTATAAAACTTTCTGTCTGACTGGGAGTAACCTTAATTCCTCTGCTAGCAAGCATATATGTTAAAAGATCAATACAGAGTCTTTTTTCTTTAGACTCAGTATGGCACATCTTCTTAATCTAAAGATCAATACAGAGTCTTTTTTCTTTAGACTCAGTATGGCACATCTTCTTAATCTAAAGATCAATACAGAGTCTTCTTTCTTTGGACTCAGTATGGCACATCTTCTCAATCTAAGGATCAATACAGAGTCTTCTTTCTTTGGACTCAGTATGGCACATCTTCTCAATCTAAGTTCTGTACTATCCACCTTCTTACCCTACTTATCTTCTATAAGGAGGTCTGCAGTACCCTGGTGGAGTCCTATCCATCCCGAGCATGGGGGTTCTCAATGGGGGGGGGGGGGCTTACCTAGGGGAATCCTGTTTGAGCAGTTCCCAAAGGTGTGGACGGAGTCGGCGAAGACTATCCACCCTCTTCCTACGGTGGAGTCCTATCCGTCCCGAGTGCGGGGCGCTTACCTAGGGGTCCCTGTTCGGGCACCATATGCCGGGGTCCAACCCCAGCAGGTCCAGGGGTTCCCAAAGGTGTGGACGGAGTCAGCGAAGAAGGAATGACACGGAGACAGTGTTCAGTTGATCAGCAGCCTAGCCAGGATCTCCAGCCAGGCAATCGATGTTTCTAACTCTCTATCCCTCTCCCTTCCTCTCTGTAAAAAATCAATAAAAATATATATTTTTAAAAAATGTAAGAATCCGCCAAAACCGGTTTGGCTCAGTGGATTGAGCGTCGGCCTGCGGACTGAAAGGTCCTAGGTTCGATTCCGGTCAGGGGCATGTACCTGGGTTGCGGGCACATCCCCAGTAGGAGATGTGCAGGAGGCGGCTGATCGATGTTTCTCTCTCATCAATGTTTCTAACTCTCTATCTCTCTCCCTTCCTCTCTGTGAAAAATCAATAAAATATATATATTATAAAAAAAAAAAAATGTAAGAATCCTGTTGGTTTTATTGGATTTGCATTACATGTATGGATTAACTTGTAAAGGATTTGACAGCTTTTTTATATTGTCTTTCTGTCCATGAAGATAGAATATCTACATTTCTTCGAGTCTTCTTTTCCCTCTGTCAGAATATTATCATTTTCTTCATCTAAGCTCTACACTTGTCTTGTTAAATGTATTTCCTGGGTATTCTATATTTTTAATGCAATTTAGGAAGATCTTTTTTTTCCTTTATATTTTCTAACTGGTTTTTCTAGGTTTATAGAAAAGGGATGGATTCGTGTGTATATCTGTACTTACTGTTTATACCCCAATTTGTGCATATCCAAAAATAGTCCAAGCTATTTTCAATTGATTCCCTTGGGTTTTCCCAGTAAAAAACCATATACTCTATAAATAATGATATTTTGCCTCTTCCTCTGAAATATTTATTTAACTTTTTATTGCATTGATGAGAACTTTCCAAACTTTGTTGAATAATGTCATAGTCATCATCTTTGTTTTAGTGGTATTCCTCATTAGTAGAAAACACCTCAAATGTTCCATTTTCAAAGTGACTGAAGACTTGATTTGCTTCAAGTACATTGAGCTATATTTATCTGTATACCCACATCATTTTTACCTTAGGAATCTGAGAAATATTTCTATTCTGTGACTTTCTTTTTTTTTTTTTTTAATATATTTTATTGATTTTTTGCAGAGAGGAAGGGAGAGGGATAGGGAGTTAGAAACATTGATGAGAGAGAAACATCGATCAGCTGCCTCCTGCACACCTCCCACTGGGGATGTGCCGCAACCAAGGTACATGCCCTTGACCGGAATCGAACCTGGGACCTTTCAGTCTGCAGGCTGACGCTCTATCCACTGAGCCAAACCGGCCAGGGCTGTGACTTTCTTAATATTGATTATCAGATTGTGTCTTTTATATATTGTATCTTTTCTCTAATCATTTTTATCTCTTTTTCCTTCTCATTCTAGGAGAGGTTCTTGAATTTGTACATTATGTCACTGATTTCATTTGCAGTGGTATCAACTCTGCCTTGGTTCCTTCCAATAAGGACTTAACGCTAAGGAATTGTTATTCGTTAACTCCTATTTTGATTGTTCCTATTGTTCTTTCATCTGCGTCTACTCACTTCTGAAGTTTCCATTTGTTATTTTTCAATTACAATTGACATTCAATATTATATTAGTTTAAGATGTACAACAATATAGGCATTTATATAACATGAAGTGATCACCCCAATAAGTCTAGTACCCACCTGGCTCCATACAAAATTACCACAATATTATTGACTATATTCCCTATGCTGTATTTTACATCCCTATGACTATTTTGTAACTGCCAATGTGTACTTGTTAATTCCTTCACCTTTTTCACTAAGCCTCCCAACGCCCCTCCCATCTGGCAATGAGGGAAGATATTTTTATTACAAAAGATTACATACATTCAGAAAATTATTGAGAATAATATAATGAATACTTGTTTAAGTATGACCCAGTTTTTGCCAAACTTTAACTTTTTTAAAAAACTGAGACCTCCAACAACCAGTAAGTGAGCTTGAAAGCAGATCCTTTCCAGTTGAGCTTTCAAATAAGACTGCAGCCCTCGCCCACAGCGTGACTGAAACTTCCTAAGAGACCTGAGCAGAACCACCCAGCTTAGCTACTCTCAGATTCCTGGGCCACACAGAAAGTGTGATTATTAAATGTTTATTGTTGTAAGCTGCTAAATTTTAGTGTAATTTGTTGTTTGCAGCAATAAGTAACTAATACACAGTTGAAGGCCCCTTATGCCCCTTCCTAATGCATTTTCCTATTCTTCCCAGAGGTTATCATTATGCTCAACTTGAGGTTTCTACCATTCTCTTGGATGTTTTTTCCTATTGTGACTAAACCAACTACTATTGGAAAGTAATCTTATAAATTAATTTTGAGGGTTTTAAAGAAAATTCTAATTCCAAATTTGTAAACATTCAATATAAATACAGTATGTACTCATAGCTCAATATATTATTTTACAGATGAGTAACTGAGGCACAGAAAGGTTAAGTAACTTGCCCAAGGTTACACAGCTGTGATCCAGTGCTCTCTGCCTGGTAGGAAGACCCACACGTTTACTCCTGCAGGACCTGCGTTCCTGGTGTTTTTGTCTTTGTTGGGTTGCTGTGCTGGATTCCTATTAATCAGGTCTTTGGGACTAGGGCACATTAAGATGTGCCCCCCATGAATCCTTGGGTTCCAGACTTTGCCTCCTTCCTCCATTGAGTAGCAGAGCCATTTTCCCCTTGGTAATCACATTGACCACGCCATCTTGGCTGGGGCTGGAGCTGGGGCTGCTGTAACAACGTACCATAGGCTGGGTGGCTTAAACAACAGATCTTTATTCCCCAGCCTGGACGTCTGAGATCAGTACACCCTTCCTGGCTCACAGATGGCTGCCTCCTTGCTCTGTCCTCACATGGCAGAGAGGGGAAGGGAGGAAGAGAAAATGGGACTCTTCCCCTTAATATCTTTATATATAAAAGCCTAAGCGACCACCAGTTAACCAGTCGCTATGACAGGCACTGGCCACCAGGGGACAGACACACTGCACAGGATCGTGCTCCCTCCTGTCTGGATTGGGCCTGTGGAGAATGGGCTGAAACCAGCTATCCAACATCCCCTGAGGGGTCCAGATTGCGAGAGGGTACAGGCCAGGCTGAGGGACCCCACCAGTGTACGAATTCGTGCACTGGGCCTCTAGTAAGAAATATAAGAACAGTAATCCCAAATTGGGGCCTCTATCATCATGACCCCATCTAAACCTAATTAGTCCCAAAGGCTCACCTCCTAACACTATAAGATTTGGGTTGAGGCCCTAGCTGGTTTGGCTCAGTGGATAGAGCCTCAGATGGAAGGGTCCCGGGTTCAATTCCAGTCAAGGGCACATGCGACGGGTGGGGAGGAGGGTGTGTTTGCAGGGGGCAGCCAATCAATGATTCTCTCTCATCATTGATGTTTCAATCTCTCCTTCTCCCTTGCTCTCTGAAATCAATAAAAATACATTTAAAAAAATTTGGGTTGGGGCTTCAACATACAGAGTTTGGGGTGATATAAACCATGACCCCTTCTCTGTCTATTGATTCAGCACCATGAGGAGTCCCATGGTCAACGGGCAGCCTCAGCTTCCCATGAATGGAACCATGATAGTGTGTCCTAGTTTAAATATTTCTCCCCTGGGCTCTAGGACCTCTGGAACTACTGAGTCCCGGATCACTGGTAAGGAAAGTAAAACATTCTCCCAGTGAATCATTAAGGACATAGTGGGAGGGGCCCGGTTCGATGTGCAATCTGGCAATGGCTCAATCCAGGAGTGGTGATGCTAGCAGAAGCCCTGCAAGCGAGGAAAGCAAATCCATAGCCAGAACACGGGTCTGCCCCTGTGAGGAGGAGGCGCTGTCCACACACGCAGTCTTGTCCTTGCAGACGGGATTATTGTTAACCCTAGGAGTCTGACCTTTGCTTTGGAGAAGCGCCCTCTGCTGGCCTTTCCTAAGATCCGAGGCTAGAGCATCTTCTCCCTCCATTGTTCCTCATTGCTTTTAGTAGCTTTCCCCTTTTGTTGGAAGAGTTTCAGATATCTCCTGGTTTCATGGATGGTGTTTGTGGTTCTGCTTCTCATCCCCCTTGTTGCTTTTATGGGATTTCCAAGAGGAATGGAGAAAAATGGCAACTTTACTGTATGTTTAATACTGCAACCCGGTAAAATGTGAAGTATGACAATTCTGAATGTTAACACAATAGATTGCATTTTAATATTAATTCTGGTGTATTTTCTGAAATTCTAAAGTGAGTTTTGAAAATTTGAACTAATTAACTACTAATTAATATTTGTATGTATCCAAGATTTAAAAATTCCAAAGTGATCCAGTATAAAAACCAGCAAAATTAAACAATAGAAATAAGGCTCCTGGTGACCCTGGGAGGAGGTAGTGATTGGAGGGAACTCAAGGGGGGGCTTCTGCAGTGATTAATGCCCCATTTCTTGACCTGGGTGCTGGCTCTCCAAGTGTGCTGAGTTTGTGAACATAACTGAACTGCACACATGAAATGTGACTTTTCTGCATGTATATTACACGTTGATAGTCACTTTTTAACCGAAAAGTAGAATAGCCTATAATTAAAAACAAAGCATGATTCTAGTAAACACATGATATTTATCTGGGTCAGTCAAAATGGAAAGGAGAAATTTATGCAAAAACTTCAAATATCTGAATTTTGCCATATTCTTTCACTTATCAAGGATTCTATCTTTGATTATAGGCATAATATATCTTTCTGTGGGGAAAATGAGTTTCTCCAAATAATGGGGGCTGTAGTCATATATTGCTACTGGGGACAAACACTAGCCTATATACTATAGCGTGAACTCCAACGTTTTGGGACCCTGCCATCGTTGGTCTCCTCATGGGCCAGCCTGCTCCCTTGGTGATGTTGGGCTTCCAGGATTGGGCCCTAAACTCAGCAAGGATCCCCGCTTACCTTGAGCATCCCCAGAATTATGTTTGAAAGCATCTCGGACCTACTCTTCCCTTTGGTGTCAACAAAATGGATTCCACTGAGCTGCCCTACAGCCAGAAGCGATATAAGAAAAATGTTAAGGAAGCTAGCACCCACATAAAGAAAACTGGCTCCCCTGACACAGTGACATTTACGCCAGTTTCTGGTTGGGATGGTGACCACATGCTGGAGTCAAGTGCTAACATGCCTTGGTTCCAGGCATGGAAAGTCACCTGTAAAGATGTCAATGCCAGCAGAACCACGTTGCTTGAAGCTCTGATTGCATCCTGCCAGCAACTCATCCAACTGGGTAAGACCTTGTGTCTGCCCCTCCAGGATGTCTGTCTGCAAAATTGGTGGTGTTGCTACTGTCCCTGTGGCCAAGTGGAGACTGGTGTTCTCACTTGGCATGGTGGTCACCTTTACTCCAGTCAACATTACAAAGGGAGGAAGTACAACTGAAATAAAACAGCGAATGGCTGAAATGTACCATGCACATCTGTCACAACTAAGACATCAACTCTAGCACATTACTGGTCACCAAACTCCAGACTGTGTTCTGATTCCACTGGTTTTTCCATTAATGTCCTTTTTCTGTTTCAGGCTCAAATTCCGGATACTACATTGCATTTAGTGTTTAGTAGTTTTTCAAGAGTAGGAGTTAACTCAGTGATAGTCTTCCTGTACAAGTTCTGCAAGAAGAGTTTAAACGTTTTCAAGCTAGTCAACTGACCCGGCTTGAAAAGCTTAAATTCTGACTTTCTTTCATCACACAAATTTGCAAATAAAACATAGACACAGAGACATCCCTCAATCCCAAACTCATACGTTTTAACTACAATTTATTGTTCATAATAGTTTAGAGACAGAAACCATAAATTACGCATATGATATTTGTGTGTTGTAGCAGCACAATTGCTTTTCTATGAACTCAACTTAGCACTTGAAATAAATGTTTGGAGCCAGCACAGTTGGACCTGCTCACATACCCCTTGGGACAAGGATGAGGAGAAAGGTTTGCATGTGTGGTTGCCCATGGTGAAGCTCACCTTGAAAAGGCAGACAGAAAAAGGAGTGGAGCCATCTGTCCAGACGGCTTTTTTCTTTTAAAAATGTTAAGCAAGATGAAAAACCCCACTTTTGGATCACTCCTTGGCTTTCACTTACAAATCCTCAATTGCAATGTCTTTAAAACACGGAGATGCGTTTCCTGATTTGTCAAGACAATCCTCCCAGAGATCGCTGCAGAGACCGAAATACTGGTAACCACATTTCAGAATCTATTTTTACTGATTTCAGTACAGCACCGCCTTTTTTCTTCCGCCAAAATAAAGTTCTGTACGACCCAGATGGGACTCGAACCCACAATCCCCAGCTCCGGAGGCTGATGCCTTATCCATTAGGCCACTGGGTCACCACACGAACAACGCTCTCACAACGCCCTCTTACGCGATGCCATCATCACGCCCCGCCCCTGCGCTCCGCGGCCTTGCGTAGGGCGGACTGAGTGTTAGAAGCCGCCCCAACGGCGGCAGCGCGCGCGCCTGC
This sequence comes from Myotis daubentonii, assembly GCF_963259705.1. Lineage (NCBI taxonomy): Eukaryota > Metazoa > Chordata > Mammalia > Chiroptera > Vespertilionidae > Myotis > Myotis daubentonii. The sequence continues at coordinate 39,308,546 of NC_081855.1, read as the reverse complement.
GCCCTTCTGCGCCCTTGGCCTCGACTTGGGGCCAATCCTGGAGCGCCTGCGCGTGGCTCTCCACGCCCGGGTCCCTCCCTGTCTGCTGGTTTGGGGGAGGTTCTTTTCCCTGGGTGCACATTACTCGCACTTGGGGAACTTTAGGCAAAATTCCACCGGCTGTGCCCCGCCTCCCCAACTTTAATTCTGTTTACTTGGGCACGACCTGGCGCCTGCATTTTACAAAGTTCCCCTGGACCTTTCTCTGCCACCCGCACCCCACCGCAACCTTCCCATCCCTCGCAGGCCCTTCTTTCTCCTTTCCTGCGTTTATTCAAGGAACATTAACTTAATAAACTACTATGTGCTGTGGACTGTTGGGGGATTCCAGGGCAAACAGGCTTTCCTTTAAATCTGCCCTTGTACCCCACTTATCTACATTTATTTTTCTCCTCTTTCCTTCCGGATTACAGGGAAAATGGAGAGGTTTCTAGTCCAGACGGCAGGGTAGGTAAATGTGGTACTCGCATCCTCCCACAGCCACATCAAAATTACTACCAAACTACAGAACAACACAATTTCATTTTCTTCTTGGACACATAATACATTGTAAAACTATAAAACATGGATAAGCCAAACGAAAGAAAAAAAAAAAAAAGGGAAAATGAGTCTAATCCTACCATTCAGAGTTTAGCACGATTTAAAGTTTTGGTGAGTTCAACTCTTGTCTGTGTGTCACTGTTTGATCTGTGGGTCATGAGCCATCCAGGAAATGCTTTTCATGAAAACTAAGACTCTATTAGTGAATAATAATGAACGAATCATCCAGCACTGATGGTGAGAAGTGATGGTGGGTAAAACTGTCACCTTATGAATTAAGACAGTGGCACCAAATGGTATTTTCACTTTCATGCACTGGAAGTGTGTGTTTGGGGGGAGTCAGCTTCACTTAAGAATGTCCTTGATAATGCTTTAAGAATTTATTAATTGAATTAAATCTCCACCCTTGAGTACACGTTTTTATTTTTATTTTTTGTGAATCTTTACTGTTCAAAGTATTACATATGTCCCCTTTTTTTCTCCCATTGACCCCCTTATAGCCCACCCCTGCCCCCACCTCAGGCCTCCACCACCCTATTGTCAGTGTCCCTGGGTTCTGCATATATGCATACAGATTCTTTGGTTGATTTCTTCCCGCCCACCCACTCATCCCCCCCCATTCCCACTGAGGTTCGACAGTCTGTTCCATGCTTCTGTCTCTGGATCTATTTTGTTCAACAGTTTATTTTGTTCATTAGATTCCATATATGAGTGAGATCATGTGATACTTGTTTTTCTCTGACTCATTTATTTCGCTTAGCATAATACTCTCCAGGTCCCTCCATGCTGTCTCAAAGGGTAAGAGATTCTTCTTTTTTACTGCTGCATAATATTCCATGGTGTAAATGTACCACAGCTTTTTTATCCACTCATCTCCTGAGGGGCACTTGTGCTGTTTTCAGATCTTAGCTATTGTAAATTGTGCTGCTATGAACATAGTGGTACATACATTCTTTCTAATTGGTGTTTCCCGTTTCTTAGGATATATTCCTAGAAGTGGGGTCACTGGGTGAAATGGCAGTTCCATATTTAGTTTTTTGAGGAAACTCCATACTGTTTTCCATATGGCTGCACCAGTCTGCATTCCCACTAGCAGTGTACTAGGGTTCCCTTTTCTCCACATCCTGGCCAGCACTTGTCTGTTGATTTGTTGATAGTAGCCATTTTGACAGGTGTGAGGTGTTACCTCATTGTCATTTTAATTTGCATCTCTGATGATCAGTGACTTTGAGCATTTTTTCATAAATTTCTTGGCCATCTGTATGTCCACTTTGGAGAAGTGTCTATTTAGGTCCTTTGCCCATTTTTAATTGGATTTGTCTTCCTTTTGTTAAGTTGTATGAGTTCCTTATATATTTTGGATATTAACCCTTTATTAGATGTATCATTGCCAAATATGTTCTCCCATACAGTGGGCTTCCCTTTTTGTTTTGTTGATGGTTTCTTTTGCTGTACAGAAGCTTTTTATTTTGATGTAGTCCTATTTATTTTCTCCTTCGTTTCCTTTGCCCTAGATGTATCTGTAAACATATTGCTACAAGAGATGTCTGAGATTTTGCTGCCTGTGGTTTCTTCTAGTAGCTTTATGGTTTCATGACTTATATTTAAGTCTTTCATCCATGTTGATTTTTATTCTTGTGTATGGTGGTCTAGTTTCATTTTTTTGCATGTACCTGTTCAATTTTCCTAAAACCATTTATTGAAGAGACTGTCTTGACTCCATTGTATGTTCTTGCCTCCTTTGTCAAATATTCACTGAGCATCAAGGCTTGGTTCAATTTGTGAGGTCTCAGTTTTGTTTCATTGATCTATATGCCTGTTGTGCCAGTACCAGGCTGGTTATGGTGGCTTTGTAGCATAACAATATTTGGTATTGTGATTCCTCCAACTTTATTCTTCTTTCTCAAGATTGCTGCAGCAATTCGGGGTCTTTTTTGGTTCTGTATAAATTTTTGGAGTATTTGTTCTAGATCTGTGAAATATGCTGTTGGTATTTTAGTAGGGATTGCATTGAATCTGTAGATTGCCTTGGGTAAGTATGGACATTTTAATGATGTTAATTCTACCAGTCCCATGAACACAGTATATTCTTCCATTTGTTTATATCTTCTTCTATCTCTTTTTTCAATGTCCTGTAGTTTTCCAAGTATAAGTTTTTTACCTCCTTGGTTAAGTTTATTCCTAACTATCTTAATTTTGTTGTTGCAATGATTAATGGAATTGTTTATTTAGTTTGTCTTTCTGAGAATTCATTATTGGTGTATAAGAAAGCCATAGATTTTGGGGTGTTGGTTTTGTATCCTGCTATATCGCCAAATTCATTTACTAAATCTAGTAGTTTTTGATGGAGTCTTTAGGGGTTTCTATGTACAATATTATGTCATCTGTGAATAATGAGAGTTTTACTTCTTCCTTTCCAATTTGGATACCTCTCATTGCTTCTTGTCTGATCACTGTGGCTAGGACTTCCAGTACTATGTTGAGTAAGAGTGGTGAAAGCAGACGTTCCTGTCTTTTTTTTGTTCTTGGGGGAAATGGTTTTAGTTTTTGCCCATTCAGTATGATGTTGGCTGTAGATTTGTCATATATAGTCCTGATTACGTTGAGGTATGATCCCTCTATTCCCACTTTGTTGAGACTTTTTTATCAAAAAGGGGTGCTGGATTCTGTCGAATGCTTTTTCTGGGTCTCTGGATATGATCATGTGCTTTTTGTCTTTCAGTTTGTTTATGGATGTATCACGTTTATTGATTTGCGAATATTGTACCAGCCTTGCATCCCTGTGCAGGAGGCCGCCCATTGTCTTCACTAGCAGAGAAGTGCAAACAAGGATCCTGGAACACTGGTGAACCTTGAACCCATGGCAAGGGCCTGAGTTATGCACCAATTGTCTAGTCCTGACAATGGGGGCTCAAGCTATTTCCTGATCAAATAGTCTGAGTAAATCCTAATATTTACTGACCTTTAAGATAGTCTGTCTGCTACCGCAGTTGCCTGCCTGACTAAGGGCTTTATGTGTAACCAAAGTTGAATAAAAGGCTGGCGAGGCCTGGGCACCGGTGGAAGTCCTTACCCTTGAGTTGGACTTGCCCGCCTGGCCCCCCAATATTTCCAAATTATCTATTGTCTCTTCTCTTTCGTTTGTGTGTGGGTCCTCTTCCAGATCCTGAACCCTGCGCCACACAGGACGTGGGGGAACACATCCACACCCTGGAATAAATCCCACTTAGTCATGGTGTATGATCTTTTGACTATATTACTGGATCCGATTTAGTGTCGGTGAAAGGTGCCTGTAACAGTATGATGCAAGTTAAAAGGAAACCTGCCGCACCTATCTGCCTTGTCCCTCCACTCCAGAATGGCCAGAAACGCCTGCCAAGTTCCTCTGGTGAATTGTGCATAGCTATATATATATACACACATACATACATATACATATATTTTTTTTAATATATTTTATTAATTTTTTACAGAGAAGAAGGGAGAGGGATAGAGGGCCAGAAACATCAATGAGCGAGAAACATCACATCGATCAGCTGCCTCCTGCACACCCCCCACTGGGGACGTGCCCACAAGCCAAGGTACATGCCCCTGACCGGAATGGAACCTGGGACCCTTTAGTCCGCAGGCCAATGCTCTATCCGCTGAGCCAAACCGGTTGGTGCAGCAATATATTTCTATATCAATAAGTTTAAAGAGGGAGAAACCAAGATGGCGGCATAGGTTAATGCCTGAGATTGCTGCCTCGAACAACCACTTCAAAAAACAACTAAAAGACGGAACGGACATCATCCAGAACCACAGGAACGCTGGTTGAGTGGAAATTCTACAACTAGGAGGAAAGAGAATATCATACCCAGACTCAGAGGAGGCGCAGTGCTGAAGTGAAATACTAAGGTGCGGAGTGCGCGTGGAGCAGGCTGGCGGCAGAGGGCGAGGTTGTTGTTTTCAATCCGGAGGGAGTTTCAGACTCTGAGCTCCAGATCCGGGCGAGTCTCTAGGGACCCAGACTCAAACAGGAGAAGCGGAACTGTCTGGCTTCGGTCGGAACTCGAAGGCAGCTTTCTCTCTGAGGTTTGCAGCGGTTGCTGGGACCCTGTGACACAGAGCCCCTAGGGACGGAACTAAGAGCAGCCAAAACTGCTTGCTCCACCCGCCCTGTAGATCCCCAGGGACCGGCCCCGCCCAAGCCCTTGGCAGAGCCATTTGCCGGATAGCCTCAGGCAAACGCTAGATTAGCACCGCCCTAGAGATCCAGCACAGAAGCTCTCCCACTGCAGACACAGTGGACTCTCATAGCCAGTTAGCCTGGAGGTCAAATCACCCCCAGTATTGCCGACAACAATCAAGGCTTAACTACAACAAGACTGCGCACAAAGACCACTAGGGGGTGCACCAAGAAAAGATAAAAAAATGCGGAGACAAAGAAACAGGACGCAAATGTCAGAAATGGAAGATATAGAGCTCAAAACCACACTTTTAAGGTCTCTCAAGAACTGTCTAGAAGCCGCCGATAAATGTAGTGAGATCCTCAAGAAATCTAATGAGACCCTCGATGTTGTGATAAAGAACCAACTAGAAATTAAGCATACACTGACTGAAATAAAGAATATTATACAGACACCCAACAGCAGACCAGAGGAGCGCAAGAATCAAGTCAAAGATTTGAAATGCGAAGAAGCAAAAAACACCCAACTGGAAAAGCAAAATGAAAAAAGAATCCGAAAATACAAAGATAGTGTAAGGAGCCTCTGGGACAGCTTCAAGCGTACCAACATCCGAATTATAGGGGTGCCAGAAGATGAGAGAAAGCAGGATATTGAAAACCTATTTGAAGAAATAATGACAGAAAACTTCCCCCACCTGGTGAAAGAAATAGACTTACAAGTCCAGGAAGTGCAGAGAACCCCAAACAAAAGGAACCCAAAGAGGACCACACCAAGACACATCATCATTAAAATGCCAAGAGCAAAAGACAAAGAGAGAATCTTAAAAATAGCAAGAGAAAGAAACCCACTTTCCTACAAGGGAATACCCATACGACTGTCAGCTGATTTCTCAACAGAAACTTTGCAGGCCAGAAGGGAGTGGCAAGAAATATTCAAAGTGATGAATGCCAAGAACCTACAACCAAGATTACTTTATCCAGCAAAGCTATCATTCAGAACGGAAGGTCAGATAAAGAGCTTCATAGATAAGGAAAAGCTAAAGGAGTTCATCACCACCAAACCAGTATTATATGAAACGCTGAAAGGTATCCTTTAAGAAGAGGAAGAAGAAGAAAAAGGTAAAGATACAAATTATGAACAACAAACATGCATCTATCAACAAGTGAATCTAAGAATCAAGTGAATAAATAATCTGGTGATCATAATAGAATCAGGGACATAGAAAGGGAATGGACTGACTATTCTTGGGGGGGAAAGGGGTGTGGGAGATGTGGGAAGAGACTGGACAAAAATCGTGCACCTATGGATGAGGACAGTGGGTGGGGAGTGAGGGCGGAGGGTGGGGCGGGAACTGGGAGGAGGGGAGTTATGGGGGGAAAAAAGAGGAACAAATGTAATAATCTGAACAATAAAGATTTAATTAAAAAAAAAGAGAAAGACTCCCTAAAAAATAAATAAATAAGTTTAAGGAGAATGATTTTTGGGAATCATTTGTATTACTTGATTAAGGCAGCCTTGCGCGGGGGGGGGGGGGGGGGGGGGGGGAAGGACCATCGACTTCACAAGAACCCGCAATTCCTTTGCCAAAGGCCGGGGTCGCAGGCGCAGACCGGGATTAGAACCTGCCCTTCCGGCGCTCCTTGCTCGGCGTTGGAGTCTCTACCCTCCGAGCTGCGAGGTATTCTGGGATCGCCCGTCCGCCCCCTCATCTCGCGATGCTGTGCTCTCTGCGACTAGGCCCGATAACTCCCCGCCCCCAACGTGTTTTTCAAATCCACCAATAGACGCTCATCATCGGCTCGAACCAGCCAATCAGAATGCGGAGCCGCCGGGAAATTTAAATCGCGCCGGCCGGCTGCGCGAGCCACACCGTCTGAGCGCTGAGCCGCTGTCGACGTTCTCGGAGCAACCGAACCGCAGCCCGTCCTCCGCTCACGGTCTCCTGTGAAAGCCTGAGCGGCCGTGTGGGTAAGAACTCAGGCCCCAGCCCCGCCGGAACGGTGCCGGCGGGACCGCGGGCCGCGCTCTGCTGACGGGTGGCGGGAGGGGAGGCCCCGGGGACACGCCTGGCCTGGCTTCGGCCTCCTTCGATGACCAGGCCTCCTGGGCGTCGTTCGTTGACGAGGAGGCTGTTAGTGCGAGGCGAGTCCGCGGGCTTTGGGCCCGGACAACCTCATCGGGAGCCTTTGCGGTTCGCGACTCGCCGAATCAGAGCGAGGCCTACGGGCCAAAGTCCCGGAGGGAGCCGGGGGCCGCTGCATATTCCGGGGTGCGTGTCTTGGGGAGGGGGGTGTAGGGCTGTTGGGGGGGGCAGGGGAAGGGACTGGAGGTGGAGGTGGCCATTGGAACTCTCTCTCAAAACGTAGGCTTTGGGTTGGCTGTGTCAGTTTTGTGAACTAACGTAATGGAATAAAAACACGTCAGAAAGACTGAAGTAAATTTTGTCATCGTGTGGAGAGCGCTCGTAAGTATCCGCGTCTGAATGATGTCAGCTAATAGGAGCCTAATGGAGGGCATTCCCTCGAAATTCCTAGAGAGGGAAATGTTAGCGGGATGTTGCAGATGCAGAACTGCTCGCGGAATTGCAGGGTTGACAGGAGTTATGGGAGACAACGCAAAAAATGAACCAACTTTCTCTTTCATTTCTCAATGTGAAGAATGTGCCTATTTTGGCCATTAAGAGACCAGAGGCTCTGGATATTGCGCCTCGGACATAGATTTTAACTGTAGGCGCCGTTTTTTGTCTTCAGTTATCTATCTGGGGACTGCATGTGGCAGAGTCCAGAGCTGCACTGTCCCGTGGGGTAGTTACCAAACGCCTGTGGCAAGTCCGAGCCTTGAGCTGTGCTGTAAGCTTACAGGACACGCAAGATTTCGAAGAATTGGTATGAAAAAAAGAATGTGAAATAGCCATCAACTCTCTTCTTCCTGACAAAGCAAAATGATAAAAAAGGGAAATTCTTTTTCTCTTCCCCCAGTCTTAGAGCTTCTTCCTTTGTCTCATAACCATGTCCACCAACGAGAATGCTAATTCGCCAGCTGCCCGCCTTAACAGATTCAAGAACAAGGGGAAAGACAGTACAGTGAGTACCTTCTGTTGCTTTCACGTGGTATTTTTTAAAAAATTTTTTATTAAGGCATTACAAATGTGTCTTTATCCCCCCATTGTCTCCTCATCCCCCCCATCACATGGTATTTTTAAAATGGGAAGATGATTGGGAAGGGATCAAAACTCTGAGGGAATTTGGAAATAATAAGAAAGCCCTCATTTTGCAACAAAACCCGAAATGGTGGGTGAAATGACATGTTCTCTTCTTCCAAGGAAATGAGGCGGCGCCGAATAGAAGTTAATGTGGAGCTGAGGAAAGCTAAGAAGGATGACCAGATGCTGAAAAGGAGAAATGTGAGCTCCTTTCCCGATGATGCTACGTCTCCGCTGCAGGAAAACCGCAACAACCAGGTAAAAATATATCTTAGCTTATGAATTATGGTAAAGCCAGAAAGCCAATATGGGACTTCAGTCTTTACAAACATTGCTAGTGTTACTTTACGGTTTTAACTATAAAATCTGAAGATATTTCCCCCCCCTGCTCTGAATTCGTTCTTTCCTACCCACTCTCCATAATCTACTCAAGTTGATTGCAAGGTCTTTAGCTCCGATCTCTTTTACTAGTAAGTTTCCCTGCATTTACAGCTGCCAGCTCAGTAACATAACTTGGCTCATTCCAGTACCAACTGAAAGTGTGTCCAGAGCCACTTTCTGGCCTATTCCTACCTTTTTTTTTTTTAGTCTCTATTTTTTGTACTTGTTTGAGACTCTTCTATATAATTGATATTTAATTAGCAGGCAAACAAATGTAGGGCTAATGAACACTTAGTAATTGATTATAAACCAAAAAATGGCAAATAAGGGATTTTATTTTTATTTAATCTGAAAAATGATAATTTGCAAAATTCCACTGCTTTTGTAGGGCACTGTAAATTGGTCTGTTGAGGACATTGTCAAAGGCATAAATAGCAACAATTTGGAAAGCCAGCTCCAAGCTACTCAGGCTGCAAGGTAAGTGTTGTCTGTTGTAGTATGGGTAACCCTAGAAATTAGCTTTTTTAGATTTTTGTTTGTTTTTGGTGGGAAAAAGACAGATAGATGGTGTGGGTGATGAATGGTTAAGCATGCATATAAGCATTACCAATGGACAGACAGTAGGGGGTTGAGGGCATGTGCTGGGGGGTGGGAGTGGCTGGGGAGAGGTCAATGGGGGGAAAAGGAGACATAATACTTTAAACAATAAAGAATTTAAATTAAAAAAATATGTATTTTTTATTGATTTAAAAGAGGAAGGGAGAGAGAGAGAGATAGAAACATCTATGATGAGAGAGAATCATTGATTGGCTGTCTCCTGCATGCCCCCAACTGGGGATGGAGCCCGAAACCCGGGCATATGCCCTTGACCGGAATCGAACCTGGGACCCTTCAGTCTGCAGGCAAGCTGACACTCTATCCACTGAGCCAAACCAGCTAGGGCAACTTTTGGTGTACTTTTTAAGAAAATTACAAAGTTTTTGATTGGCACATCCATTTAGAAAATTCGTATACTTAGACTTATCTCATATACAGATATTTGTGACATCCATCACAGAAAGGATTAATTTCTGGAGTTTGACTGCAGAAATCTAAATGACAAGCATGGAAAAGATGTTTAACCTTACTTGGTCAGAGAAATACAAATTAAAAGAACAATGAGAGATTAAAAAAAACTGACAAGATCTAAAGTAGATTTCTGCAGGGATGTAGAGGAGGGTAACCTACACTACTGGTAATATTTTTATTTTGGAAAAAAGGTAGTAAAGACATCACATATGGCAGTACCATGCAGCCAATCTGTTTAGCTCCTTTTACAATCCAGGATATCTGAGCATTTAGTGCTTCACTGTAAAAGGCTGTCTAAAGTTCTAAATCCTTGAATTGCATTTTTAATCGCTTTTTACACAAACTTCATTTGTTAATCACCTTCAACTTTTGTTTATCTTTTTGTTCACCCTTAGGAAACTGCTTTCTAGGGAAAAACAGCCACCCATAGACAACATAATCCGGGCTGGTTTGATTCCAAAATTTGTGTCCTTCTTGGGCAGAACTGATTGTAGTCCCATCCAGTTTGAATCTGCTTGGGCCCTCACTAACATTGCTTCCGGGACTTCGGAACAGACCAAGGCTGTAGTAGATGGAGGTGCTATTCCAGCATTCATTTCTCTGTTGGCATCTCCCCACGCTCACATCAGTGAACAAGCCGTATGGGCTCTAGGAAATATTGCAGGTACTTGGCATTTTAAGTTCTTTTGACAGAATGTCTCTAATCATGCTGAGGTTGGGGTAAGTGCTTGGTATAAGTAAGTGACCTTTGTGTTTTGAACTTGCTTTCTTTCAGTAGTTATTAGGTGTGAAAGTGGCATCTAAGTAAGTTAGGGAATTTCTGAGAGTATTGTCTTTATGTTAAGACATTGGTGCACTGAGTCACTCACTGACCATTGATGGTACTAGAAAAGTAGATAGGATTAACTTTGCCCTTTTTTCAGGTGATGGTTCAGCTTTCCGAGACTTGGTTATCAAGTATGGTGCAGTTGACCCACTGTTGACTCTTCTTGCAGTTCCTGATATGTCATCTTTAGCAGTAAGTTACTCACTTGTTGATTCTAATTTTCCCACCACCTCAGAAAACAGGACTTTTCATTGCATTTTTCTTTTCCTGCAGTGTGGTTACTTACGTAATCTGACCTGGACACTTTCAAACCTTTGTCGCAACAAGAATCCTGTACCCCCATTAGATGCTGTTGAGCAGATTCTTCCTACTTTAGTTCGTCTCCTGCATCATGATGATCCTGAAGTATTAGCAGATAGCTGCTGGGCCATTTCCTACCTTACTGATGGTCCAAATGAACGGATTGAAATGGTTGTGAAAACAGGAGTTGTGCCCCAACTTGTGAAGCTCCTAGGAGCTACTGAATTGCCAATTGTGGTAAGTTACTAACTTTCAGATGAGAACATAAAATATAAGGAACATAATCAGTTGATACTAATGTTGACATTGCCTTTTTAGGCCATGATAAGCCTATTGTCAAAACTTGGGGTAGCCCTGACTGGTTTGGCTCAGTGGATAGAGCGTCAGCCTGTGGACTGAAGGGTCCCAGGTTCGATTCCGGTCAAGGGCATGTACCTTGGTTGTGGGCACATCCCCAGTCCCTACTGTGTGCAGGAGGCAGCTGATCGATGTTTCTCTCTCATCGATGTTTCTAACTCTCTATTCCTTTCCCTTCCTGTCTGTAAAAGATTAATAAAATATATTTTAAAAAATTAAAAAAAAACTTTTGGGGTATAGTGTTTTTGAGCAATATTGGAAAAAATAAAAGATAACTGTCAGCATAACTTTTTTCCCCCCATTTTAGACTCCTGCGCTAAGAGCCATAGGAAATATTGTCACTGGGACAGATGAACAGACGCAGGTTGTAATAGATGCAGGAGCACTTGCCATCTTTCCCAGCCTACTAATGAACTCCAAAACTAATATTCAGAAGGAAGCTACATGGACAATGTCAAACATCACAGCTGGCCGCCAGGACCAGATACAGCAAGTTGTGAATCATGGATTAGTCCCATTCCTCATTGTTGTTCTTTCTAAGGTAATGGAGTCTTAGGCCTTAATCAAAGGATTATTAGTGTTTATGGACAGGCAATTGGAAAAGCTGTGCTTGATAGGATTCTTAATGTACTAATGTTAGCTTCTACTTACAGTCCTTTGCTAAAATGGCCAGTAATCTCTTTCATTTAAGGTTCAATAGTCACTTTTTCTAAAACAGTACTTTTAGAATCCTCTTTTTACAACCATTCTGAAATAAACTTGTTTCCTTATGTTTATTAGGCAGACTTTAAGACACAAAAGGAAGCTGTATGGGCTGTGACCAACTATACAAGTGGTGGAACAGTTGAACAAATTGTATACCTCGTTCATTGTGGCATAATAGAACCACTGATGAACCTCTTAACTGCGAAAGATACCAAAATTATTCTGGTTATTCTGGATGCCATTTCAAATATATTTCAGGTAAGTCTTATCAAGATATCATTTGTGTTTGGGTTTGATGATAATTGGCTTACTGTTTATTTTAATTTTTTTGTTAATCCTCACCTGAGGATATTTTTCCATTGATTTTTAGAGAATGGAAGGGTGGGGGAGAGACAGAGAAACATTGATGTGAAAGAGGCACATTGACTAGGTTGCCTCTCACACACACCCAGACCAGGCCAGGGATCAAGCCTGCAACTGTGGTACATGCCCTTGACTAGAATTGAGTCCAAGACCCCTCAATCTGCAGGCCGATGCTCCATCCACTGAGCCAAACCAGCTAGGGCTATTTATCTAAATGATATTTTTATTGATCTTAGAGAGAAGAAGGGAGTAGAGAAAAACATCAATGAGGAGAGAGACTCATTCATTTGTTGCCTCCTGCACGCCCCCCCCCCCCCCCCCCCACTGGGGATCAAGCCTGCAACCTGTGAATGTTCCCTGACCAGGAAGGGAACCATGACTTCCTGGTTCATGGGTCAGTGCTCAACCACTGAGCTACACGGGCCGGGCTGGTTCTCCACCTTGACTGCATTATGGGATTATCTGAGGTGCTCTTACAAAACAGAAATTTCCTGTTTCCATTACAGACCAGTTGAACCTGGATATAGTGTCATTTTTAAAGTTGCCCAGGTGATGATGAACAGAAAAGGTTGAGAATTATTCAAAACTCTTTGTAGCTCAACGCTATAGAAGTAGTTGCTGAGAGCAAGTACAGATCTGATCACCTTAAATTTTTAAAAAATGTACAATGGAGATAGTGTTTGTCTTGTAGGGTTGTTGAAGGAAGTGTCAAGTGTTTATTTCTGTCTGATAATATATTAGTACTCAAACATAGATTGGAATTTTTTTAGGCTGCTGAGAAACTAGGTGAAACTGAGAAACTAAGTATAATGATTGAAGAATGTGGAGGTTTGGACAAAATTGAAGCTCTACAAAACCATGAAAATGAGTCGGTGTACAAAGCGTCACTAAACTTGATTGAGAAATATTTTTCTGTAGAGGTGAGTAACCTGTTACCATTAAGAACTTGGAAAAGGGACATTTAAGGTCAAGCCCATGGACTTTTTTTTTGGTCATACTTTTTCAATAAACCCTGTATCCTTATTAAATATAACAAAATATCAGTGTAAGTGGGACATAATGTATATATTTGCTCTTCAAATGTTTGGCATGATATCTTTTTTAAAAAAATTATTTTTATTGATTATAGAGAAGAAGGGGGAGGGATAGAGAGATAGAAACATTTATGATCTGCCTCCTGCACACCTCTCACTGGGGATTGAGCCCCCAGTGCGCCATGTACCAGTGACCTCTTGGTTTATGGGTTGATGCACAACCACTGAGCCACACTGGCCGGGCCTATCATGATACCTTTTTAACTTGAGATTTTAAAAAAATCACCAATTTACTTTCAAATGAATGGCCTTGGGAGTCTTAGAACTATCTTGAGAGTAAGCTTGTGTAGGAGTCAGTAGAGAAGTCAACCAACCCCATAGCTATACTCTGGGCATAATAAGCAGTTTTTCCCTTGCCTATTAAAGTGATAGGTAGAGAAGAAATCTCTCTTTTTCTGTTATCATAGTAGCATTTCTGAACCTATTCAGAACCTTCCCCTCCCAGGTACTAATAAACTGACAAGTTTCAGCAACCCACCCTCCCTCCATTATTTCAAATGTGTATATGGTTAAAGGTGAAATATGCAGATGAAGACCTTAAGAGTAAATACAAACTTCTAGGCAGGCTACTACTTAGAGATATGCCATATTTATGGGAATATTTACTTATTTATTATGCCATATTTATGGGAATTATTTATTTTAATGTTTCCAGGAAGAGGAAGATCAAAATGTTGTGCCAGAAACTACCTCTGAAGGTTATACATTCCAAGTTCAGGATGGCACTCCTGGGACCTTTAACTTTTAGATTGTACAACTGAGGCATAAAGTTGTTTGTTGTGTACTATGTTTGGTATAAGTACGTCTTACTGTTTCTCTACTAAGAACTCTTTTTAAATGTGGTTTGTTATTGTAGCACTTTTTACAACGAATCTATACTTGAACAGTTCCAAACTGTACATACTGTATGAAGCTTCTACTCTCAGTGAGTTTCTTCTATGTGGAATTTCATATCTTGCAGTCTCCTGTAAATAAAGATTAAATTCCACCATTTACTTTACCATGCCTAAGTATTGTTTTCCAATTTGGAGCTCTTACATTGCCAATGAACCAAAATGATGTGACTAATTAGAGGTGTAGTTCTGTTTACAGACATCATTTGATGTAAGGATACATGGGTGATAGCTTTTCCTGCCTGCTTCTGAGTTCTGGCTTTGCTCTAGGCTGCTTCTCCTCTTGGTAAGTAATAATGGCACTAGCCAGAAAGATATTTTTCAAGAGTTTTCACAAAGGAATGAGCCCTCAGCCAGTCTCCTCTAGCCTCAGTGGCCAGGGAGAGGGAAAAACTTAAATTAAATCATGAGTCTCTGGGAGTTTCAAGCGACATTCATGTCTTCCAACTTTCAAGGCGGAAAGTAGTTTCAAGGCTGCACCTGACACCTTGCAAAGTTTACCCACATTTGTGTTTATTTGGTAAGGGGTTGGTCCAACTATTAATCTCTTTAAAATTTAATCCCCAGGTGCTTCTTCCATATAGTCTGGGTTGAAAGCCACTACTCTAAGAAATAGTTACACTGTTAGCAGGATAGGAAATGGATTGAGGTGGTTGTGGTTGTGGTGGGAGTGTTAACTACAGTATCCATAAGTCTGAGGAAAATGAAATGATTTAAAAAGTAGTCTTGTTTGTGCTTTTTGGATGAGTTAGAAAAGTGATGAGTTAAGCCTCCAGTGCTGACCTCTGACAGCCTTGCCTGCTGTTTCCCCCATAGAAAATAAAAGCCATGATGGTAGAAGTGGGGATTTGGGTTGAGACTCAAGTTAAAAGTGATTTATACTTTCCATTGTGGGCATGGCAAAATGGCTCCCGCAAAGAAGGGTGGGAGAAGGGTCGTTCTGTCACTGTGGGTAGTGACCAGAGACTATGCTATCAACATTCACAAGCATGTGCATGGGGTGGGTTTCAAGAATTGTGCCCCTCAGGCACTCAGATCTGGAAATTTGCCAAGAAGGAGCTGAGAACTCCAGATAAACTGGGCCAAAGGAATAAGGAATGTGCCATACGGTATCTGGGTGCCATTGTTCAGAAAATGTAACGAGGGTGAAGATCGACCAAACAAGGTCTATGCATTGGTCATCTACATAAGTGTCACCACTTTCAAAAATCTACAGTTAATGTAGATGAGAATTAACTGCTGAGTGTTGAGTAAAATTATAAAACTGCAAAAAAAATCACAAGTGATTTATGACCTTTAAGGGCACTGTACTCAGAGAGAAACATAGATGTGAGAGACACATCAACTGGTTCCCCCTACACGGGGCTGGATTGAGCCTGCAATCAAGGCATGCACCCTAGACCAGAATTGAACCTGAGACCCTTCAGTCTGCAAGCTGTTGCTCTAACCACTGAGAAAACTGGCTAGGGCAAGGTAGTCTTTCAAGTTAGTAGTAATATAACAAATTTCTGTTTACCTCCTCTGAGCAGTAAGGGTATTCCCCCAATTCAACATACATGTAAATATTTTTTTTTTAGGAAACAATAAAATCACTTTAATTTGCTACTTTTCATTTTGAAAAGTTATTACAGTATAATTTGCAAAATTCAAAGACAGATGCCACTGAAGGCATGTCCTGGGAACCACTGAGAAATGTCAACTATGTCACAAATACATTTTACCTTTTGCAGGTAATGGGCTTTTATTATTTTTAAATACGTTTTTATTGATTATGGAGAGGAAGGGAGAGAGAGAGAGAAAACATTCATCAGGAATTGAACTGGCGACCTCTCAATGCATGGAATGATGCTCAACCAACCAAGCCACACCAGCCAGGGCAGGTAATGGGCTTTTAAAGTTTCCTACATGAAATAGAATGTAGTGCTTATCCTGTTTGGGTGCAGAAAAAGAACGCAAGTTTCTAACCTGGAACACTAACCATGTTACATGTAGTTTCCCCTAAGTTTAGGACATTTTGTAGTCCTTTTGCTTTCTCTGTTCAAAGGCTTTCCCATGAAGTGGGGGGGAGGAAAAATAAGTAAAACTGCAGCTCTGTAGACTGCCCGCGCTCTCCCAGCTACTTCTTGCTCCCTCCTTTTTATTTCTACTCTTTCTAAAATGTAAGTCCCTTCTTGGATGCTGGATGCAAAAGTCTTTTAACTTGAGAAAAGGTAACGTGAAAATAAATCTGGACTCTCTAGACCAGTGGTTCTCAACCTTCCTAATACCACGACCCTTTAATACAGTTCTTCATGTTGTGGTGACCCCCAACCATAAAATTATTTTCGTTGCTACTTCATAACTGTAATTTTGCTACTGTTATGAATCATAAATATCTGATATAAAGAATGTATTTTCATTGTTACAAATTGAGCATAATTAAAGCATAGTGATTAATCACAAAAACAATATGTAATTATATATGTGTTTTCTGATGGTCTTAGGCGACCCATGTGAAAGGGTCGTTCGACCCCCAAAGGGGTCGCGACCCACAGGTTGAGAACCGCTGCTCTAGACTTTTGCCCTAAAGATAGGTGGAGCTTCAAAGGCTTCGGAGGGACTAGTGTAAACAGTATATAAGGTCTGGGTTTGTTAAAGTAAAAGCGTGATTCAATATGAAGTAATGACAGGAGACAGCTGATTTCCAAAAATACATTTTCACATTTTAGATAAAATTGTTAGGGTTTCCTTGGAGTTGAAATTCTTAGAGGCATTTGTTTTCATTGAACTTAACTGGATAAAATTTTTGACTTTGAGAATGAGTTTTCATATTCAGCTTGATGTTTAAAAATCTGAAAAGAATACTATATAGTTGCCAAATTTTTCTTCTTTCGTGTGTTAATATCTAATTGCTTTTGTTGATGCACTAAATTTTTTTTAGCTCCTAGCAGTTTTAAATCCCATTTAAGACTTTAATAAATGATAAATCTTTGCCTAGAACTTTCATTTTTGTATTGTAGGTAAGAAAGTAAGGATGGGAAGATAACACAAATTTTAATGAGGCAAATACCAAGCAAAAATTGCTGATGCATATTCTGCTTGTTAAAGATTTAAAAAATCTTTAAAGTATCATTAAAAGAATGACTTTTAGTATTAAACATTTCACAAAATATTAAAATTTTTAATTGATTTCAGAGCGAGGAAGGGAGAGGGATAAACATTTCACAAAATATTAAAGTTTTTTATTGATTTCAGAGCGAGGAAGGGAGAGGGAGAGAGGAAAACATCAATGATGAGAAAGAATCATCAATCAGTGCCTTCTGCACCTCCCATACTGGGGATTGAGCCTGCAACTCAGGCATGTGCCCTGACCAGTGACCTGCTGGATCATGGATCAGTGCTCAACCACTGAGCCACACCAACTGGGCATAAATATTAATTCTTTAAGTTGCTACATTGTATCTTGGCTTTAAATCTAAGCAAGCTACTGACTATTTTTAAAGTAGGAAGTAAACATTCCTAAGGTGGTTTGATTCCCCCACCCCCACCCCCCCTCCAATTTCAAATCTTTCCGTGGCTGCGTCAAACTCTGGATAATTTCTTGTAACAGTAAATCCTCATTGTTAAATAGGATTTTACTTCAGCATTTGGCTTCTTAAATTGCTCCCGCCCCCCCCCCCCCCCCCCCCGCCTATTTTTCCCAGAACCAAAATTGTGTTAACCAAAGTGGTATGTTCCTTTCCATCCTGTCAATAGTGGTAAAAGCAAAATCTTGTTTGTATGGGCAGTTGGAAAACTTGTGAGACACAGGATCCCAAGTTCCGAAGGCCATTAGTGGAAGTGTAGCTGGCTACTCCTTTCCTCCCTCCACCCTGTTGAAGTTTGCCAAAACTCAGCTGGCTGATTTTGGAAAGCCATGAAAATATCACTAATGGTGCTTTCTTTTGAGATTGGGCTGTTGACCTCATTTATGATTAACAAAACTTGTCTAAAATCATGCAGTGTCTCCATTCCCCAAAGGAAAGTGTAAGTGAAAATGTTTTAGCAACATCACTGATGTATGTGTCATAACCCCAGCTAATAAAGATAAGAAACACTCAAGCTATCAAGTAGGGCTTTTTTTGAAGGCAGAACAATTTAATTTTGAACATTTGTATGTTAAATGGCACGTTGTTGGCATAGTTTGAAAGCATAATTCTGGTGTCTATATAAACACCCAGTTCCTCCTAAATAATTGGGACAGTTTCATAACACTATGTAGGAGTTGTATCCACCAAACCCTTTTAAATTGATTAGTTTATGCATTCCTCCCAGGCTTTTCACAATCACAAATTTCTTTCCCATCCTTGTTCCTGGGATGGGGTGTAGTGGAATGGACTCATGTTAGGAGCCATATCTGCCCAAGTTGGTGACAATTGGGCTGTTAAAAGATAGCACAATCCCTAGTGTAAAATAAGTACTCTTTAGATATTCATTATTATGTTAATATCCCAGGTAAATATTATATAGAACAGCTTTTCCCAAGCATTTAACAGCAAAAGTTCTCTTTTATTCTACATATTTCTATTTTTATATATTTTACTTTATAGGCTATTTATTATTACTTTTTTTTCCCTTATTAATCACAGATATAAATCAACATGAGCTCACCACATGGTTTGTTTCTTTATTCAGGATAGGATTCTATCCAGAAGTTGGATGTTTTGTTAGCCATCAGCTCTTTACAGGCTTGACATAGATTGTTGAACAGCAGAACTGGCCCAAGGCCCACCAGCTTTTAGCCTCTGCACCTATCCAGTGAGAACTCTGAGTTTTTTGTGTCCACTATTAACCTTTCTCTTAATTCTACTGAACAAAATTTTTGGAGCACCTCCTCATCCAACTTTTCACTGGCCCTGAGAACAGCCACCTGAGCCACCCAACTCCAATGTGTTGATGGTTTTCTTGGAAGCTTGTCAGTATAAACAACAGATAGACCTTTGCTCAGTAGTGATACGAAGCTTGACTGAAATAGCAAAGCAAAGCTGTATTTTTAACTCTGGAAAAGGTTTGCTGTTTAGAGCTTGAACAAGTTCAGGCAGAAATATTGGAAGCTCCTTCATAAAAACAAGGGAGGATGAGGAAAAATTGGATAAGAAAATTCAAAAGGAATGAAAAGTCAAGGTATGATAAACAGATGGCAGTTTCTGAATGTAGCTACAAAAATTACATTTTTAGCAAAACTTGGATTACAGGAAAAATACTTGGGAAAACATAAAATAAGACTTTTCATAATTCTGACTTACACCAAAATTTTAGGTGGCAGATAACTATCTCTGACCCCTTTCTCAACCAATGTTTGTGTTTTTTTGGTAACTTTGGGAAGTAACTTCCTAGTTACAGAAGTAGTACTTATTTTAGAAAATTTTAAAAACACAGAATGCCACAACAGTTAAAATAATAGCTACCCTGGCCAGTGTGGTCCAGTTGGGTGAACATTGTCCCATGAACCAGTAGGTCACATTCGATCCCCATGTTTGATTCCCCGTCAGAGCACAGGTTGCAGGCTACTGGGGCACAATCCACAGTAGGGGGTATGCAGGAGGCAACCCATCAATGTTTCTCCCTCTCACCCTCTAAAATTAAAAACATTTAAAAGTAGTCTAAAATTTCTCCATTGAATTGTACATTTTTTCATAGGTAGGAATTATTTTATTTTAATGAATTTTATTGATTTTTTTACAGAGAGGAAGGGAGAGGGATAGCGAGTTAGAAACGTCGATCAGCTGCCTCCTGCACACTCCCTACTGGGGATGTGCCCACAACCAAGGTACATGCCCTTGACCGGAATCAAACCTGGGACCCTTGAGTCTGCAGGCTGATTGATGCTCTATCCACTGAGCCAAACTGGTTAGGGCCATAGGTAGGAATTCTGAATCTGAGTAACCTGAGATTCAGGACAGGCCTTCAGGGGGCCCATGAACCCCTGAAACAATGCAGTTTACTGTGAAATACATGCATATGAGCTTTTTTGAGATGGGCTCATGGCCTGATGAAAATTAGGTTCTCAAAGGTGGAGCCACCTTGAGAATATTACAAACTTTAGGTGTAGATCTTTCCAATTTATTTTCTTCACATGTGTAGTGTGCTTTTTAAAAATTCACCCTCTGAGCTTGCTTTGAGACAGTAGTTTAAGAAATCAGACCAATGAATATAGCTGTAATTTGACTAAAGAACTCTAGTTGAACAGGAGTCGTAACTGCTGTCCCTAAATGTTAGCATTTGGTTGACATTCATTCCACAAGAATGGTGTATTTGTCCACAGAAGATGGCAGGGGCTTGTGGTTATTCTCTTGGCCTCAGTTGGGCTTTCCTACAGGACATGTTTGACTCCTCATCCTCCTGCTGACAGCCAAGTCTCTGAGAGGCCAATCACACACTTCCCAATGGTGGATCCCAAGCCCTGCTGATCTGGGGGAATGAATGGCTACTAACTGTTAGACAACAGGGAACTCCGCGGCCTTCAGCGTAATCAGATCTGTCATTGTCTTCATGAACTGGCTTTCTTTCTGGGCCTTGTCTTTTGCTTTGGAGGTAACGACTGCCATTTTCCTCTGGTATTTCTGCTGTGCTGAGCATGCTTGCCTTTTTCATAGAACAGGAATTTGCTGGCCAGTCAGCTGGCTCACAGCTGGCTGTCAGTCCCATGTTCCTCCTCCCCAACCCCAACATCCCAACATTGATTTGCTTGGGAGGGTTAAACTCTCTAGAGGTGGGATGGGTATAATCAGTTTCTTTTTTTTTTCTTCTTTCTTTTTTTTATTAAATCTTTATTGTTCAGATTATTACATTTGTTCCTCTTCCCCCCCCCCCCCCCCATAACTCCCCTCCTCCCAGTTCCCACCCCACCCTCCGCCCTCACTCCCCACCCACTGTCCTCATCCATAGGTGCACGATTTTTGTCCAGTCTTTTCCCGCATCCCCCTCACCCCTTTCCCCCCCAAGAATAGTCAGTCCATTCCCTTTCTATGTCCCTGATTCTATTATAATCACCAGTTCATTCTGTTCATCAGATGATTTATTCACTTGATTCTTAGATTCACTTGTTGATAGATGCATATTTGTTCATAATTTGTATCTTTACCTTTTTCTTCTTTCTCTTCTTAAAGGATACTTTTCAGCATTTCATATAATACTGGTTTGGTGGTGATGAACTCCTTTAGCTTTTCCTTATCTGTGAAGCTCTTTATCTGATCTTCAATTCTGAATGATAGCTTTGCTGGATAAAGTAAGCTTGGTTGTAGGTTCTTGGTATTCATCACTTTGAATATTTCTTGCCACTCCCTTTTGGCCTGCAAAGTTTCTGTTGAGAAATCAGCTGACAGTCATATGGGTATTCCCTTGTAGGTAACTGAGTTTCTTTCTCTTGCTGCTTTTAAGATTCTCTCTTTGTCTTTTGCTCTTGGCATTTTAATTATGATGTGTCTTGGTGTGGTCCTCTTTGGACTCCTTTTGTTTGGGGTTCTCTGCACTTCCTGGACTTGTAAGTCTATTTCTTTCACCAGGTGGGGGAAGTTTTCTGTCATTATTTCTTCAAATAGGTTTTCAATATCCTGCTTTCTCTCATCTTCTGGCACCCCTATAATTCGGATGTTGGTACGCTTGAAGCTGTCCCAGAGGCTCCTTACACTATCTTTGTATTTTCGGATTCTTTTTTCATTTTGCTTTTCCAGTTGGGTGTTTTTTGCTTCTTCGCATTTCAAATCTTTGACTTGATTCTTGCGCTCCTCTGGTCTGCTGTTGGGTGTCTGTATAATATTCTTTATTTCAGTCAGTGTATGCTTAATTTCTAGTTGGTTCTTTATCACAACATTGAGGGTCTCATTAGGTTTCTTGTAGATCTCATTAAGTTTATTGGCAGTTTCCAGAAAATTATTGAAAGACCTTAAAAGTGTGGTTCTGAACTCTATATTCTCCATTGACAATTTTGTCCTGTTTCTTTGTCTCCGCATTTTTTTATGCTTTCTTGGTGCACCCCCTAGTGGTCTTTGTGCGCAGTCTTGTTGTAGTTAAGCCTTGATTGTTGTAGTTAATACTAGGGGGATTTGACCTCCAGGCCAACTGGCTGTGAGAATCAGCTGTGTCTGCAGGTGCTAATCTAGCCTTTGCCTGAGGCTATCTGGCAAATGCCTTTGTGCAGGGCTTGGGCGGGGCGGGTCCCACAGGATCAACAGGGCAGTAGGAGGGAGCACTTATGGCTGCTCTCAGTCCCGTCCCCAGAGGCTCTGCCTCTCAGAGTCCCAGCAACTGCTGCAAACCTCGGAGAGAAAGCTGCCCTCGAGTTCCAACCGATGCCAGACAGTCCCGCTTCTCCCGTTTGAGTCTGGGTTCCTAGGGACTCGCTCAGAGCTGGAGCCCAGAGCCTGAGACTCCCTCCCGATTGAAACAGACAACCGCGCCCTCTGCCGCCAGCCTGCTCCGCGCGCACCTCTGCACCTTTGTATTTTCCGCACTGCGCCTCCACTGAGTCTCGGTATGCTGTTCTCTTTCCTTCTAGTTGAACAATTTCCCCTCAGCCAGCCTTCCTGTGGTTCTGGGTGATGTCCGTTCCGTCTTTTAGTTGTATTTTTGAAGTGGTTTTTCGAGGCAGCAATCTCCGGTGTTTACCTATGCCGCCATCTTGGTTCTCTCCATCAGTTTCTTTTTGCTGGACATTTTGGAGTTTGGCCTAAAACAGAAGAAATTGTCCTCATTCTTACCCTCCACCAAAGACTGAGGATAACTTGATAACTTGCCAACCATTACATAGCTAAATTACCTGATGAAGAAAATCCCTCCCTCCCTCCCTTCCTTCCTCCCTCCCCTCTCTCTCTCTCCATACATATATACATGTGTATACACACACACACACACAATGCTAGAAGAGTTTTCCCTCCCTCTCTCCCTCCATACATATATACATGTACACACACACACACACACACACACAATGCTAGAAGAGTTCTCCAGGGTATGTTCTTTGGGACACCGAGTATGACATCAAAATAATCTAAGATGATTGTAGTCTCCAGTTTCCAGAGTGACAGTACACACACACATGTTCAGGTGGCAATAGCAGTAGAGCTCAGTTTCTTGTTGGGAAGAAATTCTTCAGCGTCTATTTCCTGTAGAGAATGCTAGCAGGTTTCTAACATACTTCAGCTGTTCAGGAAATACTTGAAATAATTCCCTGCTCTAGAGAATAGGAGGAGAGCCAGAAAGTTGGAAAGTATTTCCCCTTCTTTTGCTCTCAAATGTGCTTCACAAGGACTCCACTATTCACACACACACTCCTAGGAGCTCTTTTCTGACTCTCCCAGCCTTTTCTTGCAGAAATGTTCTTTTTAGAGTGTGGCAAGAATCCTAGTAACTTGGACTTCCCATAGCATCCTGGCCTGAGCTTCTTAAGGAACTTTACAAATAAAAACTAATTAAGCTTGGAAAGCCCCATGGGAGTCCTCCTAGCTGCTGTTGAAATGTGCCAGCTCTGAGGTGAACCAGCTGCCTTCTTTACCCTCAGCAACAATTCAAACAGTGGAAAGGAAACCGACTGCCTCATGCTATTGAAACTGCAAAGAAGCAGCAAGTGAGGCACCATGTAATTAATTGCCTCTTTGGCTTTTTGCTACATTCTGTGGAGTTCAGATACTGGTGTTTAAATTGGGTCATTTAGACTTTTGAGCAAGATGTCAGATAATTTTTAAAAAAAGAACCATTTAAGATTAATTTTCATCTAAAACAGTGGTTCTCAATTGAGGGCAATTTTAACCTCCAAGGGAAAAATCTGAGCGTCTAGAGCAGCCGTGGGCAAACTACGACCCGCGGGCCGGATCCGGCCCGTTTGAAATGAATAAAACTAAAAAAAGAAAAAAAAGACCGTACCCTTTTATGTAATGATGTTTACTTTGAATTTATATTAGTTCACACAAACACTCCATCCATGCTTTTGTTCCGGCCCTCCGGTCCAGTTTAAGAACCCATTGTGGCCCTCGAGTCAAAAAGTTTGCCCACCCCTGGTCTAGAGACATTCTTGGTTGTCAAATCTTGGGAAGAGGGATGCTACTGGCTTCTAAGTAGGCAGAGGTCAGGGATGCTAAATATCCTGTAATGCATGAACAGCCATCTACAATAACAGTTATCTGGTC